>NC_142516.1:18175000-18800000 GCF_057876585.1 Rhinolophus sinicus | reverse complement strand
CCAGATTTAGCTCTGTATGTGTATGTCACTTTCCACACACACAGAATGGAAAAGTAAAGTTCCAGGCAGTCACAGCCCACCTGCAAAATGTATCACTCCCACAATTCCATTTCAGTCACCATCTCAACACAGTGGACAGATCTTTGTTTGGTATTGGTCCAGCCTTTTCTCATTGCCTGGGTAAGATGTTCTTAATTTTCTTGGTAGCTGAGACATTGTACCAAGACCTTGCTTTCAAAACAACCCTTCTCAAATAAAGCTATTTGGTGTGTTTTTTAAAAATATAATGCATCAAAATTTATTCTGTTTGGAAAACTTTTGAGACCCCATGGCACTCTTGAGGTAATTGTCATAGGGTACCATAAAAGCAGAAAAGAGGGTATCTTTATGACATTCAAATCTAAGAATGTCTCTCATGTGTGCCCAGATTATGCTCTAACAGAAAGGGGATTTATCTTCAAGGTATCACTTTACTAACTGACATTAGTGATTTTCAGCTATCAGACAAGTAAACGTTGTTTCTTCCCTACTCTGCTGTTGCTCCAGCTACATCCCACACACTGGTCCCCTCTGTGCCTTCCACATTTGTTTCTATACACTGAAGTGGATGAGTCAACATGCTGGTCCTCCCGAATCTTCTATTCAAGTCACCACGTCTTGAGTACCACCTTTGTGCCAGGCACTCAGCTGACACTAATTTGGAGGAAAGGATTTTACAAAGATGAGCAAGACACCATCCTTGTCCTCCAGGGGCTCGCATTCTAGAGGGGAAAACAGGTATATAAATAGTGCTGATCAAAAGCAACATGTGATAATGGTCATAATAATGTACTCAGAGATAAAGGATTTTAAAGAGGTCAAATGTTCTAGAAAAAAACAGGAAAGCTTCTGGAAGAAGCAGATTTTGGAAAGAATTGGAGGCAAACATTGGTGATGGTGGGCATACCACGTCCAGAGAACAGCATGGGTAAAAAGCAAGACAAAACCCATAGGACAGGCTGAAGAGCAGCAGCAGCAGGCTGGCTGGCGTGTCCAAAGCCAGGATGAGCACCATGGGATATAAGCCAGCCTGCAGGGGCCTTGAGTGCTGGCTGGAGCTGGAATCCATCCTCTATGAAAGAGGCAACCAGTACAGGAAGCACCTCTTCCACAGACCTCCTCTGTGTCATTAGTTAGAGGAACACATTAACTCTTCCAGGCCTCTGAGGCCAAGTGTTAAGTACCAAAGATACTGAAGGCAACACTTGCCCAAACAAAGTGGAATGGTGACCACTGATTAGCTAAATGAATAGTCAGTTCTTTTGTTGTCCTTCATGTCAGACAATCACGTGGATTTATACTGGTCCACCTTAATTTTTGGCTCAGTCCTTCATGAACTTCATGAGCATAATGCCAAATGTACTGGGAGGAAGGACATAGTTTATGGTCAAAGTCCCAGCCCTTTCCACCAAGGACAAACCTGAGAGCTCTGCCTGCAGTTTGGTGAGCTGGCCCCTGAGGACATCTGTCTCCTTTACACTTTCTGTCAGCTGTACCTGCAGTTCTGTTTCTTTCTTCTGGTGAGCAGTCATTTTCAGCTGTAGATGAGAGATCTGGGCAGTGGCTGCTGCTAACTCTTCCGTCACCTTGGCCTGAATGGTAACAAAGTATGACGTCACTTTAAACAAGGGTGTACTCTGCCTCTAAGTGATGAGCCAATCTCACATACTCTATGCTGACTGAACTGGTAGGAAATGAGCTAAACCCACCTTCAACCTACATTAAACCAAAATCAAGCCTTCAAAATGTGCCAAGTCTGTGACTCAGAAATTCCCTTGCAGAAATTTGTCCTTAGGAAATACGCAAGATTACAAAAATTTTGCTACAACGATGTCTAGTGCAGCATTGTTTATAGTTGCAAAAGAATGAAAAAAATAAAATGCTAAAAAATGGGCTTGATTAAGCAAATTATACTACCTATCCTGTATGCAACTATTAAGAATGGTGTTATGAAAGGGTACTTAGTGGCATGGGATACAGTCACAACCTGTTGTTAAATGTTACCAATCTGATACATGAGAAATGGTATTCCTGCCATTTTCTAACTTTTCTAAGATAAACGTATTTTTTTAAATAAAAAAAGATATTTTAAAATTTAAACTGAGTGTCTTCAATGGCAATCAATTTCTAAGTTTACAATTTTTCTCCAGTAGTACTGTACTACTAGTAGTACTATAACGTAAATATCAGTCCCAGGAGAGTTACTGCTTCCGGGGTTCTTGGAAGAAAAGAGCTAATAAGGAAGGAGACACTGCAACATTTCTGACTTCTCAATGTATTTTGAATGGCACTCAGTACTAGCCAAACAGGAGCAAAATATTTTCAAGTATTTTGATGAAACCAAAATGACTACCCTGGAAAACCCTCTAATGATGTTCTGTGTGTTAAGGGTGATGATGAACATGATTAAAAGGAGGTCAATAAAAAGGAATGGTAAACAAACGACAAAAATACCATATTAATTTCACCTGAACTGATGTGCGCCTATAAAAATTAGGAGCAATCAGGATAAGAAAGGCAGTAAGTGGTTGCTGTGCTGGTGACTAGACTTGATGTTTGGACAGCAGCACATTTATGGGTTGGACCACCTCTCCTGCACTAGCATACTGCTACTGCCATTACTTCTCTTACACTGCTATACTTTACATGCGTTTTTCCAGCTGTCTACTTTCTTATTATCACTCGTCCTCCTTATGTCTGTGGCTCAAGAGTTCACTAACATTAGAAAGAGGACCGCTTGCACAAACCCTGCAGCAGCTAAGACGACGGGAGGGGAGGCAGTGGGAAGGATGGTCACTCTCTCACCAAAGGACAAGCAGAGTGGACGCTCACTAAAAAGCTCTTTTTATCTCAGGACCTTATACAGAAAGGCCTACTGGAAGCACAAAAAGTAATACTCTCACCCAAACACACACACACCTGCACAGAGAAATAGTGAGGGGGTGAATACTGCATTAACAATGGTTATCTTTGAGTGGGAAGGCTATGGGTGAGTTCTATTTTATGCTGGCTTATCAGTATTTTCAAAATTTTCTAGAATGAACAGATGCAACTTTTGTTATCAGAGAAAAGTATGTGTGAATACACATATGTATGTATATATATATATATGTGTATGTAATTAAAGTTTTATTTTTTATTTTTAAGTAAGGGTTTGCAATATCAAGTGAGAAAAGAAAACATCAAAAACCTATATAGTGGATGGGATGGCTCCCTGGGTCCCACCCTGGATCAAATTCTGCTGTTGACCTGGAGAGCTGGGAAAAGAAAGCAATGACAGGAAGAATCAAGATTTCAGAAAGACAAATGAAAAAAACATTCAAGTTATAGAAGGAGGAAATTGGTACAAAGAGAAATGGCAATTTGGCAAAGGAAAAAAACATAGCTGACTGGAAATGAGACCCTGGGCAAGTCTTTTACTCTCCCTGGGCCTCAGTTTGCTCTTGTAAAATAAGAAGGTTAACCAGAGGACCTCTCATAGTTCTTTCAGTGTTAACCATTATTCCATGGTTTTAGTTGGCTATATTAATATTGTCCTAGAGAAAAATAATTAATTTCGTTTACCAAATATTCACTGTGCATGTAACTGTTAACTTTCAGAGCTATCTGAAGGGACTGTCTCCAGGGATGAAAGGACCTTGATTATCTCCCTTTAAGAAGGGAGATATCATACGGAAGACTGTTAAGTAAGAAAGAAGTGGAACAAAAGAAAAACAGGGGAGAGTCAAACTTTGAAAAGTTTCACTGAAATAAAGGTGACCAAGTGAAGCATATGGTATTTGGTACCTGACACATCAAGAACAGTCGACAGCTGGCCCAGGAGATGCCTTCAAACAGATCTGTGTAAGGTATAGTGCCTAGAAACTAGTAGGTATTTGACAGATATTAGCTGCTATTACTAGTTTTGTTATTATAAATAGAGTATCTACCAGGATGGATGCACTGTGCCAGACATTTTTGGGGTTTATCAATATGAAACATTTGAGTGGATTAATAAGCTAATTCAGGTGTTGGCAAACTATGACCTCTAGGCCAAACTGATCTGCTATCTGGTTTTGTAAATAAAGTCTGGGAACCACTGATCTAGAACAAACTACAGCAATCATTTTACACCTGAATTGTGAGACCAAACAATTTATCTGGCTGCCCCTGTGAGGCCTAAGGACTAAAAAAAAGAAAGAGTAAAGGAAAGAGAGAAAATAAACATTGAGGAAGGAGAAATAGTAAAAAGTGACTCCAGCACTGTTTAATGACATCAATGTCACAGGTTACTGAACTTGATCCGTGCAGGCATTAGGAGTTGGCCTCAACAAACAAGGGAGGGTGAAAAGCAGCAATGGGAAAGAATCAGGGTCAGGACTGGACAGGGCTGTGCAGGGCAAGGCACTGCTTATGTAAGGATAAGGGGTCAAAGACATGACTCCACGATACTATGGCTAAGAGAACACAAAGAAGTGACAGCATGAGACACAAGTAAGGAATCCTATCAGAATGTGAGAAAGTGAGTGAAGGCCACAAGTGATAAAGTGCATTCCATTCAAATGTTCATGTTTTTAAAAAACATTCAAATATAAAATCTAAACTACTTCTTAAACCTCTGAGAAAATAGGAGAAGAAAGGGTTGAGGTCTCCCAGCTGAGGAGTGGTAGCCCAAACAAAAAAGGAATCCATTCTGGATAAACAGTGTCACTGAAGCAAGGACAGGAAGATGGGCTTCAGAATCAGTCGATCCCAACACAAGACCCACTCGAGTCTTCCTTGTAGCTACTCCAGGAACAGTTTGAAATCCCTAATTCTGACCTAACTAATGTCAAACAGCTGTGCTTTAAAATGCTCTGGAGCAAACTAAACACAGAAGAGGAAGCAAACAAAACAATCTTAAATTTCACTAAAAACATTTGTTACATGGCATAATAGGCATTTTCTGTTGATTTTGTCAACAGAATAAATTTAATTTCTAATAAGCTGTGTAATTCTTACCTTAAATTACTAAAACCAGTGATTATTTTTGAGTCAACTTATTGCAAGGCATATTACAAAACAGCAATCTGGATGATGGACATACTGAAATCTGTTGGAAGATTTCTAGTTCTCTTCCCAATAATGGCAAAAATTCTGCTGAAAAGCAGACTGGGAAGTACATACACAGGACCAGTCCTTAGCTCTTACACCTCCTGACTTGGGCTTTTCTCTCCCCAGTTACTTTACCTTCTCTTGCTCAGCATGCAATACTCTTGCCTGTGTGTTTTCCGTGGCTGTTTGAAGTGAGCTGTTCCTCTTCTCCATCATCAGGTTACTTTGCTCAACATACCTATGAAATAAACAGGGAAAAAGACAACATTTGTCAAGCACCAAATGTATACCAGTGCAACCCAATGCACATTCAATCCTCACAACATTGCTCTATACCTCCATGAAAAACAATCCGAAAGTACTTTGTTTCCCTTAGATCTGCAATAATCAAGATTGGAGGCAGGAAGCTGGACTAGAGTGATTGCTCTTAATTTGCATGATGAAAAGGACATGACTGCTAAGGGGAAGGGTCTGTAGGGAGGGGGAATGAAAGGGGAAAGAGGCTGGAGTAAGATGGCTGCAAGGAGGGAAGAAAAGAAAGCCACTTCCTGCGCCCTTCCACGTGAGAGACAAGAGACACTAGAGAAGAGAAATGTGGGAGAATTATTTTTTAAGTAAAATACTACTATGCTGTGACATGTACCCCTGAACATGCCCCCCAAATCTTCAGAGGGACTAGAAAAATTACAAAATGCTTGAGTTCATTATGGAAATCAGTGAAGTTCTGACTGATTAAATAGTCAGCCTACAAAGAAGAGAGAAGAGCTGATACCACTTTTCTAAGTATTAACACTACTTTCTGAGATGAGGAAACTAGGGCCAGCAGGAATAAACAAAGTGCCCAAGCTACCGTGTTTCTCCAAAAATAAGACCTAGCCGGACAATCAGCTCTAATGCATCTTTTGGAGCAAAAATTAATATAAGACCCAGTCTTATTTTACTGTAACATAAGACTGGGTCTTTAATATAACAACATAACATAACATAACAGCATAACATAACATAACACCAGGTCTTATATTAATTTTTGCTCCAAAAGACGCATTAGAGCTGATTGTCCAGTTAGGTCTTATTTTCGGGGAAATACAGTAGGTAACAACTGAGTAGCCAGGATTCAAACACAGGTCTACCTTACATCACAGCCTACTGAGCTCTTTGTACTAAAATGCCTCTCAGAAAACAAGTAATAATTCACATGACAGGCAGGAAACAGAAATAGCAAAAACACAGATAAACTGTGCCAAACAAACATGTTTATTTAACTTGGGCATTTACAAATTAAACCCTTTTGTCCAACCAAGCCAGTGCCCCGTACCTGTCATTACCTCTGATTTCGTTCAATTAGTTCACTAATCTTGTCATTCTGCTCTTCTATCCGACTGCTCTTTTCAAGGATCTCTTGCTTCAATCTTTCATTTTCCTAAATTCAAAAATCTATGATATATAACTTAAGTTTTCAAGAGAAAAGTGCTAGATAAAAGGGAATCAACCTGAACTGTCACATATACATTGCTACTTATTTTGAGACAAAAAACTAAAACTTATGTCTATATAGATATAACACTTAAAACAACATTGTCAAATTATACCTGATGAATACAAATCACTATGCCCAATAGATTCACCACATAAATGGCTATAAAATGAAGTGAAATTCTGAAATGTGGTCAAAAAAAACTGTTTTCTCCTGCTATGTGGTGATAAATCACTTGGACCAAATGAAGCTATAATGGATTTTCCAGATTTTCCCAACTCAGTATAGCATTTATCACATGCTCTCGATTTCTGAAGTGAAAGTTTTAAAGGGTAAGTACATCTAGAGAAACTAGAGTAAGACCCCCAGGCGGAGCGTTCTGTTTCCAGTCACTCTTCACCTGAATAATTCGCTGGATGTTGCTCATAATCATGCTTGTTTCCATAGTAACCGACATGCTAGGAATGAGCCCGGAATTGCTGGCACTATGCTTCTGTAACTCTTCAACCTGCAAAAGGGATGCCAGGGAGACTTGGTGAGAAACTTTTAAATGGAGAACTATAATGTACCCAAGATAGGACCACTTTTTTTGAGGGGGTTAATGAGTTTTTGAGACAATCTCTAATGTAAGCTAGAATTTTCTTCTGCTAACTGGATCCCAAAATAAAAACTATCCTTTTAGGGAAATAACTACTAACTACAATAAATACAGGAAACCAAGTGAGAGTTTACCTGTAGCTCTGGTTGCTCCCTGTTTGTATCCCCTGCTTGTACCCCATTTTCAACATAGCTCCCACCCCGACTCGGTCACCTTAGTCATGAGATGATCCATTTTATCAGCCACCTTGCTGACGGCCATTCGAATTTCCGTGTTATGTTGTCGGGCTTCACTCATGAGAAATGAAGCCATGTCACCTGATCCTAAACAGAAATAATCCAAAAAGAAATTTAGGAAACTGGCGCAGAGGATACTGTATGAGAAAAACCAACAGCTCTTTCAGCAGAGGAAAGAAAGAAATTCACATTTCCAAGTACTAGCAAATACTGTGCATGATTCACACTGTTAGGAGAAGGTGTAGAGCAGACAGAGGCAAAGGGCTTCAGAGCTAACAGGAACCAAGCCACACTCCTGCAAACTGCACCGGGGGTACAGTCTGGTCCCAGGACACACGAATGCCCACTTGGGTCTGCCACAGCACTCGCAGCTCAGATTGCTTCTCCAGTCGTCTAACTGCATGCCAGGCATTGTATCAGGTACCAGAGACAGCAATAAATAAAATATGGTTCCTGCCTTTGGTGAGCTCAGTCTGATGAGGGGAGACTCACATGTAAATAGATGATTACAACAGAGTGTTTTAAGTGCAAAGAATGGACCATGTACAAGGTACAAAAGGAGCAGAGAGAAAAGCAAGATTAACTCTTTGGTGACACATATACCCAATTATGTCCCTGGGAGGAGAGGAGGGAGGGATGGTAGCAATCAGGGGAGGCTACACAGAGGAGATGACCGACTTGATGGTTTCCTAGATGGAGAAGGGGCAGGACATCCAGACAAAGGTTCCATCCAGGAAACGCTTACCACCCAGGACCATAAATTATGTTGGAGGATATACCTGCTTCTTCCTACCACTGTCCTAAGACCAAAGGTGATGACCATGCAAAAGACAAGCTGCAGAATAAGGTAGGACGCCATCCCAGCTACCTGCATTTTATTTTGTTTTGTTTTCTACATAAGATAACCACCTGTACATGCATACAAGAGATCTGAAAAGTTACCCAAGTAACTGTTAATAACAGTTTCCTATAGTCAGGAGGTTTTAATGATGAAGGACAGTACTTTTCACTTTACACCCTTTTGTGTTGACTTTTTAATAAAAGTATATTATTTTCATAATTTAAAAATTTTAACAAAGTAGCTTTGAGATATTGAACATCCACAGTCATCATGCTTTATCCCAATTTCCTCCAATGTTTTCGCATTTTCTATAAACTCTACAGAATCACTCTGACAGAGGAATTAAAAAAGGCTGGCAGGAAAAAAAAATGCAAGAAACAAAATCCACAAAGTGGGATGAGGGTTTTGGGGGAGTCAATGGACATATTCTAAAACTGGATTGTGGTGACGGTTGCACAACTCTGTAAAACTTATTTAAAAAAATTAAATTATATACTTAAAATGAGTGAATTGTAAGGTGTGTAAATGATACCTCAACAAAGCTGTTTAAAGAAATAACAAAAGGGCAGAGATCTATTGGAGTAAACATGAAAAAGGGGTGGGAGGAAGAAGAGCACAGCAAGAGCAAAAGACGAGAAACTGAGGGGATCACTCCCTACCTTGAAAATGGGGAGAGTGTGAGAGCGGTGCTGGGTACAAGGGCCGAACAGGCTGCAGCTGGGTTGATGCCTGGGGATAAGCGTAGGCTGGCATACCTGCATAGGGCTGAGAAAATGCCAAGTTATAGCCGGTTTATAAAACATTCATGTCTCTCTTTTCTGCTTGTCTTTGGTGGAATAAATTGGATAAGCTGAGAGAAGGCTCAAACTTACTGAAGCTGGAGATGGATGAAATCAGGGTTTGGTATTAGGTAAGAACTGCAGCAGGAGTGTTAGCTATGCAGCCCAGTGGTACCCGGTCACTTAAGTCCTACCCAGAAAGTGAGGGAAGGGTATCTCAGATTATTCCCCAGTCCTTTGGTGATATGATTTAATTAAATAGGAATTCATTCCCCAGCCATCGGTCTTATTGATGGCCTCAGAAATGTTAAAACTAAGAAAACAGTTTCCACTGAGGTAAAAGGAGCAGTGTTCACTGAGATGTCAAACTAAATCCACCAGTCTCCAAAGGGTGCCTCTTCCCTGCTAGATTTAAATGCTTATCCATGTAACCAAGAGCTCTCATTTTCCTCTGAGCCTCAGTCACCTCAACTATAAAACAAAAATAATAATACTATTTCTTAAGGTTGTTGTGCGGACTAAGTGAAGTGATACATAGGTAAAGTTCCTAAAAGCTGGTAAGTTAAGTGCCTGGCAGATTAAATGCTCAATAAACAGCAGCTATCATTTTAATGATGATGGTTATTCTTCCTTGAATTAAGGAAATCCAGCTCATTTTCAGGAACAGATGTAAGTACCCAATCATTATATTTTTTTTAAAAAATCTTCATCAATAGGATAGTAATTCTCCACCAGGGAGTGGAGAGAGGACAAGTAGGACATTTTAAAATTCTGATACACCCCGTCCTAATGAGACACAGCCCACCCACCATCACTCCCACTCCTCCATTAAGAATCACCAAAGAATTGAGGCCCATTGTCATTGGGAGTATATCTTATCCATCAAATATATTGGGGCAGAAGAAAGAGTCCACTATGCTGGCAAACAGTTAGCAAAGCCAGAGAGGCTGCTGCCACTGCCTTTTGTAAAACCTGAAAAAACCTACTTTAAGGGATCGCTTTTATTTTTTTTTTTTAAGGAGGGCACAGCTCACAGCAGCCCATGTGGGGATTGAACCGGCAACCTTGGTGTTATTAGCACCGTGCTCTAACCATCTGAGCTAACCAGCCACCCCTAAGGGATCACTCGGTACAAAAACAGCTGTATTTTCTACGCAGCCTCCACTCTCTACCTATGACCATTGTGCTAAGTATAGTGCAGAATCTTAGCCTATCAGCTACATGACAGAAAAGAACACAGAAGACATCAATATATCCCCGTCAACTAGACAGGTATGAAAAAAAAGGAAACAAACCTGGATTGTGCCTTGACTAGGTGCCAGGCCTTGTACCAGGTGCTTTGCTTGTTCTTGCATTTTAATCTTTACAACAACCCATACGGTAGGTAATCCTTTGACTGGTTTAGAGATGAAAAAGTGGTGGTTTAGGAAGGAGAAAAATTATCATCTCTGATTGTGGGGAGCTGTTACTGTACAAATTGTGCAGGAAGAAAAGAGACTGACTAGAACCATAATAAATTATAGCTATAACTGACACAGTTTTAAAATGTTGTTACCTGAAAGGACTGGCCATTTCCAGATACAGCTGAGTGGGACTCAAGAGATGCAACTTGCATGGAGGCAGCAGGGGGTGCTTGGAGCCCAGAAACAGACGGCTGAGGTGCTAAAATAAAGCAAGAAGTTTTCACCATTACATACCTTGGCTTCTAGGTACCAATCTGGACGAGTACCTTACAGACTGTGGCTTTAGACTTGATCCCTCTCCTCACCTAATCTCCTAAAATCAACTCTACTGACGTCTCAGCAGGGGGACCGTGGAAGGAAAGTGAGTGTTCTTAGGTGCTTATGGCTCAGACTGACAATCCCATCAGCTGACAGGAAGCACAGAATTACAGAGAGGGAGATATCACATTAGCTGAGTGTAGACTTCCAAAACTGACAATGCCACACATCGGAGGACACAGCAAACTCATCTACAAGCCTGAAAATGCCCTATCCAGGGACAAACTGGTAAGTTCTACTACACTCAGTCCAGTTCTCAGTACTGAAACGATGCAGCCTAACAATATAAGGAACAATGATGGTAACTTTGGTGCTGACTCAATTCAAGGCCACAGAGCCTCAGAGAGCTTCCTTACCTTGTGAGGTCATCTGTGGTAGCACCGGATGGGCTGGCTGAAAAGAGGGCTGCATTGATGGAGTCGCCATGGGATGCCCGGCTCCCTGAAGAGCACTCAATTCCTGAAACAGGCACAGGCGTTTTGCTTACTATGTATGGGTCCTTAATTGAAGACTAAGGCTGACTGTCCACCCTAAACCTGCTTACAACACAGGATTTCTAGGCAAAGAAGAGGAAGGAACAGCAAGCAGGAAGGCAAAGAGTTTAGGGTACAGGCTGTGAGGACAAAGCATTCTATTATGTAATACAGTAAGATTCCTTCTCCCTCCCTATAAATCCTATCAAATAATTAAATATAATTTCCTCACACATTCTACGTTGTTGATGTTCTGTTCTCTGAAGCTGCTAAAGTGGCTGCTCTCTAGAATGTATCATTTACCAAACCAGCAGTTACCTTAAGAGTGACCTAGTCTGTTCCCACAGAAGAGGGGTCTCTTGCAAGGAAACCCAGGGAATAATCCAGCCTCTTCTTTTATGCCAAATAATCTCCACAGACCTCAAGGTACTCAATGAAAATCAGACGAGTAGCATTCTCTGTACCTCATTATCATTATTTTGGGATAATACAGTTTTACAGTGTTTTCCTCCCCCATTCTTTCTTTTCATAAAAATCAAAGCAATGTTGGTCCCTCCTGTAACTCTAAACAAAGTTATCTTACTAACATCTTCCTTATGTATGGAAGGAAAAGAAAAACCTGAGGCACAACATACAGTCACTGTGATCTGCTATGCATTACGGTTCAAGGGTTAAAATCTCTTTAACATTCTTTCACTTTGGAACTTCCTCTTGTCCCTGATATTCTCAGAAATGTATTATGCATTTCTGGAAAAGCATCCGTTTTACATCGCTACAGCTCTAAATTAACCTAAAAGTATAACAATAGAGTGAAAGAAATTACAGAGCACTGGGTTGCCTTTCAAGAGAAAAATGCTTTGCTTTACTTATTTACATTATTTATATTATTGATATTAACATAAATGTTTTGATATGACATCAATTTTTAAAAAATCAGGTTACAAAGCAATATATAAAAAGAACGGCCTTTTGTTAAATACGTTTCTTCTTTCTTTATCATAAAGAATAAGTAGCACCTACAATTTTTAATAAGATTATCCAAATTTCATTTCCAGAGAACAGGTAAATATCTTATAACAACAGGCCACAGAAATCCTATCCTCCTTTAAATTTTAAATCTACTTAGAGCTTTTCCAAAAAGAAATAACACAAAATAATTGTGAAAAATAAAGCTTATTCCAGAAAGATTTTCTTAGGAGTATGACCTTTGCTTTGTTTTACATCAAAGTGAAAGAGTCCTAAAAATCAATCTCTATTAAGCATTTCAATTCAATTGAGAAAGGATGGTTTAATTCAATAAGGAACTAATCAATAGAAAAGAATTAAGTTAGAAATAAGTTATTTCATTATCACACATCAAATTCCAGATGGATAAAAATTTTAGATCTAAATATAAAATAAATATTTCTTAACAACACATGTGATGTTTGTATTTGAAAGTGGGAAAGCTTTCTAAGCATAAAGTCAAAAGCAAAAAAAAGAAAAAATTGATTCAACTGCAATGAAATTCTTAGACCTTCAAAAAAAAAAATCACACTACATACAATGCCAAGTAACACAATAGTGTGATCTTTACTAACAGGTAACATCAGTGGGAAGACCAACATTTCCCAAGAGGACCTAAACATTCAATCCATAGGAGCTGAGCATCTTTATGGGTTGGGCATCATGCTGCCTAAAGAACGATTTTTACTGACAATAGAGTTTGTTCCAGTAGAAGACTAAATTACCTACTTAAAACTGCCCAGTTCTTGTGGTAGATATGAAATTGCTTCCATGTCTTAGAGGAAGTGCTAATCACAGTAGAAATACATGTACTGGGCCGGCCCAGGGGCTCAGGCAGTTAGAGCTCCTTGCTCCTAACTCCGAAGGCTGCCGGTTCAATTCCCACATGGGCCAGTGGGCTCTCAACCACAAGGTTGCCGGTTCAACTCCTCGAGTCCCACAACAGATGGTGGGCTCCACCCCCTGCAACTAAGATTGAACACGGCACCTTGAGCTGAGCTGCCACTGAGCTCCCGGATGGCTCAGTTGGTTGGAGCGCATCCTCTCAACCACAAGGTTGCCAGTTCGATTCCTCAACTCCCACAAGGAATGGTGGGCTGTGCCCCCGGCAACTAGAAACGGCAAATGGACCTGGAGCTGAGCTGCGCCCTCCACAACTAAAACTGAAAGGACAACAACTTGAAGCTGAATGGCACCCTCCATAACTAAGATTGAAAGGACAACAACTTGACTTGGAAAAAAGGCCTGGAAGTACACACTGTTCCCCAATAAAGTCCTGTTCCCCTTCCCCAATAAAAGCTTTAAAAGAAAAAAAAAAATACATGTACTAATACCAACCTGTATTGTTTTGAATATAAGCTCTCTAAATAATGATTCTGGGTTAGAGACAGAAAAAGCAATAATTCAAACCAAAGGAACAGAAGACAGCAACATCTGCATTATTCATTCTAATACAGCCAAGGGAACATACTTCGATTTCCGAATCATTGGAATCCAGCTGTGGTGGAAGGATGGGCAGCATGGGCTGGCCCATTTTAGCCATCCGAGAGATCAACTTGGCCTTGACTATATCTGGATTCTAAAATAAGGAGAAAGTCATAAAAATCACTGTAATCAAGGTTCATTAATTTCAGTCAGCTCTGTCTTTAGCTCTTGTATCACACCCAACAAGTACCTGTGCCATATCTATTTCAAACCATTTCTTCTAGAAAGTGAGTTTTGTTGACTAGAAGCATACATGGGTCATATATACTAATAGTAGTAAAAATAATTCCCAATATGTTTGGAATGGACAAAGTGGTTTCATACGTATTACTTCATTTCACTCAAGTCTCCCACCAGGCATAATTATTCTCATTTTACTGATGAAAAACTAAGGTACAGATTAAGCGAGGAAGGTATTTTAGACGATAATGCCTCTCAATAGGCTGGGACCAATTCAGTAGACATTCAGAAGAGATTTGGGGAGAGAAGGAAACAGGAGCTCTTTGTTCTACACTGTGGTTCACTGAACTCTGAGTTGGCACTGACTCCACGCTACACCCCAGTGTAGTCACACTGACTACACACTAGCTCCTGTGCTAGAAGCCTCTGGATCCATTATCTGGTTCAAAGTACACTTTCAGAGTGGAGAGTGCATACCTCTGAGGGGCACAAGGTGATCCACTGAGTACAAAAAGAAATGATCATAACTTCTATATTTCAATTCTTTTTAACCTTCAGTAACAAGACATTAAGCCTGGTTACAGTGGTTGCCAGTACTTTATGTATATAATTTGTAAATAGACATAGACTGGGAATGTGTGCTCATTTTTTTCTTAACTGATGGAGGCATATAATCCAAAAAAGTTGCATCAATCAAGAGAGGACTAATTAATTATATAATCACATCCACAAAATGGAATAGTGTGATCTAGAGACAAAATAAGACAGAAAACTTTCTATATACTAACATGGAAAGACATTGTTATATGTTGTAATATGTAAAAAGCAAGGTAGGTAATATATACAGTATGCTATTTTTTGTGAAAGAAGGGGCAGAAATAAAATATACATTCCTATATGCTTGCATCTACATAAAGAAACAATGAAAGAATATATAAGAAACTAATAAAAGCAGTTACAATGGGGGTAAGATGGAATGGGGTAGATGGAGACAGGGGTGGGAGACAGTCTTCTCAGTGTATATACCTTGTTATATTGTTTTGATAACTATACCATATGAATGTAATTACCTATTCAAAACAAAAAATAAAATTTAAATGTAAAAACAAAAGAAAAATGATTAATTTTATGCAATGTGAATTTTGCCTCAATCAGAAAAAAAGAACTGTAAAAAAAGAAAAGAGAAAGGCTGGAGACCAGTAGTCTACTAGAAGTTACTGAAGCTTAGAAACAGGCGACAAAAGTAAACTGGGGGTGAGGGAGACACACTCGTATACTTACTGTATTTATCGCAAGCTGTTCACTGAGGGAGTTAGATTTGGCACGAAGAGCCGGCTCCCTGAAAACAAGTAGACATATCCAGAGATGAAAATAAAATCCCTAATCACGAGTCCAGGTTATACTGGATAAACAAAATGTTTTTGAAAATGTTTGCCAATTTAATAGCTGTAAAACAGAATTTTAACTCTTTAGTTTGCATAATCTCTGAAAGCTAGTGAAGATTAATCATTTTCTATCTAAATGCTTATTATCTACATTTCTTTCCTTGGGTAAATATTTTGTGATTATGCCTTTGCCCAAATTTATTCCAGAGTTTGGCAGGTATTCTTAAATATCTGTGTTAGTGCTTTTACAGACTATGAATATTAATACTTTGTCAGAAAAATCTTTCATATTTCCCCATTTCCTTCATCCTATTTTTTCCCGGTTATTTACTTTTTTTTTCTTTTTTCTTTTTTTTTAGTTTTCAACTATACCTCTATTTCTGAACCCCTCTTACAAATAATTTTCATGGACAATAAAAGCCTGATACAACTTCAGTATCTTACCCTGATTTGAAAGGCACAGACGTGGGTGGTGACACAACAGGATCAGCAGGGAGGCTGTCAGCACCAGGTATGGGAGAAGGGGCCACAGAATCCCGGGAACTAACACTGTGCCCGTCAGAGCCAAAATCTCTGGCAAACTTCACCTAAGGAAAGAGCTCACAGGTGGAATATAGGCCACCAAAAAAGGCACCCTTCCCCTTCCATCCTCCTTGCATTTTACTTATTCTTCATTACACAAATCACTACCTGGTCACTGTAAGCAAATCAGAAAATATAGATAAGAAAAAAAAGGTAAGAATCACCTGCAATCCAACTACAGCAATAACATCTAAGGATTTTGGATGTAGCATTTCACATTTATATTATCTATATGTGTGTATGTATGTATTTTTTACAAAAATGGGGCCATATTGTTTTGTAATCTGCTTTGCTCACTCTCTGATGTATTTACATATATCCACATAAATGGAAATTATTGACCGATAACATCATTTTCTAACTACTGCAGCATGTCTAATTTCAAGGGTCATGCCCTTAACTGTTATTACCTCCAAAAAAAAAAAAAAAAAAAAAAAATCTCTAAAAGATTTTGGGAACCGAAGTCATAAATATCTATGCTATTACAAAATATATTTCACCAATCCCTAGCTGTTGGACACTTAGTCTATTTCTAATTTTTCCTACCACAAACAATATTATGAATAGCTTTCTATCTGTATCTTTGCACATCATCTTAAATATTTCCAAAGTATAAATTCCCTGAAGTTAAACTGTTGGATAAGACGTATGCTCATTTTTAAGACTTCTGATACATAACATTCAGTTTCACACCAGCAAGGGTGAACTACTTTATACACTACAAGTAATGTAAAATCTTTCTCAACACTCTTGTCACACTGGCCATAATCATTCTGTATCTGCCCTGTCAATTTAATAAGCATATCAATTTGTAATTGATTATTGGTAAAAAAAAAAAAAAAAAAAAAAAAAAACTTTTTTCTTACTTTTACAAAAATGCCAGTCTTGACGGATATAAATTGGTTTGTTATCTATTACCAGCCATGATTTCTTCAAACTCGAAGGAAAACTGAGAGAACGTAACAGCTGTAAAAAAGGCAGCTGGAAGCATGTCAGTGAAAAAGGGCTGAAATGACCCAGTAGACAAAGGTGTCCAGTTAGGAAAGAGTCACTGAGAAGAAAAGCATATCCTTTCTCTGTTGTAGCAGGAATAACAGCCACAGTAAAGATGACCATAATATTTGTTATTTGTGTTGTATTTTATAGTTTATGGTCACAAACACCATCACATTTGGACCTAAAAATCATTGTAAAGCAAACAGGGTCTTTTTTTTTTCTGAAGGGGAGGAGGGTAGCATTAATTAATCACAATTTATTACACTTTTATCATAGATATCACCCATATTCATGATAAAAATTATAAATGGTGGGCGGCCAGTTGGCTCAGTGGTTAGAGTGCAGCGCTCATAACACCAAGGTCACCGGTTCAATTCCCACATGGGCCAGTGAGCTGCGCCCTCCTCCACAACTAGACTGAAAACAACAACTTGACCTGGATGGAGCTGAGCTGCACCCTCCACAACTAGATTGAAAAAAAATGACTTGACATGGAGCTCATGGGTCCTGGAAAAACACACTATTCCCCAATATTTCCCAATTAAAAAAAAAAAAGTTGTAAATGGTACAAAAGGGTAGATTGTAAAAAAGAAAAAGTTGAACTCCATTTCCATTCTCCAGAGAAAATCACTTTGAATCAATCCTTTTAGTGCTTCCAGAAATTACCTATGAATATATGGGCACATGTACATAATATATACATAGACATATATGTACATATGTAGGACTGTGTAAATATATTTGTGTACATATCTATGTGTGTGTACACACAACACATGAGACCATACTATACACACTGTTTTGCAACTTCCTTCTTTCACTTAATACTAGATTTTGGGTGTTTTTTTTTTAATAGGGGAAGGGGTACAGGATTTATTGGGGAACAGTGTGTACTTCCAGGACTTTTTTCCAAGTCAAGTTGTTGTCCTTTCGATCTTAGTTGTGGAGGGTTCTATTCAGCTTCAAGTTGTTGTCCTTTCAGTCTTAGTTGTGAAGGGCGCAGCTCAGCTCCAGGTCCAGTTGCCGTTGCTAGTTACAGGGGGTGCAGTCCAGCATCCCTTGTGGGAGTCGAACCGGCAACCTTGTGGTTGAGAGGATGTGCTCCAACCAACTGAGCCATCCGGGAGCTCAGCGGCAGCTCAGCTCAAGGTGCCGTGTTCAATCTTAGTTGCAGGGGGCGCTGCCCACCATCCCTTGCGGGAATCGAGGAATTGAACTGGCAACCTTGTGGTGGAGAGCCCACTGGCCCATGTGGGAATCGAACTGCCAGCCTTCGGTGTTAGGAGCATGGAGCTCTAACCACCTGAGCCACCGGGCCGGCCCATTGGGTATTCTTTAAGAGCTATATAAAAGTCTACTCTATGAAAAAAAATCATAACGAGTCTCTTAATAATGGATACTTTGTTGTTTCCAGTTTTTTACTGTTACAATGTGGCAGAGGGAGGAAACTATGCGTCTATATATATATATATATATATATATATATACACACACACACACACACACACACACACATATATGTATATATATATCAACATATAGATATCTTTACATACTTATGTGAATATGCTGATAGGATAAATTTGTAGCCATGGAATTATTATGTCAAAAGGTAAGCACATTGGGTAGGAATCACTATTTTAAGAACAAAATTTAAAAGTTAGTGTAGAGAAGTGATTTGCTCAGTCACAACCTTACCTAAACTCTGAATAGACAGCCAGGAAGGACATAAACCTTCATCTTTAGATTCCAAAGCTGTTGCTCTTTCCAACTATATCATATCTACTTTAAAAATAAATCTTTAGAACCTGGTTTTCAAACACACTTATTCATTGCACTTAACTAGCAAAGAGGACTCATCAAACACAACAGCACAATTTTACTCACCCGCCTAATCTCCACCTCAAATACCAGGATTGAGTCCGGTGACTGAGTCCATCCTATTACCCCTTCAGAGCCAGCAGCACAGGCTGGAGGGATGATAAGCAACCGCTTCCCTCCTTTTCTCATGCCCAGCATTCCATCTTCCCAGCCCTTTAGGAATCAGAGAAAGCGAAAAGCTCATCAGACAGCAATCTCCTCATAAGAAAAAATGAAGTACCGGATCATCAGGTTTCACTCACCTACACTTGCAGATCTGGACCTCTGGAGCGAGCTCAAATTCAACTACCATCTCCCCCCCCGCCCCCCCCCCCCCGCCATACTGGTTATAAGAGTATCTAGAATACTGCTTCTAAACTCATTTGTAAAAGCCAGCCTATCCACAGATGGATGAAATATATTTATCTTAGATGATGAGAGAAATTGGGAGGAATAGAAGAATGTCCTTAAAAGAGAAATAAAAGCTACCATTTATTAAACACGCTCTGGCAAGTGCCTTACTCGCATTATGTTTTTATCGTCCAAAATAACTTCATAAGGTTAGTGGCATTATCCCCATTTTACAAATGAGAAGACGGAGGCTTAGGGAAGTTAAGTAACTAGCTCAAGATCAGACAGGAATCATTAAGCTAAGATTCAACACCAGATCGGTCTAGTTTCAAGGGTCATGCCTTAACTTCTATGAGCTATAGGAAAAAGTCTCCAAAGGATTCTGGGAAAAGTAATCAAACAAAGCTACGGAGAAAACCTTTTTGCCACATGGATGAATGAGTACTTTACAATGCATCAGTATGCCCTGACAACAATACCCCACATATGTAAAATACACTTTATGTTATAACACACTTGCACAGTTGGTAAAGAAAATATTCACAACATGAACCTAGGTCCTCAGATTCCAATCCCAGTATCCCTCCTGCTATGTCATAGGTGTGCCTCCCCACAATGATTGGGAAGTACTGATTAAGTATCTGTATTATATAAGACCTGGTAAGATTCAACCCATATGACACACTTCAAGAAGAAAGTTTCACTGCTTTCCCTATCAGGTTATACAAGAAGGATTTAAAAATATCTTCAGAGTCACAGGATGAAAAAGGGTAGGAAATACAGGGAAGAAATGTACCCATTTCCAATACGGTAGTCCCCATCTTACCTATGGGGGATATGTTCCCAGACCCCCAGCAGATGCCTGAAACCACAGATAGTACCAAACCGTGTATATACTATGTTTTTTCCTATACATACATAACTATGATAAAGTTTAACTTATAAATTGGGCACAGTAAGAGATTAACAATACTAACTAATAAAATAGAACAATTATAGCAATATACTACATATAATAAAGGTTACGTGAATGGATTTGGGGAAATTATTAAGTAAAATAAAGGTCACTTGAACACAAACACTGCAATACTGTGACAGTCGCTCTGATAACCAAGATGGCTACTCAGTGGCTACAGGGCGGGTAGTGTTTAGAGTGTGGATATGCTGGATGAAGGGATGATTCACGTCCAGGGCAGGACAGACGGAGATTTCATCACACTTCTCAGAACGGCAAGCAACTTAAAACTTATGAATGTTTACTTCTGGAATTTTCCATTTAATATTTTCAGACCGCAGTTAATCAATACCATGGATAGTGAAACAGAGGATGGGGGAGAAGAGACTACTGTCTCATAGGTAAAAATCTCCCAAATGCAGATAACATAACATATTTTCCCCTCTTACTTTTTAACCAGACCTTTCCAGACTCTCAGAAGATATCTAGGTTAGAAATTTCACAAAATTCAATCTAAATTAACCCCACTGTAATTGATGAAACCATGTAAGAACACAGTGAAGCCTTTACCTTGATGACTTTTCCTGAGCCTAATTTCAGGCGAAGCAGCTTATCTTTGTTAGCAGTGGAATCCAAAACCTGCAATTTGGTCAAAGTAAATGATAAATGAAGTCAACCAATTTCAAAAATAATAATTATTATGATATGCAACTCGATACACACAATCAGCTCTAATGAGTCTTTTGGAGCAAAAATTAATATAAGATCCACTATATTATATTATATTATATTATATTATATTATATTATATTATATTATATTATATTATATTATATTATAATTATACCCGGTATTATATTATATGATATGATGTATTATATAAGACCTGGTCTTATGTTATATTAAAATAAGACCAGGTGTTATATTAATTTTTTCTCCAAAAGACGCATTAGAGCTGATGGTCCGGCTAGGTCTTATTTTCAGGTAAACACGGTACCAACACAGTATTTCTAGAACAGGGAATGTCAAATATACTGGGAAAATAGTTCTTAAGAGACTTTAAAAGACGGGACAACATCATGGCTAAAGGGTGTTATCACACTGAGTATCTCTGAGGCACTGATTTTCCAGGTTTAGAAAAAAAAGTTAACTTCTACCACCATGTATTTAAAAGCATTTTTCATCCATGAAGAATTTTCAAATAAATTATCTCATTTAATGCTGACACCAATCCTGCCACTAACCGCTGACCTCCATCCACCAGTGAGGGGCAAAAAAAAACGTAAAAGCTTAAATGACTTGACAAGGTGAAGTTAGGATAAAATTGGGATTTGAATCCACTTTTTTTGGCTCATAAAGTTTTTTCTGTCATACCATACTGCTTTTGTGGTCTTAATAATATTAAAACACAATAAACACCACCTATTTTACAGTAACTACTACAGGAAAAACAGAAACTATGAGGAAGGTCTAGAAAGAAGTTTGAAGACCTAATCCCACAAGAACACATTCAACTTTAAAACTGGTACAGGACAAGACATACAAGTGAACGATTACCAAAAAGAATACTTAGGAAATTGGTTTCCGTTTTCTCTAAGTAGGAGAGACAGAGTGGCACGGAGCAGATTTTATGCATCAGCCCCCACAGCAGTCCTCGTGACTAAAGCAAGGCCCGAAAGATTTCTATCTGCCAACAGGAGCAAGTCACAGTAACACTACCTTACATTTGAATAGCCCTCATGCTATTTAAATTACAAATGAATTTGCAAAGTACCCTTTCTTACCTGGCCCAGCGCATGATTTTGGAAGAGCCAGTTGGTATAGGCCACTTCCAAAGAATCTCCAACTTCTACAGCAGGGCCCTCTGCTACAATGAGGTCCTGTGAGAGCACTGCATCCAGGGAGGAAGTGCTGTTGCACTTGGCAATGCACACCTGCAAGCCGAAATCAAAGCAGCATAAACTTAGTTTAAGCTCAGTACGTACTCACTCCATTATTGCTAATGTTGTTTTCCGAACAGTGATGTCCACCAGTAAAACAGATCACATGTTTAGAAGTACACCATTCCAAAGTCACTCATCTTGCCAGGAATCAAAGTTTCTAAGAGTATAGCTTTGGAGTCAGACTGTCTGGGTACAGAACTGGGTTTAGTAACTGCCACTTATTAACTTGTGACCTCGGCCAAGTAACTTAACCTCTGTGAACCTTATTTCATAGAGGTTTTTTGTAAAACGGAGATAAAAGCTTTGCATATCTCCTAGGTAGTTATGAAGACTGAGCTAATACAAGTAGAGTACTTGGCACATGTGGGGAGCCATGGTTGCAGATAACTCTGAGCCTTATAGAATGGCTCGGTTTATGCTTAACCTAAGGCATTGTCTCTGCCTGCACCTGGAGGGTGCTTGCAATCTGCTAAGGAATGTGGTGGGAGCAGCCAGTTCCCGGACACAGAAGACTGATGGCTATTCAGGGTAATTGATAAGATAATTACTTTTGGGAGTTTCAGTGATTTTGTATCCTCTATGAAAAAGTTAAAATTTACATTTGTTAAGGTAATGCATGCTTTCTTTGTTAAGTTGCACGTACTCAAACTGCTTATATTGGTGAAGAAAAATAAACTCCGGGCTTCAGCATCACTGAAGACCGGCCGCATCAGCATTTGTATGAGTGTCTTTTATCCATTCCCACTCCCCCATTTAGGTACTGATCGACTTGTGGCGGCTGGCCCGTCACAGGCACAGTGCCTGGCAATTAATAGTAAGTACACAAGAAACGTTAGCTATCATCACCACACTGATTTACTGCTTGGCTGTTTGGGAACCTATGAAAGAAAGAGAGGGTCTAAACAAATTTCAAAAAGCATTTTTAAAGACAATAAACTAGAAAAAAAAAGCCCTTTACAAAACCATGTTGCATTCCCAGAATTCATCTCTCTACCACCTACAGATTTAGCCATATTATCTTAGCATAGATCTTAGACAAAGTCAGACACATCTTATGAATAATTATTCTATAGTCAGTGTTTTTTTTGCATTTTAGTCAATGTTTTAACACAGCATACATAGAAACTTGCTACTCATTTTCTTTAAAATGTTTCATTGTTGTAATCAAATAAATGCTAACTAAAACAATGAGATACCTTTTTTTTTTTACCAAGCAAATAAGACTAAAAGGAAAAAAGATAATAATTCTAAATGTCGGCAGAGGTATAGTGAGAACTGACAGGAATGTGAAGTGGTACAGTCTCTCTGAAAATCCATGTGCCAAAGTGTACACAGAACTTAAAAATATCCGAAGCCTTGCCCAATCTTTCACGTGTAGAAAGCTAGCTTAAGGAAATAATGGGGGGGGGGGGGAATCACAGACTTACATACAAAAATGTACAGTTATCGTTTATTTCAGAGACTGAAAACAATCTAAATGCCTAAAAGCAAGGAAAGGACTAAATAAATTAAGGAACATTCAATTTATGCAGCTTTCAAAAATGTTTCCAAATAATTTTTCATGAGGAGGGGAAAGATGCATCATATATTGTTAAATAAAACAAGCAAAATATGGAACACTTAAGGACTATATCTACTTACATATATTATGTGTAGAAAGAAAAGAAACATGCTAATAGTGGTTTCCTTGGGTAACAGGACTATGAGTGATTTTTTAAAAAATGTTTTTCTAAATTTTCTACAGTGATCATGAGCCAAACATTTTTTAATTCCTTTAGAAAACACTACTTTTAAAAGACAGTTTTATTCATTCCTTAATTTATGAAGTGGAAATGTGTTAAAGAACTAAGTTTATATTTAACCTTTTTTCTCTTAAAGTCTCATTTTCAAGCAATTTCAATAACATTCCTCTTATTTCCCTGAAATACAATAAGCGCAAGTAACATTTAGTGTGTTTTTTAATGCTTGCCACTAACAAAATAGAGCAGGTTATGGGTTTTCCATAAATCAAGGGCAATCCAAACTAGTGTTTGGCAATTCACAGGAAGAATAAGATGGTATTACCTGTTTATTGAACTCCACGGCAGCCTTTTCCGACTCAAACATGATGGACCAGTTTTGTCTCTGGTCATCATAAAAGGTGCTATAGTTATTGGGCCGAACCTAGGGAAAGGAGAAATGTTGGAATAACTCAACCACAGGCGGCACAGAAGATAAATTTGACTGCCTGAACTAATATAGAAGGGCCTTCACTCAGATGGACCCAAAGAGAGATGTCAGGGAACTTTCTTCTTCTCTCCCACCCTCCACCAATCATCCCTTAGTCCATATACACAGAAGGCAGCCTAGAGACCTTTCCAAGAGTCTCTGTTAAGATACCCACTCTGACGTCCAGGACTGAAGCAGTAGATCTGATTCCCGCCGGGTATGCACAGACTAATCTCTCCTACAAACCTACCCCAAAGAAACTACTGATTCTAGTATGGGAAGAAGTCTTACCATTAGCTCAAAATTCGGATGAATCCTGGCAACAGTAACCGACTGCTGTTGACTGATATAAAGAAGAATCTTATACTGTACTCAAGCAAAGATGGGCACAAAAAAAAGAGAGAACAGAAGTTAAAAGGCAACACAAAAATCAGCTGTAAGATGTCAGAGGTTGTGCTTCACACAGGCATTAAAACTCAAAACTCAGTTCATCCCTTCAAGCTTAGATTTTAAATTATATCTTCTCACTATCCACTTTAATTTCTTTTCAGTTTGGCCTTACTCTGTAACTATAATTAGCAGTGTCTATTCTATTGGTGTTTTCATTTGCATGAGGGGTGACTAAGGGAGATACAAATGGCCAACAAGTACATGAAAAGATGTCAACATCACTAGTCGTTTAGGGAAATGCAAATTAAAAGCATGATAGGTACCACTTCACACCTACTATAAAATAACTATAAAAAATGGAAAAATATGAAGTCTTGGCAAGGTAGAGGAGAAATTGGAACCCTCATATATTGCTTATGGGAATGTAAAATGGTATTGTCGCAGTTCCTCAAAAAGCTAAAGACAGAATTATCATATGACACAGCAATTTCCCTCCTACTATATACCCAGAGAAATTGAAAGCAGGGACTAAAACATGTACTTGTACACCATGTTCATTGCACCATTACTTATAACAGCCAAAAGGTGGAAATAACCAAGTGACCATCAACTGATGAATAAACAAAATGTGTTACATACACACAATGGAATATTCTTCAGCCATAAAAAGGAATGAAGTTCTGACACATTCTACAACATGGATGAATCTTGAAAACATTATGCTAAGTGATATAAATCAGACACAAAAAGACAAATATTGTATGATTCCACTTTTGCGAAATATCTAGAATACACAAGTTCATAGACACAGGAAATAGATTAGGGGTTACGAGAAGGGAAAGAAGGATGGGGAGTTATTGCATAATGGTCACAGATTTTGTCTGGGGTAATGGAAAACTGGAAATGAACAGTGGTGATGGTTGCTCAATATTGTGAATGTACTTAATGCCACTGAATTTTAAAATGGCAAATTTTATGTTACATATATATTTACTATACACATATATCAACCACACATAAACACACACATATAACCACCGGTAAACAAATTATTAAAATTCAACCCCAGAGGAGAGGGAGAGACGGCGGCTCATACACAGCCTGGTACCAGGAAGATCTTTCCATATCCCATGTTAGGCAGAGAGCGAGGAGGGGCCGATCACCTCAATGCATCCAATTACAGACTGAGCGGGTCAGGAAAGCACCAGGTTTATTAAGAGTCACTCCACTTCTGGACTGTCCCTATTTTAAGCATTATCTTCGTAAGCTTTTGATTGAGAGCCTGGAAGGTCTCTGACTTCTCAGTTCTGAAAGTTCTGCTCATCAGAGATTCTGAGCTGAGCTCTTTAGCCTCCTCCCCATGAAGTTCAAAATCTAGCCCATGTATTGAAAGGAAGGTAGCTGTTTATTGCTTATTATGGATCCCCGCACTATAGCAGGACTATTTCCAATGTACCACAAGATTGCAGAAGCTTCCCCTCTGCCTTTCTGGCATAGCCCCTGGACTTCTGCACCATCCCAAAACTCGGCACTGTCCCATGGGGAAAAACCAATCTTGTGTTTGGAGCTCCTCCAGGTCGTGCCAATGTCTCTTGCCCTGTCTCTCTGCTTGGGCCATACCCGAGGCTTAGTCTACTCTTAGTCAACAGCACAAGTCTCAAGGAAAGGAAACACTGTTCATTGGTTCTTCCCTCTCTGAAATTTTAGTTCATCAAAGTCCTCACCTTTTCCACAGCTGTCCAATGAATTTCAAAATACAATTTTTGCAATGTATCTCCTTTTTTTTTTTTTTACAATTGTTACAGTGGGAATGTTACCTGCCACAAACTACTACATCCCATCTGGTAGTAAAGGGTGGTAAAATTCCAATACCAGATTTTTACGATCCAATGGCAACCCCCAATGATAGATCTAGATAATAATCCTACATGGCTGCTAGCATAACAAAATGAGAGCCAACCAGACTTTATTTACCTTGAGATGTACAATGAAACAGATTTAAGGGACATTTACTACCAGGTACAATAAATGACCCTTATTAGATCCTGATTAAAACAAATTAAAAAAAAGAAAGAAAGAAGAAACAATCAGGGAAATGTGAATACTAGATGGTAGTGAATGACATCAAAGACTTGTTGTGGGTTTTTTTAAGGTGTGATACGGCATAATGGTTATGTTTTAAAAAGATCCTCATGTTGGGGCGGCCGGATGGCTCAGTTGGGTAAAGTGCACGCTCTCAACAACAAGGTTGCCTGTTCAATTCCTGCATGGGATGGTGGGCTGCGCCCCCTTCAACTAAGACTGAAAACGGTGATTGGACTTGGAGATGAGCTGTGTCCTCCACAACTAGATTGAAGGACAATGACTTAGAGCTGATGGGCCCTGGAGAAACACACTGTTCCCCAATATTCCACAATAAAAAAAATGGGGGGAAAAAATCCTCATCTTTCAGAGATACATCCTAAGATATTTATCAATAAAATTGCATGCTGGAGATTTATTCAAAATAATCTGACCAGGGGAAGAAAGAAGACAGGCTGGGGTGAAGGTGAAACAAAATTATTAACTCTTAGAGTGTAGTAATAGGTATCTAGGGGTTCCATTATTTTTACATGTGTTTCCAAATTTCCATAATTAAGTTTCTGTTTGTGTGTTTTTGGTACAAATGAGTGTTGTCTATTATATTAGTTACCCTTACGGTCATCTTATCTATGTCTGAGAGTCTCTGAGAAACATGGCTTTCATGCTCTCTGGACCACTAAGATTCTATAATTTCTTATGCTTATTTCACCAATATTCAAAACCTTCTGGAACAGAACATGAAACTGGATACAACCCACACAAGAAAATCAGTCTCGTAGCTTCTAGCCACATCTTTTTTTTCACCTAAACCAATACTTTACTGTGTGATCAGCTGTCCACCTCATTATCAAATTTTCAAAGGATAAACACTGGTCATTAACGCAGACACAAAGACATACTGCTCTAAGTAGTACCCCAAGTGTTCATTACATAACAAAGGGATGTCCTTAGTAAATGGTTTACTCTAAAACTCTACAAATTCTTAAGCTAGGTCCACATCACAAAGGTCAAACTTAAAGATATTGACTGGTTGGATTTGTTTTAATGCACAAGAGTAAGCAAAATGTGACTACAAATGTTACTATATACCTAATATTAAAATTTACATTCAATACAAACAATTATTCTAATCCTCTGATACATGAGACCTTGGGTAAGCCCAGATCAAATCCATCTCATCAGTATGATTTGAGACACTTGAATATATGAGAAACATAGGGGCAATCTCACCTCTTTGGCTATGTGATTCCCCAGGACTGCAGCACCAAATTTGCCCTGCTTTACATATTGACCATTTGTGCTACAGAAGCAAAGAAGAAAAAAAAAGGAATTAATACTTCTTTATACTAAGCAGAGCCAGTTTTTTTTTCTGCCATGTAGAAGTAGGGAATCAATGCATTCAGCCTCTAGAAAGGAATGGAGGTGAGCAGTTTATAAAGTAAAGCTCTCACACAACTACTTTATCCTTTAAAAATCTACTACTCATATCTCGGTGGAGTAGAGTTCTTTGATCGCTTCGAAAGGCAGCTGCTGAGGGTATAAGCACATCCGAGAGACAGAAGATAATGGATCTTCAAAGTTTTATGAGTAGAATTCTCCAAGCGAAAGTTAAAAAGCATTACTGATACTTTCTCTATGGAAAGGCCGAGTAGCCATTCTGCAAAGAACAGAGGCTTACTGAGAAAAGACAGGCGCTTAACCTACCCCGCCCCCCAACTTCAGGAAGCATTCCTTCTTGGCTACTTACTATCGATATGCGTGGACTGCTGTTGCAACCAGTACTATGGAAGTGCCTGTTGTGGTGGGTGCTGGTTTTGGTGTTGCCTGGTTTCCTGAAGATGCAAACAAAGTTGTCATTCATTTCTTTTCTTTTCTTTTTTTTTTAACATTTATTTTATTAGTTTCAGGTGCACAAAACAATGTAACTGTTACATTTATCATTTATATCCCTCACACAGTGACCCCTCTCCCCCCATCCACAACCCCTCTGACATCACACACAGCCATTACATTTCCACTGTCTCTATTCATAATGCTGTACTCCGCTGCTTGTCATTCATTTCTTGCTTGAAACTGATTTTTAAACATTAAAGCAGCTTCAAAATTCTCCTTTCTACTTTACAGTTAGTAGTTAGTATCACAATGTTTTCATGACCATTATCCTCATTTGATCCATGAAACAGCCCTATAACCTCATCTGGGGATGAGGAACGTGAGGCTCTAAGCACCCAAGTGCCTTCCAGGATGACAGCAGCACGCCTAGGACTCGAACCGAGGACTCTGATCCACTCCAAACAAGTCTGTGAGCCGGACAAGAAACATTATCTAGAAAGTGAGGTCATATTCCATCTACTTCCTTTTCTCCCTCCAATATTTTCACAGCTATAAGAAGTAAAAATAAAGTTATTTCCCCTTCCCTTACTTCTGGAGTAGAAAATGTATGCTATTCAGATCACACCCATTACATAACTCACACAGTGGTACAGAGTAACACCAATGTTTGAAAATAATACATTTAGAGGAAATCGCATATTGATACTCATCACATGCATGGGTTGTTGGAAGGCTAGTGAGAACATTAGAGTGGGCACAGCAACCAAGAACTGATTTTCAAAAGCATCCTTGCTTATTTTTTTACTTTGTATTGGTAAAAACAAGACAACAGACCCCAAATAAAGTCGCTTATACTAAGTTCCACCCTCACCAAATGAGACTGAATTAGTTTCGGCTCTCCCGGAAATGGAATCTTAAACCAGGAATTGCCTGACCAGCACTATTTAGGTCATCTGCCTAAGAGACCCTTGCCACCCCCTAAAGGAAGGTGACCTTGCAATAACCAACCTGCTTTCTTGCCTAACCTAACTTTTATATTCCTGCTCCCTTCTGCCCATAAAAGTCTTTCATCTTGTACAGTTCCTTGGAGCTCCTTTCTATCTGCTAGATGGGAGGCTGCCTGATTTGTGAACTGTTGAATAAAGCCAATAAGATCTTTTAAAATTTACTCAGTTAATTTTATTTTTTAACAGTATTGACATTTGTTTCCTGACTGTAGAGTCCATGTCACTTAGTAAATATAAAGAAAATACATCTTACATCTCTAATTCTTGCCTGACTCCTGTCACATAAAGAAAATAAAAATGACCTGTAATCTCACCACCACAAAATTAACAGTAATAATTTGATGTACTTATTCCTACTTTTTTCTACACATATATATACTTTACAGGTTTATCTTTTTAATGATAATGATTTGACAACCTCCTTTTCTCATATAGTATAGGCATTTCCTTATACTCTTCAAAATAGTCTCCAAAACAAAGAACCAATCGTCCTAAAAATGTTTTTAGGGGCTTCATAAAATACATTATGACTACCAAAATGTATCCAATTTCCTATTGCTTGATATTTCTTGGGGCTGTCTCCATTTTTTTCTCTATTATAAATAATGTTGTTGTGAACATCCTTAAGACACCCATTTTTGTGTGTACCTCTAGTTACTATTAGAATAAATTTCTACAAATGGTACTGTGGGGTAAAAGCGTGTAAAACATTTTAACGTTTTGTTCCATCCTGCCCACATGCCCTTGAGAATGCCATGCCAGTTTACACTCTCACCCGTATTTGAGTCAGCCACCTTTGCCTCTCTGCCAAGAAGAGGGAATTATCTTCTTAAGTCTTTACCAATGGGAGGGGCGCAGTAGGGAAAGGGCAATGCCATCTCACTGTTGCTTTCATTTGCATTTATTGATTACAGGGAAGCAGAAATTTAACATTTTCTATAGATTTATATTCCCCATTTGTTTTATTTTGATGAGTTGTCCGTTTGTGTTGTGTGCTTGTTTTCCTAGTCTGGTGTTCATGTTTTTCTTATTATTTAGTATAGTTTTTAATTCAATCAGCATTTTCCAGCTGTATGTAATACAACAGTAAACTTTTTCTCCCAGTAAGCAGAGCATGACAGGAAAAAAGGAACTAAGGCCAGAGTTATCAGGACATGTCTGAATCACTGAGAAAAATGACTGTCTCCCCATCTTCCTTCGGGTTAGTTTAACTTCTTCCAATACACTCTTATCTCCTACCTAATGCCCTGGAAATGGAGGTTGTTCCTGGATTTGCTAGATATATAAGTGAGAGAGAGCTTCACAATCATGTGACCTCATTGGCTTAGCATTATTTCCTCTCTGAAATCAGCATTGTACAGATTCTCGAGTTCCCCACTCACAAGGGCTTTAACAGAATGTAGTTTCAAATCCTTTTTTGTTTTTTTTGAGAAAAGTTTTCTTGCTTTTAGTGTGTTCTCCACCCCGCCCCGTTGTTGTTTTTTTCCCTTCTTCAGGGATAAAGTATATACACACACATATACATATATTCCATATGTTGGATATTCTTTGCTATCTTCAATATTTGTCACTTTCTTTTGAAATGTTATCTTCATTTTTTTATTTCAAAACTTTCCACCCATTCACCTATTTCTCTTGAGGCATAATCTGTTGTTTGTTCATTCTGTTCCTTCTAATTTAGTCTTCATTTCTGAAATAATTTTTCTTACATCTCTAATTCTTGCCTGAGTCCGGTCACTCACTTCTGAGATTTTCTAGTTCACATTTATGTTCTCCTCTCGTCTTACGTTACCTTCTTATTGTTAGTAAGTGGTTGTAGTTTTGATCTCTTCAGTAAGAAACACTCTTATGGAAGAGAGCTCACTGTTTGTAGGGATACTATTCCGTTCCTTGCTCTCTTTGCTCTTATAATAACTTTGCATGGAATTTGACTCTGATGCTTCACTATTGCTCATTTTTATGTGAAATTTGCTTTTCTGAACTTTCAGGGGCTTCAGGGTGGCTTTCCTAATGTCACAGAGCTCCCTCTTCTGTTCTTTCCACAGAGAGTTAAAAAATAGGGCGGCTTCCTCCTGAGACTTCCTGACTCTACTGCTAGCCCTATTTTTACCTGGATCTTCTCTCCTTCACTTCTAATATCTCTATCCTCCTCCATTTTAATTCCGCTCCCAGCAGGTTCTTCTCAGGGTGGGGACCTGCCCTGGAAGGTCACCAGAGTCGGTGAGTTTCACAAGTTCCTATAAGCGAGCATGCTCCAGTTCTTTTAGTCCCCATCACTAACCAACTAGAGTGGGCAAAAAAACATTTCCAGTTTGTGCACGGTCTGCCATATTTCCCATGAACACCTACTGGCTATTTTGGGGTTCTCCCATTCTCAGATTCAGAGAGTCTCCAACCGCGTTCCTGTTTTCTACCATGCAAACCTTGTGGCTGTTAGTGGTTTGCCCATACCTGCTTATATATGGGGGTTCACAAGGATATCTCTTCAATTGGTTTCGATGTAAATATTATCCATAGGTTTGCCCTTTAAATCTAGTTGTTCTGTTTTTATACTGAAATCTGAAGAGATTCAAGAACTATGCTGCAGACATCTTCTCCACAAAGACTTCTTATATAAATATCCCTTGAACAAAAGGGTCTCCTGTATTGCTACTTTATCTTTTATTTGTAAATACCTACATAAGACTGTATAGGTAATTTTTAAGTTGAAATGCCTCTATAATTCCCCTTTGAAAGTATAATTAACTCATAGTTGTATTCTGATTTAAAAAAAAATCAAGTAACTTCATTGGGTGGGGACTGAGGTTGTATATTTTTATCCACATCCATTAACTCAACCACTTTAAATTGAATGAGAAGCACACTGCTGATGAAGAGACGTGCCAGAGGAAGTGTACGGCATAGCCTGCTAGAAATCTGGCCAGGTTAAGGCTTGGAGAACGGGACCAGCAATCCACAGCAAAGATGCCAAAAGTGACAGGTAAGATTTAGAGCAGGGGTCAGCAAGCATTTTCTGTAAAGGGCCAAACTAAATTATTTTAGACTTTATGGGCCATATGGTACCTGTTGTAACTATTCGACTCTAAATACCCTAACAATGTCCTCACTGCTAGCATTGTGCCTGGCATGTAAAAGGCACTCTATACTTTCATCTTCATGCAACAAATACTTAATGTCCCTCACCACCTGTTCAGGTCTGCAGCTCAGGACTGTTTCTATCAGTCCTTCACTCCTCTTCTGGTTCTTACACAAAGAAAGCAAAGTGCAGGGGAAGGAAGAAAACCTTTGTAGTGAATCAAGTCGAAGTTCAAATTTCAACTCTGTCACTCACTGCTGTATGACCTTGATCGAGTCTCTAAATCTCTCTGAGCCTCTAAAATGGTGGTAGTCTCACCTGTAAAGCACCTGAGACCAGACACATAGCAGGCATTAAAAAAATATCAGTCCCCCTTCTCTCCTTTTATTCAACAAAAGTCCATTCCATTTTCTTGTGTCCATCATGATGAAAGGTACAGAGGATATTGGACCAAGCATCGTTATCTACTTGGGAAAAATTCACTGTCACCATACATCTAACCCATTCAAGTAAAAAGCAGCTCTTCCTTCTCACCAAAACACTAGTGTACTTACTTAGAGTGCCCTGGGCAGAGTTTTTTTGAGTGGTATCCACATGGGGCAGAACAGCTTAACTGCAACCTTCTTCCATCAGTTTCCAACAAAGGGCACACCATCTAGCTGCCAGAAGTCGTATCTCAGAGCGTAGAGAGGCGAGTACCACTGGTGGTAAGCTTCGCCAGACTGATTAAGGATGAACAACCTGGCATGTCACTTTGAGAAGGCTGTTTATCCCTTCAACTAACTTAGTAGGAGCCAGTCCTAACCTCTTAACTTACCTGTTGCTGCTGTTCCCTGGCCTTTCTTAGGCTGTTTGGGGGCTGTGTACTGGAAGAATTCATTTCCATGGCCAGCAGCTGCTTGATCCAGTCCAAAAAGAGAGGCCAATCTGGCACTGTCAGTAGAAAATGAAAATGACATTGCATTTGATATATCTCAAACTTGGAAACATTATAAATGCTGCTCACCTCCAACCTTGAACAAATACCTCCTTGACCATATATCCCACCATTCAATACTGGAAGCGGTAGGTAAGTGTCTTTGAAATCAAGATTGTATTTCTGATCTGACAGCATCAGCTGACCTTACCTGTACACTGGACTTAGCCAGGCATTTCTTTTTCCTAGACCTCAGTTTATGCATCTGTAAAATGAGGTGGTTGGTCCATATGGTCTCTTCAAACTATAAATCCTTGCCTTGAGCAAGTCATAGTTTCCTACTTTTTACTAGCTTATTAAATCAAAATAAAACTGTACTACTAACGTCATCAAACATGCTCCCATCTATCATTTCATCTAACAGGCAGAACCCCTCTTTCACCATCCCTTGCAAAGAATCTTATGCCCCAACCACTCCACAGAAACTGCTCTTGCTAAGGTCACCAACAACCTTTTTGTTACTACACACAGTTTATCAGTACTTATCTTTTTTGGCCTATATGCCGCCTTTTTACACTGCCAACTGATTTGTTCTTCTTCAAACAAACTCTTTCCTTGACTTTTGTGGGGATACCTGAGGGAGTAGGAAGAGGAACTGGCCCAAATAAGACATTGATAAATGCTAAATGGATCCATTTCTTGTCGGCTTCCCATCTCCCTGGCTCCTCATTTAACTTCTTGGACTGTTCTTCTTTCGCCCAACCTTTAAAAGCCCGTGCCTCCAAGGTTTTATACTCTCTCCCTCTTGGCAACCTAATTAATTTACCTTGGTGTCAAGTGCTATCCAAATGCTGATGCTCAAATCTATATCCCCAGCCCAGAATTTGCTCTTGAGCTCCAGATAACACAGATATCCCAAGGCAACACAAATGCAACATGTCCAAACTAGATCTTCCAATCCCCACCACCCCAGTAAAAGCTGTTTCTACTCTTGTGCTCCCTCTCTTGGTGAATGACATTTTGTGTCCGGGTCCCCAAGACTGCCCCCAGGTTCAGTGATTTGTTAGAAGGACTCACAGACTCTGCATAGAATTGTCTCGTGGCTCTAAGATCTATCACAACGAAAGGATCCACAGTAACATTAGCAATGGGAAAAGGCACATTGGGGCAAAGTCCAGAGGAAATCAGGAGGAAGCTTCCAAGAGTCCACTTCCGGTGGAGTGACACAGGACACATTTAATTCCTCCAGTAATGAGGTGTTACAACATGTGTGAAGTGTGGTCTAGCAGGGAAGCTCATTAGAGACTCAGTGCCCAAGGTTTTTTATTGGGGGCTGGTAAACGGAAACCCGACAGCATGTACCAAAATTCTAGATTCCCAGAAGGAAGGCAAGGGTCATAAATCATATTGTTTGTATAAACAGTTTATACAAGTGAGCCACTCTTATCATTTACAGAAAGCTTATCAGTGCGGGAAACTGTTTACCAATGACGTTGCCAGATGTCAGCCAAGTGCCAATCTTGTAAGCAGGACTCCCTAAGGATAACGGTCTCAGGTCTACTAGTGTGTTAACTCCTTTCTGCAAATATCCACAACCAAACTGAAATCTGGGCATCATCCTTGACTTCTCCCCGCTGGTGTTCATAACCAAGCCGCAAGTCCATTTGATTTTACTTGCTTAACATTTCTCAAACTCATTTACTTCTCCCCATGCTCACTGCCCCTTCCCTAGTTCAGGCCACCATCACATCTACCTAGCTAGAACTGACTCATCTCCCTGCCTTGGCCTTGCCTGCTTTTTATCCATTGTTCCCAGTGTACCCACAGCAATCTAAAAACCAAATTTGACCAAGTCTCTTTTCTCTTTAAAACCCTTAAGGACACCTCAATATTAGCAAGATAAAAATCCAAACTCCACAAGACAGCTTTATAAGGCCTGTTAAGACCTGACCTCTCATTTCCCCAGCTTCCTGACTGGCCATTTCTCATCTCCAACTGTGTCCTACAGCCACACTGAGGAACTTTTAGTTTCTTAAATAAAGCAAGATCTTTCTAATCTCCAGCCTTTGGACATGCTGTTCCTTCTGCATGAAACATTCTTCCTGCTCCTCCTCTCCCCTGGAAGACGCCCCTAATCTCAAAGTCTAGGTTAGATGCTCTTTCTTCCTCGGGGCTCCCATAGAACTCCATACTTCATTTATTCAAGAAATGTGTGTCAGACACTGTGCTAAGTGCTGGGTATACACTGGTCAGCAAAACTGGGTTCTCTTTTCAAGGAGCTTATATACTCTTAATGAGAAAATTCTATATTATGTAATATATAACTACAAACTGTAATGAGATATATAACAGGTAGCTGTTGTATGGAATTATACTCAACAGAGATTAATAAAAGTTATTCAGTCATTTACCATATAACATGGTAACTGATTATTTATTATAATCACCACTTGACTTTATATTCTGCCTAGGGTCTGGTATGTACATAATAGGCTGGCTCAATAAATGAACTTAAAGTCTAATCTAGCTCTGAGCGTCTCTTCTTCAAAGGCAGCCTTAGTTAGGTGATTACTGAAACCTCCCAACAACTTCTTTTGGTCTTTTTTCCAATAATTTTATGTATAATATATACTAGCATTTTGCAAAATAAATTTAATATGATCTGAAACTATTACCTTGTTTTTTCAGTTTCCTGTAAATGGGACCAGCAATGCCTATTTAAAAGGACTAAGAGGTTTAAATGAGTGCAGTGCTAGCCTAAATAAGACATTAACAAATGCTAATAGGGGCGGCCAGTTAGTTCGGTTGGTTAGAGCGTGGTGCTCTTAACAACAAGGTTGCCGGTTCGATCCCCACATGGGCCACTGTGAGCTGCACCCTCCACAACTTGATTGAAACAACTACTTGACTTGGAGCTGACGGGTCCTGGAAAAACACACTTAAAATAAATAAAAAGTTTAAAAAAGAAAAATGCTAATAAAATTTAGAAGAGACTAAGATTTCTCCTTTTAGCCAGGGCAATCTGGGCCAATTCCCTAAAAGAATAAGATTCTGAGAGAGTTGGGCAATGCCTTTAACATAGTGAAAAATTTATAAAGTGTAGATCCTAGTTAAGATATAATAGCTTGTGCACAGATAGTTCATAAGAATGCTCTCATTAGCTTCAGTAAACTATGGATATTGGTTTCGCAATTTTAATTTTGCAGGTATGTTTTTTTCTCAAGGGAAAAACAAGTGTCATGGGTAAACTATTTCCACAGATGCTCTAATGGCCACCCAATTAATGATTGCAAAATCAATCCAAAATCCACGTCAACTCAATTCTCTTTTGGATTAATTCTATTTTCTATTAATATTTTAAAATGAACTCTATACATAAGCTTCTTATAAATTATTATATTTTTCCACTTCTAAAGTGTTTTCAAATGTACACATCTCCCTATGTTAGCAAGTATGGGCTTGCTAACTCTGAACTTGAGTCTCTATGTTTATAATTCATGGGAAAAGTCATTACAACGTTAATTACATTTTAAAAATAAATGTTAGCCAATGCACTAAGTTGCCAAAGTCCTTAATCTAACTTTAATTTTATACTCCTTTTCTTTTCTCATTAAAAACAGTAGCACATATTAGTGGTTACCAGAGGGTAAGGGGGGTTGGGGGTGGGGGGTGGGAGATGAAGGTAAGGGGGATCAAATATATGGTGATGGAAGGAGAACTGACTCTGGGTGATGGACACACAATGGGATTTATAGATGATGTAATACAGAATTGTACACCTGAAATCTATGTAATTTTACTAACAATTGTCACCCCAATAAATTTAATTAAAAAAAACCAAAACAGTAGCACATGTATTTATGTCAAAATATTTAATAAATGGGAGTTTTTGTTGTTAAAGTACTTGTTTTATGAGCTGTGACATCAAACATTTACTTCTACAATAATGAAAATGGCACATGGGTAGCCTGGTGGCTATCTACTCGCCTGATTTCAAATCCAGGCTCTTTTACTTTTCAGCTGTGTGACCCTGGGCAACTCACCTCTCTGAGCCTTAATTTCCCATTTGTGAAACGAGTATAATAGTAACTACTACTTCACAGAGTAGTGGGGGAGAAGTAAATACGATAATGTATACATATTAGTTAGTACAGTGCCTGGCACTAAGTATACCATATGTTTTATATACATGTGCAAATCCTATTACCTTAAAATGTTGATTCAACTCAGATAACCCTGTAAGGGAAAAAGCATGCTTAATCGATACACAAACTGACCTGCAACTATAAACTGTATTAACATGAATACACAACTATAGAAAAAGGGAAACGTCTCCAAGATCATCTAGGGCAAACCTCACTATTTAATAGACTGAGGTATGGAGAGCCAAGGATGAGAATTGACTTGTCCAAAGTCACACTCCTAACTAGGGGCAGAATCAACATTAGAATCTAGGCTTATCCGTGTCTTTTATGGAATTTAAAAATGCTTTCTGGGGGCAGACAGATGGCTCAGTTGGTTAGAGCATGATCTCTTAACAACAAGGTTGCCGGTTCAACTCCCACGTGGAATGGTGGGCTGTGCCCCCTGCAACTAAAGACTGAAAACGGCGACTGGACTTGGAGCTGAGCTGTGCCCTCCACAACTAGATTGAAGGATAATGACTTGACTTGGAACAGATGTGTGTCCTTGACTTGGAGCTTGACTTGGAGCAGTGTGTCCTGGAAAAAGACACTGTTCCCCAATATTCCCCAATATCCCCCAATTAAAAAAAAATGCTTTCTGATGATCATTTCCAGATTTATCTTTTTTTTCAATTGGGGGATATAGGGGAACAGTGTGTTTTTCCACAATGTCAAGTCGTTGTTTTTCAATCTAGTTGTGGAGGGCGCAGCTCAGCTCCAAGTCAAGTCATTGTTTTTCAATCTAACTGTGGAGGGTGCAGCTCACTGGCCCATGTGGGATGCGAACCGGCGACCTTGGTGTTGTGAGCACCACACTCTAACCACTAAGCAAACTAGTCACCCGAGATTGATCTTTTCCTATTTCTATACTGGTGATTTATCTTTACTATGCTAATCAGATTCACCTTCATATACCTTTTATATAATCTAAAACACAAGTATATAATATTATAACTGGCCCCTTAAAAATGTTTTGTGATTATTAACACTAGATTGGTTTTATGCTGCTACTTAATTGCAGACTTCCTAGGGGCAGGAACTGTGCATTATTTTTATCTGTATTAGCTGAAGCCAAGTGCCATATATTTAGCAGGCATTCACAAATTTCTTCATTTCAAAGTCACAATGGCAGGGAAAGGTCTGAGACACACGTATGTACATACATACATACATGTAGTATACATAAATGCAAACCTCCTGATTACAGTGGTACCTCGGTTTTCGAATGTCTCTGTTGACGAACCTTTTGGTTTATGAATGCCGTAAATCCGGCAGTAAACGCTTCGGTTTTCGAACACAACTCAGAAATTGAACATGTCCGCTGAGTGCAGGATCCTGAGGCCTAGCTGTCAGCTATTTTTGAACGTTTCAGAACTCGTGGATTACATTCGAACACCAAAGTACCACTGTACTTACTATTTCTATGTTAACTATGGACTTTAGGAGGCCTGGAAACTTGCAACACAGATTATCAACCATCTAGACAGCCATCCCAAGCACTTTCTAATAGGCTTGAATATCCTAAAGGGAATTAACTAATTCATATATTTCAGTCAAGACACTTAAAAATTAATAAGCAAGTATATTTACAGTAAATCAGTTATAAAAGAGGAAGTGAAAAGCAGCTGCAGTGCTTACTGTAATATGTTCTACTTCCTTAGAGAAACCAAAGAAGGAATAGTTCAATCAGAGAATGTTGGTGAAACTTTCTATAGTCTCAAGCTATAGAAAACTAAATTTGATTTGGTTTTCCTGGTTATTACTGGAAATAAAAATAAGTTATCTTTGTTTACTAAGCCTTTTATAATTCAATTAGCTGTTGTCTGCGTTTAAGAGCACAGTCACATGCCCAGAACTAAAGCCTGTTAGGTCCTTGATGAGCCTGCTCAGGAAAGCAGCATCGCTGAGCCACCAAGAACTCATCTCAGGCCAGAAACCTGGAAAAGAGCACATGACTGTCATTATTTACCCTGTAATTTTCAGTCAGCAGTGGATTGTTTGTTGCACGAAAGTTGGGATCCCTAACAGTCATTTATAGACTTCCCCAAACACTTTCGCCTAGTGAAGAATGTGCATTTAAAGTATATCTGATAAACTTTCACAAGGCACAGCCATATACAAATGTTTTATATGAAAAAAGATTAATTCAAAGGGCTTATCACACAGTCAAAAGCAGCAAGCTAGACTCTGGAAATTTTAGTGAATGCTCTGGGTGAGATAGAGAGAAAAAAAGAACCAAAGCACAGCTTAACTCTAAAATAACCGAGCAACTGAAAGAACCCAACATAGAACTAAATAAACATAGGCTATCTAAAGTGGGGGTGGTGTGGAACAGGGTGATGAGAGTGAAAAGAGGACTTAAGTATAGGTAACATAGAGCTAGTCACAGTATAAGTCAAAAGATCCTATTTAAGATCAAAAGAGGGCCAGTGTCATTTTATGGTCATTCATGTATTGAACTCTCCACCAGGACTGGAAGCAACTCGAGGGCAGGCACAGCAACTTAATCATCTTTGCGAACTCTTAGCATTTAGTAGAATGAGGAATATATGTTGGTGTATTCATCACTTTAGTACATTCTTAAGTTTGTTAAACAGATGTTCAAAGAAAGGCTCTGCAAGGATCAAAACTTGGCAGCTCACAAGTTTGGAGGGAGTCACGTTGTCTGACACAAGGGAAATGGCTAAACTGATCACTGGAAGAGATAAAGCCCTGCCTCTTGAAGACTTGTACCCCAGGCTCGTATATACAATGACTGGGGGGGTAGGGGATAGCGACAGCAATCTTAGATTGGTTTTAACCTTTAGAGTGCAACTTCACAGCTATTATGTATTTAATAGACACTTCCTGAGCACTCATTATGCACCGGGTACTGTGCTGAGCGCTGGGCAGAGATGAACAACATAAGAGGGCCATGTCCTGTCAGGGCTCATAATCTAGTAGGTTCGGTAGGCAAGGATAGAGGTAAACACGCCTAGCTGTGGGAATAAAGAAGAGAAAGCAATTTTTTTTTCTGCCTGGGGATGTGGGAGAAGAGAAAGCACGATAAAGGCGACATCCGAGCAGGGCCTTGAAGGACGCTGGAGCTAGCCAATTATTAAGTGTCACCACCTTATCCACGGAGAAGCGAAAGTCTCATATTGGCCCCAGGTGGCTCCTATAAAAACTCTGAGGCAGGTATTCCCATGAGCAATCACCCTCACTTCACAGGAGAAATTATGACCCAGAAAGCAAAACTGTCACCCAGGGTCAGGGGAGATGCCAGGTACAGAATACAGGTGGACTAACTCAACACAGTTTTGAGCTCCGCCGGAATTCTAAGACTTGTTGAGCACCTTCGGAATGTGACAAGGGTCTGGACCCGGAAGTTGGGAAGAGGTCTGCTAAGAGAGCGACCCCTCCAACCATTTGCCGGGCTTTCTCAGCCAAGCCCTCTGTCCCACGCTTCTCAGTCACTCACCCGCCGCTAGGCGAGAGGAAGTCGGTGTCATCTTCATCGCCCGCACCGAACATCGCGCTGGCTTTCGCCGGGCTGCCGGGAGGAAATCCGAGCGCTTCCTGCGCGTGTAGCCGCCGACGTCGTAAAATGCCGCAGCGGCGCGCTGCTTTCCGGCAGAACGAACTCTCGCACGGTTCCTAGGCCGAGAGGAGACGCTAGGCTCTGGAGGAGGTGGAGCAAAGGCGAAGGGGAGGACCTCGGGGGGGCACGCGCGCCGCGTGACGTACGTCTGCCCCGGCTCGCAGAGGCGGTGAAATCCGCGGGAGCTCCGAAGTCCTGCGCAGGGATTGGCCAACAAGGCAGGGGGGCGGGCAGGGGCGGGAATCGGCGGCCTCGGTGGCGGTCTTGGACACGTCGAGCCGGACAGAAGTGGAGGGGGCTTCTGAAGAGTCGTGAGGGGGTGACGAGTTAATTTTCTGAAAGGGAGGCGCCGGTTGCGGCACTCGATCTGGGAAGGTAAGGCCTCCGTCGCCCCTCTCTCAACCTTGGCATGTTCACAGTCCTTTCCCCTCCGGGACAAGGACCCTTCACGCCACTCTTCTCAGCTTGGCGAAAGGCTACAGGGCCCAGGATTGGCAATCTGAAGACTTGAGCTTTCGGCCCGGCCCCTACCGTGACATAGCTGGCGTGACCTTGAGGCAAGATGTTCGATGCCTCAGTTTCTCTGTCTATAAAACGGGTCCGACGCCCCTACTGCTTGTCCCCTGTGGCCGACCTTGCTACTTATTCAACGACCTATTTATCCAGTGCTTCTGTGTGCCGGCTCGTCGAGAAGCTGTTAGACCTCAGATGTCATTGAGTTCAACCCAAGTCTCTTCATAATGCCAGAATTTACAGATAAGGAAAATAAGGAACTAAGCACTTGAATGAGTCCGAGGTCACACAGAGTAAAGGGCACGCTGGGGCTGGATCCTTGGTCTCGTGCTTCAGGACTTAGTGAGCTGATGGGTGAACGAGAACCTTATCAGCTAATGAGCATGTATGCCCTTATGCTAGACTGGCATATACGTCTTGAGAGAAGTCCTGTCTCTAGAGTCCAGCTGTGCAGGTGAGGTGCAGGAGAGCTGGGGTATTCTGGGGGTGGGTGATGGAAAGGGGGAAACTGTAGAAGCTGAAAAGCCCTAGCCCCACCCTTGGCCTGGGTGTCCTTAGTCTTCCTTCTTTCCTTCCTCTTCCTAAATCAACATCAATTGTTGCTGACTTCTCCGCCTCTAGTTTCTACCCTTTCTGTATCTTACGTACGTATTCCTTTGGTTAACCTGGTATAATTCTTGGAACAATCTTCAGGTAGGCCTGGCTTAGCCAAGGTGTGGATCCCACTGTAGCATCCATTTCCATAGATCTCACGGAGTTCTTTCACTGCAGGCTTTTCTTAATCAGGTTAGGACAACAGGTGTCCCTTACCTGAATGTTTTAATCTGTTAGCATGACATTGAAATGAAGTAATTGGTATCTCCCTCCCACAGAACTTCGAATCTCTTGGCGCCTTCCTTGTGAGGCCTTTTATTATTGTTTGTGTACTTCTACGAAATTGTAAGCTCCTCCAGGACAGGGACCATTTTATTCATCTTGGTGTCTCCTGTGTGACAGAGCAGTATGCCTTCTTGCCCATAAAGGGTTCTTATTAATTCTTTGTTAGATTGAGTAATGGAATTCATCCTTATTCCTTTATTCCTTAATTTACTCTCTTAGGATATTCTTCCTGTGTGATCCAGAGAGCACAGCCATTGGCCTTTTATTGGTAGCTTCCAGAAAGATGAAAATTTTGTACTAGCTGTGAACCGTCTGGGTCGCTTAGTCTCTTGTTAATTGAAGATGATTTGAGTATTTTAAAGGTCTAGGGGAGGGGAAAGAGGAAAATAAGATAGCTAGAAATATATGTAACTGTAGTTTTGTTGGTAAACTATTCTTCTGTTGAACTGAGGAATCAGGCTGTTGTCTGCTTCCTGTGTTTATTTTGCAGATTAAGATAGTTAAAGCAGTGAAGGCTGACACTGTTAAAGCAATGAAGCAGTAGAACAGGAACCCTTTTCGGTTCCTCTGTTTAGAATATGAATGTGGCTCCTTCTCAGGAAATAAAAGAATGAGAGTGTTTATCTTGTATTGTTGAGTAGAGGTGTTTTTATCTGGGGTGTTTAAATAACCTTTTTAGACAGGCAGGAATCCTAAAATCTGAATCAGCCTTTTCTGGTGGTTGGAGCACCACAAATATTCCTGCCTAGATTACCTTGGTGGGAACAGAGTTCGGGTTCTGACGGGCAGTATAAGGAAGTGGAAGATAGTGGTGAGGCTTCCTCAACTGCAGAACTGGGGAACCAAAAAAGCCACTGTCTTCCTGAATTAGACTATTGAACTATAGGAATCAGGAAACCTGAATTCCTGTTGCAAGCCCTTCTAACTTTGAGCTTGGGGCAGGCTCCCTAAACCCTTTGTGAAAGGAGTGGATTAGGCCCAGACATCTATTAAGTGGGAACACGGAGGTAAGGCACAACCCTTGATCTCAAGTTTAAATTAAGCATTTTTGTTTGTTTTGCTTAAGTACACAGCTTTTAGATGTATTTATAAAATGTATTGCCCTCAGGAGATTAACCAGGAAGCAGCAGTTTTAATAATTCCTTTCAAAATCAGCAATTTTGCTACAGAAATGACAATTTTTACGTACATACAGATACACCCACACTAATCTATACTGGTGAGGGCAATTAAAAAATAAAAATAAAATAAAATAAATCACTTTAAAGTGAAAAAAATTAAAGTTATAACCCAGTTAGATCACAGGTACAGCGATAGGGAGATGAATTAAAAATAGATTGGAGGGGGTGGTCAGTATACTGTTCTTTCTATTCAGTCACTGAAAACAGAAGAATGTTAGAACACAATTCAAGAAGTATTATCTGAAAACCCATGTAAGGCACCGTGCTATGTGTTGCCTAGGACAGGAAAATGAGTTAGTCACCGTTCTCCATGTCCTCAAAGTGCTTAATAGTTGAGTAGTGGGGATAATTGAAGTATACAAATAACCATAATAGAAGACGTAGTAAAGTAAGTCCCATAAGTAGAAAATAATTATTGTGGGATTTCAAAGGAAGAAGTGATGTAGTTTGGAGGAGGGTGTGGGGTTAAATAATGGGCTTTGAAGTTGAGTGGGATTCCAGGTGGACGTGAGAAAGTGACACTTCCCTGGTTGAAGGGTGGCTTTGGTGCTTTGGTGAAAGCACAAAGGCAGGACAGAAGACACAAATTTCTTACAAAATAAGAGTTGCCCTCTTCTCTGATGCAATTAGGGCTAGTAGTCTGTTAACTGAAAAAGTAAGTTAGTTAAAGCACGGAATCATAGAAATTAGTTACAAACTTTAAACGTTTTATTTAAACATGAAACATAAACATCTTTCTGCCATTCTTTTAACCTAAGTCTTTTCTTGGAGTGTGGGGCTCAGGGATCTCCAAATCACAGCGTGAGGGCCAAATCTTATCCTAACCTGCTGCCTGTTTCTGTAAATAAAGTTTTATCGGAACACAGCCACATACATTGATTTACATATTATCTATGGCTACTTTCGCATACCAGGTAGAGTTGAGAGTTGTGTGTATCATCTTTCCCTAGTCCTTCCAAAGCTTTCAAGTTGGTTTTCATAGAAATGACTACTAGAGAATCTATGCAGTATATTAGTTAAATTCTTAAGCTCTGGAGCCAAATTATTTTGCTACTTATTAGTTGTATAGGCCTTGGGCAAGTTGCTCAGTTTCCGGCTTTGTAAAATAGAGACAATAATAGTATCTGGTTGCTAGTGTTCTTGTGAAGATTATATGAGTTAATTCATGTAAAACACTTAGAACAAACAGTGCCTGCAGGTAGTAAGTACTCAATACTAACTGCTGCTGTTATTTTTTTCTTCTCATTTATACCTCATTGCTTCACATAATACTTTATTAAATTATATATATATATATATATACAATAATAAGCACAACTGGCATGAGTTGGTTTGTGAACAAACACAACTGACACCCTTTATTAGCACACAACTTCACTGAGAGGGAGAGCAGAAGTCTTGCTCCCTTGACATTGGAGAATAGCCTCTCTAGTGTGTTATTGGTTAAGTTGGTTAAGAGACTTCTGTGGGATAGGTTGCTAAGAGTATAAGACAACAGTATGTATAGGAAAGTAGAAGATTAAAATTGAAAAGGAGACCAGAGCCGTATTTGTCAAATACCTTGAAGGGCAAGGTGACAGGTTTGTACATAGCCCAGTAGGAAATGAAACTTTTTATTCAAAATGACATAGTGATGTAAGAAAAATTCAACTGGCTTAGGAGTGTATGAAATAAAAAGTAAAAGTTTCCTTAACCCCACTCCATATGAGGAGCCACTTCATTTTTCTAATAGTCCTTAGACGGTGGAGTTCTGAGGATTTAATGAGAGAAAGCATGGTAACCACTACTTGGGACACTAGTATTAATCTGTTAAAAACCTCAATCCAGTTTTTCTTTGGATTATAATCTCAATTTTGAATTGAGGAAAATAAAGGTTCTAGACTGAATGTGAACAAAATTAAATGACTGTCCTGAAGGTGATGATTTATACCATCCCCTTAAGAGTCTCTGATTCTTAAGGTGTTCCTCTCCTTGTTCTAGTTTGCCTGAGCTGCTGATTTCTCTGTGTGCCTTCCTCACCAGAAGTGCTACAAAAGAGAAAAAGATGACAATTATCATTGGAAAAAAGCAAGTGTTTACAGGGACAAAATCACCTCAACTAGTGAAAGATGTCAGATAATTCAGTGACCAGGTTGCACCCAAATAACTATGCCATTTAAAGTTGGCAAGCCAGGCATTGGGGAAAAGGGAGGAAGGAGAGAGGGCAGGTAGGTTGCTGATGCCTCCACTCCCACATGTAGCTTTTAGCATAGTAACCCCATTTAAAAAATCAGAAGTTTTCTGTAGTTTGTGATTGAGTATGAGAAGTCATCAAGAGTCTGATACTATTATATGTTAAAATGAGCAGCTTATGCCAAAAGAAATCTTATAGTAGGGACTAGGAAGGAAATGCTTTTGAAGTTCCACTGCTTTGAGTTAATATTTCATAATTTAGGTACCATCCCCCAAGCAGGGGAGGGGCCCATCCTTAGGAATGCAAAGCCCTGCAGAGAAGGAAAGGGTTGAGAAGGGTCCACCCTACCTCTTTTCCTTTATACAAAGACTTCTGTATATAACCTGTTTTTGTAGGCTGAGACAATGAGATAGAAACCTTCATTGCAAAGTAAGTGTGAGGAATGATTTGGGGGGAACTGATCGAGAGCAAAACTCTAGCAACAAGTGAAATATTAGAGGACCTTTTTATTCAGCTTGAGTCTTTCCCTAAATAAGTAGTAGAGTTATTACAGAACTATGCTGAGTGTTTATACAATTTTGAACTTATTTAGAGCACCTAGAACATTGTCATTCAATGTACGAAATGAAAGGCAAAGGAATGCTGCTGACTATGTTCCCCAAGCCCCCATTCCTTTCCTACCTTTTCTGACGGCTTTTTATCAGCTCCCACATCCCTGTGCATAGTCTATATCTTAGTACATCTTATGGATTTTAATTATTTGTATGTATCCCTCCTCCAGACTGGGCTTCTTGAGGCTAGGGGTTCATCATAGTTCTTTCACTCAATAGGTACACAATAGATTTGAATGAATGAATGAATGAATGAGTGAGTGAAGATACTGAGTTCTTTGGGGTCATACAGATAATAAGCTCCAAGAGCCAAATCTAGAACTCAAATCTTCTGATTGCTAGCCCAGTACTTTTCCACCATACCATGAAGCTTCTATCTGAGGTATTGAACAACTCTTCTCATTTTCATTTAGATTCTCTATGTATTTTCTTTACATCATCCTTTCTTAATTAAAGGGAGGGAGAAGTAAAAAAGGAACAGTTATAATCATTTCTAGTTTCTGCCTCCCACCATATTAATTCCCAGTATTCTTCACAGGCCAACCAACAACATTGTGATCTAGACGATTAAAGTCTTCTATAATATAACTAAAGAAAAGTTTAAGCAAAGGTACTTTTGCCTGCCTTTAATTATAACAAGGCAGTTAAAGCAATGCTTTCCCAATACAGTTGACCCTTGAACAGCACGGGTTTGAACTACGCGAGTCTACTTACAGGTGGATTTTTTTCAATAAATATACAGTCAGCCCTCCATATCCCTGTGTTTTGCGTCCGCAGTTGCAACCAACTTCAGGTGGGAAACAGTATTTTCATGGATGCAGAGGGCTGACTGTATGCATTGTTCTATGCCATTTTCTATGAAGGACTTGAGCATCCTTGGATTTTGGTATCCACTGGGGTTCCTGGAACCAATCCCCCGCAGATACCAAGGAACAACTGTAGTTAAGTTTTTGGGGAGTCAAAAGTTATGCGCAGATTTTCTGCTGCGAGGGGTTGGTGCACCTAACCCCCCCTGTTGTTCGAGAGTCAGCTATATATATGTATCTGACCAGGTAGTGTTCTTTCAGTCAAACTCTAAGAGGCTGTATATTTTAAGTGACGTGAAAGGGATCCCTATGTGTGACTTGGATCTCCTTTCAGAGATTAATTTCGTCATGTAATGAGTAAGTAAGCTATTATTGATAATATTTCATACTTACTATACCTTAGAATTAGAAAGTATTTGACATTTTATTTGATCCTCGCAACCTGTGAGATTGGCAGAGTAGGTATTTTTATATCCATTTTGCAATAAATAGACTAGTATTTGTAGGATTTAGGTGATTTGCTTAACATCACATGACTCATAACGGTGAACTTGTGTCTGTAGCGTGGAGCTTCTGATGCCTAGTCCAGTGCTTTCTACACTCTTATCACACTCTCTGTAAAACACTCTTTATATAAATCATACTAAAGCACTCATGGTTAACACATTGGAAAAGGGTCAAGACTACAAAAGGATCCAGTAAAAGGATTGTGAAAGGGTACATCTCGTGATTGCTTTATTCCAGTATGTGACTTAACCAGCAGCAAAAGGAATCAGAGAAATGGAGTGTAATAGCTGGGAGATCCACTCCCTACTGGACTTAGGCCCTTTTGTCATTGCATAACGAAAAGTCCCTTTTCGTTTTGTTTGTTTGACATATCAAATTTCAGTTGTCCTATTCAGACCAGGCAGGTAAAAGCTTTTCTAAAGCCTTTGTGAAAAATGTAGTCGTACACTTGATCTTCTTTGCACAGAAAGGTGAGAGTGACAAGAGAAACAGGAGCTGCTGTGTTATTTGCCACTAAACCAGGATTTGTAAAGCTCAGAAACCCCTCCTGCTTCGCTGCTTCCCCACAAACCACCTGGACAAATGGGAGGGCTGGGCAAAGTGGTTATTAGCCTAGTGTTACAGAAGCCTTACATGAGAAGCAAATGTTATGGGTTCAGTTGACTAAAGAGTGTATTAGTATCATTATTCAATAACATGGGCCTCAGTTTCCCCATCTCTGTAAAGTAGTTGGTGTTAAAAGTTTAATTTTTTAAAATAGGAAATACATTTACGTAGTTCAGAAGTCACAAGGTGCACAGGATATTAGTGAAAAATGTTCCTTCTGCTCCTAAACCACCTCTGACCAGTTCCCCTCCTGGGGATCATAGTGTTACCACTTTCCTGTGTCCGTCCCCATCCCCAGAGGTAGTACAGGTGTTAATAAACAACATGTGTATACTTTTTTCCCTTTAAAATTTTTTTACAAATGGTAGCATAGAGTGCACCTGCTTTTCCACCTCATAATATACCTTGGAGATCATGTCAGTTATAGAAAGAGCTTCTTCTGTCTTGTTTATGGCGGCAAAGTATTCTATTTTATGGACATATAATTTATTTCATCAGTGCTCTATCAATGCACATTTAAGTTGTCTTTTCAATATTTTACAACAAATAACTGTTCACATAACGTTTCAGATATGTGTCAGTATGTCTATAGGATAGATATTTAGCAGTGGAATTGCTGGCTCAGAGGGTTTGTGTGTCGGACTGATAATTAAAGACTTCTAGTTCTCATATTCTATGAGATTTTAATTGTAAATGAACAGTGAAGAAGATGAGAAGGTATTATTTTCTTGAAAACATCTTAATTTTCATCTCGTTATTCAGAGACTACATCTTAAATAAATGCCAAGTATAGGCAACCTCACCCAAATGATGTTGAATCGCAAACTTGACAAAAGTCACCTCCATCATGATCCTATAGATTTGTCTAGTGTTGTTCAGTGTGATATTACTCAGAACCTAATTTGTAAGGTGAATGTTATAAACTTAGGACAAAAAAGGACTGTCTCCCAACGACTTTTACCAGTACTTACCATATAAAGGATTTGGAAGATGAGCTGGTCGTTACAGTCCATGTAGGAAATGAAAATGGAATGATAAAGAGAGCCTCACTCATATCTGTTTATGTGTGGTGTTTACTGGCTTCCCCGGGGTTTTGATGACTGGTATGCATGATAATTTTGTGAAATGGGTGATACCATAACAATCACTTGTCTTTTTGAGGAGCTGGGGACCATAAGCAGATGAGAATTAATATCAGCCCCTCATACTTTTTTGACCATACCTCCTAAGCTTCCTTCCCTCCCTTTCTCACCTCCATCATTCTCTCTCTAAGTGCATTAAGCCATTTGTGTAATTTGCTCTGTAAATAGCAGGTTTCAGCCAGAGCCTCCACCTTTTCATCAGCAAATTCCCTGCAGCCCCTGGAATACAGGGCACTTAATAAATACTTGTTGAATTGAGTTTGGGTAGATGTCCGAGTGCTCTAGCCTCTACTTGGCTGCTCTCTCAGGTGACAGGCATATCCTTCCTTTTCCCTGTACAGCATGGCACACCTTCCAACCCACCCCTATGCCCACCTAATGTGATTCAGGAAGGGGCAAAAGGCCAAGTAAATTATCTTGAAAAGGAGTATGTGTCTGTGTATGTTTAAGTAAATATTCACACACATATCTTTCTGGCTCCCATTGCCACTCTTTGTGCTGCAGTTAAAAATTTGGAACTTTATTTATTTAGCTACACAATAGTGGTAGCTATGGAGTTAGACATCCTCAGTAGGAATAACCTAGGAAGATGCAATTAAAAACAAACATGTCCCTTTTAGTTCCCACAAATCTCATTTTATGTATGAAGTCATAAAGATCATAGTGAATATTAGATTAATAGAAACTCCAGCTTATAACCGAATGTTGTACATTCAGAAGAGACAATTTGATTAGTGTTGGCTTCTTTGATTTTAGAATAAAGAAACTTGTCTATGTACCATGCTTTAAGCATGCATAGACTCTCTGTGGAATAGCGCTAATAAACTCTGGGATAGGAGAAAAGCAGGCCCACTTGTGGGCTATAACTCCTACAGTTATAGAAGACAGGATTATAGGGTTTAACATGTCGCTCACCTAGTTAAGTCCCACGTTTCCAGATGCAGGCATTCTTCAATGCCAGATTCCCAGGGAAAATTACTGCTGAGTGGCTCAAACTAGATGCTTCACTAAGCTTCTTTCTACCTGTTATTTAGACAACTTGTAAAAGGCCCATGCACTTTCTAGAAAATGACCATGAAAAGAGTTTCCTTTACTATTGTTTCAGAAATACCACAAGGTGCACAGTGCCATGTTACGGCTTAGAATTAAGGGGGTAGAATTACTACAACCCCTTATCTACTGTTAAGAAACTAAAATGTAGGAAAGATAAAATGGGCAAAAACAATATAATATGTCATATTTCCATTTCAAGATGGCATTTTGAGTACATCTCTTTAACAAAATCCTAAGGAAATGACTATAAATATAAAAAAAGAGTGATATTATGATTTATAATAAAAATATATATTTGGTCTTTATCCCATTTCTGGCACAGCTCCTAAAACTCTTGGGATTTCCTTAGTGAAGAGAGCAATGACTTGGAAAGCCCCCAGGGTCTCCTGCTAAGGATGGGGGCTGGTTGCCAGTGAAGCCTCCCAAGTGACTAGAGGGTTGAAATGTCCAGCCCCACCCTAACCTCTGAGGGGGGTGGGGCGAGGCTGGAAATTGAGTTCAGTCACCAGTGATTTAATCAATCAGGCCTATGTAATGAAGCCTCCCTAAAAAGGCTAAAGGATGGGATGAGGGAGCTTCCCGATTGAAGAACCAGAATGCTTCCACGTGCCACTGTGCTGGGCCACAAGCTTCAGGAAGACAGAAGCCCCTTTGTTTGGGACCTTGCCCTATGTATCTTTTTATCTGACTGTTGATGTGTATGCTTTAATGTATCCTTTGTAATAGGTCGGTCATCAAGTGAGTAAATGGGTTTCCAGGGTCCTGTGAGCTGCTCTAGCAAATGAATAGAACCCAACGAGAGGGGGTCATGGAGACCTCTGACCTATAGTCAGTGTTTCAGAAGCAAGGGTAACAACCTGGGTTTATGAGTGGCATCCAAAGTGGAGAGCAGCCCTGTGGGACTGAGTCCTCAACCCGTGCAATCTGGTGGAATCTGATGCTGTCTCCGGGTAGATAGTGTCAGAATTGCATTGAACTGTAGGACACCCAGCTGGTGTCGGAGAATTGCTTGGTGGTGGGGAAACACCCTGCCCCCACAAAAAGTGTCTTTCACAAGTAGGAAAGAGGGAGAGAAAAGCCTGAAAGTTTGAGACATTTCAAAGAAAATAGATGCAGATCAGAATCAAATTGAAGCCAATTGCTGACCACCTGATATAACATAGGTGAAGGACATACCTGCCTGTGAAGGGAAGTGGACAGGATTCACTAGCACACCCTGAAAAGTCACAAATTGAGAACAGCAGAAGTTAAAAAGAAAGCTTAGTTATGGAGTAATGGGTGAAGGAGAAATCAAAGGGCTTGGGGAATTGTACCTGTGCCAAGTTTAGAAAGAACAGTAGATTAAAAGGAACAATTAATGAATGTTGTAACCCTGTGCTAAGTGTTTAGATGCATGCTGTCACGAAGTAGGTGCTGTTGTCGTCCCGATTTTAGAGAAAACTAACTTGCCCTCTTAACCACTACGCTCGCCTAAGTGAACTCCTAATAATCCTTAAAACAATCCTAAGAGGTTGGCTACTTTTATTATCCTGATTTTAGAGCTGAGGCACAGAGATATTAAATAATTTGCCCAAGGGCCCACAACCAGTAGGGACAGTTTTACCAGTTAGAGAATGAGCATAGCTCCCTGTGTACTTGGAGAGTCGCCATAAAAAAGAATGGGGAAATATCTTTTCTGCCCACAGCTTCCTGGTGTGTTTTTTTGTTTGTTTTGGTGACTTACTCAGTATCTCAAACTGAACTCCCAATCTCAGAAAGGTAGGAGTTGATAGTTAGGGACAGTCCCTAGAGTGCTAAACTGAGAGCAAATCTTAATTTCATTAATCACGTTGGGAACTAACATCCAGCAATTTCTTCATACAAAACAGTGTGTTTTAAGGTTTGTCTTTCTGGTAATTCAATTCCTGTATTTTGTAACTAATCTAGAAAAATAAAACTAAGAAGACACGTAATTTCCCCTTCATCCGGAACTCAGAGATTTTATTCACACACTAAGTGAAAAAAACCTCTCTCAATACCAAAGATGAGCCGTTGGTAATTCAGTGTTTGTCCAGAAGGTTCTTTGATTAATACGTGGTGGTATGTGTAAACTTTAAGTGAGACTATGCTGGCTCTGTGCCCTTTTGGAATATCAAAATATTTTATTTTAGATCCTGGGTGAATCTTGACTTTTTCTTTCTTTTTTTTTTAAGCTCTCCTTATTAAACATCCAGTTCTTAAATTCTTTGTACTACATATCTATGTTGTACGTTGTTTTCATTCAGAACTGGGGGTCTCAAATTTTAGAGTGCATAAGAATTGCCTACATAATTTGATAAATGTCTAGATTCTGAGACCCCATTCTCTGAGAGGAGATTCAGTAGTCTGGAGTGGGGTCCATAATTTTCACTTTTAGCCAAACATCTCAGATGATTCTGATTCAGGTGGTCCTTGGGCCACACTTTGAGAAACCCTTGAGCTGGGAGCAAAGTAATTAACACGTATTGTTTATAATCTGTTATTAATGTGCCAGTCGCTTTCACATGTATTTTTATATTTCATATTCAAAAGACTGTGAGATTTTGTTATTCTAGTTTTGTGGGTATATATTATCCCCCAAAAGTTTTAGCAACTTGTTCTGAATTCCAAAGATGGCATAGCCGTATGCCAGTCTGACTCCAGGAACCAGGAGGGCGCTTGCTCTGGCTGTTTCTGTGTTGGCAAGGTATCTCTCAGTAGAGATAACTGTTTTAAAGTTGGTAATTTGAAAATTGTTAGAAAGTGATATGAACAGAATGCTCTGAAATGTACTTGATAAGTGTTAAAGCCACTGAAATGTTAGAATGTTGAAAGCATATCAATTAAAATGTGTTTATAAAAGACAAATATGTGGATTTTGTTTCTTATTGAAACCATATTATACACACCTAAACTTTTCTAATTGAAATAGACCTCAAAGATGAATTATTCTAGCTCTTCACTAAGGAAACTGACCATAAAGATTCAATTACCTAATGTATTGGAAAAACCAGGCTAGAACCAAAATTTCCTGATTTCTAGTCTTATGTTCTTTCAAACTGTAATAATGATAAAGGTTAAGATAGACTCCAAACCCACATGTTGCCTGAGAATTATCCAAAAGACTGTTGAATCAGTGATTGGAAATGATGACCCTCTGTGACAACATTCAGAATTTGGAAGTTCACACAGAGGCATAATAATCCCAGGTGATGTAGCATTTTAAACGAATAGAATAAACGGTGACATTTTTATGTTATTCTTAAAAAGTTCTCTTTCTAACACTGAGAATATGTAGCAGAAATGTATTTGGGGCTTTTGTGAATTTTAACAAAATGCTGAAACATGGCCTGGAGCTCAGGCTATATGGAAGTCCATTCTCACCTTACTCAGAGCCATCTAGAGGTGAAACAGCCCCAAATATTGCAGGTAACAGTTTTAGCACAAATTGTATGCCTTAACGTGGTACAAAGCATTGCAAAACACAACTACTCTGGAGGTAGGTACCAAGTAGATTTAGCTCCTCCTGGACAACTTAATAGGCAAGGACTTCATACATAGACTTGACAGGGCACTTGGATAACTTGCCATTGGTTTACCCCAAATGTAGGGAATATCCGCCTGTGCCTCCCAGGTGAAACAGGTCTACATTTCTTTCTACACTTCTCTCAAATCTGCAACTCTGTTTCCTTATCTCAGTATTTTGGGGTTGTCCCCAGAAAGCAAAATAACTAACTTTGTGTTAAGAGACAGGGACGCAAGGATGGTTGGATGAAAAGTACCGTGATACAAGTAATCGGAAGAGCACAGGACTTCGAGTCAGAACTCGGGTTCTAAGCGCAGTGCTGCTAGACCGAGCGCCACGCTACCTGAGCTAGTCGTTTACCCTTCTGTACTTTGATTCTCCATCTATAAAATGAAGAGCCATTCTTGTGTAATCCACACCTGTCCTTCAAGGACGTTCTTAGGTTTGGAAACATATTACATTGTTGTAGCTCAGCAGAAAAACCTGAGAACATGCCACAAAAGTAAATGAAGTTACTATTGGACCCATGCATAGAATCAATCAACAAGTTATTTATTGAATACCCACCAAAAGGTATATCAGACTGCACATAGCCTTTTTTCCTCAATATTTCTTCCCATTCATTACTTGATTTGAATCATTTAACAACCCTGAAGGAGAACAGGACACATATTATCTCCATGTTTCCCTGAGTTTCAGATGAGAGACACTGAAACTCAGATCAAAAGTGATTCTTAATTAGTTGGGGGTGATTTTGACTCCCACAGGACGTTTTGCAATGTCTGGAGACATTTTTGGTGCTCACAGCTGGGATGGTGCTAAAGGCTTGGGATACTGGTAAACATTTTACAGTGCACAGGCTAGCTCGTACAGCAAAGAGTTATACAGCCTCAAATGTCAACAATGCTAAGATTTAAGAAATTCTGACATAGGTGTTTTACCCAAAAGAATACAAAGGGATGGAGTTGGATGGACCAGATCTTGGATTCAGTCTAATGTACCTAAAACAGGACATTAAAAAATGCGGTCACATAAATTCTGGATTTATTGCTAATGTTTTGAGGAAGTATGAATGAAAAGTGGGATTTGTTCATGCCACTGTTGAAGGTTTCCATGAATAGTACAGATTGTATAATACAATAAAAATCTATTAAGCATTTGTGTGTCTTTCAGTCCGCTCTCCGTGTCCCACAGGGAGCATATTCTTTCATCATATTTTTTTTATTTATTGAGCAACTACCAAATTTGAGTCATTTACCCAAGTTCTGTTGAAATCTGGGCACAGCCCTTTTAGCAGCCTCCATACAAAGTACCTACTGCCAATCTAAAGACCTATGGAATTGTATAGGAAATGTCACCAGGACACTCGGCTAGAAATTAGCAAAGCTAGGACTTTGTGCCATCTGACTCCAAACTCATGCTCTTAACAATATTCTGTAAGCTTACATGTAACTCACCTACAAAGGGTGGCATGTGACTTTAGAAGCTCTTATAATCCAGGATAGTTCTTGTAGAATATTCTTTAGTTTTGCCCTTCAAGCCATTTTGTAACCCAGAAGTTAGAACTTTCTCCTAATCCTAAAGTTTTAACAGATGTGTTTCTGGATTCTGGCAAGTTAAAGGATTATAGCCCATGGTTCCGTAAGGATGTTTTTTTCCTTCTTTCAATGGCTCACAGAGAACTTGAGCAGGAAATATTAGGGAAAAACAAAGGCCAGTTACGCTACACAGCAGCTAAAGTACTGTATTAAAATATAAGCTGACCATATCACTTCCCTTATTACCCATAAACAACTTCCAGTTGCCTTTGGAATAAGATTTAGTTTCCTTAAGTAGATCTTTAAAACCTTCTTAATTGATATCCCTTCTGCCTCTCGCTTCAACTTCATTGGCCTCTTTTCCTCTCAATGTGTTTTGTTCATACTGACCTTAAATGGCCTTGATTCTTTTCTTGCCTCAGGGTTGCTGTTCCCTGCCCTTCTACCCAACTCCAATAATGTATCAGCCTGTCTAAATGTTACCTCCTCAGAGAGGGCCTTTCTCTTTCTCTACCTGCCCCCTCCATCTAAGTTAGTGCTTTTACTGTTATCCTCTATCACAGCACCCTGTTTACTTCCTTCATACCACTAGCACAGTTTGTAATTATATAGACCTACATATATTTATTTGTTTACATATTTAATGAGGGTTTCCTCTAGATTAAGATCCACAAAGGCAAGAATCCTGTTTGTTTGTAACTGGCTCCTTGTAAGTAGATACTGAAATCTTCATGGATTTTATAATAATTAAATACTTTTTGAATGAATAAATATTGAGTGTTCTTCCAGATGCATGAAGGAGGTAGAAATTTGTTACTTGCTGTGTTTATATGGCACTTTCTATCATATTTTAAGAATTGTTAAGTCAAAATTGCTGTAAGAAAAGATTACTAAGGAAATAGATTTCTTCTGTCAAGAATTCATGCAAAAGGTAGCATTTTAACTAAACCTTAAAGAATGAGCTAGACTATACATTCAAAAGAGCAAATGGCCATGTTTTAACTTTATCCTAATTCTGACATATTTAAGTGCATGTAGATGTTGAATAAATAATGGCAGGATTTGCACATATACAGAAAATGGTAGAGGAGACGGGGAAGGAATGACAAGCCAAAGAGGCATACAAGTGTCAAAATGCTAAATTTATTCAGGAAAAGTAAAATTAGTTTCAGTGGAATATTTGAATGTGAAGAGGCTTAGATTGAGATAAGGTTGGAAAGTAAAGTCTGTACAGACATACATGCAAGATAGCGAGCATAAAATAAGTGTTATCAGTATCAGAAGTTACATATGAATTTGATTAGGTTTCTCTTTGCAGACCGAAATTAGTTTCTGGGAGTACAACCCAAAGTGCAATTTACAGCTTGAGAAATACATGAGGATGGCATCTGGTTCAGCTTGGAGTACTGGTTCTATTATCAACATCATCACCATCAAGTAGCAAGATTCCTGTACTTGGCTTGGCTGGAAAGAGTGTTTTCCTTATTTTCCTGGAAGGGAACAACACACTAGCCTGACAACGCCTGAGGGGTGTTTGAACAGTTATTATAGAATTTGTATTTTACTGAGGAGCTCCATGCAATGACTTCTAAAGTCCTTCCGAGGCTTAGTAAGGTTTTTGTGACGCACAACTTGAGACAGGGCCCTCCGGTTTCCATGTCACGTGGTCTGCATGTAGATGAAGAAAAGGCTCTGTTCAGGTCAATTGTAGGAGCCAAACTTTTTTCCTTAGCTGGGTCAAGAAGTATCCAAGAGGAGCTTATTAAATATCTGCAGTTGATGAAGATGAGAAGGAATTTTGGAGAAATAGCTCCATTCAACTGTTTCTTCAAGTTTCTCTCCTATCAGCATGGGTGACAGAAATAGGCACAGATTGAAAAGATTATAAAAATATTTTAGGGTATTTTGTGAGACCTAGACCTTTAGGGTATTTTGGGAGTTACTAGGAAAGGCAAAATGTGCTATGAATGTTCAGAGATGTTAGAACTAGACTTTGGACGATGAGGATTTGTTGCATTAGAGATTATAAGGCTGGGCATTCCAGACTGAAGAAACAATGTGAACCAAAATACCAGACAGGAAAGTGTGGGATATGCCCTAGGAACAGTAGAAACTTTGGCAGTTGGGCTTCTTTGGCTGGAACAAAGTACATGTGGTCCGAAAGGTAGGGTTGGGGGCCTTTATTTTAAAGATCTGTGTGCTCTCAGAACAAGGAGGTTAACAGACAGTGGAGAGGTCAGTAGGCAGTGGAATTTTTTGAGCAGATACGTAGAACCATGCCTTCGGTAGATTCATTTGTCATTGATGTATCATATAGGATGAACAGAGGGCAGGGGTACTGATAGGAAAACCCGTGTTTCTAACAGAGCTGCTGATAGTGAAAACCAGAGGCAGGCTGGGTGAATTTACTTGGGATTAGGAAAAGTGAGCAACATTGTAACATTTATGGATACAAAATTGTGACATTGGGTTAATAGTAAGGAAAGTTTAATATAGAGTAAACCCAGAGAGGAGAAAGAGGATACTTAGGTTCTAGCCAAGGTACCTCCACAGCTTTCTAGTCTAACATTGATCAGGTTGCTTAAACTCTCTGTGCCTTGGTTCCTCTGAATCAAGAAGAGATACTATGAGGATAGAATAAGATAATAGTAGGATTTACAGCAAGGAAATGCCATTGTTTCATCCCATGTCATTTGTTCAGGTTCCATGCAATGATTCATTTGGTAGATGTACAGAGTAACAATATTTTTAAGTTAATCTTGTCTTACAGTTTGCTCTGTTTTCTCTACTGTCCTTTTATGTGGCACTTGTCAAGGTTTAGTGCCCTAGAGACTTACTTTATATAAAGGATCTGGATCTGGCATCTCAGACCGCTTAAAGGTCAATCACAGCTAGTGTGTTCTCTTCCTTCTACTTTTAGAAACAAGTGTGAGTTTTGTTTACAGTCTCCTCACATATGTCACAAAACATATTTTACAAAAGTATTTATAAAGGCAAATTAGCACAGAAAATGTAAAGGTTAGATTTTCCCAAGAACTTTGTGGTTTCATACTGTAGGCTTCTGTGAAATGAATATGTAGAACTAGATGAATTTGTGATGCCTTCCAACTCTTAAAAAATTCAGTTTGTCTATGTTGCTTCTATACCAGCTACATTTTCTGCTTGTTGCCATAGAAGTATTGAGTAATTTCTAAACATATCTATCAAATATATTGTATAGCATTTCAGACTTACTAAGACTTGCCCCGTGTGTCAATAACAGATTAAGGAATTAATTTGTTTGTTTTTATGTCTAAATTGCCAAAGGAGAAATGCAGGGAAAAGTAATTTGTTTCAGCAGACACTTACTCTACTCTATTACTATGTGCAGGGTATTAGAAAATGCAGGCCATTCATAGATAAATAAGACAGGGTCCTCAAAGAATTTACAATCCAGTACTAAGGAAGAGGGTAGAGAAATATTCTGTTCTCCTGGAAACTAAACTGAAAAAAATGTAGAATTAAGTTTTAGCTCTGGGTAGGACTTTATTAATCATATAATTCAGTATTTTACAGTTAGGGAAAATAAAGCTCTAACATATAAAATGGCTTGCCCAGTATAGTATTTATCACCTGCATCTCTTTCACGTTTAAACGAGTTCTCTGTCCTTTATATTTTATTACTCATATGGTAATAGCATGGTCTATTCATGTTTGCCCAGAAGGCAGAGGTGATCTAGAAGTTGGACAGTGAGCATTTAAAAAATTAAGTTTGTCTTTAGTATGTTTCCTCTTGAAAATGATAGCCCTCCATCGCTGTATAATTCTCTTTGTAATCAGTTCCTCCAGGATCTGTCTTGCCCCAACAGGTTCCTCATCTTCTTTGCTTAGCCTGAGCAGCTTAGGAAGGTGGAGTGGAGATGTGGAAAGATGAAATTGATGATAGAAGGGGGGTGACCTTGAACCAGTATCTGGAAACAGTGTTGATCAGAATCAAATCACAGGTTTGCTTTCTGTCTTTTCCGTAGTTAGAATGATTCTCACAGCAGCTCCTGTGTTGTCCTTTTTACTAAAATAGATATTTCTTAGTCAAGACGGTTTGAGTAAAAGAGCTACTCCCACTAATTCATAGCTGCTCTTTTATTCTTCTAAAAACTTGTCAGTCCATGCAGCATTTCTTGTTTGCCCAGAGCACTGGCCACTCATAAATGAAGGCTTTCTGAATTTTAAGTGTAACTGTTTGAAGTAGTTTTCCCCTTTATGTCTCTGGCAGTTGGTTACTTTTGATGCAGCACATTAGTCTGATGTATGAGTAATGCAGCCACAGAAACTCAGCTATTACTTGGGTATGCAGACTCTGCATAGTTTGGTTTCTTTCCATGAAAAGTACTTTCAGGAAATCCTGTGCAGATTGTCTGAAATAGTAGAGCTCACTTTGGTATATGGTGAAGAAAGAGAAAATAACACAGAAATATGCAAATAATCACTAAATTAATTTCCTGCCCGTTCTATTCATCTCTTTCTCATCTTAGCCCAACCATTGCCATTGAAGAAAAAGCAAGTGAGAATTTGTCATAGATGATCCCGTGGAGTTATTTTTATTATCAGCAAAGGCAAAAAATTAGAAGGAAAAACAGTAGCCTTTGTTTTATTGAAAATTTTTTAAAAAAATAAAATCTAAGCTTTTTTTTTTTTTTTTTATGGTAGATTTTTGGCAATTATTCTCCTGAGTTCTGACTATCTTTACAAACCTACAATTGTAATAAGTGCCCTAACTCCCATTACCTGCCAGACTTAATACGGGGGGAATTCTGTGTATGAAATTTTTAGATCTCTTACATTTTATTCCTTATTGACCGGACCTATTTTTTCTCTACTTCCACTGCATCATTTTACTTAACTGATTTTAGTACGTTGACATGGCAGAACTTCGGCAATACTGTTTTTGCCAGTTCTGGGTGAGAGCCCATGTAAACCTATGAGGTACTCAAGCCTAACACTCTGTGAGTGAACTGGTAAAATTAACGATCCTTATCATCACTGCGCCTCAAGGACATAGGCCAAGGAAAGGCAGCTGAAATATCCAAAGGGTGGTCTGGTTCCATTCGTACAGTTTCTACCAGTCACATTTTTACCATTCAACTTGGTATCAAAATGTGAAGCCAGGACCTAAGGGATGAGTGGAACAACATAGCCTTTAAGGGGAAGAATCTTTCCCCTCTTTATTCATCAGATTGTATTTCCTGCCCCCATTTACTAGGAACTGCTACATTTTGGTTTTTTTCCAAACAACTCCGGTATATTGGCCTGGAATGCCAAGTTATGGGGTGACACCTAAGCCCTAATTATTGTTCCACTATATCAAGGTCTCCCCTTTATTCCTACCTCTCCTTTACCTCCTCCCTCCCCAAAAGGACAACAGAAGTGTGGAATTCATAAAGCTATCCAGAGAATTGTAGAGTGCACCTAGAAGGAGGGGCACTTGAAACAGCCAGAGCCATTTCTCAGAATATCTACTGACCCCGCACAGGTCATTGAAAGCCAGGATTAGTCCAGTTAAACTGGTTGCGTGATCATGTGAACGTAGTCCATTAGCATGAATCTCTGTTTATGGTAGTAATTTACTCTTTGACCTTGAATTTCCCGTATTTGTGCTTAAAGCTTATGTCACCAATCATAAATAGTGACTGCAGAAAGCAGAAGCCCAACTAGATAGACTTTTCTTTGTTTACTGTTTTTAAAAATCTAAAAAGGAACATGACCCTAATCGTTTTAAGAATGAAAACTTTCTTCCTTATCTTCGTTATCTTGGAAGTCAGGAAAGACTGCAGGAGGTCTCCAGGAGAATTGTGTGAAGCTCCAGATTACATCTGTCTGAGCTGGAGAAGAGGGACCCTGTGGCAGATGTATGGCCACTTCTGTGTAATCTTTTTGTGAGATCTAATCTCCATAGTCTCTATGGATTATTGTTTCTTACCATCATTATGCAATACCAGGAAAATAAAAAGGAATTTGAAGTTTAAACCAAACCTGGTCAGTGCTAAGACTCAGAATAGGCATCAGAATTTAGCCTCACTAATTTCCTAACTCCTGTCCATAAATTCATGTTTATTTTGCTAGAGATGCTAGATTTTGCAAAGAATCTGGCCCTCTAGTTAAGCTTTACAATGTGTCTATGTTGGGGGGAGGGGTGGACAGGAATAGAGGAAACTTCTTTTTTGATGATTTTCAGAAGTAGACTGAGAATTAGACCCTTGAATACAAGGAAGTGTTGAAACCCATTTGTATAAATACTGAACCATGCTTATTAAATGGGGGTAAGCAGAAAGAAATGCAAAGCTATATGACATTCAATGTCAAATGTGCCATTTCATTTCCCATATCTAATAGCATTCAAGGCGATAGAAACAAGGTGGCATATAGGCAACTTGTTCAAGTATCCAACTGAAGATAAGATAAATAATAGTGTAACAAGCCCTCCTAAGAAATAAACTTAACTATTTTGTAGAAACTCGTGCTTGATTTTTTCCTATAGTCAATTCCTAGACCATCTCTCTTGTATTTCCTTAAAGATCCAAGAAGTTTTCTATGGTAGAAGCTATTACGAACTATCCACATGAGTGTCGATAACCACTTGTGGTCTCAGGAGACAGGATAGGCAGAAAGAGGCTTGCCAGTGGTCTCGGCAGGAGAGAAGCTAACAGAAAGCTAATATTTTGAGTAATGTCTTCTCCCACAAAGTTTATTCATTGGATTTTCCCTATCTAAGATCTTTTATTGCCTCATATTCCACATAATGATAATAGTTAACCATGTGTCAGCCACTTTGCTAGGTGCTTATGTCTGTTCTCTCATTTCCGCCTCTCAGCAGCCCTTTAAGTCTACTGGCCAGACACCAGCTCCAGAGAGGCTAATTTTCCCAAGTCATCCATTCCAAGTTCTTTGACAGATGTTTTCCAGATACACAGTTGAACTCGTCACTCCATTATGTAGTACAAAGGTGATCTCCGATGTGGGTCCCTCTTGGATTCTGTTAGAGAAAACTATTTGCCTGAATGGACAAAAATGTAAATGGAAGTATAGTATTCCTAATCTTTCTACCTCATTGTAAACTCAACTTGGTAAATAAAATGTTATAGGTAGATTTTTTCATAAATTGAAAGCTAGGAACCCTAAGATTTTTTTGTTTTCAGCTCTACTCTTGAATTCTATATTCAGATTTTTTTGTTAGTATTCTTCTTTAAATATTTTGCAAGTTTTAAACAAGAACAGGCGAGTTAGCCAGGAATTAACATATGCACTTAGATTGCCCTAAAACCAGAAATCCAGTGAATCAGTAAGTAAACAAACTTTGCTCCGGTTCCACTCATCATTACTAACCCTTCCACAAGCGCCATTCATTGTAATTACTTTACAAATCAAAAAACTTGATTTCATAAAAGTACAGTACAGCTGCTTCGTGGACCTTGAACCCAGTTCTTAGAAAGAGACAGTGGGGTGGAGCTAAATTAGAGAAAACAGTTCTTGAAAAGCAAGTCGTTGAAGTTGGCTGTGGAGTTTAGAGAAACTTGAATAAACCAAAGGCAAAACAGCACAGCTCATCATTAAACCATTTCAGATTATAAATTGAGACAAAAAATGGTATTGCTGTATTGCTATTCTTTGGGTTAGTCTTACTTTAGTACCATTTTTATTCTGGAAGAAGCTGAGTTTAGAACTTCTTAGATTAGAGCTATCAAAGGAAACAGACTAATACTAAACAACTGCCAGTTTAACTCCTGTAAGTAAAATTTCTCTTGAGGAGAATGGGTTAGGTATGTTTGATTCCTTTAGAAGATGAGTTATCCAAATAAATATGGCACATCACTGAAAAACCAAGTAGCTAGAGAAAAGAATAAGCATATAATTGCTTTTATTGATTATGCTTTAATAATAAATTCCTGCGTTTTTCCTTTTTGGTATCATTTGAGTTTGGCATATTCCCATGGGATTTTTCCTAGAACAACACTTTTAGTGAGCTTAAGAACTTGTCAGGATTGGCTTGAGTTTGTGCTTACAATATGTGTTTGTAGGTTAATTTCCACCAGAATTGTACCTTCCAATTCATATACTATTGAGCAAGCCTTGCTTAGTATTCCATTACAAGAATACATTGTCCACTGATAATGAAACAGATTCTGTTCTTGCTCTACTTTCTAGTGTATGTGAATATGAAATGTATCCTACAATGATGACACTTCAAAACAGGTGCATATTTTGAAAGGAGTTCTTGAGGTTTGGACATGGATTACTGGGTCACTGGTATGTCTGAAGAGATTTGATTACATATCTTCATGGTACAGGTTTTGCTCTAATTGGTAATGAGGTACATGAACAATTAGGAACTTATGGATCTTCAATAAATATGGCTGAGAAGAATATGTAAAAGGTCAAGGAAATCAAGGGTACTGATCTTAAGTAGTTTGTAATGTTACGTTCTTGCTTTCTGAACTCTCATTTACTTGTCATCTTATTCCCCAAAATGAAAATTATGACTGTTCAGTTTTCCCTTCTACCTTTTTAGCCTTAAAGCTCCTTTAGGAAAGACTCTCTGCATGGTTCATCTCTGTGTCTCCCTCAGTTTCTTACCCCAGAACGCACTCCGCAAATATACACCAAATCAATGGCTAGGATTCATGTTGATAATATGGAATGGAATTATCCTCCATGGTTTTCTTATGCTCTAAACATTTTCCAGACTCTTACTAGAAGAAAAATTTTGTGACTTCTTTCTCAGTCTCATATGAGGATGTTATTAGTCTTCCTGGCCGGCAGTAGTCATTTCATTCTTATTTCACTTCATTTGCTTGGTTCAAAATCATAATTTATGATCAGTCAGATAGCAGTGATCTCTCCATCCTACCATGACTCTGTCTGAAAACGGCTACCCCCATACCATTTGTCCCTTCGTTGAAACTGTGTGCTGTGTTGATTACTTTTGTGTATGTTGTTCTTCACCTTCTAATATAAAAACTCTGCGGACAAAGATTTTGTTATATATCGAGTTGTACCACAAATCTAATCCCTTTATGGCAATGGCATTACTAGTACCAGATTGTCAAGCTCTATAATATAACTAAATATAGTGTATCGCATGAAAGTTATTTAAGATCAAAGTTGAATATTTGTGCTTTTAATTAGATATACATAACTCCCTGAATCTATATAAATTTCCTATCTAAAGTATGCCTTTTCTCTACCTCTAAGTAATGCTGTCATGTTACCCTGTTTATTTCTTTTACAGCACTAATCACACCATGAAATTGATTCCTTTTACTTACTTGTCTCTATATCAGATACCTTGTGTGCCTTATTCACTGTTAAATTCCCAGCACATAGTAGGAGCTTTATAAATGTTTATTGATTGAATGACTGAGAGGCACACTCAGGCTCATGAATACCTACTTGGAATTTCTAATGCATTCTTTCTTCCACAAACTGGAGTTGAGGGACACAGAAAGAGAATCCATTAACGCTCCCCCTCAGCACCCTCTTCAACTTCCCACTCCCTACCCCCACCCACACCCACACCCCAGCTACCGGAGTTTTTGCTCCTTCATTTATGTACCAGATGGACTTTTGGAGTAAAGCAGTGATGTGATAGTAAAGATACAAGGTTGAAATGCCTTGTCCAGACTTAATTTAATATAGAATAATCAATTTATACCTTGTTTTCAGTTTCCTGAGCTCTACTGCCCTGCTAGGATTGAAATTGTGTCTAAATTCTGAGTACACTACTTGCCTAGGGCAGTAGCAGACCTTTCCTTCAAATTCAAATTAGCTGAAGGCTGGTTGTCCTATATCTGAAAATGTATTCTTAATATCCTTATGGAACACAGGTCACCCAATTAGGTAAATTATCTAACGTGCTTGCTTTTTATATTATGACATTTATGATTAGAAAGCCCAAGAGCAGTTCAGTTTCATTAATGGCATCAATTTGTCCATCATTACAAACATTGTCTGTTTCCTGCAATCCAAAGAAGTTACTGTTCTTCTCCTTACCTCATATTTAAATTTGAACATATATTGAACATAACTATTCAAGGAACAGTTCTGCAAAGTAAGTGTTAGGTTTCTGAAACTTCAGATGTACATCCCTTCTGCCACAATCTCCAAAGCTCATCCCTATGAACACAGTTACTTCTCTTTTATCTGCAGGTTATGAAAAGTAATTCTAAGTAAAGCTGCTAGGATGAAGTCCCACAAAGATGAAATATTTATCAAGAGTCAAGATTTTATACCCTTGTTATATATACTCCTTTTTCCTAGAATCGTCTGCTGACTCTCCACCTTTCTTGGAAAAATGAGCCATTCCCACCATGGGGGGATGAGCAATGTGGACCACAACAATACCGTGCCACCTTCTCACCACCACCCGACGACCTCAGCCTCCTACTCCCATGGCGGGGGAGCTGGCGACATGATGATGATGGTGAGTGCCATGGGAGAGGCAGCCCAGGCCCTTTCCCACCCACTTGGGTAGTAGAAATCATTCCATTTTAGGACCAGAAGGTTGTTATTTAAAAGTCAGTTTACCAATGAGGAAAACTAAGACTAAGGCAAGTGATTTGCCCAAGATCATGTGGCAGGTTAATTACAAAGCCACACCAGAACCAAGATTTCCAGGGTCCATACTACTGTATTCCTTACATTCAAAATTGACCCTTTTCTGAGTTAAGTTGTGGTCTTGATGCTTTATGTAGAAAAGAGAAAAACACGAAGGTTGATGGTGGGGACAAAGTACTTGTGGAGAGTGCCTGTGGTGATAATGCTAAAATGAGGGGGGCAGCTTCCTGCTCCAGTGAATGTGTGATGTTACCCAGATCTGCTTCTTTTAAGTATTCTAAGCTTCTTTACCTGAAATTCTCATTTAGAATCTTCCGTCATCTCTAACTGACTTGTTTTGGTTTTCTGACAGCACATGACCTTCTACTTTGGCTTTAAGAATGTGGAACTATTGTTTTCTGGCCTGGTGATCAATACAGCTGGAGGTGAGTAAGCATCAGGTAGTGTCTGAAGGTGACAGTCACATGAGAGACAGTGACAAGAATCTGGAGACCCAGCACCTGCTTTTGTCGTAATTACTGAATCATTCTGGTTACGATACATAACCATCTGCTTCCTGTTCCCTACATAGGAAGGAAGGATACACGATGCTTAATTCTGAGTTTCTGAAAAATAATTTGGATAACAGATAGGAGTCTTTTGTAATCCATTTCCTTTCATCCTTTTCCAGAGTGCTTCCCTCTTTGATAAGCTATTGGTCAGGATATAAAGACTATAGTCAAGTTAAAATAACAGAAGAAGCATTATATGTATACATACCACAAAATACCCTAGGTTAAAAGCTATTGATCTAGTACAGTGCTGCCATTTTTTACAGATAAATGAAGCTTCAAATAGTAAAACGATTAGCCCTAAATCACACAGAATGACTATGTCAGCGCTAGGACAGTGACCCAGACCTTCTCTACCTGCCTAGTCCAGTGCTGTTTTTGGTGTACAACTGTGCTCTACGTCGCTCCTGATTCTTGGCATGGCCCATCTTAGTGTCAGCCCTAGATTTTGGGTAACCAATCAACCATTTCTTTGTGTCTGTGATGTTGAGTTGCTGTGCCTTAAGTTCAGATTGCAGAAGCTCAATAGTCATTTGGAACTGCTTTGGGTGCTGTTATATCTTTGGATCCACAAAATCAATTTGTTCTGGGAAGAGAGGGAGCACTTACTTCAGGTAGTGTATTAAGTCAGACGTTTGAATACATTCATAGCATTACCAATGCTTCCCAGTATGAAAGGCTTAGAATTGAAGTACCTGTTCAAGAAATAGAGTCAGTACTTAAAAGTAAGGTGTTTTATTCCCCTTTTGCATAATGGACTAAGAAATTGAGGGTAGCACCTTTTCTATGTTGTCTTTCTAGCTTGGACAGCACACCAGCTAATATTTTTGCACATGTTTAACCGTACCACCATCTTTTCCTTCCCTACTTAGAAATGGCTGGAGCTTTTGTGGGCGTGTTTTTACTAGCAATGTTCTATGAAGGACTCAAGATAGCCCGAGAGAGCCTGCTGCGCAAGTCACAAGTCAGCATTCGCTACAATTCTATGCCTGTCCCAGGGCCAAATGGAACCATTCTTATGGAGACACACAAAACTGTTGGGTAAGAAGATTGAACAGATCCAGATGGAAGTTCTGAAGACCTGGGTTAGCTACCCTGTTTCCCCGAAAATAAGACTGGGTCTTATATTAATTTTTGCTCCAGAAGACGCATTAGGGCTTATGTTCAGGGGATGTCATCCTGAAAAATCATGCTAGGACTTATTTTCTGATGAGGTCTTATTTTCGGGGAAACATAGTAAGCAGCAAAGTAATTATTTTATTTGCAACAGCCCCCTTCTTGAGTTAGTGATTCTTTGTGACCTTGATCAAAACTGTCTTTGGAGGCTTGGGGTTGTGGGTCATGAGCTGAACAAGGGAGGAATGCTAGGAACCCTTTTGCAAACATGAATGTTCTTAATTGTAAGTATTTGTCACTTTGGAAAAAGATAAGGAATCTATATTGTAAAATATTAGCCAAAATAATAATAAGTTAAGCAAAGAAATTCAGGTAAGGTAATAGAAGAATGGCAGAATCCAATTTTATAAAAAGTAGTACCTACCCAGCACTAGTCTCAGTTTGTTTACAATATAAGATTGTACAAATGTCTATATTCCATCTAAGAAAGTGTTTGGATAACAACTGGTTTTTCCCACAGCTTGACAAATGCTTTTTGAGATTCGGTTTTAATAGAAACATAGGTCTTAAAACTAAATTGGAGTTCTAGCAATCCTATAGACCAATATCCTGCTCTCATTATTTGTTCCCATTGTACTGATGAGCTTCTTGAGGCCCAAACAGATTGTGACTTATCTAAGGTGACAGAACTAGTAAGTGACCGAGGGGATAAATACCAGGTCTCCTGATCCCAACTAAGTACTTTCTGCTAGACCACCCAACCCTCAATTCTATTTCCATTTTTTTTAGAATGTGAATTTTGCAAAAGTAGAAGGCCTGAAAATGTTCAGGCAAATAAGTATGGGAGGGTTTAGGTTTCCCTTTCAGGATTCAAGATGGAGGTAAGTCAGGGTATTAGTCCTCCTTTCTCTCCCCAGCTCCCGAAGAGGGTTCCGCCTGCCGACGTAACCATTAACTAGCCATTGCTTATAAACCTGGCAGCCCTATCATGTTTCATTTCCAGGGACCAGGAAACAATACACATACACACAAGTACCTGTGAGTTGCCAGGGTGGCTATGAGGGAGTCCGGTTCAGGCTGGGCTCAGGACAACTGTTCCCTCTTTCTCCCGATCTGCGAAGGAGCCTGAGCATTCCTAGGGGTCGCTGACTGTTTCCCTATTTACTCTCCAGGCAGCAGATGCTGAGCTTTCCTCACCTCCTGCAAACAGTGCTGCATATCATCCAGGTGGTCATCAGCTACTTCCTCATGCTCATCTTCATGACCTACAACGGGTACCTCTGCATTGCGGTAGCAGCAGGCGCCGGCACAGGGTACTTTCTCTTCAGCTGGAAAAAGGCAGTGGTTGTGGACATCACAGAGCATTGCCATTAACGTCAGGCTCCATGGTGTGGCCTTATCGAGTGCAGTGGGAAGCAGTTCAAGACTGGAAGACATGAGTCTGGCTCCTTATCTCCTTAAACATGCGCACGCGCACACACACATGCACACACACACACACACGCACACACACACACCTGCTCATATCTTCCCTTGCTCCTAATCTCCTTACACACACACACACACACACGCACACACATACACCTGCTCATATCTTCCCTTGCTCCTAATCTCCTTACACACACACACACACACACACACACACACAAATACACACAAATACACACTACACCACCCCACCCCACCCCACCCCTGCTCAATAGAGGTTTAGCTTGGTCTCTGAGCTAAAGTGGTAACCTCCCTGACTCTTTTTACCTGAGCTGAGCTTCCCATTTCTCTTGATGTGAAGCCACCCATGAGATGTCCTCTCCTCCACCATCATCTTAGATCCAAGTTGTATGTTCTGGTCTAATCCAGGTAGCTTTCTATTCAATGATGATCACCTGCTTCCTTTCTTAATCTTCTGTTTTTACTTTTTAACAGACAATCTGTGAATTTGGTGGGTTTTTTCCTGGGTCAGGGATGGAAAGGGATTAACTTCAGCCAGGATATATGGCAGCTGAGGGAAATTCTTGCCCAACTAAACCCGGAGCCCAAACTTAACGTTAAAAAATAAGTTCCAGTCTTTGGACTCAGTGAGTGGGAAATACATTGTGCCTTTCCCTAGGTGTGATGTGTTGCATCGAAATCTTTGTACTGGGCAGAGGGGGTGGTTTGAGATTAAATCCAGGCCTAGAGCTTGCAGAAGTATGCATTCTTGGGTGGCTGACTCATCAACTGTGTTCCAACTTAACATTTTGATTAGAATGAACTTGTTAAGCAAAAAAAAAAAAAAAGATGACAATCAGTTTGAGAAAATAGAAATAGGTATTTTAAAATAAAATCATTGACATTTTACTTTGACTTGATACCTTGGTTTGTCACAGCTGAAGGAAGCGGAAGAGTTTGAACCATTATCTCCCATTATTCTTTCCATGTGTCTGCCTCTGAATTCATGGTTTTCAAACTTTAGCTGCATAAAAATTACCTCGAGGGCTTGTTAAAAACACTAGTTGCTGGGCCTCAAACCAGAGCCAAAAATTGGCATTTCTAACAAGTTCCCGGATGAAACTCCTGCTGCTGGTCAGAGTACCACACTTTGAGAATCTCTGCTTCAAACTAAGGATGTATCACCTGGTGGGGTGAACATGGGAATTCGAATACTCATTGGTAGGTGGTATATCTGGGCTTCACTCGTGTACCATATGCTGCCGGTCAACACTTAATCATTCCACAAACATTTATGCAGCCCCAGCTGTGAGTGTGCCCCCACCCACATACACACACGAAGGGCTATAGCCAAAGTAACTTTTATCAGCATCTGTGAAATCACCAGTCCTTATTTTTAAAGAGCTGTAGTTTCTTGGAAGTAGCTTAAAGGTTGAGAAAGACTTTGATCTACAATGTAAATCAACCAGTCAGAGGACAGAATGGCAAAAGTCTAGCCCTGTCATTGGAGAAGCTTAGGGTATCGTCTGCTGCTGCCCAGGTTTTCCTCAGCCCCCAACATCCATGCCCTTGCTAGGCAGATGCTCATCCTCTGCTTGACCATCTTTGGTACTCTTGGTGGCTTAATTAGATCACAAGTGGCCCAAAGCTTTTGTCAATAAAGAATCACATTGGATTTTTATCTGTTCAGTTGTTAATCTACACTGCAGTTCTGTTCCCAGTCCAAACTACCTCTGTAAAGTGACTGTTCTCTGCTGGCCTGTTAAATCCTGCCCTCCTTGGTGCTAGACTCCAGTGTGCCTCAGGGCAGAAGAGATATAACACAGCTATCCTGTTGGCCTCTGTTGTGGTTTTTAAGTTTGTACTTTTCTCTGTGGGTACAGTTAAATATTGGAGAGTGAGGAATGTGTACTTTCATGGCTTTGAACCAAGAGAGAGTTATGAGTCTACTGGACTGGGTTAAAATCTAAGAACCAACATTTAGTTCTGTGCTTTGCTCTCATTTTCACCCCTTGTAGTGCTGATACTTAGCATAAGCAGAGTAAATGACAGGTACTGACTCTGACAGGTACTGACAGAGTCCAACATTAAGTTGAAAATAGCCTGTTGCTGTCTCAGAAGCCAAGGAATAATAAAACCATGAGAAATAAAATAGTGTTTAGTAGTGACCCTGGTGCTGTCTAGAAATCTTGGCATGAGCTGCTGTAAAATAGCCCTTTCAGGAACAGGATCTTATCATGAGGAAAAATCAAGGCCAGTTAAGAAAAGTGCTATGAAGTTGAAACTCCCAGAAACATCAGTTTGGGATATGTCTTCAGGTATTCAAGATAGAGCCTCCTGAAAAACCTGAATTCCAGCAATTCTTAGACTAGGTTGCCAAAGGAAGAATCTAGTGAAGGAGAAAAAATAAATTAGAGCTTAAATTCCTTCTTGAGCTCTTGGATTGTGATAATATAATGATTCCATTGACTTTCATTTCTGCATTTGGAATTTACTGCCTGACTTTGTTCCTTTTGGACCCAAATTTCTCTTTTCCTCCTTCCCTATTCAAATCTCTTAAAAGCCCGTATCCCCATTTCTTTGGCCCCTTACTCTGTTATTTTCCCTTTTTTCTGTCTTTTACCATATATCTAAAAGATACTTTTATCCCGTATGTCTAGTTTATTAAGTCTCCCTAGCCCTCCTGACGCAGTGGACATTACTATGCAGTGGATATAGATACCAACTAGAGTTATAAAATTTAGTAGAGACGTTACACACATTTCGAGGAGCAGTTGTCCCACTGGAACTTCTGTAAGGCTGGGTAGAGGGCTACCATCTGCAGTTACAGAATATTATGTGCTCTCCCCAGTGTATGTTGGAGGAACAGTGAGCCCCCTATTGCCCACAAATGGAATCCTGTATCCACCAGAGAATTAGAGATGGTTTCCTCACTACTTCTGCAATAGGGTTCTCTAGAGTTCCTTTTCAAGCTGTGAGGCACTGGTCTTGAGTTCTAGCCACAAAGCGTGCTCTAGGAGGAGCTGAAAGGGGCAGGGGGTACACTTTCATGTCATTTAATTTTGATCCTGCCCTCTCCAGCTGCTTCTTTCAGAAAATACTGTACATCTAAAGATACAAAGTCTACATTTGATATAATGCCTTAATCACTGGGTCTACAATTAATGTTGACTTTTAGATTGTAAGCTCCCAGAGAGCAGTATTGCTGTAGTAGGAATGTTCTAACAGTATCATGTACAAAAGAACAAAATAAATATTTTGATTTTGTGATTCTATGCACGTCTTTCTACCCAGAGTGATATCAGAATAAATGGTCTCTTTATTGTCCACAGATTTGGCCATTACCACTCAGTTTCAACTAATAAACCCACAGCCAGCCTGGTTCTGAGTCCATGATCTTAACCACTTGCTATATGATCAAATAAGTGGAGTAGAAAATTTACTCCTTAAGAGCAGAACTCTAGACACGGGATCGGTTAGGAAAGCCTTCATGAGGTCTGCTTTAGTTACTCTCCCCTCTCCCTCATCCGCCTCACCAGCGGATCACCCAGCCTTTTGACAGAAGTTAAGGCAGTCTTGTTTCTCCCTTTTTTTCTTTGCCCTTCCATATTGGCCTTTCCAGGCTTCAAGATAACATTCCCTATCCGGAGCCTGATTCTTGCAGTGTTTCTAAGACTAAGATAACAGAATTGAAGGTCCTAGGTAAATCTGGAATAAAGGTTTTTTAAGAATGATTGAAGGAAGAAGAGAAACTATATGTCCTCTTCTACCCGTCTTTCCCACATTCTTATTACCCAGACTTAAACTGCCCTAGAAAGGCAGGGTAAAATCCCTGCAGAGGGTTCTCTTTAGAAAAGATGATTCCGAGGTTCTACAATTGGTGGTTCCCTGTAATTGAATTAAATCGTGGAAACAACAGGACACGATTCTAAACTACCCTCTGTGTTGCCTCTGATTGGCTCCTACTGGGAAAAATTCTTTCGCAAGTTGGGAAAGGAAAGTAAGTTGGAATAATACTGTTAGGTGCATTGCTACTATGTTTCCCTCCACTGTCCTCCCAAAATTATACCCAAACTAGTCACAAAGCCATTCTGTAAACAGATTCTGGTGGCCCACAACTTGATCAAGTTTACACAAAAGTCACTCAAATCTAATCTCCACAAGGGCAGGGATGTTTGTTTTGTTCATTGATGTTACTAAGTGCCTTCGATGGTACTGACACACAGGCATTCAATAAATACTTGCTGAATAAATGAGTCAAATGAAAGTCAGTGACAAGGATCAACTCGAAGAGTTCTGTGCTCAGGGTCTTTTAATAAATGGGGAAAATGTCACCTCTTATAGCAATTACCTTTGAAGTCTGGTGGTTAACAGTACTATGATACTTCATTAAGGATGCCTCACGCTTTTCCAAAAATATATTTATTTTTAAAAACAAATCAGACACGTTTTAGAATCACATTTTCCAGAGACAAACCAGAGTTTGCATTTCAGCTTAGAATGAAAGTTAGCATCAGTAATCTCATGCAGAAGTGTTTCTCCAGGTGGTAAAACATTCTGTTTGATTACTGCACTCAATTCCCTAAATCTTGTTTGTACTTCTGCCATCATTTTATTCCATTCCAGGGCTCTGGCACGAAAGAGAATCCACCTCTAAAATTCAAAACTGCCAAATTGAGAAGAACGATTATTGGGCTTGGCTTGGGGTTTATAACCAATTCGCTCGTTAATCATCTGTTCGCGGCTCTTGGGGTCACTGCTGAGCGCAAGGGCACCTTCTCCATCACTGCCTCCTACGACATCTACATCTTCCTTTTGCTTCTTACGGGTCTGAAAGTACAAACATTTTGGGATTAAGGCAACATTCTTTGCATTAGCAAATAATTATTTGGCATTACCATGTACTTAGCAAAGTGTAAAGGATTAGGCTCAAGGGTTAGGCTCTATAGAACAATAAACTGAAATCCTAGGTTTCGATGGTTAGGAATACAAGGGGGATTGTCAGTAGTCCCCCCTTATCCGCAGTATGGCTTTCTGAGGTTTCAGTTACCCGTGGTCAACCGAGGTCCAAAAACAGTAAATGGAAAATTCTAGGAATAAATAATTCACAAGTTTTAAATCGCATGCTGTTCTGAGTAGTGTGATGAAATCTGGTTCCATCCCACCTGGAACATGACTCATCTGTCCAGCGGCTTGACGCTGTAGACACAATTCACAAGTTTCAAATCGCATGCTGTTCTGAGTAGTGTGATGAAATCTGGCTCCATCCCACCCAGAACATGACTCATCTGTCCAGCGGCTCGACACAGGAGACACTCCCGGCCCACTGAGCAGCCGTCTGTTATCAGATTGACTGCTGCAGTATCGCGGTGCATGTGTTCAAGTCACCCTTATAATAGCGTAATGCTATGTCACAATGCCCATGTCACTCACCTCCCTTCACCTCACGTAGGCATTGTATCATCTCACGTCATCACAAGAAGGGTGAGTACAGTACAATAAGATTATTTTAAGAAAGAGACCATATCGATATAACTTTTATTGTTATAAATCTCTTACTGTGCTTAATTTGTAAATTAAACTATCGTAGGTATATGTGTATAGGAAAAAACATCCTATATATAACTTCACCACTATCCGTGGTTTCAGGCATCCAGTAGGAGTCCTGGAATATATCCCACTCAGCTAAGGGGGGGCTACCGTATAATGATAAAAGATATAACCCCTACCCTTCAGGATGTCACAGTCTACCAGGGAAACAGGTAAATAGACAATTACAACATAGGGTGATCAGAGCTATGACAAAGGAAAGCACCCACTGCCAAAGAGACACAAAGAAGAGGTGAAGAGTTGGCGGAAGAGTGAAGGTTCAGAGCAGGAAGCTGCAATTAGAAAGATAAATAAGAGTTGGCAGAAAAGGGAAAGAAGGGTATCATTCAAGAGAACATACAGAAAAATAAAGTGACTGGTAAAACAATAATCACCAAAAATTAACAGCTTGACTGACTCCATGAGATTAAATGTAACACAGGAATAGAAGGTTTTGTGCTGTCTTATTAAAAGGACTGGAATTTCATTTTATTTTCAGATAAAAGGTTTGGCTCTTAAATCACAAGTGACGACAGAATTCACAAAATCTAAGTCTCAGTTTGATCATTTTCAAAAAGAGGTCCCATAACTACCACTACCTAACTGGAAAGCTGCTAGGTGATGGTAACTTTCTAGGAGAGCGTGAACATATGTTCACCTAGAGCTCCCTACTAGAAGAATGGCTCACTGCTCATCACTGGAATTGCTGCCATACCTCACCACTTACTGAACTGTGAGCATTTAAATGCCAATGTCAAAGTACTACCGTGTTTCCGTGTTACCGAAAATAAGACCAGGTCGTATATTAATTTTTGCTCCAAAAGACGCATTAGTGCTTATGTTCAGGGGATGTCATCCTGAAAAATCATGCTAGGGCTTATTTTCTGGTTAGGTCTTATTTTCGGGGCAACACGGTATAGTGAATCAAATACACACACACACACACACACACACACACACACACGGTGGAAAGTTCATCAACTTAATTGTCCAACCTTCGTGCGCGCGCGTGAGTGTGTGTGTGTGTGTGTGTGTGTGTGTGTGTGTCTAATGACTTACCTCTCCAGTTAATCTACATTACCAATAAGTAACATTAGAAGGTTCTCCCCAAATAACTTTGTGATCACAAGTTCTAAAAGACAAAGGATGCTATCCCTTTAAAAGCCATGAGAAACTCTTGAGAATATCCAAATGGAATGAAATCATTTAAAAGGCTTCCCATCATGAACAACTGCTGTTTCCGAATTGAGCCATCAAAATGTAATCAAACTAATTTCAATAACAGATGAAATGCCAGTTTTCAACTGGTTTCATTTTAGTTCAGGGCAATGTTATCCTTCCCTCCTCAGTAGCTCTAAAACAGGGCAACCCCACTGGGCAACTGCCTTTAGGAGAAAGACACTCAAAAGTGAGCTGACTCTACAGAGTCAAAGTTCAGTATGTGAGCACTTTATGAGACTCATTACAGCTGAAGTTTAAACCATACTTAAAGTTTATCCTTAATAAGACACTATCAATGTGAGCTTGTAAAAAGCAAAAAATTATGATGCTTCGAGAACACTAAAGTCTCCTGGGGTGAGGAAGAGGGAAAAGAAATACAAGTTATCTGTCTTAATAAGAAGCATATACAATACATGGCAGAGCCATCATGTTCATGGATGTGTACAAGATGTACTGTCCTCTGCCGTACAGTAAAAAATATCTACCACTGTAGGACAGCAAATTTTTGAGCACCTCCATTGGGCCTGGTATTGCAGGATATGGAGGCAAAAAGAATATACTAATTCCTGCCTTCAAGGAGCATATGGGGGGAGCAGAAAAACAGAAAATGACAACAGATGGTACTATGAGAGAGGTCAGCACAGGCAGAAGAGGTTGAACCTAACCAGCTGGGGGCAGGTAGTCAAGGAAAACTTCTAAAAGGAGCTGAGTCAAAAGATGAGTACCGTGTTTCCCCGAAAATAAGATCTTACATTAATTTTTGCTCCAAAAGACGCATTAGAGTTGATTGTCCGGATAGGTCTTATTTTCAGGGAAACACCGTATGTGCAAAAGTCAGACGTGATAGTTTTGCATGTTCAAGGAAATGTAAGAAAGCTAGTATGTCTGGGGTACAGAGGGCAAGGCAACAGGCAGCAGGAGATAAAACCTGAAAGGGGTCAGAACATACAAAATCTTGTGGGCCATAATAAGGAATTGAGATTTTATTCTCAGTGCAGCAAACCACTGAAACAGTTTAAGCAGGGGAAATGACATGATCTTAAAATTCTTAAAGTCATTCTAGATACCTGATGGAGAATGGATTGAAGAGATAAAAATGGAAGAAAGACCACTTAGGATGCTACTGAAATTGTACAGAGAGAAATGATGGTTAATTGGACTAGGGCTGTTACCAGTGGAGATGAAACAGTATGGTTAGGTTCTAGAAATAATCTGGGACCGGCCCAGTGGCTCAAGCGGTTGGAGCTCCATGCTCCTAACGCCGAAGGCTGCCGGTTCGATTCCCAAATGGGCCAGTGGGCTCTCAACCACAAGGTTGCCAGTTCGATTCCTTGAGTCCTGCAAAGGATGGTGGGCAGCGCCCCCTGCAACTAAGATTGAACATAGCACCTTGAGCTGAGCTGCTGCTGAGCTGCCGCTGAGCTCCCGGATGGCTCAGTCGGTTGGAGCCTCTCAACCACAAGGTTGCGGGTTCGACTCCCGCAAGGGATGGTGGGCTGCGCCCCCTGCAACTAAGATTGAAAGGACAACAACACTGACTGGGAAAAAGTCCTGGAAGTACACACTGCTCCCCAATTTAAAAAAAAAATTTTTTTTTTAAGGTAGAATCAAAAGGTTTACAGACAGATTATATATAAAAGGTGAGAGAAAGGGAGAACTCAAGAATGATTCCTAGGTGTTTCTGGCTTGAGTGACTGAATGGATACTACCATGGGGAACACTCAGGTGAAATTGGCTTGAGGAAGAAACCAAGAGATTTTGTTTTAACATGTTAAATGTCGGAGGCTGAATTATGACCCCCAAAGCTATCAGATCCTAATCCGAGAAACCTGTAAATGTTGTCTAATATGGGAAAAGGGTCCTTGCAGATGTGATTAAGGATCTTGAGATCCTGAATTATCTGAGTGGACCCTAAATGCCCTCACATGTGTCCTGATAAGAGGGCAGAGAGAGATTTCAGAGACATAAGAGAAGAAGGCAGTGTGATCATGGAGGCAGAGGTTTGAGATCCGGGGGCCACCAGAAGCTGGAAGAGTCAAGGAACAGATTTTCCTCTAGAGCCTCTGCAGGGGGCGTGGTCCTGCTGACACATTGATTTTGGTCCAATGATACTGATTTCCGATTTCTGGCCTACAGAACTGAAAGAATAAGTTTCTATTGTCTTAAACCACCAAGTGTGTGGTAATTTGTTACAGCAGCCACAGGAAACTAATACATTAAATTGGAAATGCCTGTAAAGAATCTAAATAGAGATTTCAAGTAAGCTGTTGGTATAAAAATCTGTAGTTCAAAAGAGTTATTGTTTTAAATATTCCGAAGGATTTGAAAGTTGTACTCCTACCTCTAGGTCCTTTCGAATGTTTTCAAACTCCTCAATGTCATCAAGCTTCAGCTCCAGGCGGGTTGGTTTTCGTCGCAGCATACTGAAATCAACACTAAGAGCCAGACCCAGTGAACTATTAGCTGTCAAAAATGGCAGAGAGGAGGAAAACCTGAAGGGGATAAATCTCAGCTACAAATATCAGATCAATTTGTAAGCACGCATGCTAAAATGAATGGCAAATAAAAGATTCATTTAGAGTCACACATAGACGTCTAAGTCTTTAGGTGTCTGAATATTATATTTTTATTACATAATGGAGATCCACAACTCTAATTCCAAAAAACTGTTTCTTCAAGAATTTTAAATATTTAAATAGCAAGCTGCCTATAAAAGAATTCTAGGCAACAATCACTTTAATCTCATGCTCCTGTCACATTCAAAGACATATTCTAGCTAAGAGAATAACATTAAAGTATCACATCTTAATGTAGTACTATTAGTGGGAGAGCATACAAGCCATTAAATTTGATTAACTCTACATGAGAATTGTAAGAGATTTGTGATCATTCCTGAATGCTAAAATCAATTTACTAAATCTTGTGAAAACTCCCTCTAACTCACCAATTCACAGGGTTATCTTCAGGGTCAAAATAGGTCCTACATGTATGGGGCATTCATTAAATAGATACTTCTTGCGCTCCAGCTGCAGCGTTAAAAGGCACAGTCACAGTCTGTGGGGAACACAAACATGTAAACAGAAAATTGCATACAGTGTACTAAGAACTCTGGTGCAAGAAATGCAACGGCATCACACAGGCCCAATCCACTCTGGGCTGAGTGTGGGGGGGAGACATGGAGGATTTCCTGGAGGAGATGATGTCTTGGTTGGCTTGGGAAGGGCAGGTAGGGAAAGGGGATTAAGGGCATACCAGGCAGAGAGAACAAGGATAAAAAGGGGCTCAAGAGTCCACACCAGTCTGAAAACCCAAGGTAATGCTTACGCTAACAAAAAACATTTTTTGGAGAAAAAAAATATAACTCCCGCACTGAGTTTAAAATCTGTTGATGACATCTGTATATTCTCCTCCAAATCCAGTAGTGTATATCCATAATAACTAGGCAGTAAATGTTTTATTGAATAAACCAGAGATCCAAATAAAGTGAAATGAACTTTCCTTGAGCACTGTGGTATGCTTTTCCATTCCCATTCTTTACACTTTTATTTTAACACAGAAACCCTGTGAGGCTGGCAAAATTACCCCGTTTTACAGGTGAAGCCAAAGCTGGTCGGTTCAGTTAATAAATGAGAATGATGTAAGTGAAAGCTCCTTTATTTATAGATATAAATTATTATTACATGTATCTAGGATGTAGCTAGGGACTGAAATATAAAAAGAAAATGTTTCCCTCTCCCTCCCATGAAGCTTGGGATACATATAGGTGGTATTATCAACCCAAAACACTAGCACATTACATTTCAAATTGCTTTGTACTAAATCAGATACTATTTTTATTCCAATGTAGATAAATGGTACTGGAAGCCAAAGTTCAGGGGAGGTGGAGATGTTTAAAAGAAAAACACTACTTTGCACTGTCTTATCTTTTCTGCAAACTGAAAAGCTCGTCACAAGGTAGCGGTATAGGGTAAAGGTACTTGCTCTGGAGGCAAAGGGCAGAGGTTCTAATAATAACCTGTTTATTTTAAACAATTAGCTTCATCTTTCACTAGATCTTAGTTTCCGTATTTGTACTGTTATTGTACGGATTGAAGTAAGTTCCTGGAATGTAATTTGGCATTCAGTAAATGCTCAATAAATAACAGCCATTATTATTATTTTAACTGTTCTTGTGGAGAGTGGCAGGAAACACCTCTGTCCAGCTCTGGGAATCACCAGTATTTTGAGCATCTCCACCCCTCGACATGAGGGCAAAAACCTTGTCTTGTTCGTCTCTGATGCCCCAGCACCCAGCGGACCACAGGGCCGTGGCAAAGTTGTTTGCGTGCATAACGTCTCACATCCATCATCTCCCTCTAAATCTGATACAAAGACCAGGCTGAAGACAACAAAATCAGGCCGTGGCTCCTCCGCCAGGTCCTTATTTTCCTTTGGCGCTAGAGGGCTCTCCGAGCTTAATCTCTAGCTGCTGCCCAAATTCACCCAGCTCAGAGGGAGCCCCTGGGAGAGAACCTCCCTGCAGCGGAGAAGGAAAACAGCTCTCCCGCCGCAGCTCCAAGGTAGCACTCACAGGTCTACCGCAGAGGTTTCCATAGCAACATCGTCCCAGCTCCAGGACGACGTGAAGCCTCTCGTAGGGCCGGGAGGGAGGGACAGCAGGCCCCCGGAAGCCCTCCATTCGCTCCGGAGTTCAGCACGGAGCCGCGCGACTCGGTGCACCTACCTCTTTCCGAGCCTGCTCAGCCCCTTCGCGGAACCTCAGTGCCCACCACGAATCTGTGCCAACTGGACTACACTTCCCAGACTGCTCTGAGCCTCTCTCCGCGCAGAACCTCGACCTTCGCGTGCGTTTCTCGGAGGCTAGACGAGTCACACCTCTCGACACGGCCACAGCCTTTCCTACTACGACTCCCAACATGCTCCACGCCTCCCCGGACGTTGAGGCCACTCGGCCCACTTCCGATGGGTGACACAGTTCCGCTTTGCTGGGCGCGCGTTGGATTGTCTGAAACGTAGAGTGCAGCTTTCGCTGGGACTTCGCGGCCCCGGAGCCCGGCATGTCTTCCTCACGCGCTACCTCCACGGTACAGATCTGAGCTCACGGGAGCGAGGAGCGGGTGGGGGTCGCTGCGGAATGGGATGGGATAAGGCGATGGGGGGGCCGAGGAGGAAGGCTGCGAGACTCGGTCTTAGAGAGCCGAGCAGCGTTTTCCTGATTGTGAAGCTCAGTTGCACCTCTCGTGCAGCCGCGAATGGTCAACACCTCTTCCGACTGGTCCAGAAACGGAGCTCAAGGACTAGTGTCCTGGCCAAGATTTATGTCTGTGTCAGACCTCTTAACTGTAATGAGGCCTCCAAACTACCTAACGGTATCTAGTGCATCTCGTCTGAAAACGTTTGAAATGTATAGACCAGTAACTTGGTAACCTGCTCCCCTTAACACCGCGTTGGTGTTTTCAGTTATCCTTTATCGTTCCCTTGTGATGAGCACTGACCCTGGAAGTTTCATAAAACCCAACAAGAAATTGCACTTCCAACCGGTTGAGTTGAATTAAATTCCAAAGCAAACCTTTGACAGAAAAATCACCAAGAGAAATTCAGGAATTGTATCAACCTCTTTCTGTCTGAGACACTGAACACCCCTACACCAACCCCCATCAGTGAAGACACATCTTAACTGGTGCCCGCCTTGTCCTTTCCTTTGGGGAGGAAATAGAACTGAAGCTCAAGATGAGCTTCACCCTTTGGGGAAACCTAGCAAGTTGCCAAGATTGAGCCTTAGGTTAATCCAGGTCTTTGATTTAGCAGGCAACGAAAACTAAGGCACCTGACGACTTAGTCGCCCCTCTTGTGAAGAAACCGCACATCTATTATGGAAGTTTGGAAGAGAAGGAGAGGGAGCGTCTGGCCAAAGGAGAGTCTGGGATTTTGGGAAAAGAAGGACTTAAAGCAGGAATTGAAGCAGGAAATATCAACATAACCTCTGGTAAGATGCAAATTGTGAATCCATCTTTATCTTTGGTGCTCAGATTTTCCGCAATGAATATCTTCCTAGATTTAAATATCAGCATTAATAATGTGTCAAAATTTTCAGTTTTTAAACTTACATCTGTATATGGCCATACTTTGCCTACCCTGCTTAGTATCGTCCAGAGAGCCTTTTGCTTAACACCTTTTAAAGAGTTTTTCCTTCCATGAATTGGTAGTGATTTTGCCAGGAGTTTTATTCAGTGTGTATAGCTGACCCTTGAACAACACAGGTTTGAACTGTGCCGGGTCCACTTATATGCAGTTTGTCTTTTTTAAATAAATACTGTAAACGTGTTTTCTCTTACGATTTTCTTAATAACATTTTCCTTCTCTATACTATTACGAAAATACAGTACGAGTACGTATAACATACAAAATATGTGTTAATCAACTGTTTATATTATCGGTAAGGCTTCCAGTCAACAGTAGGCTATTAGTAGTTAAGGTTTGTGGGAAGTCAAAAGTTCTGTGCGGATTTTCAACTGCACAGGGGGTTCCTCCCACAATCCAACCCCACCCGGCGACGTTCAGTAGTCAACTATATTTGGATTCAAATTGATTCCATTTATCTTCTGGAGATCTAGCACAGCTCTGGCATTGGTTTGAAACTACTATGGTTCATAATATTCTGTTTTTAGTTTCCCAATTATTTTTCTTCCATAATGAAACATTTTTTAAATTAAAAAAATATTAGTTATTTTTATTTTGAAAAATAATCAGTGTAGAAATGTGTGAAGTAGTAAAACCTTTCATCCTTATTACTTGGGTCTGTATCTTTCCAAGAATTTAATAAAGCTATAAAAATACATAATTTTTTTCCATAAAGGAAACCACGATATACAGATTGTTTTGTAACCTACATTTTTCATTCTGTACTATTAAGGATATCTTTCCAAGTCAGTGACTATTGTCCACTATATTTTTAAAATAAAATTATACATGTTTGTAATAAGAAATTCAAACAGTACGGAAGGGTATAAAATGAAAAGACTTCTCCGCAGAAAAGACTTCTGTCAAGTGTCTCATTGATCCTTCCACACATTTTTTTTTTCTATACACATGCACTTTAATGACTTTTTCTAACCTTTTATGCTTTTTTAAGCATAACTGCATCACCACTATACTTACCATTTTTCATACAAATGTTTGTATTTAGTGTGAGTTTTTTAACTAGCTGCTAGAGTATCCAAAAAGTCTTCTAGTCAAGGAATATCATTTACATGGTAATTATTTTCAATTTACTAGTTTCATTTCTAAGTGTCCCCATACTGGAACTGTTTTAGAGAATAGCTTTGGCAATTGTTAAAATGATGTTTCTGTTTCGTCTTTTGCATAGAAGGCCTAGTTAACTCATTTGCTAATGATGCCCCATACTCATTATTTTCTTATCTAAGCTATGTGTTTGTTTATATAGGAATATATAGGTTTAAGGTTGCCAGATGAAACAAGATGGCGTGAACCATTTTGCTGCCTTTTAAAGCTGTGTCATTTAGTTTTTTGTGTGTGGCGTGAGTTAATAAGCTGAGAAACTAAATGTATAATAGATTAGACAGTTAACTTTCACTAAGGGCATATACAGACTCCAATTGTAAGAAATTATTTCTTTTTTTTTTTTATTTGAAGATCTGGTGATTATGCTGATGTTGCCTGTTCTCTTTATAGGAGAAGTGTTTGAAATTGAAGAGCACATCAGTGAGCGACAGGCGGAAGTGTTAGCTGAGTTTGAGAGAAGGAAGCGAGCCCGGCAAATCAATGTTTCCACGGACGACTCAGAGGTCAAGGCTTGCCTTAGAGCCTTGGGAGAGCCCATCACACTTTTTGGAGAGGGTCCTGCTGAAAGAAGAGAAAGGTACCCTTTCTAAACATCTACTCTCTTTTTTGATCACAGAGTTCTAGTTCCAAATTTATGTTGTTATTTGTAGCAAAACCTTTTAATAGACTGTCTCAGCTGTTGTTAACGGAATATCTTTTAAGTTGTGTTTATATAGTTCAACCCTTAATCTGAGTCTCAGGCCAATTTTTACTCCACTACTAATTTTCCTTTATAAACTGCGAAGAGGGTGTTAACATGTTTCCTCTCCCCTTCCCAAAGTGGAATTTTGTAGTTGAACTTTGAAGATTTAGACAACTAATGCATTCCTTGTCAATGACACAAAACATAATGACAAGTGGTTTTTGGATATTACTGAAAAGGGGCATTGTCCTCAGATAATGCTCCGCTTGTGATTTTAACGTTGCAAAGCTCTTGGTGACAGGGTAGTCATATGCATTTATGAGGCTCTCCTCTTGTCTTTCTAGCCACTGTCCTACTCTCCCCATTATCATTTTTGTTTTCTTGGTTTGCATAGTCTGCGTGTTTAATCGCTTCAAAACCTGTAGCATTCTCTCATGTCCGTTAAATAGAACCAACAATGCTTGGTCTGTTTAAATTACAGGAAAAAAAAGTACCACTTCTCTTGTGCTCCATGCTTCAGCCACACTGAACTATTTGTGATTCCAAGCTCAACACACTTTTCTTACCTCCAGACCTTTACATAGTATGTTAAACCCTCTGCCTCAACAGTCCTCTCCCATTCTTGGCCTGTTGCCCCGACTAAATGATTACTCAGGTTCGGTAACACCTCTATGAAGCCTTCCCTGATCCTCCCTCCAAACCTAGGCTAGGGACTCCTTTTATGTTCCCCCTTAGTACCCTATACTTAACCACTGTCATAATACTTAGTATAATGTATTATGGTTCCCTGTTACTTTCTGTCCCCATCCCCCACCCCCCCAACCCCCGCTCTCTAGAACTCTGTTCCTTGAAATCAAAAACTGTTTTCTTAGTCATTGTTGTACATTTAGCACCTGAGTCAGTATGCAGCACCTGTGGCATTGAGTGAAGGTTGGCTGTCTCCACAGACCGAGGGATAGCAATGTTTTGGCTAGTTAGCGCAACATTGAATAGGGTAATTGTGTATAGTTCAATTTAGGGAAATCTTCAAATAAAAAAAGATTGAGTGAAAGAAATCACACTGGAAGTGTAGGCGTGACATCTTGACTCTTAAAGAAGGTTGCTTGCAGTATGAATGGTGAGACAGTAGGGGAAGCTTGTCTCCCTTCTCAGATGTACTTTTCAAAATCTCAACTCTGTTTAAATGTCGATCTTTTTTGTTACAGGTTAAGAAATATCCTCTCAGTGGTCGGTACTGATGCCTTAAAAAAGACCAAAAAAGATGATGAGAAATCTAAGAAGTCCAAAGAAGAGGTAAGATATGTCTTTGCCTTTGTAATATAAACATGAAGGAAATGAGGGAATAGTTCTCTCATACGATGTGGATGGGCGTGGAGGTCTGTTTTTGAAGACGCTACCATTTAGGAGTAGTTGGTGGCAATAGTTTGTGGCTTCTGTGTAGGTATAAATGGAGATTAGGGAATTTCCCATTCAGGAAAGAACCATCGCATTCCTGGCGTAACTTATAATAAGGAACCAGAAACCATCTAATAAGACCTCACAGAAAGAAACACAATAGAAAGCATATATGCCTGATTTCATCCTATTATTGTACTAATTCACCTTTTTTCTGGGCAGTTAGAATAGGGAATTGACAGCTATGTGTGGGGCACGAATGCTTCAGACTTAATATTTCTGCTCTTAATTTAACTTTCAGTATCATCAAACCTGGTACCATGAAGGACCAAATAGCCTGAAGGTTGCTAGACTGTGGATTGCTAATTTTTCACTGCCCAGGTAAGGAGAGCCTCTAGAAGGAGAAAGAATCATGTTTGTTCTTGCTTCCTCTCAAGGACTGAGGATCTGCTTTATAATGACTGTGTTTGTTAAATGAAATTGAATTGTAAAGTACTTGTGTGGACCCCTTGTCTACAACCCATTTGCTCATGATGGTAATGTTGTTCGTGTGTCACAGGGCAATGAAACGCTTGGAAGAGGCCCGTCTCCATAAAGAGATTCCTGAGACAACCAGGACCTCCCAGGTGCAAGAGCTGCACAAATCTCTCCGGGTAAGATGCTCTCAGCAATTGTCCACTCTCTCAAGGTTCTTAAATACTAGATTTGCTCCTTTGGCTCACTTCTAGGAGGGTAAAGGCAGTTACAATTTTTCCTCCCTGTTGCCCTTTGGGAGGAGCCGTCAGTTTAGGTGGCAGGAACCTACTGTACTTTGTACTCAGCAGAGGCCTGTGATTCTCTTTAATTCTTCCTTTTAATGTGTCAAAGTTGTGCCTTAGATCTCTCCAGTTTTCCTGTTTATATTTAGCTGGCACAGAAGCTAGTGATACTAAAACTGTAGAAGACAACCTGCTGGGGTTCCAAATCAGTCGTAACTCCATTCATTCATCCCTAGAAGTGTCTCCTAATAAGGGGTGGGGAAGCATAACAGAATTTTGGGTTTTATTAAAACTGTAAAGTTGCTTTTTTATAGCAGAAAAGCCAAGAAACTCTTGGATTAGCCCATTGATGATCACCGTTTGTCTTTTTTTTTTTTTAAGTCTTTGAATAATTTCTGCAGTCAGATTGGGGATGATCGGCCTATCTCCTACTGTCATTTTAGTCCCAATTCCAAAATGCTGGCCACAGCTTGTTGGTAAGTTACATCATACTGTGACTTTCTTTTCCTAAATGGGGAGCAAGTTCAGGAAAAACAATCAGCATTTGGCTTAGATGTCTTTCTCTATCGTCTTCCTCTGCTTCTCATGATCACACCAAACTAGAGGTGCTCCTGCTTTCCCCGTGCTGTTGTACAATGAGGTCTTGGTGAACAGTTCTGACTGTTTACAAGGGCCCGCAGGGATCCATGACATGTAGCCGTGTGTCATGTTCTTGACATGAGTATTTTGGAGCAGGTCACGTAGTGAGCTTATAAACTAGTATCCATGCCTCAGTATAGCTTTTCTTTTTCAGGTATGTGACCCAGGCAAAATACTTAATCTCAGTAAGCTTCAGTTTTCTGATCTATAAAGTAGGATGAGATGTTTGTAAAACGTTTTGCCTTGATAGTGCCTGGTGTGTGGTAAGGACTCAGTAAACATGAGTTACTGTTTTTAATCTTTATGTTTGACTTACCACCACATTTGCAGAAAACTCCTAGGATGTAATAACGGTTTGTTCTATTTAGTTACTTACTTATTTTTATGGGACATGGCCATCTTGTAAGAGGGGAAACTTCCTTACATTGTGTGCACAGGAACTACTTGACTAGGCCGAAGCTGAGACCACGGTTCAGGAGAAAGCCAAGGGCCTGCACACATCTCTCCACGCCTCAGTTTCCTTCATTGTGAAACAGAAATTATCAGTCCCAGTTTATGTCCTCACAGATGAAGGATCATTTGAGACGATAGATGTAAAAGTAATTGGTGGGAGATTTTCTGAAATAAAAAGTCTTTTTAAAAAATTGAAGTACTTTGTAAGCAGCAAACTGCTCTTCATATTTAAGGAGATGGTATCGGTAATAATATTATTATTGAAGAGTTGGATTTGTCCTGTCTTCCCTCACAAATTGATCCAAAAATCAAGAAGAACAGCAGCTTGGGCTGCATAGGTTGTAGTCCGGTGGAGCCCCTGGTTGCATGAGACCTGGATGCAGCTTTCTTCTCTAACACTTGAAATGCTAAGCCTTTTCTTTTTCGTTTTCTGTCTGCCTCTGTAAAGTTGATTTGGGGTGAGAAGAGATTGTCCTGTAATGTTACCAAGAACCTTTTCCTTCCCAGACCAACCTGGCTGACATGCTTTCCTTTGTATTGGACAGGAGTGGGCTTTGCAAGCTCTGGTCTATTCCTGATTGCAACCTCCTTCACACTCTTCGAGGTGAGTTACACTCTTGTTTAAATCTTCATCTTTTTCCCAGTGTAAACTGTGTCAGCAGTAAAACTCCAAAAAACTGCCTGTGCTCCGACCCAGTACACACAAGATTAATTCTTGACTTGGTTTGGATTTCTTGACCGCAAGGCTCAAAGATGACGACTTCATACACATACCACTTTTCTCTCATGTCCAGTCTCTAAACCAAAAAACAAAGGTTTTTGTGTTTTGTTTTTTAAAATATGATTAAAATGTTTAAATTAATATGTCCACATATTCCCTAATATCTCCTATAGTAGTCATTGTAATCTGTGTTTGCACATAAGTTATAAGGGGGCGGGAACTCTTTAACTTTCATCTCTCATACTCCTTCAGGACATAACACAAACGTAGGAGCAATTGTATTTCATCCAAAATCCACTGTCTCCTTGGACCAAAAAGATGTAAATCTGGCTTCTTGTGCTGCTGATGGTTCTGTGAAGCTTTGGAGCCTTGACAGGTGAACACTATTATTCTCTTTATACTGTAATCACTAAAGTAAATGGTTGATTAGTTGGCCTTGGGACCTGAAAATCTGGCATTTAACCCCAGAGATGCTCCAAGAGTCGAGGTAACTTGGTATGAAAATAGAATGGAGGATTTCTGTCTCACACTTTTTCTCACCAGAGGAGTTGTAACAGGTTTCTTCTTGTTTGTTAACTTCAGACCTTGAGTTTGCTTTTAACATAGTGGCCACTGTTTCCTGGCTCCAATTATTCTGGAAAGATCTGTTTTACCTCCTAGGCAATAGGTTGACTTTGGAGAAATGCATTTTGGTAGGTTGACTAAAGATAATGTTCTTGGCAGCATGTTGGTTCTTAGCAAACAGCCACAGGGGAGAGGAAAGTGAGGTTCTGTCTGGCAGTGTGGCCAAGGAAGTGAGGTCTCCTCCCTGTAGCATCGTCCCTTACCAAGACCATATTTTCCAATTACTACAGGTTTGTTTTTTTTAATGTGTTTATGATTATTGTTTTCCAAGAAATTTTTGCAAGTACGTTGTTGGTTAAAAGACATCTGAATTCAATTGCTTTGTTTTCTTTCTTTGGCAAAGCACATGAGGCTTTTATTCTAGGGTTTTGTAAAGAGCTAATTAGTGTCTCTGCTCTTGACTAGACAGGGTCTTACCTGTGAGCACAGCAAGTTTTAATTGGCTTTGGTAATACTTAGCAGTATTTGCTCCCCTAGGGCTTTGATTAGTTCCTTGTATGCACATTGACAAAGTTTCCTTTTTAATTGCCCTCTTTAGGGTTCATGTTTATTTTCTTCCGCTGGTGTTTCAGATCTTTCTGTGGTTGCTGGGTGGTAGAATTTAATGGCTCCAAAAGAAAGCTAAGCCTCTGTATGTTTAGTTCTTTTTTCCATGTGGATCTTTGAACAAGCAAAAGTTTGAGATAATTTTATCTGTAATCCATTTGCACCAAAACTGATTGCCTCATATCTCTGTCAAAGTATGTTTTCTTTCTGGAATTTCAGCACTACTTTGGTGCAGAGAGACTATTTTGCTTATTTTTTATTTTTCTCTGACTCTTAAATGTGGTACAGCATTAAGAGTTATTAACATAGTGAATTGAAGTACAAAGAGAGTGTTTATTGAAGTACATTGGGCAGTTTTGCTCTGTGGGCACATGAAGTAGTCCCAAATTTTTTAAATCCTTGGGAAGTGACTTAAATTTTTGTTAGCCCTAAAGTTTTAACAAATTACAAGTTTAGCTATAATTTGGCTTCTCAAGTGATACAGAATTGGTGCATCTGTATACAGTTCATAAGTTCAACGAATATTTACATGAGTATAAAATAGTTAACTCACATATATTTGATTCCTTTTCAGTGACGAACCAGTGGCAGATATTGAAGGCCATACAGTACGTGTGGCCCGTGTAATGTGGCATCCGTCAGGACGTTTCTTGGGTACCACCTGGTAAGCCTTCCTGTTCCTGTTCTATCCATATGGGTTTATGGCATTTTGTTAACCCTTCATGGCTAACTGCCAAGTAAACTTTTAGAACAGATCTTCAAGTAGGATTTTCTTGGACCGCAATGAATCAGAATCAGAAGAGAGTATATGATCTAGTTAGGGCCAAGTATATTTGTTTTCAAACTGCAGTTAATCTGAAATTTCTTTTTATTTTATTTTATTATTATTATTATTTTAATTTTAAGTGTCTTTTTCTAGGACCCATCAGGTCCAAGTCAAGTAGTTATTTCAATCTAGTTGTGGAGGGCGCAGCTCACTGTGGCCCATGTGGGGATCAAACCAGCAACTTGTTATTAAGAGCACCACTCTCTAACGAACTGAGCTAACCGGCCACCCTAGTTCATCTGAAATTTTAAAATCACTGATTACCAGAAAACTAGAATTTTCACACTGTTCTTTGTTGACCAGTACCAGAAGTGTTTGTTTTGTTTTGTTACATATTGTATTATAATCTCTCTGCTTACAAATTGGTCCCCCTTTCTGGTTCTATAAGCTTTATAAGCCCAGAATCTGTTAAAGAATTAATGAATTGAGGTCTCATTTACATGAAGAGGAATGGATTTGTTTTAAGTGTGCTAGTCAATCAGTCTTGACAAAGGCATATGCTTGTGTGACCCACATCCCTTTTGATGGAAAGAACGTTTCCATCATCCCACAGAGTTCCTTCATGCCCCTTCCCAATCAGCTTCCCCTCCCAAAGCAACCACTGAGCTGATCTCTGTCACGATAAATTCTGTCTGTTCCCACTATATGAACTCATTTGTGTCTGGCTTCTTTCACTCAGCCAACATTTTAAAGATTCATTCATGTTGATGCGTGTATCCATAATCCTTTTCATTGCCGAGCAGTATTCAATTGTATTACCGTGCCACCATTTATTTATCCACTTTCGGTTGTTTCCAAGTTTTGGCTAGTCAGAATAAAGCTGCCATAAACATTCTTACACAGGGCTTTTCTTGTGGACATGTTTTTCTTTCTTTTCTCTTGACTACGCATAAATACCTAGGAATGCTAGGTCGTAGGGTAGATATCTATTTAACTTTAAAATTTTCCAAGTGGTTTTCCAAAGTGGTCATATCATTTTACATTCCCAGAATTCTGGTTGCTTCACATCCTTGCCAACATTTGGTGTTGTCAGTCTTATCATTCTGCCCAGTCTAGCAAGTGTACAGTGAAATCTCATGGATTTCATTTTTTTTTTTTTTTTTCCAGATTTATCTCATTTATTTTAGCACCGACTCTTTCTTAGTAGAATCAAAACCAGCTGGTGAGCCCAGTGTTCTCACGCCGCCATTTTTCCGGAACCTCCCCATGGATTTCATTTTTTATAACCCTAATGACTGTTGGTGTTGAGGACTTTGTCATATGCTTATTGACCATTTGTATATCCTCCTTTGTGCAGTCTTCAGGTGCTTTCCCCAATTTTTTAATGTTTGTCCTTTTTTTAAATTAAATTTATTGGGGTGACCGGTTAATAAAATGACATAGGTTTCAAGTGTACAATTCTCTAATATATCATCTGTATGTTACATTGTCTGTTCACCACCCAAAGTCAAATCTCCTTCCGTCACCATATATTTGACCCCCTTTACCCTTTTAATGTTTGTCCTTTTTTGTGTCTTTATTTCCATGCACATAGACAATTCTACCATCATTTAGTGAAGATACTTTCTTTCCCCTGTCGAAATTGCTTTGACACCCTCTGAAAACCATTTGACTGTAATATATATGTGGGTCTATTTCTAGTCTCTGTTCCATTGATCTATTTCTCAATGATTGATTTGTGTAACCCCAACATCCAGTGTAGGGCCCAGTAAATACAGAAGGTGCCCAAAAAAAAAAAAGTGTACACATTTTAAGAAAGGAAAAACCATTAATATTGTGATACTCAATATGCACCGATAACAAAAGATGAATACAAGTCACGTTTGACTTCTGCAATTACAAGAGGTGCTCAAAGTGATTACCATCAGTATCCAGACACTTCTGATTATGGCGAGCTACTGCTTGAGCAACGCTGACCAGAAAGTGTCCACTTGTCTACATTTCTTTGGCACCCCCAGTATATAATCACTCGGTGAATGACGGCAACAGAATCTTGGCTGAGCCATTCTTAGGGAATTCTGTTCTTAAAATAGCCTCTGAAATAGGTTTATAGGAAGTGATAGTTTCCCAGTTAGTACCCAAGATATATGTTTAGTTATTAAGACATTGTTTATGCCAGAAAAGAATTTCTTGGTAATATGGTTACATGAATAGTTTGAGAAGCCTAACTGAAACTACAACTATTTATAATACCCTGCACATTGTAGAAACTGAATAAATTTCTTCTGGGTAATTGTTAGTTTGATTTTGTAGCTATGACCGCTCATGGCGCTTATGGGATTTGGAAGCTCAAGAGGAGATCCTGCATCAGGAAGGTCACAGCATGGGTGTGTATGACATTGCCTTCCATCAAGATGGCTCTCTGGCTGGCACTGGGTAAGCCTTCTTCCATACAGGCGGGGCAGCTCAGCGGTCTCGCCTCCCGGGTGCCTGCTTCCGCGCACAGCCGGAGTCAAAACTGCTCATTTGTGACTTACTTTATCAGGGGCCTGGATGCATTTGGTCGAGTTTGGGACCTGCGCACAGGACGTTGTATCATGTTCCTAGAAGGGCACCTGAAGGAAATCTATGGAGTAAATTTCTCTCCCAATGGGTAAGAGAAGCTCATTGGATGAGGGGTGGAGAGGGTTCTTGGTCGGGAGGTCCTCTTTGTTTCTAACTCAATACCACATCTGATCCACAGCTACCACATCGCCACTGGCAGTGGTGACAACACCTGCAAAGTGTGGGACCTTCGACAGCGGCGCTGTGTCTATACCATCCCCGCCCATCAGAACTTAGTGACTGGTGTCAAGTTTGAGCGTAAGCTTCCTCCAGTTTTAGGCCTAATCATGATACGGAATGTGGACCAGGCTTCGCACTTCCATGGCATGTGGGCCAGGCTTTAGCTTAACTTGGAAGTGGAACAAGAGAGAATTTGGACTCTGTTAAAGGAGCAGATTTTAATTTCCTTCCTTCTACTGTGCTTTCAGACAGAGCTATAGCACAGCTTGCTTCTCATTGCTAGGAAGTAAAGACTTCCTGAATGCTTTGTTTCATCTTTCTTCATAGAAATTCTAAGCACTGAATCCTTAGTGTTATTCTGAGTAGGTTATCTATTGGGGAAAGCCAAAAGACCTTAATAATGTGATTTGTTAATAATGTAAGCCTTCCTGTAGTTGTCCATTTTTCCTAGAGTCCTAGTAGGAATACAGATCAGAGCGTTGGGTTTTTCTGAATGTGGAAATACCTTCTTTTTGAAAATAGTATGTTCTAGCAGATTTATGTGCTTTTGTTTTCTGATACTCTTTTGAATACTTGAACTCCCCTTTTCTCTCGTAGCTATCCATGGGAATTTCTTGCTCACTGGTGCCTATGATAACACAGCCAAGATTTGGACCCACCCAGGCTGGTCCCCACTGAAGACTCTGGCTGGCCATGAAGGCAAAGTTATGGGCCTAGACATTTCTGCTGATGGACAGCTCATAGCCACTTGCTCATATGACAGGACCTTCAAGCTCTGGATGGCTGAATAGGCAGAACCATGGGAAAAGGACTCTAACCTCAAGTTCTCCCTTAAGAGCCATTTGCAAAAGAAAAATTGATGAGTTTTGTTCTATCATGTTTTTTTCTAGTTACCATGTATAGATCCTCAGTAGATTGGATTTCCTTGTCAGCCCCCACTCCAGCAGGCAGCCCACTCCCTGGGTGTTGGTGAACCCCTTTCATAGTTGCAATTTTAATTTCATCTTCAAGCCCTGCCAAGAACTGTGTAGACATTGTTTTTATTAATCTTTGGTTTAAATGCCCTGTTGCCTTCTTCACAGCACTCAGGATTGTGACTGACTCCATTTTTAATTCTTGAAACTTGGCTTTCCATTACTCGTACATGCTTCAGGACTACATGTGACCCGGAGAGCAAAGTGGCTGGACTGGAGTCTGGAAGCCCTCAAGTAAAGAAGCACGTCTCAGCATGCACTGGTTAAACAGTGGCTGACAGAGCAAGAACCCTTCCTCTACCTTGAGACTGGGAGGTGAAGCGGTAGACCCACAGCCAAGCTCAGGGTTACGCAGTAGAGAAGATTTTACCTCTTCCTGTTGGGTTCGCTTGGAATGCTGCCTGCATCAGCATCAGGAAGCTCAGAACTGAACATTTGCCGTGTCAGAAAATGTCTTCCATTTAGCTTTGAAGTTTGGCATCCTTCGTGTTACCACAAAGCTCGGCCGTTGTGTCAAAAGTCAGTGAAATTTCCAGAAAGCAAACATGATGTCTCTATTGTGTAACCTCCTTTCTGTCGTTTATTTAAAGGATATACCCCTCATGTCAAGGAAACTCGGGAAAAAATCCGTAATGGGTATTTCTAAAGACTTTTGTTTATTACACACTTGCTACAGTATAAAATCCTATTACAGAAACTCCTTCAAAGAATTATTTTGCTTAGTTAAGTATTTTCTCAATCCCAGGCTTTGATCCATAGAGGTCCCTTTTTTTTGGTTTGAGATATAACACATGATCTCACATATGACTTACTCCAATTTCTGTCTCCGTGATAAGCACTCTTAGTAATTTTTTAAAAAATAGAAAGCTATTGCATTGTGGGCCGGACTACCCGTGACTCTATAATATTTACTCATTGTTCACCCACCAGTTACCTTCCCTTTTTCCACCCGAAGTATACAACCATTGAACTCTGAAAATACACAGTAAATTCATACAGGAATACAGGAATTTAGAAGAATAAAGGATTGTGTATAGAGAATTCAAGAAGGGCTTATAGGATGACTTCTTAAATGTTCAAAACACTTGCACTTGCTAGTCCAGAAAGGCTGAGAGTTGCTTGTGTAGCTGTAAACTTCAAACTGTGTTGTATGACATATGGCTAAATACTCTGTTTACTCTGATTCCAATTATAGCCAAATTGTCGCATATCCTGTGTACCTGTTAAGCTCCTGAATTCTCAGCTCTACCCTCTGTTGGGCACTTCACTGTTGGTTAAGTATTAACGGGCTTTATTCCTTCCATAGTTAGCCACAAAAAGAAATGATTTTCATTACTACCTTTGCAGTATGTGTAAACTAATAATGAACGTTAGTGTATTAGCATGCAATTTGGATATAGTGTGTATAATGTGTTAAGGTTTTTAGTCTTTCAAGTTTAAATTTTATTCCGTTAACCTTGTCTTTTTTTGGTAGGGAAAGGGTGTTGTTCCAAGAATTGTAGAGGTAACAACCGGATGGAAACAATTTATCTAAGCCTTTGGCAAAACAAATACCTCATGGAATATGCATTTCTTCACTGAAAACATCTTTGTAAGAAAGCAGTTAGCTGAGGTGCATAAACCAAGTGTGGCATTTTACAATTATGGTGAGAGAAATGCAGCCTCCGCTTAATAACACTGACTCTGCCTAGACACTGGGCCAGGCACATTCAGACATTTTGTTTAATCCTCACAATTTTAGGAGTTAATTATTCCTTTTTTACAGACAGCTGAAATTTAGAGAAGTAACTTGCTCAGGGTTACCCAGTTAGTAAGTGTCTGATCCTGGCCTGTCTGTGTGTGACCTTATGAAGAGATTTCATAGGGCTTCACTGAGTATGTTGTCAGCACCGGCCAGACAAAAAGATCAGACCAGCCAGCATGGCCTGTTTTCTGTACGAAGCCTGATCTTGTCTATCGCTCCTCGTTTTATGTTGCCTGTTCTGTTCTTCCTTTTTCTTTGTTTTTTTGTTTTAAACTTTTATTTATTTTAAGTGTGTTTTTCCAGGACTCATCAGCTCCAAGTCAAATAGTTGTTTCACTCTAGTTGTGGAGGGCGCAGCTCACAGTGGCCCATGCGGGGATCAAACCAGCAACCCTGGTGTTACGAGCACTGCGCTCTAACCAACTGAGCTAACCAGCTGCCCTACGTTGCCTTTTTGATGAGTTACAGCAACTCTTACACTGACTCGATGCCAGAGGGAGTTAATTTCACCACTTCTACCTCATGAACTTAATTGAGCCTATAGTGTTCAACAGGAAACGATTTGCGTTTTCGGATAGGTGATACTTTGTGGAGTGGAAGGGTCTTCAGCATTGCAGCATGTCTGACCTCTGGAGAACTAAAAGCCAGAAGCACAACCCACTGCCTTCCCTGGAGTACCGAAGGTGCTCCCAGACTTTTCTAGGTGCCCACTGGGAGGATGGCACTGCCCCACGGTTAGAACTACTAAATGTAAGAAGACGCTAAAATGTTGCCCTGTCCCCCAAAAATTCAAACCTATATATCTTATTTGGATGGTGTATCGGCCACTTCACGAGTCTAATTTCTGTTTTTACTGAGAATCCACCACTTACCAGTGTGGTGATGTTGGGCAAGGAAGCTAAGCTTGGGGAGCCTCGGTTTCATCTGAGTAGTGATGAAGGTTTCTCAGTGCAGAAGCAAGTGCTCCTTTCCAAGCGTTCCCCCAGCTCCTCTTCCTGTTCCTCATGGCTCTGAGAACATGGTGAGCTCATTGCCTAACTTACCTTCCACAGAGTTAAGAGCAAGGATGTGTAAAGAAATGAAGTCAGTGGGGAGAGCTTGAGTCCCAGCTTGAGTGTAATTATTTGATGGTGCAAATGGAAAGATAGATGTTAGTCCCCTGGCAGGATATGTAGATGACTTTCCAATTTTCTAATGGAAAACTTTTTCTTCACGTCTTTGAGACAGTTTGGTTTTACTGAATGTGAAATACATGTCTTGGCTATTTTGGAATATCTTGTACATTTTAAGATCCCTAAGAATTTATAGAATTTCATTCCACTGAACTCAAAATGTTACTTAAGAGCAAATAAAACCAACTCTGTTTTCGGCTTCTGAAAGCTTATTCTACAAATCAAAAGAAACCGGAACTCAAAATGTTACCTGTTGATAATTGTGATGATGTTTTAATCACTTTGAGATTGTTTTAGAGCCCTGGGCCACCAGGCAATACCGTGTTTCCCTGAAAATAAGACCGAGCCAGACCATCAGCTCTAATGCGTCTTTTGGAGCAAAAATTAATATGACCTGGTCTTAATTTTACTATATTACAAGACCAGGTCTTACATTAATTTTTGCTCCAAAAGACGCACTAGAGCTGATGGTCTGGCTCGGTCTTATTTTCAGGGAAATACGATATTAAAACTGGAGAAGCAGAATCAGGGTTTTAGGCACAAGAGGTGGCAACTCGTCAAGCTGCAGCCCGAGCATCTAAATTTGACCAAAGTTTTCTTTGGTTTCTAGACTCATGTAAAAGGAGAACCCGGGTCCCCTGCTTGAGATGGGAGCTAAGGTTTTTACTCTATCCAGGGTCTCTGCCTTACCTCTCGGGGCCGAAATTTCAATGCTTGGTGGTGGGAAGTCAGCTCCACCCTGCACTGTCTTCTCATCAAGGCCTCTGCACCTACCAGGAGGAATAAGATCCTTTTCCTCCAAATCCCAGATTTCTTCTGATTCACTGACCTGTCTTTTCACCTTTAAACTCTCAGACGCTTAACACTCCATAAACTACATACCGACAAGAGGTTGTCTTGTGCTGAAAGAGCACGCCCTCCATGCTGGTAAGGGCTCTCTGCCACCCCTGGAGACTCCTACCTTTCCCCTAGTTCTGACATGGCACCAGCCAAATAAATGATTAAATGAGTAAGTGAAGGGAAGGATGAATGCAGACCGTTTTTACTAGGACTGGTAGCAACACATCCAAAGAAAAAACTGCAAGGGGAAGGAAGACGTGTACTCACAGAATTGAAGCTCACTCTCCAACGCTTTTAGCAACACAAAAAGACAACTCAAAAAAGGTGAACCAAGTTCAAAAGCAGCTCCAGGGAGAAATGCGGCTTGTCACCTGTTTGGGCTAGTCGCCTTCCTGGAGACGTGTCCAGTTCTTTGGCACAACTTGCTACAGAGCTCTGTAATCACAGATCTGCTTCTCTACCTTCCATGATCCTGTGGTTCACACCAGAGGTCTCCACATCTTTTCCCAGCACTTTCACTTTCAGAGCTTCTCATTATAGTAGGATCTGTTTCTCAGAAGCAAGCATGTGGCCTAACTGACCCATAGATTGTAAAAATGAACAATACTACAAAGGAAGACGACCCCACGAGGCTCTGCATGTCCCGTGCCCAGCAGCAGCTGAGAGTCTTTGTTCCTTGTCCAGAACAGATGCTCACCCCACACCCCAAAGGAACTGCTTGGTCCAAAAGATGGAAAAGATGAGCAACAGAGTGACGCTGAGGATGACAGCCATCAGGTAGGCAAACATCCGGAACTCAGGGTTACGGAAACAGTCCCTCAGAGAGTAGTGGCTAGAGATGGAAGCGGGCAGAGGCGTGCTGGTGGGGGCCGTGGCCTGGCGGGTGTCAGGCTGGCTCCCAGGCTCGGGGCCTACGTCCAGGGTGTAGACCCGGGGCTGGCGCAGGAAGTAGCGGCTCTTAGGTTGGTCCTTGAGACAGAGCTGATGGCCTTCCAGGATGACGTGGTGGGGCTCCAGGCGGAGCAGGGAGAGCATGGCTGTATCTGTGGGCAAGTCAGTGACAGGCTGCCCGGAGGCCAGCACAGTGGGCTGGCGACAGAGGGGGCACAGCAGCCGGCGCTGGGCTGGGGCCACCAGGCTGAGGTGGGCCAGGCATTCCACGCAGAAGGAGTGGCAGCAGTCCAGCACTTTGGGGGTGTGGAACGTGTTGTTGAAGGGGTTCCAGCAGACGGGGCACTCAGGCTCCCAGTCCTGCTGCTTCTCGGCCATCCTCAGACCAGATGCCAGCAGGCCTGGCAGAGATGGAAAAGAAGCAAAGGAACACTCGTGAAGCTGCGTTAAAAGGTATTATCACCCACATTTCACAGATGAAAAAAACTTAGGTTCAAAAAGATGAAGTGAGGGTGGCCAGATGGCTCAGTTGGATAGAGCACGAGCTCTCAACAACAAGGTTGCCGGTTCGATTCCCTCCATGGGATGGTGGGGCTGCGCCCCCTGCAACTAAAGATTGAAAACCGCGACTGGACTTGGAGCTGAGCTGCGCCCTCCACAACTAGATTGAAAGACAACGACTTGGAGCTGATGGACCCTGGAGAAACACACTGTTCCCCAACATTCCCCAATAAAAAATTAAAAGAAAGAAAAAGAAAAGAAGATGAAGTGATTTGTTCCAGATCACTCAGTCCTAAGCCATACTTGTCCGGTGCTCCTGCAGTATCCCCTCTCTTGGGGCGAAGGCCAGAGCCACCCCACTATTAATGAGCTGCCACTGGAGGAGACTGTACCCCAGCCTTGGAATGGATAAAGGTGCTCCTTATGTTCCATGCAATTGCCCTTGGCTTCTGACTCCAGGGAGAGGAAGGGGAGCCATAGTCAGTGGTTTGTGCCAGAGGGCAGTGATTTCCTTCCCTGACTAGTGCAGAGATGGTCTGTCCCCTCTCTGGGAACATGCCAGGCCCTCTTTCTCTTCTCCCTTTGGGCTACAGGGCCAACCCTCCAGAGCCCACTTGCCCAGTCTTCGTGCAGGGCACTGCATTGGCCTGAAGGGGGCCCCTTGACCGGGAAGCTTGGAGAGGCTCCCCTGCCCAGGTCCCCAGATCAGCCCTTCTAGAGCCTCCTCCCACTACTTGGCCTCCCCCACACCTCTCCTCCTACCTTCCTTTGTTGGAGGGAGGGGGAACCCTCAGGGCACCCACCTGGGCTTCCTGGGTGGGAACGTGGTCAGCAGACTACCCAGAAAGGCCTGAGGCTCCAGTCTTTCCCTCTCCTGAATCCACAAAGCGTTGGGAGACTGCCTGCTCACCAACTCTGGGGCCCATCTCCATGGCAGCGCAGGCAGCACCTGGAGCTGCCAGGTGGCCCAGGCTGCAGCCTCTAGAGCACACCTGCCTGCAATAAAGGCCAGAGAGCTGCCCAGGTGGTGGTGGGGTGGGGAGGTGGGGGAGCAGAGTTCCCCCAGGGCTTGGCATACACCCAAGGAAGCGAAGTATGTGGGCGGTCCCTGGGATCACTGGCTGCAAAGGTAGCAGTGGCAATTGCCTTTTTCTAGATGGTGGAGAGCGTTCGTGAGCCTTCTGGGCTTCCTCTCTCCTGGGCCCTCCTCCTTTTCCAAAATGGCGGAAACCTCCTTTGCGCACAAAGGGGCTGCCTGCCCTGCTCTTCAAATTCACTACCGCACTGCCTAAAATCTCAGCTATCAGATTCAGCAAGTCCTCTCCAGTCGGATCATTTCATGTGCCCAAGGAGCTGCAGGCAGAACACAGCCAGCCATTCCGGCAGGCACTCAGCGCTGAGATCTTAGAGTACAAGGCTTGGCCACCCCAACCACGCTTGGGGACTTAAAAGGGGAGTCAGGAAGGAGGGGGGCACCGGCCCTAATTCCCCATTTCAACCAGAAGCACTTAGCTTTTCTCATATTGATTATTTGAATAAATCGAAGAGTTGAACTGCTGAGAGAGAAAAAAGTTTAAAAACCACTTCTCTGTCCTAACAACACACTTTGCAGATGGAAGGCAAATAGTGACTCTCACCCACGGTAGTGACACTAGGACTGCCAGTTCACCACCATGTGCCATCATAAAGGCAGAACACGCAACCATGCAGTTACCTGCTGGATGCGTCTTATTAACTAGATGTGTTTGTATTTTCTCAGGAGATTCCTCAGGGCCACAGGTGTCTTGTGGTAGGAATCCAGGAACTGTGCAGGGGGCACTTGGGGACAGTGAGTCTCCCTTGTGCCGCTGGAATGACGTTATCTACCCTGACCAAGTTGATACCTGAAGCAAAACCTGCTTGCACTCTCTCACGTATGGCTTCCTGGTTTTCTTCTAGACCTGTTACCGCTCCAAATAGGGGAGAGGAAATGAAGACCCGCAGAAGGAGGATGGAACAGCTCTGACCCAAGATGGGATAATTTACAAAGGATCCTTGCCCATGAACACTTTATTCTGTGAACGATTCATCCATTCTACAAAGTTACCGGATTACTGAGTGCTCCTGTATGCCAGGTGCTGTGTGAGGCATTGGGTCAATGGACATGGTCTTTGACCTCATGGTCTTTAAAGTCTAGTGAGGGAAAGAGACATTTCATGACTAAAGGGCACTAAATAAATGTATAAGTTTAAGGACTGCTATAAAGGACAACAAGGAAAATGGGCTTGGGTGGGCGAGGGGAGGGCTGCCTCAGATGAGAGTACCAGGGAAGATTTTTCCAAAGAAGTGACATGAGCGCTGAGACTGAAGGATGAGAAAGTCTGGCAGTGCAGCACAGAGGAAGAATATTCTAAGTCAAGGGGACAACATGTACCGAAGCCATAAGGTGAGAAAAGTTCTGCCAAATTGAGGGATTGAAATGAGGCCAGGGTAACTGAGGTGTAACCAGTGGAGCTGGGGTGGGAAAGTGGCTCAGGATGAAGCCAGAGAGGGAGGAGGCCAGCCCTGCAAGCTGGGGAATGCATCTGGATTTATTCTAGACGGGGCGGGGAGGTGTGGTGGGGGGAGGGCGACCTGATCCTGTTTCCATGTCATTCCATGGCAGAGCAGAGGACAGACTGAAGAGACAGAGTGGAAAGAGAAGCCCAGCCGTGGGTCTCCAGCAGTGCTCCAAGCTGGTATGTGGGTGCTTGAGTAGGTCAGCTGATGGCAGGAAGATCAAAGGCATGAGGTAAATTATATCTTTGAGAGAGAATCAAAAGCGCTTCCCAAGAAACTGGACAGCATAGATTCTGGGACCTCGTTGTCAAGGCTCGTGACCCCAAATCCACTGCTTACTAGGCCCATGATTCCAGTTGAATTGCTTAAACTTTCTCATTTTCTTCTTCTGAAAAGGAAGCTAGAAATATATAGTACATCAGAGGGTAAAGGTCTCACATAGAGCCTGGCACCCAGGAACGACCATATATGAGGTGGTTGGCATTATCACTGCAAAAGGATTTGAGTGCGAGGAAGGGTGAAGGCCAACTTAGAGGCTATAAAACGTTTTCTACACTGAGCTTTGATGAGCCCCTCCTCCTCCTCCTCCTTCCCGGAATTCCAGAAGCAGACCTGTAGTGCTTCATCAAAAGCCTTAAAATATACGTTGCCTTGATTCGGCAGTTCCCCCACTGGGAATCTATCCCATGGAAATACTGGGGGGCTGTGCAAGGATTCCATTGCAGAGATACCCATCAGAGCACGGCTCTGATGGTGGAGAATTGAAAACTACCTAATTATCTAATAGACAGACATTGATTAAATAAATTCTGCTCCATCCATATGCAGAGACATTCTGCAACCTTTAAAATGATGTGATAAAACATCTATTCATATGGAAATCTGTTCATGATATGTCATTAAGTGAAAAGAACTATTAATAAAACCATATTAGAATATAATCCAATTTTCCCATATATGTGCCCAATGGAAAAAATGTCTAGAATAACAAACATCAAAATGTCAACAATGGTTACCTTTGGGGATAAGATTATAGGTGTTTGTGATTTTTTTTTTAATGATCTTATCTGAAAATTCTAACTTGACTACAGTACGCTTGTATTGCTCCTCTTAAGGACCTCCTCTTCCCCTCAAAGCCGACCTATATTTTCTTGAGGGAAGATCAAGGTTGCATCAACATCTTAGCCCTTATCTGCTGTGGTGCACTCAGGCATCCACTGTTGTTTCAGGATCAGCTGGTCAGAATCCAGCCTCTGCAGGAGATTCTGAAGGAGTATCCACCCACCACTCACCCCCAAGCAAAGACACCTCAGCTACAGCAAGTCCTAAACAGAACCCCAAAGGCATCGCCTCTGTCTATGACCAAGTCAGTTTGCCAGATATTGTCTGTAGCATCACCCCAACATTTTCAACCTTGAGAGAGAGCATTTTACAGCACTTCACCGTTTACAGAGAGCCCCAGTTCTTGCTAAGGGTCTAAGTGTGGTGACTCACACATAGATGGTAAATGCCTTTTACAGCTTTTTTTCCACTTGCATAAGGCCATTTGATTCTTCAAAACCACCCTGTGAAGGAGGGAGGCAGGGAGGAGAAAGTATGCAGGCTTTGGAACCTGATGTGTTTGCTGCGAGGTCTTGAACTAATAGCTTAACCTCTCTGAGCTTCATTTTCCTGTGTCAAATAGGCTAATAATCCCACTTTACAGGGTTGCTGTGAGGAAGGCATAATGTAAGAATGTGCCCAGTGAGGCACAGCAGGCTCTGAAGTAACCCCTAGTCACCGTGGTATTTTTATACCTGTATTATAGATGGGGCAGCCAAGGCTGGGAATGGTGAAATGACTTGCCCAAGGCCTCACAGCTGAAGAATGGCTGAGTTTGAATGATCCCAGGAGCCCTGTCTCCCAGGCCAGTGTTCCCCTGGGCTGTGCTGCTGCTCGGGACCCTGTGACCCAGCCCTCCATGACCCTCCCTGTCTGCTTACCTTCTCCGTCACAGCCTCCCTCCTCCTGCTTCTCCTTTCAGGAGTGCGGCTCTGCAGCATGTGCTCTGACTTCTGGACTGGTTTCCAGTCAGTTGTGGGCGGGTCTCATTTGCATGAGTTTTCAGGCCGCTCCCGGCCAGCTCTAGCTCAGGTTCTCCTCTTCCTTCTGATGACTTTGGACTGTCTGTGCTTACAGGGGACATTCTGGAAGTTTTGGTTTCATCCTCCTATGAGTCGCTCTTGCTTTTTCTCAAAAGGGGGTTGAAGCCCATTTACCTTGCAGGCCTCTGTTCTGTGTGGGGTTGGTCCCCCGCCATCCGGGATTGCACTTGCCCTCTACGCACTGACTGCCTTCACAGGAAGGTAGGGTATCTCTTGACACCATTTCTGCTATTCAGCCCAGGTAGACACTTCCCTACTCTGAGCCTCTACCACCAAAATGCAAAGCGCTCTTGCAAAATATTGTGAAAAAAGCAAATCCAACAGAGAAGCAGTCAGGGTGAGGAATTTAAGCATAGCATGAAGAGCTGGGGTTCTTAATCAAGTCAGACTTCCAGGTCAGAGTCAAGGTCTCGCTCAGAATCCAGTCTGGACTTGCTAGTGTTGTGTACCTAGTGTTCTGTACAGATAGGTTTCATATGATTTTACATCCAGCAGCTTATCACTGAAGTGAAGTTGTTTTAATCTGCTTGTGTGTGACAAAGAAAAAAATTGTTTTTGTTACAAGAATGAAATAAGTCATGCCAAGATGTCATCATTCTACATCTGCTGTTAATTAGCAGTCGGGGGCTTATCGATATGTGGGAGAAGCAATGGTAGCAAGGAAACACGTAGACGAGAAATACTGAGAGTTTGTGAGGACTATTTGAGAGTTTGGGTTTGGGTGAGGGGACTCTGCTCTAACCTTAAAAACTCTCCGAAGACCCTTGGGGCATTCACTCCCATCTTAGCAAGGCATTGCTGAAAGACTGCTGATAAAGACCATGGGGATCCAGGAAAGGGATCACCCTGCCCACCACCAACACTGGCGTCTCTGCTCCCTAGCAACGTGCTCCAGCAACAGGGAACTTTTGCTCTGGCAGCTGGAAATCAGCTCTTTGGTTGGTCACTGACTCTCCTACTTGTATATAAAGAATTACTTCCTATTAAATTTGGACTTTATTCCTTCACCTCCTCTGGCTTGGACCAATAGTGTGATTAAGCTGTCATTTGTTGGGAGTATGTTATTTCTTTATTCAGCTTAAGAGAGATCCTGTGTGCTATTGGCTTATGAAATTATAATTTCCACAGTGAATCTGTGCTAAATACATTGCTGCCAAAGACAGAAATCAGTCTGAGTATAACTTTTGCTGCCTCCCCCAAACAAAACGAAACAGTTAGCATGCCTATATAATGAGGCCTCCATCCATAAAAACTCCAAAGGATGGGGTTCAGAGAGCTTCTGGATTGATGAACACATGGCAGTGCTGGGAGAGTGCCCAGCATGGAGAGGGCATGAGGCTCCGCGCCCCTTCCCACACACCCACCCCATGCGTCTCTGCCATCTGGCTGTTCGTCTGTATCCTTTATAATAAGCTGGTAAACATAAGTACATGTTTCTCTGAGTTCTGTGAGGGACTCGAGCGAATTAATCAAGCCCAAAGAAGGGGTGGTGAGGACCTCTGATCTAAGCCAGTGGGTCGGAAGCACAGGTGACACCCTGGCCTTGCTCTTGGTGTCTGAAGCGTGTGTGGGGAAGAGGCAGTCTTGTGGCACTGAACCCATCACCTCTGGGTCTGATGCTCTCTCCAGGTAAGTAGTGTCAGAATTGAGTTAAATTGTAGGACGCCCAGCTAGTGTTGGAGAATTACTTAATGGTGTTGAAAACTACACACACCTTGGAATTGGTGTCAGAATCGGAACATGCTTATATCTTTTGCTAAGTAAGGACGTTCATCACAGTTTTATTTTAGCCACAAATGATTGAAAACAAAATGTGAAAGCCCAACTGTAGCACATCAATTAAGTGGCAAACTACAATCATTTAAAATGATGTATAGGAGAATTTTGATTGACTTGTGAAAATGTCACAATGTACTGTAAATGGGTGAATGCAGCCTACCAAATGGTATATGTAATATGAGGCAGATGTTGTAAAACAAGATTTACATATAAAGGCTGAAAAGCCATGAGACAAAGGTTACAACGGTTATCTCTGGATGGTGGGCTTACTGGTGTTGCCATTTTATTCTTATCTATATTTTCTAAATTTCCATTAACAAATATGTATTACTTTTATAGTAGGAAAATTCATTTGGAAAGTACGTAAATCTGAGTTTCTGCAACCAGGGAATCTAGAACTTGAAAAGAAAAGCAGGGTGCATAAGAAACCTCTCAGGGTATTGCAAGCATTGGTATAAAAATAAAATAAACCATGGCCCTTTCCAGGTCATTAATTGTGTAGTGAGCAAATGCATTATCATCACATCTCTGGGTGATGGAGGCTAGGGAGTACCTTGCAAACAGTGGAAAAATTTTCTGGGGGAGATACCCAGGAGAGATAGTGAGTCATCTAAGGAATCTGAGAGTTAAACTAATTTAGTTCATGCTTGGGGGCTGAGGTCAGCCAGCCAAAAAAGCACCTCATCTAAGCAGTACCTTGGAACCGGGTGAGTGAAGAGTCTTGAGACTTGGTGGAGCCCAGCCAAGGTCTGGAGTGGAGGGCAGGGTGGTTGAACCCATCTGGGGCGGAAGAGGCACAGAAGGCAGTGGAGGATGGAGAAAAGGCCATGAGGAGTCAGGTTTTGGTCGGGTGATGATCAATGTTTCAGCAAGTGCCCCCACCAAGGGTAAGGGGCACCTCCCCCTGTGGGGCACCACACTCATTACTCAGAACCTTGTTTTAGGCCTTTCCAGAGTGCAGGACCATCCCAGCAGCACTGGTGTCACCTGGACGGTATTAGGGATGCAGAACCGCAGGCCCACTCCAGACCTACTGAGTCAGAATTTTCATTATTACAAGATCCCTAGGAGATCGGGAAACACATTAAAATGTGAGGAGCACTCATAGTAATCAAAACGGCATGGCTCTGGCATAAAACAGACACATAGATCAATGGAACAGAATAGAGAGCCCAGAAATAAACCCATGCCTATATGGTCATTTAATCTATGATAAAGGAGGCACGAATATACAGTGGGATAAAGACAATTTATTCAATAAACGGTGCTGAGAAAGCTGGACAGATAAATGCAAAAAACAAAAACAAAAAACCCTAGACCACCTTCTTACACCATATACAAGAATAAACTCAAAGTGGATTAAAGACTTAAATGTAAGACCAAAACCATAAAACTCCTAGAAGAAAACACAGGCAGTAAACTCTCTGACATTGCTCTTAGTGATTTTTTTTTTTTTTTTTATATATCTCCTCAGGCAAGGGAAACAAAAAGAAGAAAATAAACAAATGGGATTACATCAAACTAAAAAGTTTTTGCACAACAAAGAAAACTATCAACAAAACAAAAAGAGAGGCTACTGAGTGGGAGAAGATATTCACCAAAGATACATCTGATAAGGGGTTAAAACCCAAAATTTATAAAGAACTCATACAACTCAACAACAAAAAAACAAACAATCCAATTAAGAAATGGGTAGAAGACCTGAATAAACATTTCTCCAAAGAGGACATACACATGGCCAATAGACATATGAAGAGATGCTCAATATCACTAATCATCTGAGAAATGCAAATTAAAACCGCAATGAGATATCAACTCACGCCTGTCAGAATGGCCGTTATTAATAAATCAACAATGAACAAATGTGGGCCAGAATGTGGAGAAAAGGGAACCCTCATGCACTGTTGGTGGGATTGCAAAGTGGTGCAGCCACTATTGAAAACATTATGGAGGTTCCTCAAAAAACTGAAAGGACAACTTGACTTGGAACAACTTGACTTGGAAAAAAATTTCTGGAAGTACACACTATTCCCCAATAAAGTCCTGTTCCCCTTCCCCAATAAAATCCTTAAAAAAAAAAAAAAATGGTGGGGCCAGATGGGTTTCAGAATTTTTCATATTTTAGGAAGGTAATTTGCATTTACTATATATTAAGTGACTCTCCCAGTGGGATCTGGGGCAGCACCCTATCACACACATGAATATTCTGCAATTTCTTATAAATATTAAGACCAAAAAGAATAAACACCATAAGGTCAGGTCAATTTTGGCACCAAATTCAATGAAAAAACTTTGCAGAAATGTAAGGATTTTAGAATTGTGGATAAGGGTAAGGAAGTATTTTATTTGTAGGATGTGTCAATTGAAGAAAGTTAGAAACACTGATGTGGTACTATTTCCCAGCCCTTGTTCACCTCAGACTTAACAAGAACTACAAGATCCAGATATTCTTTCAAATATAAAGTAGTTTAGCGATGTCAAGGGGGCAGTAATTGACCCTCAGAAGGTCCTTGGTGTGAATTGGTCCAGGCACAACCAGGGGAGTCATCACACTTATTCTGAAAGCTTTCTCCACATGAGCCCTGCCAGGAAGATAGTGGCAAAGTGTTGGCTGAAGGCTATTTGTACAAGGAAGGTCCAGGGAGTTTCTATGAAGATCTCCAAGGCCATCTTCAAATGCCACGCGAAAAGGCTCCTGGGCCAGGATCCATCTCTGCTCTTGTAATGTTCAGCTGGCAACACTGGCAAGGATCCTCTCACAGCGCTTCTAGAGTATCAAAATCAGGAAGCCAGAGACCTCCCTCCTCTCTGGGTCTGCAGGGTCTTTCTGTTCTTCCTGGGGCCTCGGGGGTCTCTCACTCTTCTCTATGGCCACAGTCTCTCATCTGTACTCCCTCTGTATCTGTATAGCTTCCTTTCTTCTCCTGGGTGTTTATTACCAAACCTTTATTGTAATACATGTCCAATATAGAAACATTAGGGAACTCAAATGAATATAATTAATGACACTTATGCACTATTCTAAGGGCTATACCTGAATTTTATAACTTATCCCTGACGACAACTCAACTCTATGGGGAGATGCAATCATCTCCATGTTACAGATGAGGACCCTGAGACACAGAGAGATTAAGTCACTTGCCCAAGGTCACAGGGCTAGGAAGTGGCAAACTGGGATTTGAACCAGGCAGCCTGGTGCTAAGAGTCCATACCCTAAACCATCAGGCTCACTGCCACCTACAAGGAGAATATAAACTCACCCAGAATCCTATATGCCGAGAAAACCGCGGACACATTTGGGTGATAGCCTCTCAGTCTTTTACTTATAAGTACAGTACTTTAAAGACAAAAAATTGTTTTCATAAATTGTTTTAAAATGTCATACTCTATGTACTGTTTGTAGCTTTTTTTCACTTTCTACATTGTAAACGTCTTCTACAACCTTATCTTCAAAATGAAGGTAGTTGTCTATGCTGTACACCCGAAACTAGTATTGAATGTGAACTGTAATTGAAAAAAGAAATTTAATGCAAGTGGTCTTGTCTTTTGATTGTAAAGGAAATAAGTCTATGTATGTGTGCGTGTGTGTATAAAATGTCTCTGAAAGCATACACTAGATGCTGACCACACTGGTTACCTCTGGAGGGAGCCAGACGGAGGCAGAGGGATGAGAGGGAGGCCACCGTATCAGATTGGTGCAAAAGTAATTGCGGTTTAAAAGGTTGAAAATAATTACAAAAACTGCAATTACTTTTGCACCAACCTAATATTACCTTCTGTACTCTTGACTGTGACAGTGTGAACGCCTTATCTATTTCAACAATAAGTAAATTTTTAAAATGAAACTGATTCATTCTCAGTGCAAAAAAAAAAAAAAATACAGAAAGGCATAAAGTAGAAAATAAATTGATCTTTAAAGTTAATACCCAGAGAAAACAGTCAACATTTTTGCTCTATTTTGTCCAGACCTTTATCTATGAATGTATAGACACGTGTGCAGATGTATGTTTACTAAAATGGGACAATGCTGCCCAGTGCCGTTTTGTTGCCTGTGTATTTCACGCAGGGTGAATTGAGGACAGCATTCTGTGTCGCTTCATTTTAAATGTCTGCATGATTATCAGTCATATAAAATTGGCCAGTTTCCGAAAGGCTATTTCTGGCTGGACTGGGAGAGCCCGGCCTGTGGACATGCAGTGCTAGCTGACACCGAGCCCCGTCTCCCCAAATCATGACTTTTCAATTTGCTGTGTGCAAAATCTTGAACAAGCAGGATGCTGTGTTCCCGACCCTGGGGAGATAACATCTGAGAATGGACTGGACGTTCCTTCTGCCTGTGATGTTTAAGCTATGTCCCTTATTCCATAGGAGAAATACTTCCGGTCTGCCCTCTCCCGCCAGCTTCCATACCCAAAACCACAAGGACAATGCCGCTGAAAGTGGACAGCTTTCTACTGCGCGTCCAGCCTTGGGCTCCCATCTGGGTCCTGCCACATGCTGGGTGATCGATCTTTGGTGAGTCACCTTCCTTCTCTGCAGAACAGAATAATCATCTCCACGTTGCCTCTTTTACCGTGTTTTCTTATTGGAAGACTCAGATGAAATCATGATTGTGAAAGTAGTAAGTAAAATATAGAGCACTGTGACATATTCAATTCTAGCCTTTTAACTAGAAGTGTCAGGAAGAAAGATAGACATCAAAACCAGGTGGTCCAGCTTCTTTATAATGTTGGCTCATGGTTAACACTTCCCTGGTACACACTCATCTTTAAAACTGAGGGTTGTGGTCAAATACTGTGTTTCCCCGAAAATAAGACCTAGACGGACCCTCAGCTCTAACGCGTCTTTTGGAGCAAAAATTAATATAAGACCCAGTCTTATTTTAATGTAAGACCGAGTCTTTAATATAATATATAATAAATATAATATAATCTGGGTATAATATAATACTGGGTCTTACATTAATTTTTGCTCCAAAAGACGCATTAGAGCTGATTGTCCGGCTAGGTCTTATTTTCGGGGAAACACGGTATATAATGATGGAAGGAGAACTGACCCTGGGTGGTGAACACACAATGTGATATATAGATGATGTATTACAGAATTGTACACCCGAAACCTATGTAACTTTACTAACAATTGTCATCCCAATGAACTTTAATTTTTTTTAAAAAGCTGAGTGTTACGAAGTTTAAGAGCATAGTGTTAGAAAGGAACCACTGAAACTCTGCTAACTCTCCTGCTAAGGGGTGGGAATGTGACCTGGGACAACCTCTTTTGGAAAAGGCGTGGTATCTGCTAAAGCCGATCATGCAAGTTGTGCAATAGCCCCAAGAGGCCTCCGCTAGTTACATAATGAACTCAAATGCATGCATGCATTCACCATGACATATTAGAATGTTCATAGCAGCACTGTTTGTAAGAGCCCCAAACTAGAAGCTAGACCATCAGTAGTTAAATGGGTAAATTATAATATCGTGTCACATTAGAATACTATACAGCAATGAGAAGGCATGATAACTACATGCAACAGCATGAATCAATCTCACAAACACGGCGAGCAAAAGAAGCCTGACCAAAACAAGAGTATGTACTTGTTTCAGTTAAATCTATTGCTGCATGGCAAACTGCCTATGATTGTGTGCCATAGCTGCACAGTTTCTTTTCTGATTTTATCTATGGCTGCATTTGGCTGCAGATTTGGTGGGGTTGGAGGTCCAAGGTGACCTCGTTCACACATCTGGTGGGGCTCCAGTTCTTCTCCATGTGCCCACGTGCTCCACCACTCTGACATGGGGGTCTCAGAGCAGCATTCCAAGAGAGTAAAAGTGAAGCTGCAAGGCCTCTGAAGGCCCAGCCTCACAAGTTGCATAGCGTTCATTCCCCTGTATTCTATCTGTCAAAACAAGTCAAAAGATCAGTTCAGATCCAAGGGGAGGGGAAATAGATCCTACGTATTGATTAGAAGTCACATTGCAAAGGGTCAGAAATTCAGAGAGGAGATATTTGTGGCCATATTTTCCGTCTACTACAACACAGTATGATTCCATTCATACAAAGTAGAACAGCAGACAGAAGCTATTGATGCTGTTACACACTCCTTGGCAGACAGACCAGAAGGGAGCATGAGGGAGGGCATCTGTGTTCCTGAATGTGTTACACTTCTTCATCTAGGTACTGGTTACTCAAATGTGTTGTCTATGAAAATTCAGCAAGCTGTAAACATAAGATGTCTCAACGGTTTATGATTGCATACTTGAATTGAAAGTGAAAAAAATATATAATAGATGAAAAAGAATGAAGTTCATTTCTCTCTCAGATCATAGTCCAGCTGGTCAGGCTGTTGGAGCAGCTCAGCTCCTTGAGGTTTTCTGGGGCCCCAGGTTCCTTCTCTCTTGCTGTTTTGTTATCTTGTCCTCATCGGAATAGTTGAAGCTGTGCATTCCGGCCAGTGGGAAGGGACTCAAAGGGGTAATCCTGGACAAGTAGGTTCCTGTCCAGCTAATAAGGTGGAAGTTACCCGCATCACTGCCCCTCCCCACTCACTGACAGGAACTTACCTCACAGCCATGCCTCACCTGCCATGTAGTCTTAGCTTGGCAGCCTGTGCCAAAGAAGAAACAAATGCCAATTTCAGGAAATAACTAGCAGTCTACTGCACTTTTTAGGATGAAGCCGTCCTTTAATAATTACATTTTCAAAGGCTACTCAGAACTAGCTAAGTTCCCTTCTCTCAGTGCTAAAAGATTAAAAACACCAAGTGACCTAAGTTTTATACTTGTAATTCCAGTGTCAAAATAAAGGCCATTAACACTCATTGCTCATTTCCTTAAATACAAAAATACATTTAAACTATAAATATATAAGTAAATATACAAATTTACTTAAATTTTAAACATACAATTGGCCAGGTTCCAAAGGCTTATATATTTTTCTGGACAAAAGTCAACTGTCTTTGGAAAATTCCTTAATATGGTTTTAGAGGGGCAGCCTCTGAAACAAAGTGTTCAATGAACGAATGAGTGCGTTTTAGCAACCTGAGAGTATGGGTTCTGGGTGCATAACATTAAAAAGTCCTATAAAAACATTTGCATTTATTAATCTATTTTCCACTTAAAATGCATAGATAAGGAATTTGCACATCAAGCACCCGTGTAGAGTTTAGCGAAACAATGCTACTGGTACTAGAACACTGCTAACTCATCAGAGACCTACTGTTTTCTCCCGGGTATGTTCCCTCTCACAGCAGCCTGGTCCCCTTCCCTGGGATACCCTCGCAACTCACTCCCTTGGCTTTTCTGACTTACTGTCCGTCTTCCTTCTAGAAGAAAGGGTCAGCTGTAGCATTACTAGATCAGGATACTCTAGGACTTTCCCTGGAGACACCCATCTACTGCTCCTGGTTATCTGGCCAGGAGGAGCTCCTTGGAGCCAAAGTTAGTAACTGGTCTAGAAACTACACAATGTCATGGTCCATAAATTTCTAAAACGAATTTTGTGACATCATGCAAAGGCAAAGGGAAAGGGAGGAAAGTATTCCGGCTTGGAGTCAGGCAGACCCACATTCAAATCTCAGTTCTTTCCCTTCCTACCTATGTGTGTCACCTTGGGCAAAGGACTAGCTGTCCCTGGGCCTCAGCTTCCTCATCTGTGAAATGGGAATAACAATGAGAACTATAGTGAGAATACATGTATGTATTCAGCCATCTGCAAGTGCTCAATGGAGTAGCTTCCACTCCCATTAACCCGTTGTGCTTCCAGAGTGCAAAGATCTATAACTTAAGGAATCAAAGGGAAGCTGAACAATGGCTAAAGGCTTAGAAAATAAGATCTAAGAATGGATGAAGGCATGATAAATGTTTCATGGGGAAAGGAGAGCATTTAGTCTGGACAGAGGGGGCAGTATATAACAATGGCTACCATTTAAAAGCTACCCTGCTTTGGCATTTAATATAGTTCTATGCAGTCCTCAGAACAGTCCTGTGAGCAACATATAAGCCTCATATACGTAGTAAGTGAGGAAACAGATTTTATAACTTGCCCAAGGTCATCCAGCTAAATGGAGACCTAACTAGAGATTCAAACTTAGGTCTGACGTTTTGCATGAGCTTCAGATTCTCCTCCCCAGTCAGTGGAAATGGCATGAGGGAGCTGGCCTAAAAAGAAGCCGGAGGGAGACATGAAGATGGCTGTCAGCCACTGATATCCAACGGACAGGCCAGGGCCAGAGAGGACAAAGGCAAAATCTCTCCTGGGCTGGGACTCATCAGAAAGGGAATTCCACAGCCTCAGGTGCTTTATACATGGACTTGCCTCAAGGCAGGAGGGCTCTATTTTCCCTGGAGGAAAATGGGCTTGTGAGCACCAGGTGGGGACTGATTTCCTGGAGGCCACACAGGCAGACCTGAGCACCCTGCCCCTCCTCACTGAGGGGGGGCTCAGTGGCTGGCAAGGTTGAGTCCATGCCTCTACTCTTTTCTGTATGTTCTATTGTTATAGTAGACATTCTCTTTGCCTCACTCTGGCCATTTCCAAAAAGTTTACATAAAACTAAATGAAAATGTTAAAATGTACAAAGGACCTTTTTTAGCCTTAATCTCACTATCTCTCTATTTTCTTAGCCACAGAACTGGTTTGGTAACTCCTATAATTCTGGACAAGGCCCCTGTGGTTGTCAGCCTCTTCACGCCACATCAGGTCCTATTTTCATGCAACCTCTGCACCAGTGTCACGCTGGAGACCCTGCAATCCACACTCCGCTGCTTGCAGGCTCAGCCACCATCTTCATGCCAGCCCCCATTTTTGCTAGCGTAGCCACGGCAGTTATATTAGTGGCCAATGGCTCACTGGTTACAGCTGACGGCCAACTAGCCACAGCTGATGGCCATCCAATCACAGTTGATGGCCATTTACTACCTGAGCCAGCACCTTTCCAAGTGAGGCCAAGAGCCTGGAAACTGCACTCCTGGCTCTGTCCCCACAACCAGTCTAGGAAGGTACCAAGACCTGGCAGGAATTCGCAACCTCCCCCTCTGCTACTGCTTTGAGTAGAAGCCAAGGTTTCACTTTCTTGTCCTAAATTCCATTCTTCACATTGCTGAGGAGCAGGGATTGGAGCTAAATCTCATGTCTACAATCTATTTCCTCTATGGAGCTGCACTATTCTTTTCCACCTAGATGATTTCGAGGCAACCAAAACAGAGATTCTCTTCCCCTTGAATTTTTTTCTGTTGTGGAAGCATCAAAAAAGTCAGTTTAATAAACTCAATCCCTGTGTTCCTGAGATAGAAAAATTATAGGAGTCAGGGAGAAGGCCACGGTGGAGGGGATTAAGGCGGAGACCATAACAAAGCCAGAGGAAATAACTTTAATAGCTAACAAAATAGATTCAAGCTACAGAGCCCGCTAAAACCATCAGCTCAGGTGTAGGGGGTGAGGGCCAATCAGCTTGTAGTCAACAATTTCAAACTACAGAGAACATGCGCAATCTGAAGAGATAAGGTAATAGCCCCTTGTCAATCACAGGTGTCAATCAAGTGGTCCCACACCTGGAGAGGAACAGCCCATCCCAGATAAGAACTCCCAGGCCCCTGCGAGCCAAGCCTTTTTGAGCCTTCCCTTTGCTCTGGGTCGCTCCAAACCCTTTGGAGTGTACTTTCTCTTCTAATACTGGCCTTGAGTCACTGCTTCCTGCTCGGGCCCACTTTTTGAACTGTATTTTTTCTTCTGATAAACTGCTTTTTCACTACTTTACCTTTGTACCTCGTTCAATTCTTTGGTCAATACGCCAAGAACCTGGACATGGCGCCAACAAGGGCCCACTCTCCGGTAACATTCCTACTCAGACAGAGGCCTATCACACTTAAACCTATAGGTCATGATTTCGAGCCATAAATTTCTGTTTGTTTGTTTGTTTGTTTGTTTGTTTGTTTGTAAGAGCAGTCCCAAAAGCTCACTAAAAATTTCATTTGGATTTAACTTAGAATGAGAACCTTATGCTTAGTCCATGTTTCTAAACTCCACCTGATTTTGAAACACTGGACTTAAATTGATTTCTAACACTGATATACTTTCTAAGTGAACCTAAGCAAGGGACATGAGCCCCACATCACCCTCCCCACAAGATAATAAGGGAAAACACAATGCCACACTGAGAAAGGAGGGGCCATAAGATGATATTATCCAGCAAATGTCTCTTGGCCTCAGAATGCTGCCACTTCCCGCAGCTCCAGTCCTCGGCTGTGGTCCACCCTGAGTAAGTGAATTCCTCTGCGGAAACTTGCACACAATAAGGAGATGGTGTCGCCAACGGCCAGGGAAGTCAAAGGTCCTGATCCATCCAGCGACAAGGTGAACAGGCAGGCTAGAGGAGCAAAGGGTAACCAGGAGCTTAGGCCAAAAGTGCGACATCATGAAACGCAATGTCCTTGTGAGAAATCCACGTAATTAAAGCATGTGCTGTATGCGTCTAACCCGGACGAGAGCGGCAACGCATGCTTCAGAGGAACGTGCACCAGCAGGGGAGTCAGAACTTGGGTCATCCCCAAGACTGCAACTATGGAGAACGGCGTGCGGACCAAACAGGCTGGATACGTGTCACTGGGAAGTATGTTCAGACACTTGGGCCTCGCCAGCAAGGACGTGCTGACAAGGCGCCCTCTGTTACTTCCCCCCAGGACAAAGCAGGACCAGGGCAGAGGACAACAGACAAGGACACTGATCTTCAGCTGCTGGCTACCCCTTGTGCTGCTCTCTTCAAGACAAAAGACAATGTGGGAACCTAAAGGGCAGTCTGGGGGCTGCCAACTGACCCAGTCTCCCTCTATCCGTCTCAGAACTACAGGCACACATCTGGTGGGCAAGGCAGTGCTTCAGACCTTGCTCTCCCTGCTGTTGGGCTTATGATCATTGAATCTAAAAAGCTACTCCCCCACCTCCCACAAGTATTATACCTGGGCAGCTGGGGAAGGCAACGCCAGGTGAGGGTACAGCAGGGCTGCCCTCACTGTGAAAGTTTGGCCTGTGTGCCACTTGACATGATCCCACATCTTTTCTGAGGGAGCTACCATATCCTCCCACGCTGGGAGTTGAGTTTCTGGAAGCTTACTGTAGGAGGGATTTGCTTTGAGATTCTCTAAATGAATGCTATTCCTGTGTCTGGCAGAACCCCATGTCCAGGACAGAAGAGCATGGAGGCAGTGGGGTGCCGGTAAGTCAGCTTTCTGGAAGAAAATACCAACGACCTTTATTCACAGCATTTGCCAAATTTTGTGGTGTAAATACTCCCACTGTCATCGTATTAAATATTCCCAAATATTTAACAATCAGCCAGTAGGAGCTGGATCCAGCACAGTGCATCGAGAACTCTGGGGAGCTGAGTTCCTTAAAACATCTTTTACTCTGGTGCTTTGAAGTATCATGGCCTTACTGTGATCTCAAAGCTTAGCGGCACAGTGAAAACAGGCCAGGGTCTTTCTGAAGCTGTCCTTACTCCCCCTTACCCCACCAAGAGTGGAGGCTCTCATTTTAGTCCTGGAAAAAGGAATTCAAAATGGCAATTCCTGTTCTTTTTCCCAGAAACTTTGAGGCTCACACATTAAAACCTGAGGAGGGGCATCAGGTAGAATGAACATAAAAGCTAAATATATTTGAGCTCTCAGGAGCGAGTCTGTACAACATGGTACCAGCGGTGACATGGGGATAGGTTCTAGCCAGAGGTTAAGCAGAGATTCTGGTATCTTTGTATCCTCTCTTAACCACCAGGGGACTGGACAGTGGCAGGACATGGGTGGCTTTGCTGAGCAATAAAAAGAAAGTTTTAAGGAAGCCTTTAGGACTCCATGTATCTTTGAGAAGCACTAAGAGTGAGCTCCTTACCTCCGGTATCCTGGTTCCAAATCTTCACCTTGCTGTCATGTGATGAGGTAGCAATGACAGGCATCAAAGCCAATGCTCTTGGAAGAAAGACACCGGATGCAACAGTCTGGAAATGCCCCTTATACTCACATATTCTGGTCCGTGTCTGCCTTAGGTCCCACAGCTGCGAAGTAATGACACAGGCTAGCTCGTACATACACATCTCTCCAGCTTCACACATACTTCATTCTGTGATATCCACCTCCCCACCATCTCATGACCCACCTGCTCCCTCTACTTCCCTACTCATGTAGCCACCTCTAATCTTCATCCATCCCGTCCACTCATCCAACCATCCACCCATCCAGTGATTATTTTAAGCATTAACTATGTCTCAAACAACCCTTTAAGGAGTGCCAGAAGGGCTGTTGCCTTTGTCATTACCATCACGGTTAGAGAAGTGAAGCTCCTAGTCCTGCCACATGACGGGATGATACAGCCTACTTTCTATGACAGCTCCAGAGCTGCTTTATATCAGCTTTTGGTATCTGGGTCCTGTGGGGACTCCAGAGCTAGGAGCACCTTCTCATAAGTACATATAGGCACAGACCTTCTGATTTAATGACTAGTCTGCACCTTGGTATATGAAGACTAGAGTCTGCCATAAGGAAGGCGCCAGTCTGCCTGTCCCACTCCTGCTGATACAGATCAGACCACACCTGGAGAATAATGTTCAGGGAGGAGAGCCAACTGAACTGTATCCAAAAAATAACAAAATCAGTAAGCCCCACGTCATCTAAGGAACAGTCGTCGGAACTGGAAATGCTCAGCTTGGAGAAGAGATGCTATATCAACAGCCTGGGATTTAACACCTTGACCTACCACTTCCTAGAGGTGTGGTCTTGTACAAGAGATTTCAAGTTGTCATGCCTCTATTTCCTCATCTGTAAAATGGGAATGATAATGAACTTAAATCACACGGTTGTTTTAAGGAGTAAATGAGATAAATGCATGTAATGTGCTTAGCCCAGTGCCTAGCACATAGTAAATATTTGATAAAATGGGAGCTGTAGTGGTTCTATTTGGATACTAGATTACTCTTTTAATTGGTATTCTACAATTAGGAATCCAAGGTACTTTGGAGGAGCCTCGGCAATCTATCCCAACATGAACTGTAAGGAAAGGTATATGGCAGAGGGATGCAGTGGACCCTCAACCAAGCCTGGAGCTCCAAGCTTCCTAAAGAGCTTGAGCCTCCTTTACTGTGACCACACACACGACAGGAAACAGTTGGTTCTTCAAAGAGTCCTTAGCTTTTCTCAGCTCTGCTGGGAGGAGGGACATTAGCAGGCTGCTTCTGTGACAGCGGCCTTCCTATCTAGACGCTCATCTCATTTCTCTTTCCTGTGGTCAATTCAAAGAGCCCTAGACTAATGTATGTTTCTTGAAAGAAGCATCTGGAATGCAAAGGGTCACTCCCAGCATGTACATGGAATAGGCCTGAGCCATTAGGAGACCTGCCTGTGTCGCCCAGTGCAGGCATGAGGTCAGAGGCAGTTATTTGCTCATTGGCAACCAGACACCTGGAGCCCGCTCTCACCGTGGCTTCACAGCCTTCCCCTCCAAAGCCGTTGCTGCAGGAGATACACTTGTGTCCATCCTCACTGACCTCACAGTAGGTCTGAATGTGTTGCTTTGTGGGAAATATATGAGCCACCTGCAGCCCCCGACTGTCCCATAATCTGAAAGAAATTACAGCAGGAAATGAGTTTGTTGTAAATGTGTTGGAAATACACCTGTAATTGCCTGTGAACAGAAACACCTTGGTTCTTTGCTGCTTTGGCCAATCAGAATAGAAAGTCATGATTTACCTAAAAACAGCAGCATGAACCAGATCAATCTCAGACACTCCTAGGCTGGCAGGAAGTAACCAAATGACATCTGAATTCTTTCTATTTTGAGATCTAGTTAATAGGAATTTAGACCAAGCATCTTAATTGTACAAGTTAATTTGTTAATTTGGTCCTTAGGGATACTGCTTTCAACAGACAAGAGGATATTTCTGTGCCTGATTTTAAAAAGATGTTTTAAGCTACTTATTTTGATACAGAAGCAGTCATCATTCCAGAATCGGATTCAAAAGATTTACAGGCCTTGGCCAACCTGGGCCATGGGGTCCAGTGGAAAGTGTTTTATTTCACCTCGTCTCATTCCTACCATTTTCTAAATAGAATCTCTTCTGAGAGCCAAAGTTTCTAGTCGCATTTTCTAGTCTAACAATGATTTACTCATGTGACCCCCCCTGATGGTGATTCTGACCCTGCTTGCCCAGAGAAGGTGTCACCTGAGGGCTGGGGATTGAGAACATCGGGAGCTGCGCAGGGACAGCAAGTAGAACCAGGCAGCGCTAGTGGTGGGACGAGCAAGTAACTGATCCTGAGGTTAATCTGAACAGTTCATCCAGCAGAGGCGGGCAGAATCAGCTGCTTTGAAACCAATCTGAACAGGGCTTTTTTCCTGGCCCGACTTCCTGGCATTCCGCTTCTACCCAGGTGATCCGTGGGGCCAGATCAGGGAGGCCCCAGCCCCAGCAAGGGGAGAAGGCCCTGGGAAGGGGCACAGCAGTGTAGGGAAGCAGAGTGGGAAGAGAGTGGTGTAAGCATGGGAGCCACAAACCTTCACCAGAAACACCTTCACTGCTGCTCAGTGAGCCCACCTGATGGTTTTATCTTCAGAAGTCTGTAGTATATATGGTTCTCTGGGGACCCAGCACAGGTGCGTGACCTCGAAGAAGCACAATTTCAAAATGTCTCCATACCAAGCCATTCCTCTGCTGGAATTCCTGTAAACTGTGCTAAATACCATCTCTGCACCACTTTTCAAGGATGCTGAACTAGGAAATTTGACTTAGAGGGATTTCATGTTTTGCATATACCCACCAGTCATGTTCTACTTCCATTTCCTAGATTATCAACGCCCATGGTAGCAACTGGGCCAGCTATCAGTACCCAAATGCATGCAGGCACTCTTAGAGTGCCTGAACCCCAAACATGCGGTAGAGAACTGCTGGCTGGTGGCAGCTAAGGGGAGCAGCCCCTGCTCTAAAGTGGGACCACTGAAACCCTAGTCAGAGGCAAGCAGGGTTCAGGAAGTGTTCTTTCTCTTTATCCCTGCAGCCCCCTGCTGGACAGGCATGAAACAGTTTTCAAAACAACCTAAGGTAACAGGATGTTCTTTTGTTCCAGGAACCTCCACAAATAAGGAGGGCATGGGGTAAATACATATTGCCATGGACAGTGGTCTTCAAAATTGGAAAAGATGACTATAACTGACATTGATGACCACTAAAGGAACAGCTACCAGGTCAGGTGATATAATTCACCCCATTTATAAATGAAGACATTGAGATTCTAAGTAACTTTCTCAGCATAACACAGCTAAAATGTGATGGATCCATGATTTGAAACCAGGTATGACTGACCCCAAAGGCTGTGGAGTTTACATATCCGTCTGCTACCAGAAAACACTGGCTTCATAAACAGCAAATTACACAGAAGGCAAACGGCAAACGGGACTACTTCTCTGCATAATTTTATAGAGAGAGAACACAGAGCATAAGCTGGGGGCTCCTGGAGGACAGAGACCGTGTCCCTAGTCATTAACTCTGTTCCTAGCACAGTGTCTGCCCCACAGAGGAAATAGAATAACTATATTTTGAAGGATTAAGTGAGGACACCACTTAAAATTCCAATATAAACTAGTGGAATTGTTCTCTGGCGCAGACCTTAAGAGATCATTGAATCTGATAACCCTGAGAGGCCCAGGTGTGACAAAGGGTTAAGGGTGAGCAGTAATGAGGACCCAGGCCGCTAATGCCTGGTTGTGTGTCTCCTGATCTCTCGCCCAGGCCCTTTCCCTCTCCCCATGCTCCCTTCTGATGCCCTGCTCTGTAGCAAGTTTGAGTTCGTACCAGGTTCCTGGAGACTGACGCTCTCTCCACACACTGTCCAGTCCCCACATCCCACAGAAGCAGGGTGTTGTCCCGAGAGCCAGTGCACAGCTGTGACGAGTCTTTGGAAACAATGGCAGGAAGATGGTCCATCAGATGGACTTGAAACAGGGCTTTTCAGCAAGTACAATGGATGGCGTTGGGAAGAGCTCTGCTGTACTTTACCTGGACTCACAGCCAATCCAGTGACCACCATGGCATGGCCGGAGAACTGCTGCCTTGGTTGTGAAGAACCGTGCAAGTCCCACATCATGACCATCCTGTCCCGAGAGGCGCTGAAGAACTGGTTTGACTTGTGAACACAGGCTATCTGCTCAAGAAAAAAAGCTCCGGTGTGCCTGCTTGACTGGACTTTAAAATGGGAAAAAGACCGGGGGTTAAGTGTGAGAGCCTGATGTTCTAAGTGTGGTTCAAAGTGCACTGCATCTAGCAGGTAAATATCCCATTCCGTGCGGTGGGATCGTAGCCGATGCAGACTTTCATTATGATGGAGTTTGCAGCCAAATTTTTGGTTCATTTAGGTGGACTTCAGAGAGCAGAGTCGTATAAAGTAGCCTTCTCTATCATTTCCTGCAAACTCACTCTACTCTGTAAAGCTATTTAACAAATTAATTTGTAGTTAACTATTGCTGGCTTTTAAAAAATGTCTCCAAGTAGACTAGAAGATTCCTAAACATAGATATTTTGTCATTTTTCTAACTATAGTAAACACACAGTAAGCCTTCAATACATCTCCCTGATGCATTAGGATCAGTCATGGAGAGTTATTCTCTACCACCTGAGTTATTAAGGGCTTAATAACATACCTGTACCAATAGCTAAGTGAATGGTTTGTCTCTGCTCTTCCTGGAGTAGGACTTCACGGTATCAAATAAAGCCCTTGCATTTTTCCTTAAGACTGAATATTCAATCACTCTTACTGTCTGACCCTACTGGATATTCCTTTATTCGGTTACAAATTCCCTCCATGATAATAATCAGCTGACAATTACCTTGGTGACTTCACGTTCATGTCCTCTGAACCTTTTCACCACGTTTCCGGCTTTCCAATCGTAGGCCACAACTGTCTGCAGAGTCATTAGTATATTTTAGTTGAACTAAAATATTTTTGTATATTTTTCTTTAATGAAAACAATAAGCCTTTACTTCATTCTCTACCTAATTTCTCCCTCTCTGTCAAGAGACTTGCATCAAGTACTAGGGTTCTATTGCGCCCCTTCTTGCATACCCCACCCCCCACTTGGAGTCTCTTTGTTTCCTCCTGATTGTTCCTCTGTCTCTTCCCGCCCCTGGGCCACCTCTCTGAGCCTTACTGATGGGTTTGGGATAACACTCCGCAAGGAGAATTGATTCAGCTTGAGGTTCTGGTTGTAGATGCTGAAGGAGAATTCTACATGGGATTAGGTTTTTTTCTCCTAACTATACCGCACTCTTATTTTAGTCATTTTTTTTTTTTTCAGTTTACCATCTTAATTACTTTTGGCTGTACAGTTCATTAGTGTTAGGTATATTCACAGTGTTGTGAAACTCACTGCACTTTTTTTTAATTTCAAAAAACTTCATCCATATCCCATCTACCAGAGAGAACCATTGTTAAAATTTTTTTTCCATCCTTTTTCCAGGTATATACTTTAATATTTTGTTGTAAGCATTTCTCCCCCGAAACAGCATTTCAAAAGCATTCTCTGGCCCAGTCTTGGAGCATGTTAGCACTTGACCTGCATAAATCCTAGTTTCTTAATCTGCAAAATGGAGATGCTAATCCTTGCCCATCTATCTACCCCAGCAGCTGAGGAACATATAAATAAAATTTCATATGTATAAGATGATACGGATTTTAAGATAAAATACTGCCAATAAAGTATGATACCATGCTTTATTATCAATTTGTAGATACATACTGATTTCAGAGGTGTTAAAATGTGAATACATGTGCATCTGAGAATCAGTGAAAGACAGTGTGAGAATGGAATTCGAACATTCTAAAAGGCTATTGAAAATGAGAGTCATTATTTACTACAAAAGAATCAACATTTTTGCTACCAATATCCTAGCTATGAGGGCTATGATAGATCCAAATATGAGTGAGATTCAAAGTGATAGTTGGAGGAAGCACGAAAACAGAGAAGAGAGGAATCACGACGCACACTGAGGTAGAGATTTTGGCAAAGGAGCTGCATAAAAGAAGACTAGAAGGCTCCTTTTACTGACAAATAACTCCTGTGTCTGTACGTAGGTGTAAAAATGGATTGGCTGGAATAACACTTGTCATTTATAAAAAGCATGTAAGTGGCCTGGCATAACGCTAAGGATCTTACCATTTAATCCTCACAACTGTCCTGTGAGGTTGGCATTATTATACCCATTTAATAGATAAGAGACTGAAGTGCAAGAAAATTAAAAGACTTGCCCAAAGTGATTGGAAGTGACAGAGCAGGGACTTAAACCCAGTCTGGCTAACTCTAAGCCCATATTTACACTACTCAGCACTGCCGCCAGAAATGCAAAACCAGCACTTCCTTCCCACACATCTTCCCTTCTCTGCAATAAGTTGGTTCCCGGGAAGTATTGCAAACCCCACCTTATCTTTTCCTCCAGAGACACAAAGGTCTGAGTTCAGAGCAGCAACAACAGAGACGGTATCCACGTGAGCTGGGGTATACTCTTGAAAAGCTTTAGTTTGAATTCTGTCTTCTATAATTCCATCAGGCCTGCTAAAGAGAGGATGGAAAATGAGAGGCCCATGGTATGGGGGTGCACAGTGGAGCAAGGGGAAGAAGAGTGTGAGCGAAGGTAGCAATTCAGGCCAGGCTGAGGAGAAAGATGGAAAAGGAGCAGAGAAAGGAGACCCCCTGACATTGCCAGAAGTGGTGTTATTAACCCAGTAAATGCTCAGAACGGCCAAATCTGATAACGGGGACTCCTGAAGCCAAGAAGCCAGGAGTCTTTGCTCATTTAAAGATCATTCCAAAGATGCAGGACGCCTCTCTGTGTGGCTGCAGACACTAGCTACAAAGTTGACTGTTTCTTAGCCAGAAAAAAAAAAGACCAAACTACCAGTAACTGTTCAGGGAAGGTCATCAATACTTGCTCTGGGCCTTCTCTTTCTTTAGTGGAGAATTTCAGTGGGGCATGGTAACACTTGGGATCCCAAGGTAGGACTGTGGTACCTGTATTTATAAGTGCTGTGTTTCAGTTTGCTTTGCAGTTTCCCCATCACAGCATAGAACCGACACAAAACCTGAGGAGGAGCTCGTTTCAGATGGCACCTGAGTAGCAGCATACCTTGTGGCCGCTGAAAGCTGTGTTCCCTGTTCAGTAAAAAGAATACAAACTGTTCATTTTGTTAGGCACAATGATGGTAGTATGGTATGGGGTTCAGAGGAGCCACCCCAAGATGTGCCTCAGTGGTATGCAGATTACTCCAAGCAAAAGGCAACTTCAGCTGCAGGTTCAAGAGAAACTTCTGCCCCTCCCTTTAACTACCTAGAAGAACTTGAATTAGAGGTCTTGCTTACGAGAGATTATCAGAGATAGCTTCTTCTTATCTACCTATAGGGCAGGGCAAATTTCTATTTACCAAGTATCTGCTTTTCTTATCATCCTGCAATGAGCCTTTGAAACCCCCAAGGCACCTTACTTCATTCCTAGTTCAGGATGTCTCATATACCTCAATCCTCCTTTCCATTTCTGAACCTCTCTGAACCTTTCCGCATGTGGGCTCTCTGACTCTCATGTATAAGGGGCTCCCATACAGATGTATGTATTAAATTTGGTTATTTTCTCTTGCTAATTGGCCGCATGTCTATTTGATTATTAAACCAGCCCAAAAAACCTTGAGGTTAAAGGAAAGTTTGTTCCTCCCCAACAATGGTCATGTAAAAACATATCCTTTTTTGGAAAAAGACTAATTGCACACATCTGCTTTTCCTCTTCCCTTTCTCACTCTTATGGCCCTGGGAATGCACCCTACAATAAAGCATTAGCAGATAAACAAAAACAAAACTAATACAAAAGCTCTGTGAGGTGGCCAATAATTTTTAAGAGTGAAAGGCAGTCCTGAGGCTAAAAAGTTTGAGAACCACTGACCCAGAACTGAAATAATGTCAATAATGCATGATACACTATATAAGAACACAAAGAGGGAGTGGCCAGTTAGTTCAGTTGGTTAGAGCGTGGCGCTGATAACACCAGGGTTGCCAGTTTGATCCCCGCATGGGCCACTGTGAGCTGCACAATCCTTTAAAAAAAAAAAAAAAAGTAATAACACAAAGAGTTTTTAAATGTTTTCCAGATTTATTTATGTTGTCCCAAACAATTAACACGGCTATAACTAAAGAGAAAGACAGATGCTCATCCATACTCTCATTCAGGAAACACCTCCTAAGCACCTAATTTGTACTGGTTAAACAGAGACAGAAAAAAGAGACACCGGAAGATGTAGCCAATGTGGACATCTGCTGGGACTAAAGTTATGTGATAGGGGCTAACGTCTGCTACTCTGTGTCCTCTGCAACTAGCTGTTCCCTGAGATGCCAGAGAGTAGAGGGAAATAACTGGGGACGTGGGAGTAATCAGTCCCCGTCTCTTCTGGGGTTCTGCTTAAAGAAGTTCTAGGCAATGAGTTTCTTATGGGCATGACCAGCCTAGTTCTAGAAAGAACAGTCTACAGGGAGAACAGCAGCTAAAACTCACCAACTACCATGTTTCCCCAAAAACAAGGCCTACCCCAAAGATAAGCCCCAGTTAAGATCGTCATCCAGATGGATGCATTTAGTACACTATGACGATGTTCCAGAAGATGACATGACTGTATTTGAATAAATGTAGATTGCTGTACATGAAAAAATAAGACATCCCCTGAAAATACGCCCTAATGCATCTTTTGGAGCAAAAATTGTTATGAGACCAGGTCTTATTTTCGAGGAAATATGGTACAAGACCTGGTCTTATTTCTGGGGAAACACGGTATTCTCAGTCATATCATTACCATTAACAAATAGAGTTTTCCAGAAGAATTTCAGCCTACCTAATGAGGAGTTGCCAGAACTGACGACCTGCCAAGAACAGGTAACCAGTACAGAAGTGCAGCGCAATGGAAGGAATACTGTGATTGGCATCAAGAGCCCTGGGCTCTGGCCCCAGCTCTGCCTCATCTCACTGTGTGTCCTTGAGTTCCTCCATTCCCCACTCCGCTCCTCAGCGTCCCCATCGATAAAATGTGACTTCAGATTAACGGTTTTTAGTAGACTATGTTCTCTCTAAGAGTAAGGACTCTATCATATTCATCTTTGTACCTCAAGTGGCTTGCACAGTGTGACAAAACATTTGCTGTGACGTAGTGACTCTAACGTCCCTTCTAGTTCAGACATTCTAGGATTCTCTATAATAAGCACCAGATGTGCGGACAGGAAAAATTCCAGGATAGTCTGCAAATAGCTTGGAATGTTGTATTGTTTGTAGACAAACAGCGGTTGCAGGGTGTTCCATCTGCCAGCCTAACCCATTGGATTCAACACTGTCATCAAACTAAGGACAAATGCCATCCATAGATCTAGGTCACTGGAAACTGCAGATGCTATAAATGGATTCGCTCTGCTAAAAACTGATGAGATTCTTAGCTGGTATCTTCAGAGAGCCATACTTCCCCCTTGAACAATATTCATGAGACATTCTAATGAAAAAATGACTTTTAGAATAACTTACCCCCAAACCAATAGGATCTTCTTGGTGAACTGCTGTATTCAATGCTTTGTAATGTTTATCCTTTGCAAAATAGTTCAGGCAGCCACTTCCTAATCTCTGTAATTAGTGAAAAGATGCTTAAATTAATCTCTTTTCAGTCTAAAAATATGTTTGCAATGAAAAATTTACAAGATAAATAACAGACCTTATTAACTAAAGACTAAGTGTAGTAGTTTTCCCTCACAAAGAGATATCTTAGAAAATTCCAAAATTTTATAACTTGCATATTTCAATAATTAGGGAAACTATACCATGTTAATTATACATCTGTTTTTAAACATGCAAAATAGAATATGTTTAAATGCATCACTAAATATTTTTATTTTATTCATAGTACTTCTGTTAAAAAATCCTCAGACATGACTTCTTACTTCAGAGCTTACCGTTGTTGTGAGAAAGACAATTTCCCCTGCTTAAAATAATATTTTAATATGTATGAATCATAGAATTTGAGATGGAAGAACTTTTCAAAATCACATATCAAATCTGGAGAATAAGGACAGAAACACCATGTACTCAAAATTTAACTAGGTAGTCCTCTTGACTTCTAGTCCAGAATTTCCATTACAAACGTCCACAAAGAAGAAACCAGTTTTATTGCCTTTTAACAACTCTATTTCAAGAATTCAAATAAATAAATTCTAATAATTGACCGACAGTATAGCTTATTCTAGAATTAAGAGCAGCACAGAATAATCAGAATAACATTTGACTAAGTGCATTGGCATTGTTAGTAGGGCTAGGTCTGAATTACAATTCTATAGTGGCGTTGGGCAAGTTGTTGAACCTCTCGAAGTCTCAGTTTCCTATGTGTAAAATAGGATAATAACTTTATAATTAGGCTTCTGTGAAGATTAAAAATAGCACTTAAGATGTGCCAAGGACTATTTTAAGTGCTTTATGTTTATTAATTCATTTAATCTATTCCATAGCCTCTAAAATAGTCACTATTCTCATTTTGCAGATGAGAAGAGTGAGGCACAGAGATGTTAAATAACTTCCCCAAGTTTATAAATAAGTTGCAAATAAAGTGGCAGGGCTGAAACTGGAACCCAGGCAGTCTGATAGCAGAGGCCTTGCTCTTGGCCAGCATACTATACTGCATCTCTACAAAAGGTAGTGTATATAAAGCCCTCGGTTCAACCTGGCAAACAGTTGATAGTGAATGATGGTTACTAACATGATTGCTAGATTAACAGTGATTGCAATATTGAAAGTAGCAATTTCACCCTTATTACTACTGGTCTTAACACACATATATTAAACATACGTAACAAATACACACAGAGAAAATACACAAACAGATATATGAGAATGGAGAAGACATTAAACTGAAGCCAATTTTGTCCTGACCAGAGTGATTGATTACACTAAGGCTAAGAATTTATTATATTGTATACCAAGGCAATTTAAAAATCTCGTGAACAAAGTACATGTACTTCGATAACGTCCATGTTGTAATTTATTATGGGTTAACTAAGCTAAGAAATGAAAATACTATTCAGTTATCTTCCACTGTTTATATTGTGAACATGTAATATACTTGAGAGGAGGGAATAATATATAGTGTCTTGTTCATTTTTTTATCTGTGCTTTAAGCATAGCCTCAGAATGGATGCAAAGGAAATATCTGTTGAATGGATGAATAAATGAATGAATGGCATACTAAGGTGAGGAGTCTCCTCAACAAGAAGCTTTTTAAGGAACCAACAATATAGGTAAGAGTCCTTGAAAACTGCTCAACAGCAAATCCTTCATGGAGCAGTTACCCTGCCCCATCCAATTTCAGGCCTGGAAAGGATGGAGAGAACTTGCGAAAACCATAAAGTCAATTATGGCTCTGAATGTCCTTGTTGGTTCCTAATGAAACTGGGTCTAAATCTGAATCCCAGGATCCATTTCTGCCCCAATTTGCTTTCCAAAGACCTCGAGATACCCAATATCACCCTAAACATAACTCAGAGAATTCTCTTTTAACTTTCCAGTGTCGGATTCCCTGATATATTTCAGCACACATCCAACTATTATTTTCCATGAAGAAACCGGGACTCAGAGTTGTGCTGCTAAAGATCACACAGACGCAGAGCTGGGGAACCGGACCTTATTTCCCTGGTCTCTTGGTCCATTGTTTATGTAAATGCTTATTTCACATTGCAACCCCTCTCCCCATATCTCCCTCTGCACACTTTTAACCCACACTCTGGGAGACCAAGGCATATAACTAAAACTCAAACACAAAATCACGGTAGAAGCACCTAGGAGATGATCTGATTCAACCCTCTAATAGTACAGATAGGTGAAACCAAGGCCCAGAGAATAATAAGGTCTGTCCAGAGTCATACAGGGAGTCATCAGTACCAGGCCAGAATCCCAACGTTGCCACAAGTTTTTCCTTTGTGGTTCTTCAGATCACAAACGCCCCTCGCCCTGTCCATGAGGACCGCCAAAGCTTATGTTTGATGTGTGTTGGGGGGGTGGGCGACCAAGATGGGAATCTAGCGCGACCCAACCCAAGGCTGGCCTTCGGAACTCCTCGCTTGGACCGCGAGGACTCTAACTTTCCCGCCCGCCCGCTGAGTCCCTCCTCCCCGTCGGGCTCCATACCCATCCGCAGGCTGCCCAGCCCGAAGCCGAGGCCGGCGGGATCGCGGAGCCGCGGGGCGTCCGCTGCCTCTGCGCTCCACAGCCTCCTTTGCCTCTGCCCCTAGCAACGAGGCGCGCGTCGCTAGCGTGGGAGTCTCGGCGAAAAGCCTCCGGGCGCCCCCGCCTGCTGCGAAACCTTCGTTCCGCTCTCCTGACGTCTGCCAGGGGCCGAGATGAGAGCGCCTCGCCCTGCTTCTTGTTAATATTTCCTTGATGAGGTTCCAGAGAAGAGGGCAGATGTTCTCAAGACCACGCTGCCAGAGAATCTATATAATGAAAGGAAGCGGGTACCACCGTAATAGTCACGGAAAAAACAACAAATGTCACCTTTTAAATTGTTATTCGCCCAGATAAAGGTGTTGCTTTATTTCTTTGAAGTTTTCCCTGGTTCCACCCAGGCAGAGAGCCCTCCTTTGGACCCTTCCCCAGAGCCCCCATTCCCCTATTCCTTTCATCAAACAGCCACCACCATAGAATTTTAATACCCTTTTGCGATCCAATGCAAAGACAGTTCTGGAAACTAACAGCAGCTACCAAAGAAACTTTTTGCAGTTTCAGTCACATTGCTTCCAGACTAGAGTCCATTCATCTCTGTAGTCCTAGTGCATAGCACAGGACCTGGTGTACAGTAGGGGCTTGTTGAGTGTTTGTTGAGTGAATGAGTGAATGAATGAATGAATGAATGAATGAATGAATACAGGGATCTTAGCCAACACTTCTTTTGCACCCTAGTTGCTGACTCCTACAGGGCTGATCTCCCAGCAGAACTGCCTTCAAGGAAAACTTTTGAAATTTCTGAAAGTTAGGTGCCTCTGGGAACAAGGGTAAGGGTGGTGAGGGAAATTTACCTTCACAGAATACCAAGGCTGGTGATTGGGTCTCTCTTCCAACCCAGAGAAGGAGTCCTCTTCACAGCATCCCTGACCGGGTTCCTCTAAGCCCTCCTTGACACTCCCTTGGTGATGATGCATTCATTACTCTCTGAGTCAGTGGCCTGTTGTTAGACTTCCTCCTGCCAGGCGCTGGGATCTACCCCCGTACCACTTGCAACACTGACCTTAGTTCAGAGCTGAGGGCTCTCCCTACAAACTTAGTCCCTCTTCCCCATAACAGCCTGGCAACCTTCAACCAAGAGAGACTGATTGCCCTAGCACTGGGCTAGGCTCAGTGCAGCTACCAAGTTGACTTACCAGACCCCTGCTCTCAAGAGGCTTTAGCTCTGGGGATGTAGCCCCCCTGGAAGATGCTTTAGGCTTTAGGCACCTGAGACTTCCAAACTTAGGTATCTCTACCCAGACTTTTCCCAGACCTGTATATCCACCTGCTTCCTGCCCGTCTCCACCGGAATGTGTGAAAACACCTCATCCTTGACATGACTCACACTGGAAACATTTTCCCCCAAAACCTGTTCTTCCTCTTTTCTTTCTGAGTTTGGGGCACTACCATTCACCAATCACCCACGCCAAGGATCTCAGAGTCATTTGTAACTTCACCGTCTCTTCCTTGTTCCAGAACAATCCCCAAAACTTCTCAATTTTGCCTCCTAAATATCCTAAAAATAACAATCTGTCCATTTGTCTTTACCCACCACTTCGGTTCAGGCCAACACCATCCCAGGGATGATAGATTAAAAATAGCCACATATTCTTTGTAGCTTCTCACATCAGAGGTGGTCTTGTAACTTGTTTTGACCAACAGAATGTGGTGGAAGTAACATTGTGCTACTTCTGAGTTTAAGCCTCAAAAGGCCTTGTAGTTTCTGCTCTCATTTTCTTGGAACAGTGCCACCATGGGAAGGAGCCCAGAATCTCCTCTTTAAGACATAACCCATCCAATAGCTAGCACCATGTGCCAGACATGTGAGACGATTTCAGACTGTCCAGCCCTAGTTGAGCTGTCAGATGACTGCAACCACCATGTAACCACCAGAAAAACAGCCCAGCTGAACCCAGCCCGATTTGCCAACCCTCAGAATTGTGAGCAAATAAATAGTTGTTATTTTAAGCCATTAAGTTTTGGGGTGGCTTGTTTTGCACAATAGATAATAACTGATTTCCAAGGTGAAGTCCAGATTCCTTTGTTAGGTCTATAGGGCTGGGTCTAGATCTTTAGCCTCATCTTCCATCTCTGCTACACTGTATGCTTCAATGGTCTAAACTACATGCAGCTTCCTGGCTCATTTTGCTGTTACCTTTGAATCCTTGCACGTGGTGTTGTCTCTTCACAGAACATCTCCTTATATCCCCATCACCTATCTTTGTCTGGATAACTGTTTATCCTTAGCTCAGAGACCATCTTCCTCTCTACACTCAAGTCTTCCCTAACCATTTCTCTCCTCCTCCAGACTGAGTTAACTATCTTTCCTTTGTGCTTCCAAAGCCCCCACACATTCCCCAACATAGCGTGATTTTTCATTAACTTGTCTCTCCCACTTGCCTGTGAGCTCCATGTGGGCAGCGACCGAGTCTTATTTACACCTGTGTTTACTGCTGGTGTTTAACACAGGGTCTAACAGCCCTGCAATAGAACAATCTACATATATCTGTGCTGTCCGATATGCTAGCCCTGAGCCACACGTGGCTATTGAACACCTGAAATGTGGCTAGTGCAACTGAAGAACGGAATTTTAAATTGTATTTAATTTTAATTTTAAATTTTAGTACCCACATGTGGCTAGTGGCTCTGGTATTGGGCAGCACACACAGGTCTAGAACATAGTAGATGATCACTGAGTGTTTTTAATAAAGAATGAAAGGGGAAGACAGTTGTGGACAACTAACTGGGACAAAAGATAGACTGCTATGGGTGTAGGCAACATAGTTTCATGCACCCCTTCCTTCTGTGTCACCTTTCATCCCCTCAACCTGACATGACCTTGAATTCTGCCTTATACAAATATAGCCCTAGTTCACGGCTCTTTACTGCCTGAATTGCTTATTCTCTCCTGGACTTGCCCAGTTTAATGTTATCCCTTCTCTGAAGTGTGCTGGTCCTCTGGAGATGAGATCTGGTCTCACTAGTCTGTTCTGGTTTGGCTGGAGTAAAAAGGATTCTCTGCTTGGGGGCCTGGACTTCATCACACGGGACCCATGTGGTCTGAGTTTGTCTGCACTGGCAGGCCACCAAGTTCCTCTTAAAGGTGACAGTTAAAGCTGTTGTGCTGTGAAAACGTCACAACAGAAAAGAAGCCACAGCATTGACAGTCTTCTTGCCACTCCTGGAAACCTTGCAAACCCCAGTCAGATGACTTCCAGCCCTAACATCGGAGACAGTGGTTGGATCAGGGACTGAGGAGGAAGGAGGCATGGGGACGGGGTGAGGCGGGGCCAGCCCAGTGGTTGACCGGGGGCCTACCAGGCAGCAGACAAGGGCTGGCTGGGTCTGTGGTTGAAGAGCAGGCCTGAATGATAGTAAAGGCCAGGGAAGAACAGTTCTTTCCAATAGACTTTCCCAAAAGCTCACTACCAAAAAGGTTAAAAAAAAAAAGTCCAAATCCAAAGGTCATAAACGAGCAAGTGAAAAAGCAGATTACAGAGCAAAATGTACAGATAATCTCAATTTTATAAAAATAAATACATTCCCACTTATGTCATAAGTAAGGGGATAATGAATAATTTCCCATGTGTGAGGGTGTGTAACTATACCTGTAGCACTTTTCCAGAATGTAAATTGTCTATGGTTCTTTGGGGAGGAGGGAGTAGAGTTCATGGCATACAGAGACATTTTGCCCTCGCTGACCCATCTAGAAAGCTCCTTCCTCAGATGTTCTCAGGCATGCTTGCTCTCTTTACTCAGGGCACAGTTCCAGTCAGTGCCACTCGTGCAAGAGACTTCCTAGATCATCCTTTCTAGATTAGCACCATCCAGCTCTCTTTCCTATAATGCCTGAGTCTTTTTTTTTTTTGTAGCATTTATCACTTACCGACATTATATTACATTTCCATTTGTTTTATTTGTCCAGAAGAGTAGACTTTGTTCTTTACGGTTATATCCTCAGTGTCTTAAATACAGCTTGACACCTGGGTAGGTGCTCAATAAATCTATTGAATGACTAAAATGTAACAAAGGTGTTCATTCTTTTCTGTCCCCAGCTCAGTGTGTCATGACTATGCAAGCCCTAAAGTTCAAGTATAGCTCTTCTCTCTCCCACCAATGCTCTAAAGGTCACCTTAGAGCAGCAGCTTTCAATCTTTTTTGACCATGACCCTCAGTAAGAAATATGCAATCCCCAGTGCTCGTATATGTACATGTATATGTACCATATTTAACCGAAACAACAACAAAAAACCCTTACAATGAGCAATGTCTCCTATTTTTTCTTTTCTTTCTTTTTTCCCTATCTTTTTTCTTCCTTCCTTCCTTCCTTCCTTCCTTCCTTCCTTCCTTCCTCCCTCCCTCCCTCCCTCCCTCCCTCCCTCCCTCCCTCCCTCCCTCCCTCTCTCTCTCTCTCTCTCTCTCTCTCTCTCTCTCTCTCTCTCTCTCGCCCTCCCTCCCTCTCTCTCCCTCCCTCCTTCCCTTCCTTCCTTCCTTTTCTTTTTCTCTCTTTCTCTCTCTCTCTCTGTCTCTCCCTCCCTCTTTCCCTTCCTTCCTTCCTTCCTTCCTTCCTTCCTTCCTTCCTTCCTTCCTTCTTTCCTTCCTTCCTTCCTTCCTTCACCCCTTGAATTAATTTGCCACCTACTAACGTGTGGTCACTGTCTTAGAGCAATGTTTGTACTAGTCAGAGGGCTCATTCGCATCCTAGTCTGTGCCACTGCTACACATGTGGATTCCTGGCTCCACCCCAGACTCGGTGAAAGAGAATCTTACTGGAAAGTCTGCCTGCTTCACAACCCTACCACCCCAGGTGATTCTGAAGCCTGATAAAGCTTGAGAGCCACCACAGGGGGTTTATGAGTGTCCTGAGGCCTCACGTGGGGACACTGTGTCAGGCAGGGCCTGATGCACATTAAGGGAAGGGGCTGATTTTCCAGTTCCAGTCTAACTCAGCCCCTGAATGGTGGAACAGATGATCCCAATTTTATAAAAGCAAATCTATTCCCACCTAAGCCCATTACACTTTCTAGTCCCTCTGCCTGGAAGGACTTCTGGTGATTTTACTGTTTTCCTCACTTGAGCCCTCCTAGGGCCCCTGATTGCTCCAGGGCCACACCCAATGAAAAGAGGCCTCACTTTCCCCAAGGACCTTAACCCCTTCATCCACTCCCTGCCCTTCGTAGTCTCTTTTCCTTTCACACAAAAATCACCGCCTTTTGTTTTCTTTGTTCTTACCATAAGAGCTAAATAGTCTTTCCCACCCTCGGACCTTAGAACAAAAAATACTAACCACAATCTCTAATTATGGTGGCTCATTTCCTTCCCCACCCCTAGAAGAGGGTACATGCTGTTATGAGGTCTTCATCCTCCCATTAGGATTGCACTAGAAACTTCTTTTGATGCCAGGAATGCTGCACTTTCCCCCACCAAAGAACCTCAAACAATTTACATTCTGAAAACCTGCTACACGCATATTTACTGATCCTCACTTGTACAATAAAACATTTATTAGCTCCTAAGTGTATGCCTGTGGGGACAGAGCCAGGAGTGCAGTTTCCAGGCTCTCGGCCTCACGTGGAAAGGGGCTGGCTCAGGTAGTAAATGGCCATCAACTGTGATTGGATGGCCACCAGCTGTGGCTAGTTGGCTGTCAGCTGTAACCAGTGAGCCATTGACCACTAATATAATTGCCGTGGCTACGCTAGCAGGAAAAATGGGGGCTAGCAAGAAGATGGTGGCTGAGCCTGCAAGCGACGCAGTGAGGGTTGTGAACAGTGTGGCTCCTGCCTCCTGTGTCTCCAACCCAGCCGCCAGTGAGACTATAGTGGTATGACTCCTCTACCTATGGCTCCGTGGGTGTTCCTTTTTGGCCTCACCATATCCTGCATTCTTATGTGGGGAGCGGGAGCAGAGACCCCGCAGGCTTCCCTGCACGACACCGCCCTGCACGACACATGGCGCAGCGAGCAGGGTCTCCCGCACGACAATGCCATACACCCAAGCTGACAAGATCTCATTTAATTCTTGAACCAGATAATAGTATAATAGATATATACTATTATCACCCCCATTTTAGAGATGAGGAAACTAAGGCACAGTGGGACTAAATAATCTGACCAAGTTCCCATAGCTGTAAGTGGCACAGCTCTGGATCTATTAGCTGTCTTTACCCTCAAGGGCCAAAGCAGTAGGGGCTGAGAGAAGGGAAGGGTTCTCTTCCGGTTGTGTAGTGACGTCTTAGAGACACCTCAGAGGAGAGGTAGGTGCTTGAGCCCCAACATGCCGCAGGATGTAGTGATGTTTCTCTTTCTGATTTGGCTTTCACAAGCGTCCAGCTCTGATGAACTCAGAATTCCCTCTGACACTCTCCCTTTGGCTGAGTTCTTTTCTCAGCCTTCTGCCAAGACCTCCTAAAATGGAGTTTGGGGGTTGAGAAGCAGTGCTCTTCTTGTGTGCCCAGGGCGGCTGGACTGGAGCCCCAGGACAGGGTTCAATTTGGGCTTACTGATTTATCTGATCCTAAGAAAAAAACCCCAAGACAGGTCAGGTACATATTAGCAGTGGTTTCTTTTTTTTTTTTTTTTTTTTCCTGGGGATGAGTGTTTCATCCACGTGCTTATATGCATAGCCTATCTTCTTCAATAAACATGCATTTTTTTTCAATACTAGTTTAAAATTTTTTCAGATTAAGAAAATTTGGATGTAAATATTTTGGGGGGAAATCAGCCTAACACAGATGTTCTTCATTGGACATTAATACACAATTAAAAATGATTAACCATTAACCATAAGTCATACTGTCTGGTTCCAATCTCATTCCTACTAGTTAGTAACTGTGACCCCTGGCAAGTTACTTAAACTCCATAAAAATCGGAATCACGGTACTTGCCTTGGACTATTAGCGTACGCTTAGCCGCTTAGAAGTTGCAGCCGCTGTCCGTGCTCCAGGTACTGTTTTAGGTGTTGTAACTCATTTAATCCTCAGCACAAGTCTGTGAGGTAGGCACCCTGCTTATCCCCCTTTCACAGCTGAGGCCCTGGAGGGTATTTAGCCGGTGGGCAGTAATATGGGACTTGAGCCCAGACAGTCTGATACCAGCACCTACCTTTAAAGCTAGTACTTGTTTAAAGTTGCCTCTCAAAAAAAGGCTGTTATATTCCATGATAGAACACTTATAAAGCGCTTAGCAAAAGTCTGGTACTTACAAGTGCTCAATTAAGTTTCCTATGGTTACATGAATACTTGGTGTTTCATGGTTGTTATAAATCAAACACATATAACGCAATTTAATTCAGAAAAAGAGAAATCAAAAGGCTGCCGAAGCCGGGGGGATGTGAGCCGGGGTCGGGTCGAGGGTGCTGGGCGCGCGGCCACAGAGCGGCGAGAGCTGGTTGGGAGGAAGCGCGGCAGCCGCGCGCGCGGACGCCCGTTTGGGCCGGGGGGCGGGGTCAGGGAGGCCCTGCCCAGCCGCCACCTGCGACAGGTGGAGCGCGCGGCGCCGGGTCGGCGCTCGGCCATGTCCGAAGAGAGCGCGGGGCCAGGACTGGGGCCGGGGCCGGGACCGGGGCCGGGGCCGGGACCCGGGCCGGGACCGGGACCGAGACCGCGACCCGGGCCAGGCTCCGAGCCGGGGCCGCTGTGCCCCGAGCACGGCCAAGCTCTGAACTGGTTTTGCTGCTCCGAGCGACGGCCGGTGTGCGCCGCCTGCGCTGGGCTGGGCGGCCGCTGCCAGGGACACCGCATCCGCCGGGCGGAGGAGCGCGCGGAAGAGCTGCGGGTGAGCGGACGTTGGTGCCGGAAGGCGGGGGGCTCTGGAGCGAGGCGCGCCGGAGGGAGGCGCGCTGGGCGAGACCCGGCGGGGACCCGGGAGCCTGGGGCCGGCTGCCTCGGCGGCAGGTCCTGGAGCCCGGGCTCCGCAGTGGTGTACTGGCTGTGGGACCAGGCGGTTAAGGGTGTGGCCACCGGCGTCAGGCAGACCTGAATTCGAGTCCCACCTCCTTCTGTCCTTGTGAATCTCGTAACTCTCTGAGACTTAGTGGCCTCATCTGTAGTTTGGGGGCAATAATAGCGCGCATTTAATAAAGTTGTGCGATATAAATAAGATAATGGGATCACACAGTGGGAGATCCAGCCGCCCAGATTCTCCGTTGCCCTGTTGAAGGGGCTGGGAGCTGGGCATAGCCGTGGATAATAAAGGGCTGTGCTGCACCGGTTGCCCCAAACTCCCACCAGGGTGGAAGATGACTTCTGATAAAACCCAGCCCTTCCACACTCAATCCCTTGACTCAGAACCTTCTCATCCACCCTTCAGGCTTCCTGGTGAAGTGATTTCTTTTCCCTTTCAAGATTGGCCTTGACTGTACTTCAAGCTGGTTTCGCCTGAGTAAACAGAGAGGGCGGGGAGGATATGAGGAGGTTCCTGCTGGAACCCTTCACCTAGGGTTTCTCTCCACCTCCATCCTACACTTGGCTCCAGGCTCGTCACTTTCCTGTCACCATCCCTTCCCTGAGCTGCTGAGATTGAAGAGTCAAAGTCACCCTGGGGCTTCCTCCCTCCTTCCACCCTACCTGTGGCCCCTGGGGATTCCCTTGCAATTTGATTAAAAGACTTGATTCTCCTAAACTCTCCCTGGAGTTCTGCCCAGCTGTGAGGGGAGGGCTCTCACTGGGGACTTGCCGACTCAGACTGGACTGTAATAAACCCATCTAACAGGGTGCTGGGGCCAGGAGGGATTCAGTTATTCAGCGACACCTTTAAGCTCCTGCTTGATCCTACCTGTCACCACTGCCCACAACAGGAATGATGAAAATAAACTTGGATAGCGTGGTTTAATAAACTTGCATAATGCAAGTTCCAAAGCACTTAAATATCCTTCATCTCATTCCATCCAGACCAAGCCTTTGAAATGGTGTCTTACCCACATTTTATAGATGAGGAAACAGGCCCAGAACAGGGCAGTAACTCCTCCAAGGTTCCTACTGTTCAGGGGCTGGACCAGGACAGTCATTGACTAGGCCAGAGGAAACCACCTACTTGCTTCAGTGGTTGGAGGGAGGAAATGATGCTAATGGGAGTGAGAATTTCATGAAAACCTTTTTTTAAAAAGCTGCCACCAGGGCAGAATCTGAGTGGTGGAAGGGTTGACGGCTGGGACAGAGTGGCAGTCCTGGTGCTTGTTCTGGAATGCAGTCTTTCTGAGGAGCCTTCCCTGAACCCTCCTGAGGCCCTAGGCATATTCATCTTCTTTGCCTGGAGGGAGGTGTGTCTTGCCCTTCCTCCCTCCAACTTTGATTGGATTGTGGCTTTTGTACACTCCTTTCTCTATCCCTCCAGCCAGCAAAGAAATTTCGCCCCAGGGCAAGATTGTTCCTGAACTGGGCAAAAACAGCACCACTTCAAACAACTTCTCACTTACCTTCTGGATTGCTGCCCCTGTAGCTTTTCAGAAGCTCCCTCAGTCTTAGTTCCCTCAGTCCGGTGGTGTGTGGTGATCATATAGCTTCCTCCCAATCAATTCAATTCAATAATTTTGTATTTGGACTGGTGAAGCTTAAGGCTAATTCCTAATGGGGGTGGGGGGTGGGGGGAGAATTTATAAGGGCTTTCTAGAAGAGGTAGCTGAGTTGCCTTCTGGCAGATGGAACTGGGGCAGTGCTCATAGTGGTAATAGTGGAGGGGCTGGCTGCTGCTTGGAAGGGTCCAGTTATATGGAGAAATGGAGTGGAAAAGCAGGGGCCTGGCCATATCTCCTTGGGCAAGTCACTTCTCTGTGGGACTCAGCTTTTTCATTTCTAAAATTCTCCCCTGCTGCCGTGGGTGATGTTCACAGCTTTGGCAGCTGTAAACTGCTGAACTTCTTGTGCTCAAGGAAGCGGGTTTAATTCATTCAGCAAACATTTATTCAGAGCCTTCTATGTGTGGGAACTCTGTTCTTGGTAGTGGAACATAGAGAATAATAAGTCAAAGTCATGGTGCCTATGCTCCAGTGCTGTGGGGGAAGATACAAAAAAAGGTGAACAAACACACAACATACAGTCAGAGTGATAGTGTAAGGGAGAAACATGAGCAAAGTAAGGGAATGGAGTATGGGGATGGTTAGTGAAGGCTTCTGAAGAAGTGACACGTGAATGGAGGCGGGGAGTGAGACATGGAGATGTACGGGAGAAGACTGCTGGAGACAGAAGAAACAACAGGTGCAAAGGCACTGAGGTCAGGACAAATTTGGTGTGCTTATGGAATAAAATGACGGCCAGTGTGGAGAGTGGTAGGAGGGGAGATATGCAGAGTCACATCAGGTAGGGCCTTGTTGGCTAAGGTAAGAAGCTTGATCTCATCTCACTGTGGGTGTATTGGAAAGTCAAGTTTTGAGCAGGCACAGTGACCTCATCTGATTTCCTCACAAAAGTTGACAGTGACTAACTGTGGGGTTCAAGAATGGAAACCCAGTTAGGAGGCTCTAACAGTGGTTCCTGTGAGAGAAGCTGGTGATCTGGGCAGAATAGCAGGAGTGGAAGTGACCAGAAGTGGCCAGAGGAGACAGAGAAACTTTGGAAATGGGGTTGATAGGACTCACTGATGGATTAGATGTGGGGCTGGAGAGTAACTAGTTTTTTTCCCTCGGTAACGAGGCTGCTGACTGATGGTATTGTTTAGTGAATGGAGGGATGCTTGAGGAATAGCTGTTTGAGAAGCCATGTTCTGCTCAGGTGCAGGTGTGGAGAGTCGAGGAGCTCTGTGTGAAGGAGGGTTGAGCGTATATGCAGGAAAGTGATGCTCATGATAGGCCACAGGATTTCAGGATCAAGAGGGAAGCAAGACCATAAAAGCGGATGATTGGTGGTAAAATGTGGTAAGACTAATGAATTGGTGGCTCCAACTGAGGTGAAGAATTGTTGGAATGGAAATTCTAGAGTTAGTGATCTAGAAGGCCGGGAAGTGGTAGGCAGCGTGTGGGATCTTTGAAATGAAGATTCTGGAGGTGGTATAGTTTTCAGTAATGATAAGGTTGGGGATATATGACCATGACAATAGGTGATTGAGGGAAAGTAAAAGGAAAAAAAAAAATCAGTGGAATGGATCAAGTCGTCATGGTGGTGTTTGTTTTGCAGAACAAGATTGTGGACCAATGTGAGAGACTGCAGTTACAGAGTGCCAGCATCAGCAAGTATGTGGCCGAGGTCCTACCTGGGAAGAAGCAGAGAGCAGTGGTAAGTAATTCTTCCCCTTTCCCCTCTACCCTGGACTCCCTCCTAGGATAAGACCCCAGTCTTAGGGGCTTGAACCAGTCTAGGTTCCCATCCGAACCTTGCAGACTCATTGTGCTATTAGCAAAGCTGGATGCCCAGGAAGGATGGTTTCTTATCTCTCCGAGCCTTGGTTTTACTATCTGGTCAGAGTATCACACTGGGTGCAAAGACTCTGCTAAAAAAATGACCTTTTGGCGGGTAATGGATCAGGAAGGGTAGCGTTCTTCCACCATCTAATTCTTTTGTGTGCTCAGCCCCAGAATTGTAAAATAACCTACGGACTTTTACATTGAGTGTTCTTTATGAGTCTTATTTATGCAGTAGATCGCAGTACGTGCCCGTTTATAGATGGGAAAATGGGTCCCGTAGTGGTTAATTGACTTGCTCAAGGTCTCAAGCCTCCTGCCACAGCCAGTTCTGTGACTGGGATCTTGTGACTTGCAGCCCAGCGCCCCTTCTGCTGCACCCCACTGCTTGTCCTCTATTCAGCCGACCCATTGCCCCCGCTACGTCTCTCAAGTATGCCCTTCAAGGGGCTGTGGCTATGAATTTCCTTCTGCACCTTGCCTCCCCCCTGCCCCCATAGTACATGAGGACGGACCATTGGACTTAGGGACATGCCCGGCACTGGAGATCCCGACAAGAGGAGATTTGTAGAGTGGTGGATTGGAGTGGGTTTCAGGGAGAACAGAGGAGCAATTTGCGTTAGTTAACACAGGCAACTCTTGAGGAGCTTTGCTGTAGAAGGGAGCTAAGAAATGTGTGTATGCTGATGGTAATTGTCCAGTAGAAAGGGGAAAATTAATGATGCAAGAGAAAGGGGAGAATCAGGTACAGCAGAGGGGGTGGGATCTAGCAAACAAGTGGAAGTGTTGGCCGTAGGTACAAGCATGGACAGTTCATTCACAGAAATAGGGAAAGCAAAGTGTCTGAGCACAGGTGTAGGTACATGGGTAGCTGATTTTGGCACCCTTAAAATTTTAACACAAATACTTAACAATGTTTAAAATAACCTGAATAATACAAGTACCATAAGAATGCATTAACCCTACAACCCCTCTGGTCTTAATATTTTAGTTAAAGTAAGTCTTTTAATAAATCCTTCCCATTCATAGGAAATATTCCAGTTTTGATTAGAGATATCTATTGTGCTCTCTATTTTTATATGCCGGTTTGGTTTAGATGAGTATACAATTCTAAAGTAAATCACAAGCTCTACCTACAGCAATTGAGTCCTCAGCTCCTGATTACATGGGTTTCCAGCTTCTTTCTACTTTTGGACTCCAGGGGATTTCCTTTACTTAGCTGCGAGAGAAGCTTCACTTTCAAAAGGATGCTTTTTTTCTCAGCATATCTGTGTTTTGTTCTAGGAGGATTTTTTTTTTTCTTTTGTCTTTTTTTTTTAATTAAAGTTTGTTGGGGTGACAGTTGTTAGTAAAGTTACATAGATTTCATGTGTACAATTTTGTAATACATTATATCTCACATTGTGTGTTCACCACCAAGAGTCAGTTCTCTTTCCATCACCACATATTAGACTCTGTTTACCTTCCTCTACAGCCCCCCTCCCCCCTTACCCTTTGGTAACCCCTAAACTATTGTCTATGTCTATGAGTTTTGTTTCTTCATTTGTTTGTCTTGTTCTTTTGTTATTTTTAGTTTTATATACCGTATATCAGTGAAATCATATGGTTCTCTACTTTTTCTGTCTGACTGATTTCGCTTAGCATTATAATCTCAAGATCAATCCACGTTGTCACAAATCGTACTATTTCATCTTTTCTTACCACCAAATAATATTCCATTGTGTATGTATACCACAACTTCTTTTTTTTTTTAATTCCCCCCACCCCTTCTTCCGCCTTCCCCCCTCACCCCCCACTTTGGTTCAAGCCATTGTTTCTCAGTCTAGTTGTGTAGGACACAGCTCCCTGGCCCATGCTGGTATTACGAGCCTTGGTTCCCCCCAGGCTGAGGCAGTCGGTCACCAGTCGTCGGTCGGCCGCTACCACAACTTCTTTATCCATTCATCCATCGAAGGACATTTTGGTTGTTTCCATGTCTTGGCCACTGTAAATAAAGCTGCAGTGAACATTGGAGCACACGTGTCTTTATGGATAAATGTTTTCAGATTTTTTGGGTAGATACCCAGGAGAGGGATTGCTGGGTCATATGGTAATTCTATTCGTAATTTTTTGAGGAACCTCCACACTGCCTTCCATAATGGCTGCACCAGTCTGCATTCCCACCAACAGTGTATGAGGGTTCCTTTTTCTCCACAGCCTCTCCAACGCTTGTTAGTATTTGTCTTGTTGATAATAGCCATTCTAACTGGGGTGAGGTGATATCTCATTGTGGTTTTTATTTGCATTTTCTGATGATTAGGGATGTTGAGCATTTTTTCATATGTCTATTTGCCATTTGTATGACCTCTTTGGAGATCTAGGAGGATTTTCAGTTTATTTTTTCATCTCTTTGGACAGGGAAATTTTCTTGTTTTCTTTGTTATTCATTTCTGAGAATGACTCACGAAGTGTATTGAAATTGACTGTTGTCCTCTAGTTGGGAATATCTGATGCCTCTTGGGTCAGGGTGTGTTGTTGATCCTGATCACACAGTACAAACATGACTGCAGAGACCCCCTGCTGTGGGTAAGGCTCTAAGGTGGGACAGAGAGAAGAGCCATAGCTGATGTTATTGAACACACATGTGCTGGCTTTGTTCTATTTACTTTATATGTATTCACTCATTTAATCCTTATAGTAGCCTTACGAGGTAGACGCTATTATTATCTTCAGCTGACAGATTAGAAAACTGAGGCACAGGGAGAATAAGTAACGTGCTTCAAGTTCCACAGATAGTAAATGGAACGGCGAAGATTTAAACCTTGGCACTGTCTCTAAAGCATAATTTCCTAACTACTATGTTATGTTGCCTCAACACAGCACTGAAGTTGGAGTCTGAACTCCTGGGTTCACTTGGCCATCCACTTGGCCACTGTCTTTTCTCCATTGGACAAATTGTGGGTCTCAGTTTCTTCTTTTAAATAGGGATGGTTGTCTCCTGCACTGTACAAAGCAAGTCTTCAGGGGCAAGGCGCAGGGAAGCTGCTGATTATCCCTGACTTTCTGGCATAGAGACTGTTCTTACTTGTCTGGCAAGAGTGCAGGAGCTTCATGCAACAGATGCCTTTGGGAGGTTTGGTTACCAGCTGGCATTGGTGTAAGGGAACGGTGTAGTGAAAGGCAAGAGAACTGGGTTCTAGTCCCAGCTCTGTCACTGATTTGGCATGGGAGTGCTACCAATGGATTTTTAACTAAGTCAGAAAAGATTTTCCTATCAGTCATTCAGTAAATAGTTGGGTGCCTATTGTGTGCTAGTTGCTAGGGGACACACATTAACTTCATTGGCTGAGAATTGATTTCAGGCCTCCTGTGTGGTAGAAAATAATTCTACCATGGAAGCACTTGGATTGGACAGATTAGGAAATAATGAGGTTTTTGTCCTCAGACATGGTCAAAAATATTGATTGGACCACTGTTGGTACAGATCCTGTTGATGGGAATGACTTTGTAGGCTCTCCGCCTCTGCGATTCTCTGATCTCTGACCCTGGTCCCTTGGCCTTGCTATTCCCATCTCTAAAATAAGCTGGTGATTCTAGCTGATCTCTAGGTCCTGCCCTGCTCTTCCATTCTGTGATCCTGGTTCCATGAGAAATGGCCTGGATGTCTGGATCTCAAATTTCTTCACCCTACACCGTATTTGTGAATGCATAGGACTGGGATGGCTTAAGCACTGTCGCCCATTACAATGCCCATGACAGTCATTGCTGATCAATCTCTGCATTTCTTCTGGCTGAACCCAAAGTCTCCTCGTCTTCAGTGGGACTTTGTCAGGACCCAACCCCTTGTTTTATCCCTTTTTAGAGCACGGCCAGTGCAGCGCGGGAACTGGTTATCCAGCGGCTGAGTCTGGTGAGGAGTCTGTGTGAGACTGAGGAGCAGCGGTTGCTGGAACGGGTGCATGGCGAAGAGGAGCGGGCCCACCAGAGTATCCTCACGCAGCAAGTACACTGGGCTGAGGCGCTACAGAAGCTGGACACCATCCGCACCAGCCTGGTGCACATGCTCACCAGTACGGATGACCTCCAGCTGATTGTAAGTTAGGCACGGGTGAGGGCATGACTTGGTTAGTCTCTCCAAACATTCTGAAAACATTGAGAATATGTATTGGTAGGAGGTGAGTGGATAATGATCATTTGGAGCAGGGATGAGGCAGGGGAATAAAATTATGAGGTGTGATCAAAAACTATGGTGCATGTTTAAATTAAAAAAAAATTATTACAGTAAAAGGCACATTGCCATTAATCCCCCTCAAAATATCCCCCCTCACATTGAGCACACATATCCCATTGTTCTTGCCACTTTCTGAAGCAGTTCTGGAAGTCCTTTTTCATGAGTATCTTTAGTTGTGTTTTCGTGGCTGCCTCGATGTTCTGAATCTATTCAAAACGTTTATCTTTCATGGTCATTTTGACTTTGGGGAGGAGCCAGAAGTCACACGGTGCCAGATCCGGTGAATAAGGTGGATGAGGACACACTGTCATGTTTTTATTTGACAGAAATTGCTGTACCAGAAGCCATGTGTGACACGGAGCGTTGTCACGATGGAAGATGAAACCATTTGCCCATTTCATGTTAATGCATTGTTCGTGATCCATGATTTATGGCACAGTTTAAAACACACCTTCTCTCAACTGTAATTCATATCTGACTGATTGCACCGAACAGGTGACACTTGTCACACACTGTTGCTAAGGTTTGACATGCCACTTCCCATATTGAAGATTGCTGCATTTCCATTGGATGGGACTCAGCAGCAGCATTCACTGTATTTTTTTATCACAGTTCGTATATGGATTTTTTTTTTGCACTTGATAACTATTCTTAAAATAGTGAGCAAATATTTACTAAGTGCCTACTGTATGCTGAGCATTGTGTTATGCGGTGGAGTTACAGGATACAGGTGTCAGCGACTCACAGCCTTACGGAGGAGAAAAATAAATAAACTGATAATTAGGTTATGGAGGGATATGTGCTGTGGTAGATGACATTCCTGGGAGCTGGGGACCCCACAAGCCAAACTTGGGAGTGGTGGTGGTCAGGGAAGGCTTCCTGGATGAAGTGACTTAGAAGCTGATGCCTGAAGGATAAGAGTTACAGTTGTGATAAAGGAAATGGGGAGGTGGAGAGAGTTCTGAAGCACACAGAGAGAGCTCTGCACTTGGGAGAGCTGACAATGGTCCAATATGAAGATACAGAGCTCATCTTTAATCTTTCCACCTGGAAATTGCCATGATTAATATTTGGGTATACATCCTTTCAAAGTATTTTATATAGATATGCAGATGCCTGCCGTTTTAAGGGACAGTGTGACATCTGAATAAATATGTCAAGCAGAGAAATGAGAATGTAGAACAACTGAGCTGTCCCACTGCAGGTCAAGTAGGACAGTTTCCACGACTGCCCTAGATTGTGCATTTAATCACAGCTTCCATGTAGAGCACATTATGTCCCAAACACTGGGAGCGTCACAATAGAAGATTCAGAAAGAGTCCCAGCCATCTAGTTTCTGACTGTCTCGATGGGGGGTGAAATGTTGGGTAAATATGCGATTGTCCCGAAGTGTAGTTGAGGGAAACTCCGGACACAGCAGGGCACAGGGGACAGAGTGATTTCATTCTGAGTGCAGGATGGGGGAGGTATGTGAAGAAGAACCTTCTCATACAGCTTTGTGCTGCGTCTTAAAGAAGGAGTAGAATTTTTAATTCTACGGTCTCTGGCCATCATGTGGAGACCTCCATGCCAGCTGAATATATTTCAGTCTTGACTGCCTGCTGGGTTTCTGGTACTAAGCCTGACTCTGTTTTCTTTTCTCACAGCAGAAGGAGCAGGAGATTTTTGAAAGGTGAGTATGGCCCCGTAATTTGCTTGGGCAGTCACAGAAACCATGACCCTTAGGCCTCTCCTAGTCCATTGCATTCAGGCCCCGCTGCTCCTGGGGGAAAGCCCAGGGTGGCAGCTGAGTGGCTTCTCTGGAGCCAGGCTCGATGGATAGAGGTCTTCTTGCATCTAGCTTGGAGACCTGCTCTAAACCCGTGTGTACGGGCAGTGAAATAATCACTTATTAATCAGTGGTGTACCACAGTTTTTCTTAAACATTATCCTATTAAAAAACTGTCGGAGGGTTTTACCACCCCATCTATGGATGAGAATACTGGGCTCAAAAAGGAGAAGGGCTTGCCTAAACTTCAATGCTGGGACTGGGACCCACACCTGATACCGTCTCAGTACTGTGTTCTCTACCTCACTGCCCCTTTCTCTGCTGAAAGAATCTTTGAAACAAGTCTATGTTACCACTCAATATTTGCATTTTAATTATGCAATAATAAAAGAATTTCATCAGGTCCTACCTGGATCCCAACAGGCTGAGAGCCAAGAGCCTGAGGAAGTATCCAAGAGGATGTAATTTGCCAGGCAGTAAAATTAAATGCTTAATCTTCTGTGCAAGATTTCAGAGCTGTACTTGGGGAGCACAGCCCATTCTTCTTATCTATTTTTGTATTTACATTTCAATAGCAATACATGTGTGTGAGAGAAAGAAAAAAAAATGCCACCAATATAAAACTATTAAAACTAAAAATGAATCACCCCTTCTCAGTCCTATTCCATAGAGGTGATCAGTTTTAAGAGTTAGATGTATGTCTTTTGGACTTGCCTATGTATAGTCATAGGAGAATATGTGAGTTGGGTGTTTTTTTTGCCTTCTAAAAAAATATTTTTTAAAACACAGGTGGGGTTGTTTTATACTTGCTGTTCTATAATTTTTCAGTCTATCTTGGAGTCTTTCCATGTCAGTACATGTAGACTTACCTCACTTTTTGGAAGATCTGTGAAGTATTCCACAGCATGGATGCACCCACATTCATTTTTCTGTCTCCTTTTAAATAAAGCGTGTTTGGCTTGTTCCTGTTTTTTCCCTCCTATAATCTTTCCACACTTCTGTTAGTCTTCTCTTTCTCCTTTATCTTTATCATCTTCCTCTAATACAGTCTGTCTTCCATATCAGGCTGATGTGATTTTTTTTTTTTTTGGGCTGATGTGATTTTTGAAAAAATTTTGATCTTCAAATTTTTGTTTTGAAACACGTATTTCAAACTTGTAGAAAAGTTGCAAAAATAGTATAATGAAGTTCACTAATTTTTAACATTTGCCATATTTGCTGTCTTTATCACTCTTTTTTCCTATCTATTTATCAAGAGTATATATAAAAAACTTTTTTTTTGACAATTCGAAAGTTGCAGAAAGCATGATCTTTGGTCCCTAAATACTTCAGCATTTATCTCCTACCATGTTTTCCCCAAAATAAGACCTACCCCGAAAATAAGCCCCAGTTAAGATTGTCAGCCAGACAGATGCATTTAGTACGATATGACGATGTTCCAGAAGAAGATGACATGACTGTATTTGAATAAATGTAGATTGTTGTACATGAATCAATAAGACATCCCCTGAAAATATGCCCTAATGTGTCTTTTGGAGCAAAAATTAATATAAGACCCGGTCTTATTTCGGGAAAACACAGTAAGAACATTTTCTTACATAACCACAGTATAATTACCAAGTTCAGAAATTTAATGTTGATATAATACTATCATCTAGCATATAGTCCACATTGAAGTGCTTCCAGTTGTGCCAAAAAGTTCCTAACAGTGTTTGGTGTTTTTTTATTTGTTTTTTTCCTGATCCATCTAGTCTCTTAATCTGGAATTGTTTTCTTAGCCTTTTTTGAAAAAGAAAACACATTTTTAATGACTCTAGGATAGTTGTTTTATAGAATATGCCTCAATTTGAGTTCATCAAATCAGTCTATCAAATCGGGGGCATGTGATGTCACTTTGTCCCATTATCAGGGATGTTAATTTTGATCACTTGGATAAAGCGATGCTTACCAGGTTTCTTCATTATAAAGTGTTGTCTTACCTTTTGTAATTAATAAGCACTCTGAGGAGATACTTGTTGTGTAAAAAGCCTGTTTACTTTCAAATTTTCGTCCAGTAGTTTTAGCATCCATTGTGCTAAATTACTTCCTGAATTATTCATTTATATATTTGCTTGTTTGCTCATTCACTTATTTAGGATCAATATAAACTCATGGATTATTATTTTATTCAGGACACTATAATCTACTGTTACTTATTGTTAATTTTGATCTTCAAACTATCCTAGATTTGGCTAGTAGGAATCCCTTCAAGCCGTGTCCTTTTGACAGGTCCCCATGCTCCTTTGAGCACTTTCTTGCCTTCTGGCACAGATGTCCCAGCTTGAACCTGTTCTTTTCCTGCCTCAGCTCTGAAATCAGCTATTTCTCCAGGGCATCTTGGGTCCTTTTAGTGGGGAATAATATTTTAAAACCAAGATCTGGGCGTTAGATGTCCGTTGCTACTGATGTTTCATTGCCTCCAGGCCTTTTCAGTGGACAGCAGACAGAGCTGGGAAGTGTGTCTGTCCTTTTTTTATTCGTGGGTTTGTATCACAACTTCTAATTCCAGTGGAACACCACAACGTTTTTCCTTCGCCTTCCTCCCATTCTATATTTATATCTTTATTCTTTCATAGTGAGAACCCTGGCTCCCAACAATAGCGATAGTTTTTTATTTGTTTAGTCCTACAGTACACACAAAGTTGTTTGAGAATTGCTAAACCTATACTACTATTTACAAACTTATTAGTAGAGGTGAAGATTTGTTTGTAGGTTTTTGTGCTTGTAGACTGGGGCTGTATACTCTCAAAGTACCGTGTTCAGAAGTTGTCAAGCCCCTTCTAGCTGGGAACTCACTTGTCTGAGAAATGCCTTTGTTGGCTCCAATTTTGTTTCCACGTCCCAGCTGGGCTCAGCTCGGGCCTGTCATGGCAACAGGTCCTGCTGCACCAATTCTGATCCCAGCTGGGCCCTGCCGTGTCCGAATCCCAATTCACTCCCACTCCTTTGGAGTCATGAGCTTTCTCTTTTGTCCCATGAAGTACCTGGATCAGCTGCTTCTCTAGATTCCAGTGTCTACGATTGGCCGCAGATTTGCCCTAGGATGACAGTTTAGCACTGCTGACATCGGCTCCTCTTTCCTCCCCACCTGATGGCTGGGGCTCCTCCAGACCCAGACTCAGTGCTTTGGGAAGATGGCAACAGACCCTCTGTTGTCCTGACCACAAAGAGCCTTTGTTACTGGAACCTGCTCTCCGCGTTTCTAGGGCTCTGTTCACCTCGTTCCTCCCAAGCCAGGACAGGCAATGACAGTCTGGCAAAGAACTGGCATCCGTGAGGAAACGTGCCCCGCCCTCTCTCCCTCCTCCTTCATTAATGAGCAGAGCCATGAGGTTTGGGGAAGAGAGTGTGTGCTCTCGAAACTGCTGCCTGATCTCAATGCCATCTGTAGGATTAGAGGCGGTGAGAAATTCTTTCTCAAATGCCAGTTCAGAGGTCAGCAAAGCTATGTGGGAAATCCTCACTTTGTGCTACATCCCTTTGAGATTTCACTTCAGGTCAAGGGAAGAATTATGTTGAATGGTGCCTGGACTCCAGCCTGGGTTTGTTCTCTTTTTGCATGGAAGCAGGACTTGAATCCAACTCCTCTTTTTAGCTGGATGCCTTCTCTGAATCTCTGTTCTCTCCTGTCAAATGGGTAACAACCACCTCCCAGGTTATAGCAAAGACCATGTGAGATTCTGTATAGAAAACAGCAAGCCCAGAGTCTGGCTACTTAATAAATGACAGTTCTCCTTGTTTCCAAATTCCCTCTCCAACCAAACACAGTCCCCACTGGGAGCAGAGGAGAGGTAGTTAATGGGAGCAAAGTGCTGTGGATAATTCATGGTGGGGGAGATAACTGATAGTCCCTTCCTGTGTGATCCCGCAGGGGTGTATGCATTTGAAGAGCAGAGGAGTTGGCTTCTGATCAAACCAAGGACATTCCTGCTGCGATAGGTTGGGGAGGGAGGTGAGATTTTTCTCTGGGCAGGATAGTGGAGTGGAAAGCCTGCTGCTCAGAGGTTCTAGTTCCAGCTCTGTTGCTGACTGACTGGAGACACTGATGAATTGCTTCCCCCACACAGCAGACCCACACCAAGTTCTAATACTGGCACCAAGTATTTATCTCCCTGTAAATTGTCTGCCTTGCTGGTATGAAGGCTTTGGGGGCGGGGGGTACAGGGGAAATGCCCACCTTCCCTTTTGGCTCCAGCCCTCTTTAGGGGGCTCCAGTGTGGGGCCTGACTGCCAGTCTTGGTGTCACCCTCAGGGGAAGGGGATTTTACTTCCGTCTCCTTCCTGTCATCCTGTATTGATCCATATACATTTTAAGAACCTTCCTGAATTTGTCTGTTTTTTGTTTTTGTTTTCCCTGTACAAGGTCCGAGGAAGCAGAGGGCATTCTGGATCCCCAAGAGTCGAAAAAGTTAAACTTTAATGAGAAGTGTGCTCGGAGCCTACTACTGACCCAACTCTGGGCAACAGCAGTTTTTGGGTCCCTCTCAGGTTAGCAGCTGCTAGAGCCCAGCACCAATTGGAGCAGCTGGGAGTCTGTCTGTGCCTCTGGGGTTTGCTATTGGGTCAGCCCTGAGGACCGGTGCATCTGGGATGGTAGCTTGAACGACCAGTGATACTGGATGCATGCTTGTCAGGGGAGCCAAGGTTCTAGACAGGCCTGGGGCACTTAGGCCAGGTCCTTCCAGGTTCCAGACCAACCTGCTCTGTAGTTGGGTCTAGGATAAATCTCGGTCCTGTAAATCACGTTCTTGTGTCCTGCCCTACTGGGACAGCTCAGTATTACTTCTTGGAAACCTAGTTTCTCTGTAAGAAGACATAATTGATGGCCAACTGGAGAGCATCTGGAGTGAGAATTGAGCTGCCTGGATTCGCCTCACTTACTTAACAAACATTGACTTTGGCTGACTGTGGGCCTGGCCTTGTGCTGCATGCCTGGGGCACAGAGGTGAATGTGACAGGTTTCCTGCCTCCACGAATTCCTACTTAGTTGTGGGGGTTCTCAAAGCAGGCTTTCCCCAAGCCAGAAGGAAGCTTCTATATTCCCAGTTGTCGTAGTTGCACAATTCAGAGAAAGATGAGGTTAATGATTGACTTTTTTCTCAATTTTAACACTACCCCCAACCCCATCTTTAAAATGTTAGTACAAGCTAGAGCTTGTCTTCTCTAGAATCTGGGATCAGATAGTACCTGATTTACCGGCAGTCCCATTTAGTGGTTGGAAACTGCATATCTGATGCTTCTTAGCTTCCAGGGGCCATGTCCCTAGGACAAGTCTGATCTGTAGGCTGTAGATTTGCCTAGCTGGAATGCAGTGTGATCAGTGCTAGATGCTAGATATAGGAACAAAATGCTGGGTCTTAGTTTTGCCCCACCAACTTGGTGTGTGACCTTGGGCAACTTGCTTCTCCTCTCTGGGCCTTATTTCTAGCAGAGCTTATAGATGACGGTCTTAGACAGTAAGTACTGTTGTCGTGGCTGCAATTTATTGAGCACATATTACTGCTAGGCACTTCCCATGTACCATCTCATTTGATCCTTATACTCTTATCTACCCGGTGGTAAGTCCTATTTTGATCCCCATTTTACAGATGAGGAAACTGAGGCTCAGAGAGAATAAATGGCTTGTCTGAGGTCATACTACCAGTGAGTGGTAAGCAAGCCTTTTGCTACCTGGCAGGACCAGGATAGGGCTGAGGGTGGGCCTTGGCAACTCTGAGAATTCTTTCTGGCAGGCACGGAGGATGTACGTATCGACGAGAGGACTGTCAGCCCCTTCCTGCAATTGTCAGATGATCAAAGGACCCTGACCTTCAATGCCAAGAAGTCCAAGTCCTGTGTAGATGGCCCGGAGCGCTTTGACCATTGGCCCAATGCCCTGTCCACCACCTCCTTCCAGGCTGGGCTACACACCTGGACGGTGAATGTGCAGAACAGTTGCGCCTATAAAGTGGGTGTGGCCTTAAGCCAGCTACCCCGAAAGGGGTCTGGCAGTGACTCTCGTCTGGGCCACAATGCCTTCTCCTGGGTCTTCTCCCGCTACGACCAGGAGTTCTGTTTCTCACACGATGGGCAGCACGAGCCCCTGGGGCTGCTGCGCTGCCCAGCCCAGCTGGGCGTGCTGCTGGACTTGCAGGCCCAGGAGCTGCTATTCTACGAGCCGGCCTCGGGCACGGTGCTCCACACCCACCACGGGTCCTTCCAGGGGCCCCTCTTCCCAGTCTTTGCTGTGGCTGACCAGACCATTTCCATCGTCCACTGACCTTTGGCTTTGGGGAGGTCAGATCTACCTCCCCACCACCCTTTTAGGCCACATTTCTACCCAGTGTCCTTTTCCCAGATGTTGCCTATGCCCACTGGGCAGCTTTAGGAGAGTAGGGATCCGTTTCAGATCTGGGTACAACTGTTAAACGCTGGGTATCTATAGGGAACTTGCTACTCCCTGGGCCTTAGTCTCCCAAATGCACCCTCTGAGGGTGTCTCATTCACCACTTTATCTCTGGCATCCAGCATGGTGCCTGGTGATGTGCAATAAATACTTGGCGAGTGAGTGGGTGGGTAGGTGGATGGATAGATAGGTGGGTGGATGGGTACATACTCTTCTGGAGGGAGAAGCACTGCCTTTCAGACCCTTGCCCTCAGCTTCAAAAGCATGTAAAAGTGGTTTTCTGGCAGAAAAGCCTGTGGCTGAAGTCCTTTCATCCCCTCAATTCAGTGCTTCTCGGTCCTTTTCATAACATGGCACAGAAAATATTCTAGTACACAAGGACACATGGAAGGGATTTAGAACTCCTGCCAGGCTGCTCTTCAGAGGACTCTGGCCTGGGAGGCTGTGTCTTCCCCCTAGGTCCGGCCTGGGCACTCAGAAGACAGAGGGGATCCCACCATGGTAACCGGTGAACTTTCCCCCCAACTATAACTAATGAGTACCCCACCTGATGGCCCCTTCTGACATAATGTAGAGACGTGGGGTGAGGGCTGCAGGCCAGAAAAAGCTGAGGGAGTACAAGGGCCAGCCTTAGGAAACATGGACTTATTAAAAGTTAAAAGATTGAAGATTTTCTTCCATGTTCTTTGTTGGTAATTGGGCAAACCCCCCAAGTGGCACCGCAGAGCTGGAGATGTTTGCTGGGAAATCATGTCCTCACCCTCATCCACACTCCCCCAGACAGAAGCAGGTAGCAGGTCAGCGTACACAGTGGAGAAGGGCCCGGAGACGGTTGTGCCCTGCATTGCTGGGACCAAGGGCAAGTCCCTTCCTGTTCTCTGAGGTTGTCACATTAGAACAGTGATCCGAAACATTTTTGTTTCATCAGGGAACACAGCTCAAAGGCAATCTTACAACTTCAGACACCTGGGTTCAAAGATGGGCGCCAGAGCCCTCCTCACTCTTCAGTTTGCTGAATAATCTACTTGAAACAGTGGGTGGATTAAATCCAGTCCACAGACCTGCTGGCAACTTTTCTGGTTGTGATGACTTCTGAGGCCCTTGCAGCCCGTAACCCTGTCCTCGGTGCCTGACATTTGGGACGATGTCTGAGAAGAACGTCCTTGCCTTCACAGGCCAGTCTCTGAAAAACCCTGGGTCACCGAGATTCTTCTACATGGCACCTGCAGGCCCCTACGGCATGCTCCCCGAACCACCAATCTAACCACAGCCTTCAGTCCACAGGCCATAGGCCTCTTGCTATGGATGCCCCTTATCCTCCTGCCCATCTAAATGCCAGCCCCAGTTCAGGGTCCACTCCAGAGCCCTCCCTGGCTGTTGGCACCAGAACATCTGCTGTGTGCCTATGTGCTTTTCACCTTTGGTATCCCCTGTGCCTGGCATTGGGTAGGGCATAGAGGTATCCAGTAAATACCAAGTAACCAAGGAGAGAGGTGTGTGGAGAGGCAGGAAGAGACATGGAATTTAAAAAGCCCAACCTACTTCAATCGCCAGTGATTCTTCCTATTCCCTACACTCCTCCCACCTTGGGCTCTGGTCCCTGTGCTTTCCTGTCCCTCACTAACCCCTATGACTGGGGTGTCCTTCAAGACTGACGCCTGTTAGGCCACTTTCCCTATTCTCCCAGGATCTACACTGCACCATGTCTCATGTGACATGGATCCCTTTCTACTTGTAACCTAGTGACGAAGCCAATGGGCTTTGGAGTCAGACAGACCTAAATTGGAACCCTGGCTCCCTGATGGACTGTCTGTGACCTGAGGCAGGCTACTTCACCTCTGAATCCCCTGCAGGGTGGAGGTCACACTGTGCCCACTAGGTGCATATAAAGGACTAGGAGAGTACCTAACACATGGCAGGCACAAATCAAATTTCTTCTCATGACTAATTATGGTGTTCCTTTCTAAAATCTCTGGTTTAGACTCTGTGGTCCTAGAGGACGTGTCCCTACAGCACAGCTTAGCACCCATTTTCAAACTAAGCTCTGACCTCAGACCTTTGGGGTGGGGGGTGGTGTCACAGAGGCTTCAGGGCCCTAGGACCTCTGCTTCAACTCTAGCAGTTTCTGTTTTTTTCCTGTTTTGCATATTGGGGTTCCACATAAGATCTCGATTAACAAAAGGGCCCTGCTGCTAAAATAAAATTTGAAAGTACCTGGCTTTGAAGCTAGTTGGGCCCGCAGTGAATCTTGTTGGAGGTAAGGGGGACTCGTGGTGGAAAAGGGACACAGACATGATGAATAAATCATCTCAGAGACCAGGAGCTGGTTAGTGGGGCAGGGCTGAAAGCCCTGCACTCACTGCTTTATAGTCAGAATGTGTTATCAACGCTGTGGGGAGAGGGGCAAAGGCCAGATCTTGGGCAGGAAAGGGTTCCCTGTCCCTAGTGTTTGTTGGGCCCAGCCACTTCCTTCACCAGACTCACAGCTGTGGGGGTAAGCCCTCCAAGCGGTCAAGGGCAGGCAGGAGATGGGACAGTGAGGGGAGCATATGTTCTTGGGGTACAGAATCCTTGACTACAGGGTCCAAGGGCCCCGGACCAACCACCAGGAAGCTGTGCATGCCTACAGCCTGTGCTCCCTTGTAATCACGGTGGTAACTGTCCCCAATATGGGCTGCCAGTGCTGGTTCTACATGAGCAAGCCGCAAAGCCTCCTGGAAAATGCGGGGGTCTGGCTTGGGCCAGCCAGTAGCCTCAGAGGTCAGCACAAAGTCGAAGTGTTGTCGCAGGCCAAGACCCACCAGGATGTCCTCTAGTCGCCGGTCAAAGTTGGAGACCACTGCCAGCCTCAAACCTCGTTCTCGGCACCCACTCAGGGTGGCCTCAGCCCCCTCCAACAGCTGCCAGGTGCAGGGGCTGCTGAAGTCCTTGTACAGCTGGTCAGCGACAGGGGCCACAGCCTGAGCGTCCCGAACACCCGCCAAGCGGAAAGTCTGCAGGACCACATCCAGCCACCACTGGCGGGAGGTGAGGCCATGGCTCAGGCCATAGTTAGGGAAGCTGTGGCTCTGAGCCCTGTATGCCTGCCCGAAGGCTTGTCCCAGGGCCAAGGCCTCCACCTCCAGCCCATGGGCCCGGGCCGTGGAGGCATATTCCTCCCCAACGGGGTGGCGGAGCCTGAGCAGCGTGTCCTTCACGTCCCAGGTGAGCAGCCGTAGCTGTAGCCGGTGTGCCATGGGTCTGCTCCACCTCAGGTTCCAGGGGCCGGGGAAAACTGAGCTGGACAATCCCTCACAACCTAATGGTTGTCTCCTTCCAGGCCTCGTGGGTCAGATCTGCTGGCATTTGAGTTAATGTCCTCACAGCAGAAGATCCTGGAATGAGATGGCAGGTGAGGTGGAAACTCAGGCTTGAGAGTCATACAGACTGGGTTCAACAGCACCCAGACTGGGTGCTGACAACTCACTGTGTGACCCTGTAAGTGTCACTCTCTGAAGCCCTGTCTCTTCACGTGTAAGAGGAGCACAAGGACCCAACCTCATAAAGCTGCTGGATTAAATCAGATCATCTGTTCATTCTACATCACATTTCTGAGCACCTATTATGTGCTGGATGCTGGGAATGGGACAGGGTTTCAGCCTTCATAGCACTGGCAAGCATTAAATAATAGGGGACACAGATATTAGACAAAGAACTACACAAACACTTAAGCATAATGAATGCAGCATGAATCATGAGGTTATAAATCCAGGGACCAGGTCAAGTCTTCATCAGGGAACTTCCTTGGCAAATGAAGTTTCAGTGGGGATCGCAAGAATGACTATGTGGAAAACGGAGGTGGTTAAGTATTCCTGGCACTGGAAACAGCAAGTGCAAAGGCCCTGAGGAAGGACAAAGAGTCTGGTGCTTTGGGCAAATAGGAGCCAGTTCACGTAGGACTTTGTAGGTCAAGGTAAGGAAACAATTACAATTGTGTCCTAAGAAATGTCTAAACCTGTAGACACCTTCAATGACTTTATCTGAGCCAAACGGATGACATTAAGAAAATGCTCTGGAGAATGGCAGTTTTGCAGCTTATTTTATACATCAGAATCAAAGGAGGAGATGTAAGGAGGGTTACATGAAATCTATTGGTAGATTAAGGGAGTGGAAGGAAACAAAGCGGGGAAATCTCTGGGATTGGATAAAAAGTAAAATGGAGAGACACACACTTCTTGTACTTTGGTGGGCACAGGAGAGTTAACAACTAACATTTTATAGCACATAGAGATGATATTCAGAGAACAAGATAACAATGATGGGTTCTGTAGTCTCGGGCTGGTGTGGCGGGTTGTGCCCTGAGGGTTCCGGAAAAAGGGATTACTCTGACATGCCAAGTGTATGTTATCTTAGATGCAAAAAGACAATAGACAGGCTCACTTCTGGTCAAGAGTGACCTTTGTCAAGGAAACTACAGGCCAAGGATGTGATTACCAGCCATGACATGCGTTTAGTTAGGCATTTTTATGTTCAGACCATCCTATGTGGCTAATTGCAGTCTCTGAGTTTGTAAGGCCAGCCATGCAGGCCTCCCCTGAGCTTGTTGGCCTTTTTGTCCACAATTGCTATTCCTATTGTTAGTAATACCAAAGACAGAAGGGTCCTTGCAGACCATCTGACCAAACCCCTGGCTGCTCAATAGGAAAGACTGAGCCAGAGAGGGCCAGATACTTGCCTACGGTCACAGTGAGAAGCAGCACAGCCAGGACTAGAACCCAAACTTCCAGACTCTCTGGCCAGTGCTCCCTTCCACTGCTTAGACATATTTGGATTTTTTTTAAAAACCTGATTTTGGTAAACCTGTATAACATGGGATGAGATGCAGGGCAAAGCAGTCTGGTCCTACCTGTCCCTAAGCCTCTCTGAGCCCCAGCTTCATCTTTACTGGAGGTAATATCCTGTTTCCCTGAAAATAAGGCCTAGCTGGACAATCAGCTCTAATGCATCTTTCGGAGCAAAAATTAATATAAGACCCGTCATTATATTATATATTGTATTATATATTCTATTGTGTGCTATTCTATTCTATTGTACCATACTATATCTATTCTGTTATATTATAATAGAATATATTATTCTATTATTGTAAAATAAGACCGGGTCTTATATTAATTTTTGCTCCAAAAGATGCATTACAGCTGATTGTCCGGCTAGGTCTTATTTTTTTGGGAACATGGTAATATCTGCCTGGGTGGACAGCCAGTGAAAGAATTAACGACTCAATGTACTGGAAACAAATTCCTCTGCCTGTTGTCCAGGAGCTGGATGCAATTTCTTCTCCTAGGTTTCCAGAAGAAACCCATGGGGCAGAGTTCAGAGTGCAGCCACGTTTTTGCACATGGAGGGACCGGGCTGGTGAATCTGGGGACATATCTTGGAGAAAGTTGGTCAAGAAAATGAACTTAGGGCGGACTTAGCTCAGTTGGTTAGAGCACAGTGTTCATGACATCAAGGTTGCGGGTTGGATCCCCACACGGGCCACTGTGAGCTGCGCCCTCCACAACTATGTTGAAACAACTACTTGGCTTGGAGCTGATGGGTCCTGGAAAAACACACTTAAAATAAGTAACAGTTTTAGAAAAAGAAAGAAAATGATCTTAAATCCGTCTAGAACTTAGGGAGACGCACCCAAAGACACTCACTTTGCTGGTGGGGCGATGCAGAGGCGGAATTCGCTCAAAGTCATGCAGGGAGCTGCTGGCATAGCTAAGATTAGAACAAAGGGCTCTGGCTCCCGATCCACAAGGGTTTTCCACCCCTGGAAGCCGGGACTGGGGACTCTGAGCTACAGGCCTGAACTGCTCACCCTTCCTGCCCACCTCCAGGGCTTGATGGCAGCGAAGTTCAGGTAAGCCTGCCGCAGAGCGAAACCTCTACAGCTGCCGTCTGCAGCGGGAAGGTGTTAAGGACGCAGGCCGCGACTGCAGCTGCAATTCTGAGACCCCTTCTCATATCCAGCGCGTTCCGACTGCTCTACGCCCGTCCCTGGGGCCCAGGACCCACCTCCCTGGCAGGGAAGCCGGTCAAGAAGGAAGCCGCAGCCGCCGCCGGGATCCGGAGAGGCGAACAGAAGCCGGGCGGCCCAGCGGAGACAGTGACCCGCACCGCTCTCCCCCGGGCTGGGCGCCCTCTTTACCTCGGCTTGCGGCGCCCGCCGGCTCCGCCCCTCCTCCTGACCCCGCCGGTTCCGCCCCTCCTCCTGACCCCGCCGGCTCCGCCCCTCCTCCTGACCCCGCCGGCTCCGCCCCCTCAGTTTCCCCGCGCCCCCGCCGCTCGTTCCGCACCTTCGCCTGCCTGCGCCCGGCGCCCTCTGTCACCTGCTCTTGCCGCGCTCCTCTGTAGGCTCTCCGCCCCTTCTTACGACCCCCGCACTCTGGGTTCTCCATCCCGCAGCCTTATGCCCCTGCTCCGCGTCGCACCGTTACCTAACACTGTCTCCGCCGTTCTGCGTGCCCCGCCCTCGCTGTCTCCCTCCTTTCTGCCCTTTCTGCGCTCTCTCCGCTTCCTCTTTCCCTTCCCCAAGACCCTTCGCTTCCCTTGGGTCCCGACATTGCTGGGAGGAACACAGGCTGACGGGAAGAAGGGGATTTGGGTCCCTGCCTGGCTTGCTGAGTGCTGTGTGGCCTCGGGCCGCCTCTCTGATTTGAGTTCCAACGAGAACCAGGAGGGAAGTGCTTTCAGTTGGAAACCTGTCTAACCCAACCCTCTGCAGTAATCTAGCTGCTTTAAAAAAAAAAAGAAAACAAGGTTTCATGCTCATCTCAAAAATGTTTAATAATACAAAGTGTACAAAGAAAAAAGAGAAAGCCCGACCTCATTCACTAAATACTCACTGAACATGTCTTTCTCTGTGTCTCACCCTGTCCTTCACTGAGGATACAGTGGGAAACAAGACAGTTTCTGCCTTCATGGAACATGGGGGGAGCAGACAAAAATCAAGTAAATAAACAAGATTTTAGATAGTGATGAGTGCTGTGGAGGCAATAAAACAATGGTTTCATGAGCAGTGAAGGGCCTCTTTGGATGAGGTGGTTAGGGGAAGAGCAAAGATCTGAAAGGCAGCCAGGTGAAAATTAAGGGACAGATATGAAACTGGCAAGTGCAAAGGTGCTGAGGCCCCAACAGGGAAGAAAAGGAGGGCCTGTTACCCCCACTCACTCCCCAGGTGTTTCTACAGTGGCAGTTTTGTTATGCTATGAGACGTTTTTCTAGGAGCACACAAACATGCATACAATTTTATTTCTTGCTTTTTCTCCACTCCTCTCTCTTCCTCCCCTCCCCTCTCCCCTCTCCTCTTTCTACAAAACTTCCGCCTGTATTCCAAGGCTGGCCTGTTTACTTCATTCAGAACTGCCTCACCCTCACTGGGCTCCGGCCTGGGAGGGAATACGAAATGCAGTCACAGATGCTGGGCCTCAAGGCAGAGCCTGACTCCAGGGGCTCACCAGCAAAACTTGGTTTATGTGTCACAAGCATGATCCCAGAAGTGGGAGTATAAAGGGTAGTTGGGAGGCCAGAGGTCCATCTGCATTTCACAGAATCCAACAGTGTCTGAGATTGTCCACTTTCCAGGGTTACCTAAAACCCAACCCCTTAGGTTCTGCTCCCAGCTCTGCCACCTGACCCTCTGTGAGCCCTCTGGTAAATCCTTTTCCTCTCTGGGCCTCAGCCTCACAATATACAATGGGAGGAGGGGGAAGAGGAGGGTTGGACAAAATAACTTCCAGCTGAAGTCCAAGTTAGCTTATAATTTCCAAGAGAATTAATTTTGCCCATGGACTCTCAGTTTCTCCACATATAAGTAGAGCATGTTTACATCAGGATCAAATGAGAAGACATGGAAAAGCTCTGAGAAGTAGATGATTCTTTTCTGATGAGCTAATTGTCTCCTGAGAGGTTAAGGTTTTGTTCGGTCATATAACTATTTCAACCCAGGGCACCCATTGCACAAGGGGGGCATTTCCATTAAAATCTATGTGCATGTACTTCCAGGAGTTATGGCCCTGATTTAACCGTCCTCTAGGTCCTGCCTTTCTCTTTCTCTCAGTAACTTTTTCAGGAGAGAAAAAGGTTTGTGTGTCACGGGAAAGCTAATGACAGGTCCCTGCTATTCTGAAATAACCTTCTGATTTGCCAGTTCAAAAATGGGTGCATTTAATGGGTGTAGTGTCCTTCTGAAGTCAGGTGACAGAAATCCTCGGAAGGCTTCATCCCTTGATCTGTGTCCTGGCCTGGTGATTGCTCCTGGATACACCTGGCATGTCACTTACACTGGATGCTGCCTTAAGTTATTTGTCTTTGAGAAAACATGTTTCTTACATGAGGGCTTTTTCCTTGAGATTCTCACACCCAAAGCACAAGTAAACCCAGGCTGGGCACACCAGACACAATGAATTTTCATCTTTTAGGTTGCTACAAAAATAATTGGAAGTTTTTTGCCAGGTTATTTTTAGCCTTAAACCGCAATTACTTTTGCACCAACCTAATACTTATTTTTAGTTAACTTAAAAGATACATAGAGAAAGGTGCAATAAGTGTAAATGTTCTTGAATTTTTACAAATTGAACATAGCTATGCAACCAGCACCCAGACCAAGAAAAAGAACATTTCCAGAACCCTGGAGCCCCCGTCCTCTTCTGGTCGCTCACCCCCACAGAGGGTAACCACTACTTGACTTCTACTTGTATATTTACTTTGAACTGTGTAAAAATGGCGTAATACAGCATGCATTCTTTTGCCTTCTTTAGCTCAAAATTTTATTTGTAAGATTCATGTTGCTATGTGTAGTTGTTGATCATTCATTCTCCTATAATATTCCATTATATGAATATACTACATTTTACTGTTGGTAGACATTTGGGTTATCTCCAGTTTTTGGTTACTACAAATAGAAAATGTTGCTATGAACATTCTCAAATATGTCTAATTTTAGTGAACATATGTATGCATTTGTGTTAGGTAAATTCCTAGATGTGAAATCACTGGGCCATAATGTATGCATATGTTCAGCTTTAGTAGATGTGGCCAGTTTTCTGAAGTGGTTGTACCAGGAATTATCTGAGAGTTCCAGTTGCTCCACATTCTCAACAATTGGCATTGTCTATCTTTTAAAAACTTTAGGTATTCTGATGGATGTATGGTTCTATCGATCTCACTATGGTTTTAATTTGAATTTCTCTGTTAACTAATGACGACCTTTTCATACATGTACTAGCCGTTTTCATTTATTTACAGAAATAACAAATGGCTATATCCTTGTTAGATATATATCATACATGAATATAAATGAATTTGAAGCTAAGATAATACATAAAAAGCTAAAGTCCGTCTAAAAGCAATTCCTCACCCCTACCCCTTTACAATCCCTTTCCCAGTTTTGAGCACTAGGCTTGGAGTTGGGCCTGAATCCCAGCATTGGTCTGCTCCTGGCTTGTGTGAATTTGGACGAGCCCCCTCTCTGGGTCTGTCTCCTGTCTCTAAGGACCTCTTTTACTTTGCTATTCTGACCAGTTTCTGTGATTACAAGAACTCCATGTGATGCCCCAATAGCCATTCTCTCCATTTCCCTTAGTAATTGAACCTGAGTTTTAGCTGCCCCACTAGACTGTTTTCCAGCCTTGCTTACACAACTAGGTGTGGCCATATGACTAAGTTCAGACAAGGGCATGTACACAGAAGTGCTGTGTGCAACTTTTGGATTGTCCTCCACTTGCCCTTCTTCCTGCTGGCTGAAAAGAGGACATAATGGTGGGAACTGGACCCACCATCTGTGTTCACGAGATGGAAGCTGAGACGTGTTGAGGATGACAGAACAAGGCCGGAGCCATGACCGCCTACATCACGTAGCTGACAGCTCTGGACTGCTCAGAAATATTCCATCTTAAGCTATCGTTATTTTTTCTTTGTTGTTAATATCTACTGAACTTGAATCCTGAGTAATACAGTGACTGGGGAAGGACTTTAAATTGGGTATCAGGAGAGATGGCTTTGAGGAAACGACACTTAAACCAAGATCTTAATAAAAAGGAGACAGTCATACAGATTTTGGGGTAAAGCAATTCCAGATAAAGGGGACCACTGGTACAACAGCCTCTTGTGTAATGAGGGAGACTGTGTCAATCGCAGTGCCGCATCTCTCATGCCGTTGTTTACAGTAATTGAGCCAAGAGGTCAGCCATGTGACCTGAGCAGGGCCAATCAGACCTCTAGAGATTTGCTATGTGAACGATGGGACAGAAAGGATCTTTCTCTGAGATGGTAGGTCTAAAGGAACATGGAAAGATCATGTTGTTGTTAAGGGGCAAAATAAAGCCAAGCTGAGGCAAACAGAGAGCTAGGAATGGGCCGAGGCCTCCATGAGAGCCTCTGACCCTAGATCTGGCCACACTTGACCTTATTACAATCCAGTTATGAAAACCAATCATTTCCTATTGAATTTAGTTTCTGTCACCAAGACTACCCAGAACAGTACAGATTATGGGGTGCTGCAAGGCACAGGCACTAATATGTGGAATTGGCAGAGTCCATGTGAGGTAGGGAGCAGGTCAGGATTCCTCCTTTTCTACTTGGGAAATTGGTAGTAAATTGGCTGGTTAAAATGCCTGTTGCTTTTTGAGACCCTCAACCACAAGCCACTGAGGTTGTACTTCTAGGGATCTTAGTAAAGCAAAACGTGAGGGTGGTGGAATGTGTTAGCTTGGTTGCTCTTCCTTCAGGTCTAGGCTTAAATGTCAGTCCCTCAGGGAAGCATTTTCTGGTCCTTCGAACTAGGTCAGGTCCTGGTAACCTCCTTCATAGCACCTGTCACCACATCACTGGTGACACGTGTGCTTCCTGGTTCTCAGGGAGACTCATTCCACTCAATGTTACCCCTGGGGTGGGGGTCTGGATACACAGAGTTGTTTGCTCCCTGTGGACTGTTTGTACCTAAAGGGCAGTGTCTGGCTACTGTCTCTCTGTGCCTAGAACAGAGCCAGGCTGTGTATTTGCTTGGCAGCAAAGAGTCTGGGATAGTCTTGAACCTTCCCTTTCACACTAGTCGTTTTAACCAGAAATGAGCTCAGAGGATAGGGGCCAGGAGACAGGAAGCCAAGAAGCTAAGATTGTCACAGGTTGTGGCCTAGTCGAAGCCCCAACGCCCATCAGTGACTCATCACCAGTGAGTGCTTTGGGCCCCTCAGTGGTAGGTAGATCCAGGCTCAGGCTTCCTGGAAGAAACTTTGTGACTCTTGGAGCCCCGATCTTGGCTGGCCACTTTCCCATAGGCTGAGGTCAGGTCTTTAGTGAAATCGGCCACAGCCCTGGGGAAGACCACCAAGAGTCAGAGGAGACTGGTCTGACTGCAGGAGCTGCCGGCCGTTTATAATTTTAAATTTTAAAATGGGTTGTTTTGCTTCATGGTCCAAATTGAACTTGCTTTGGGCCTGGAGTTGGGATTCTCTGTCATTTTGCAGATGGGCAGGTGGACTTGTACACGGGCCCCTCCTTAGCTGGGCCTTAACTTTCAACTAGGGGGAAATACTATATCCTGTCAATCTCAGAAGAAAATTGAAACTACGAATTCAGTTGCTCAAGTCAGAAACCCATGAAGGCATCCTTGGTTTCTTCCATTGCCTCACCCTCGACCCCTCTGGATTTAAAGCACTGGCAAAATCTGCTAATTCTGTCTCCAAAATGTATCCTAAATACAGTTGCTTCCTCCTATGTCCACTGACACCACCATGGTCAAACCACCACCATTGCTCCCAGGGGTCTGCAGCAGCCTCCCAAACAGGCTCTTTCTTCCTGCCGTTTCTCTCACCCTTCCGCTTTCCCCATAAAAGCAGTGTGCGAAACTGGACGACATATAACTGGTTAAGATCCTTCAGGTGGCTTTATATCAGATGCAAAATAAAATCCAAAAAGGTGCAGGATCTACCTTTCCAACCTCCAGTCTTCTCACCCACCTTCCTCTTCATCCTGCTCCCAGCAGCGCTGCCAAGTTCCTCTCATCACCGGATCTTTGCACACTTCGTGTCATTCTCGAAGCTTCTGGCGCGCTTCCCTCTGCTCTCTGAAAAGGTCCTTCCTCGTCCCTCAACCTCAGGGAGGGCTTTCTCAACCATCCTCTCAAGAGAGGCCCCCTTTCTTCTGTCTCAGACCCTTTCCTTCAAAGCACTTATAATGTATAACTATTTTATTTGTTTTCTTGTTGTTGTCTGTCTCCCTCATTCTTGTATAGCTTCATGCAGAGAGACAGGCTGAGGTCTGTCCTGCTAGATGCTCAGTACCCAGCACTGCCTGGGCACAGAGCACACGTTCTCAAAAAAAAAAAAAAAAAATCTTTAATAAAAAACTTTTTTGATGGTGGCACCTCCAACAGTCAGGAACTCTTTCTTTGCTTCTGGATTTTGATCCTCAGGCAATGTTTCTGCTCGTTAATGAGTACTTCTTTCCTGGGTTTATGGCTCTGAGTAAAATAAGAGATCTCAGGTGTCCTGGAGATCCCTGGCCTGTGTGAGAATCACCTTTCAGTTGAAATTGCAGCAAATCTCAACTCTAAATCCCGGGGATATCAATCTAGGCCTGAGTCCCAGCGCCTAGCAATGCTGCCAGAGGTTTTGGGCTTTCCGGAGCACTTGTGGAACCATGATCCAACTGCCTTCCTCTTCCCCTAATGCTCTAGGCCCCTCTCCCAGGCCCCACCAAGATTGCGCCCTTGACTGCTGGGGGTTTTTAAGCTGAAGCCACACCAGAGGAAGGAGCTGGAATGACAGCGGTAGCCTCAGGGCTGACTCAGGAGAGGGTGGGAAGCTTGAAGGAGCCCATGAAAATGTGGCCGTGAGTGGTAAGATTTGGCACGTTGGCAGAAACCACCTGGGACTGCGAGGCACCTGACAGCATGTGAGCAGGAAGAGGGCATGATGGCAAAGTTCTAAAAGCAGCATTTACTTTGGCTTTCACTTCTCCAAGGCCCGGGACCTTTTTAAAGTTCCAATTCTTGGGTCTTCCAGACTCTCTCCATCACTCCTTCAGCCACTTCAACAGCTGAGGTGTGTAGTAGGTAATGATGATGTCGGCACCTGTGTGGGGGAGAGAAGCAGGAAGCAGGGGAGGGGCAGGGCATCAGCTCTGGGCACACCTGGGAGATGAGGGCCAGAGGGGGAAGAAGGCTACTATGAAGGGGCACAGTCGGTGGGCGACACAACTGAGACTAGAACTGGTAGCACTGGGCCCAGCTCTTCCCAGTTCTAGCTCTGTACATTGTGTGACTGTGGGCAAAGCCATTTTCTCTTTGTGGGCCTCAGTTTGCCAATGTATGAAATGCACAGTGAGGGAAATAGGTAAGCTACAAGTTCCCTTCCCACACCGTGTGGCATATCAACAGCCAGCTCCCATTTATAGAGTGATAACATATGCCAATTATACATCTCATCTCATTTAACCCACATGACAACCAGGTACCAGGTATCTTATCTCTATGACAGGCAAGGGCACTGAAGTGAGGCTAGGCTGAGGTCTCAGAACCGAAAAATAGAGGGCTCTGCTTTCTTCACTGTTCCCCGTTCTGCTCTACGTTCCATGTCTCTTCCTCAGCCTGTGTCTATTTAGATCACTGGCATTTGCAGGCCTGAGACTCCAGGCTGTCTCATGATTTCATTTCCCTCTCTGGGCAAAGTGCCAATCAGTCCATGTGGCACAGGTCGAAACCCCACCCCTGCCTACTTACCTGCTCTGCGGAAGGCGGTCATGGCCTCCAGGACAGCAGCCTTGAGATCAAATGCCCCGGCCTGGGCTCCATGCCACAGCATTGCAAACTCTCCAGAAACGTGGTACACAGCGAGAGGGAGCTCGGGGTGCTGCAGAGAAACGGCGAGCGGTAGGCAGACGTGGAGGGGGGTGTGTGTCCCAGGAAGTGTCCCTTCCTCTCTGGCCAATCTGTGACCATCTTGAGCCCCATGCCCTGAGTCACTGCTGCTGGCAGCCTGGCTCATTCTTGGACTTTTCAAAGCAGAAGCTTTTCAAAGACTCCTGCCCACTGGTGGTTCCTGGGCAGGGGTGAGGAGGGGAGGATTCCTGCTCAGGGGCAGATCGCTTCCAAGCCTGAGATGCTCAGTGCCTTAATCTAAGGTCCCAGAGTCCATGGCCACACTCTCGTCTCCCTGAGGCCCCCGTCTCGCTCTGCGCTCACCTTGTCCTTCACCTCCCGCACAATGTCCAGGTAGGGCATCCCCGGCTTCACCATGACCATGTCGGCTCCTTCCCGGACATCCCGGTCCTAAGGGATGAGGTACAGTGCGGTCAGTGCCTGGGAGGTGAGGAGACAGGGGGACCGACTGGGGGGTGGGGGCTCAAGCTCTGGTCACTCACCACTGCTCGCAGGGCCAACCCTCGTGCTCCGGGCGGCAGCTGGTAGCAGCGGCGGTCTCCAAAAGCTGGGCTTGATTGAGCCGCATCCCTGGGAAGCAGAGGCATCGGGGTGGGCTCCAGCTTTGGGCTAATGGGTCAAGGAATTACCAGCAGAACCCTGCTAATCCCTACTCACCGGAAAGGACCGTAGAAACAGGAAGCAAATTTGGCGCTATAGCTCATCACGGACACCTGTGGGGCGACAACGGGAGCTGAGGTTCAGTCAGCCCTTTCCAGATGTCCCAGGGTGATGTGGCAGAACAAGGATCCAGGCTGGGAAGTACAGGGCCTGTGCCCTAGTCCCACTGGAGCTCTGGGCCTTCATTTCCCCATTTGAGTTGCAGAGGTTGAGAGAGATCCCAAAGGCCTTGTCCAGTGCTGTCTTCAGTTCTGTGATTCTTGGCAGATATGGGCGTGGGGCTGGTCCAGGCTCAAGTTCTCTCACCTTCCCCTCCCCTCCCTGCATTCCCCACCCCTACCCTGTTGCCAAGTCCATATGCCATCAGAGTCTCCTTGATGGCTTCCACGCGTCCATCCATCATGTCCGACGGGGCTACCACCTGACATCCTAAAGGGCAGAGGGTGGCCTTTAGAACTCCAGGGCCTGCCTATTCACTCTGCCACCTCCCTGACCCGGGGCTGCTTATCCCTGCTGATGACTGACTCACCTGCCTTGGCATAGGCCAGTGCCACTTCTGCCAGCCGCTGGCGGCTCTCCTCGGCCTGGAAAGCCCCATTCTCACTCAGAAGCCCTGCAGGTCAGAGAGCTGCATTGTAGGGAGCATTTTAGGCTCTGGCCTGTTCCCAGTATGTGGAGAACTGAGCGGTGGGAGTGCAGGTGGCAGGGGCTGGGGGAGGCAGGGACCTCACCGCAGTGACCGTGGGAAGTGTAAGGGCACAGGCAGACATCACAGGCCACCAGGAGGCTGGGGAAGGTCTTGCGCAGCAGACGGGTCGCCTCGACAGCTGGGGAGTCCTCCGAGTCGGCTGCAGAGCCCCGCTCATCCTAGTGGCAGAGGGAGGACCAAGCAGGGTGTCTGTCACATGAAGCTTTCGGCACCACGGTCCCTCCGAGTGCAGCCCTGTCCCTCTGCTTGTATCGCCATCACAGCCACTGGACGGGGAAGCACAGTGAGGACTGTCCCTACTTTGCAGAGGGGACTTGACTTGCCCGGTCAGGATGTCACAGCCCTATTTAGTTTCCTGACCCTACGTGGGTGCTGTATGAACAGCAGAGGCCATGTCCATTCAGCTGTGGCCCCAGGGCCAGCACAAGGCCAGAATGAGGGCATGGTCAGTGGGGAACCTCAGCCCAGTCTCATCCAACCTCCCCTGCCCCTCCCCGCTAACGCCTCCTCTGACTCTTCACCTTGGGAATTTTGCTGGGGACGCCAAAGACCAGGACACAGCGCAGGCCCTCTTCCACCAGGGGCCTCAGCATCTCTTCTAGCCGGTTCACACCATACCTGCACAGAGACGGGATGCAGGGGCTGAAGTAAGGCAGGTCCCCCCGTAGGTCCTCCCCACTCTGCGTCTGTGAAGGGCCAAGCTGGACATGGCACCAGACGACTCAAGCCCCATAGTACAGAGAGGGACAGGAATGCACCCAACACACAGATGGGGAAACCGAGGCCCCAAGCAGCAGAGCTATGGAATTCAGATGTGGAAAGTCTTCCAGTGTTTTCTTACTGAACACCCATTTGAAGGTTAGCTCTCCCATGCAAGACTCTGCTATGACACCTCTAGTGATAGACAGCCCATTATTACTTAACGAGGCTGCCTCTTCTGTTATGGAACAACCTTGACCCTGAAAATACCCTTCTCACTAATGAGTTGAAGTCAGACTCTGTGGACCTTCTACCTCCTGAGTCTGCTTCTGCTTCCTGCTACCTCCACCTGTAAAACCTCTCCCTCCATCATCCCCTTGCTTTCCCCACCGTGTCGCCTACCTGGCCACTCCTGGGAGGCTGGCGATAGGTTGTATGTCATCAGGAACATCCCTGCAAGAGTGGGGGTGAGCTATGAATTGGCAGTGGTGGGAAGGGCCAGTGGGGAGGGGGTGACTGGGGGTGATGGTTGGGGAGCTGGAAAGGAATATGGAAGTGGAGATGGTGAGAAGAGGATGGGGTCCAGTGTCTGGTTCCCTTGCCTGGTCAAGCCCAGGGCCTGAAATAATAATAGGAACAACAAAAAAATAACAGTGACAATAAAAGCAACTATACTAAAAAAAGAGTAACCATAGGAAGCAGTCAAGTGGTTGAGAAGTTGGATTCTGAAGCCAAAAGGTCCTCACTTGCTATCACGGCCACTAACTGATTGGGTGACCTTGGCCAAGCCATACCAACGACGAGCCTCAGGTCGTTCATGTATATCCTGGGTGGATTCATTCATTCATTCATTCAACAAATACTTACTGAGCACTTATTATGTGCCAGGTACTGTTCTAGGCTCTGGCATATAACTGAACAAAACAGACAAAAATCTCTGCCCTCGTGGAGATGACATTCTCAAGGGTAATAGACATACCCTCCTTATACGGCTGCTGTGAGGACTGAATGAGATATAGATGTAGGTGCTTAGCATAGTACCTAGTACACAGTAAGGACTCAATAAATGTCAGCTGTTGCTATTATTAATAATCATGACTGCAACCTCTTAGGTGTACACAGCACTTTACAATTCTACAGAACACTTTCTCAGCTTCTGTCTTACTGCAAAACTCAGGAGGCAGGTAAGGGTTACTCTTCTTTTCCAATTGAGAAGATCGAGTTCTTTTCAAGGTTTGTTTAATTCCTAAGATGACTGTCCTTAACCCAGTAGGCCACTTCCAATACCTTGAGCTCCAAGCTGACAGGTCACTTCACCACCCAAAACAACACAGATGCCTGCTCCGGTCACACACCCACCCACCCACCCTGCAGATCAGAGACCTGACTCATTCTGGGGACTCACGTGACAAAGATGGGGTAGATGAGGTTGGAGGCATTGAGGGTGGTGGTTGCTGTCTGCCAGGTCCGAAGCAGTGGGTGAAAGTAGCCGCTATGCAGGACTGACTGGGGTTGCATGGTGGGCAGTGGCGGCGCAGGGCAGCAAACTGGTTGGAACTGAAGGCTCCTGAGGTATCTGCTGTGTGCTCAGCTCTGTGGGGGCAATGGGAGGCACATGAGACATGCTCCCTGTCCCCAGGAGGTGGCCATGTTCCCCCAGGCTCCTCAAGATTCCTGCCTTCCTTGCTCTCTACCCCAGTGCTCCGCTGAGTGTGGTTCCCCAGTCCCCGCTGGCCTGTAAGATAAGCAGAGGAATGAAAGTAGGCCTTTGCACCTAATGATGTGAAATCTGGGCTAGTACTTTATATGATCTTTTTCTTTTCAAATAACATTTTTCTAGTAATTCGTTTTTATTTTGTCAAAGGATCACTCTGTGATGGATTGGAGATTAGTATGAGGAGCACTGATCTAGCCAACGTTTAAACTTTGTGTATTCCATGGAAGACATCCATGTGCTTGGCAGAAACTTTAGATAAGCCAAAAGAGAAAAGGCTCCGTAATTTCACCTCTAGAGAAAAGCACTGCTAAGCCCTTGTTCCAGGGACTTCCTGTCAGGCAGGATATACACTAAGAGGATTAAATAGCACCTGGTAGAGAGCTAGACACCCGTATTTTCCAGCCCTAGAGCCCCCTGCTGTTCCCCAAGAAAAAGTCACTCCTGGCCATCTTCTGGCTCTGCTCCCCTGTTCCCTTTACGGAGAAGGCTTATGCTCTCTCCACAACGTCCCACCTCCAAATCCTACCTGGTTCCCCACAAGGCATCCCTTCCCACTGAAACTTTTCTTCTTGCCCAGCTCACACTCTCTCTTATATAACAATTCTTTGTTGACCCATCTTATCTTGTCCCAGTAGACAGAACTTCTGCAGGGCAGTGACCATAGTGAGTTCATTTTTGCCTCCCCCACATACTCTGCCACATAGTAAATATTTAATTACATGAAGTACAGGACAATATGCCCTAAATGCCAAATAAGGGATGCCAGACAGAAGGAAGCTGGGGTGGAGGCATTGTCATTTGTTTCTTGAGCACCTACTGTGTGCCAGGCCATGCAGGACACTTGCACACATGGTTTCGTCCCGAGTTGGCACTGCAGTTCTGGGAGGCGGGCTGACTGAGGGCACTAGGAGAGGTGCAGCCTACCATAAAAACCGTGAGTTCCAGCGGGAATTTGGACGTCAGAAGAAGCTTGTTCAAAGACAAGGACTGGAACTTGGTTTTGCAGGACACGTGGGTTCAGCTAGTCAGAGGGAAAGGGGAGAACGTTCCCTCGGGAAGAGAAGAAAGGAGCAGAGGTGGGGAAGGAGGGATGGCTATGGCCTGTTCTCAGGACCTGAGGAGGCAATCGAGCTTCCTCCTTGTGTCTAAGGGGAAGGGATGAGGGGGCCAGACTGAGGACAGAAGATTTCTCACCAGGGGGAGTTGCCTGGTCAGAGCCTAGCTTTAGGAAGAAAATTCTTACAGCCTGAGCACAGCAGATTGGAAGCAGAGGAGCACAGAGGCTGTGGGGCCAGAGGGGTGGAGAAGAAAGGGCCATCATAAGGCAGTCTCTTGGGATGGATGCTCTGAGCTTATTTAACCTGGTGGGCAACGGAGAAGGGACAAGGCAGAAAGAGGGCAGCAGGGAGCAGAGTTTGGAGAGGAAGCAGAGAGCTCCGTTTTAGACGCTTCTTTCTGGAGGTGTGTATAGAAGAAGATGTGAACAAAACTGACTCCATCTTTGTATCCCTGCTTTTGTTTTTCCATGCCGAGAACTGTGACCTCAGCCATCACCAAAGCCTCAGCCATCACCAAAGCCTCAGTTAATGACTAATTGTGTCCTGTAAGCTTATACAATGTAACCATAAAGCATACTGTCAGTAAAAGGCCAGAATGGCATAGCAATGGAGGTAAATATCAAACTAGTGCTGGCATCAGTTCTAAGCAATTATCCATAAGACCACCAAGAGGTAGGTTCCTAGCTTGTACTGCACTCTTTGTCCCTCTGTCTTGTCAATTATTAGTAGTTCAGCTATACTATAAAATATTTACTGTAACAATTATCTAGCAGCAGAGAATAATCCGCGCAGACTGCTGGGTTGTCTGTTCCACTCCGACCCAATCTTCCTGTAAGTAAATTACCCTACAGTAAATTCCATTATATTCAGTGGACTTGCCTGCTTCGTTTTCCAGTCTTAAGGCTTTTTTTTATGGTTCGGTGGTCTCTGTACGTATGCTCTACCTTCATTCAGACAAGGTGCCTGGCAGAACACCCATTAGCCAAGTAGGAAAGAAAAAGAGCCACCAATCTCTCCTTGTGTGAACGGGACCTCTAGGTGCAGAGAAGGACAGAGACTTACCCAAGGCTATGCTCTTCCTGGGTCTGGGGGGTCCTTTAGTACACCAATGTGCCTCTCTCCCCAGTTTCCCAGGCTCCTTTAGCTCCCTCCCAACCAGCTCTGGGCCCCATTTTATCTGATCCTCCTCCCTGGCAGGGTTGGGGTTATCAGGAGCCACACAGGGACACAGCCTACCACCCCACCCTTGAGCCAGCGACATTATCTGACACAGAAGCAAGTCCTCAAAGAAACTCCAACCCCCAAATGAGCAATCGTTCAGCAGTTCCAAAGTCCTGAGTACCCACATTGTGTAGGAGTTTGCTCTGAGGTATGCCAAGGATAAGCCTAGCTTAGAGGTTAAGTCAGTTGCCTAAGACTATACAGCTGGTTTGTAACTGAGCCAGAATTTGCGTTTGTTCTAGACAGTGAGTGCAGGGTACAATAGCCCATAGTATTGGTAAAGACTTGATTCAGTAGGCATCTCTCTGCCTCTACTACCTGCCTTGGAGGCTGGAGAGATGGAGAAATTAAGAGAAAAATATACTGTGTGTGTTACGTGCTGGGCACTAGACTAGGTACTTTGTATCTATTATAACATCTCATTTAATTGCAGAGAATCATCCTAACTTTTAGTGATAAGGAAATGGAGGCTCAGAGAGGTTAAGTGACTTGCTTAATGTCATCCTGCAGTCAAGTCTGGAGTTAATGTCATTCTGGAGTCAAGCTGGGTCTACAGGTCTGATTCAATTCTCAGAGAATAACCTTAGTAGCAGGCCTCTTTGGCTTCTGGAATCCAAAGCTGCATTCCACTGGCCTCAACTCTGCATCTACTTTAGAAGGCTGAGGTAGCAAACGCCCTCTGTTTATCAGAAGCAATAGGGCAGGGCTGCCTAGGCTCCTTGCAGTCTGCATATCACTACAAGGAGACTGGGGGCTGGGGGTGGGGACAAGGGAGGAGGGTGAGAGTGGTGAAGGGGAGGCCTCACTAGGACAGTTTCACTTTAATCTTTTTGTGTTTTTTTTTTTTTTTTTTTTTTTTTTTAATTTTAGGGTTCAGAGAGTGATTTGATTTTGAGAAATGGGTATCAGTAATAAAAAAATTAAAAAGTTGAAATCACCAATCCTGTTTATTTCTTACATTCTGATGTGAAAAATTGGGTGTAGGGAGGTGACAGGACTTATCTGACACCACACAGTAAGTCAGGGCTTGACCATGGGGCCTCCTGGCTTCTCCTCCAGTGCCCTGTTACCTACACCAAACATGGTCATTCTGTTACAACAGGTGCTTAAAAAATATCTCTGGAGTAGAAAAACACCCCTGCGCAAAGTTGCGTCTCTGTTTGCAGAGCCAAAGCCAGGTGGAGGTTTGGCTTTGCAAAAAGTCTCTCAAAGATTGGGAGATTTTCACACAGTTGGGAGGGCACTTCTTCCAAATCAAGGGACCTCGCAAGCTGCCCCTTAAATCCTGTGATACCACACTGAGGTCAAGAGCACATCACCATGGAGCCCAGCACCTATGCTCGCCCCACAATGGAACAGGTTAGCTTAGCTGGAAGGCAGTACAGGGCGGTGCAGAAAGAATCACGTTTCAGGGTCAAACAGCCCCACGTCTGGTCTCTGCTGTGTGTGACTTTGAGCAAGGTTGCTGGCCTTTCAGTCTTCATTTTGTGATCTATAAAATGGGAGTGATACATAAGGATCAAACTGGCAAAGCTTCAGAGAAAATTAGAGATCGTGAAGAGGGGTATGCCTAACCACACAGTAAACATGTAGCTAATTTTTTGAGTAGAACTGAGCTGAAACTAAATCTTGCCATCATAGCTGTACCTTCTGCACCACACCCAGAAGGGAGAACTATCACTTAAACCTGTGAGGGTCACAGGGTCTTCCAAGATATCCGAGGTGGGGGGTGGGGTCCCTGCCTTCCAGCAGCTTATGTGGGGCAAGAGAAATAATCACCACCTAGATGCTACAGTACAGGGATGGACCAGGTGCTGTGGGAGGGTCCTGTGTGTCTTGGAGTCAAGAATGGCTTCATAGAAGAAGGGACATTGAAGGATCAGTAGTTTTTCAGACTGACTGTGAAGGTATCTCCTTCCTTAGAAGGTAACTTCCTCAACCTGGGAGTACCCTAAGTTGGCCCCCGTGAGAGCTGCCACCAGCAGGGGCTGAGAAAGAGCTGCAGGGCTTGAACCCCTCCCTGTCCTCCATATTGTGCTCAGCGGAGGATTCCAGAGGCAATGGTCTTGGTACAGAGGGTTGGAAGCTGCTGCCAGCTCTGGCAGACTCTGCCAGGAGACAGCCGGGAAGGCCAGCTAGGTAGAAGGTCCAAAAGCCCAGAGGAGGGGCCCAGGACTGCAGCTGTCAGGCAGTTCTGAAAACAGACCAACTTGTTATTCAATCCACATTTCCTGAATACCTACTCTGAGCCTGCCCCAACGTGACAGACAGGAATTAAAGAGAAGAATGAGACCAAGTCTTCACCTAGGGTTTTGAAGAGCCCAATCTCCTCTGGGTTTAGCTAGTTGGAGCTATGGAGAATTTGCCAGGTCCACAGATTCCTAAACAATTTGCCTAAGGGGGTCCTTAAAGCTTGTTGATTGCATCATTGAAATGATGGTGAAACTGGGCTCAGAGAGGGACAGACACAGGCAGGGGTTAGTGGCAGATCTTGGGCTAGAATTCGGGATTCCAGCAGCCCAGCTCTCAGTGCCTACTATTACACCTTGATCCTTCTTCTTTCTTTCTTTTTTTTTTTTTAAGGAGGGAGCAGCTCACAGTGGCCCATGCGGAGATCGAACCGGCAATTCTAACAACACACTCCAACCAACTGAGCTAACTGGCCACCCCTACCCCTACCCCTTGATACTTTAAGTACAGATTTCAAAGCACACAGCAGAATTGGACTGTGGAGAGCTCTGGATGAAGGGGAGAGGGGGGGAGAGGGGGAGAGAAGTAGACCGTGACTCTGGACCTGGCTGCAGCTGGCAGCATGATGGTTCAGTGTGTGGGTTTTCCAGTTTGTACACATGGGTTCAAACTCTGACTCTGTCACTTTCCAGCTGTCTAATTTCAGTTCCCTCATCTGGTAAATGAGGACCTGAGCCTCACTCAATGGGCTGTTGTAAGGAGTGAATGGGTCAATCCATGCAGTAGCGTTACGTCCAAGCCTACCACAAAGCGGCTGTTATTATTTCCACCTCCCTCGCACATCGGCGATGGCACCTCGCGCTCTGCTCTTACAGAAACACTGCCGCAGCGGTCTCCAAGGGAGTGGACCACAGAGTGGAGACGCGGAGCCCGCACCCAGGCCCTCAAGGGCTACGGACACGCGGAGACTCCAACCCAGGCTGTAGCGGGAAAATCTACCTCTAAGACCCCAAATGCCGGCCACAGGACGGATCCCTGGCTGCACTGCCAGCGCTGCAGGCGCACAGCACAATCTGGGTCTGGGTACGCGGCGGTTCTTGGTGCTACAGGCCCCGTCTCCACGTCCGTCATCTCGCCGAGTCCAGCCCCCGCTCACCTGCCTCCCTAAGGGATCCGAGGCGACGCTCCCGCCACCGCTGTCGCACACTCTTGTCTCCGGGGCCCACGGGGGGGCGGGGTGGCAATCCCGGAAGCAGCGCTCCCTCTCACCCTCAGTCTTCACCCGCGTGCAGGCCACGCCCCCTGCACTAGGGTAGCAGCGGCTAGCTGGTCAGCTCCAGCCGCAGTCGCACATGTACGTCAGGCTCGAAGCTGGCCAATCGGTGTGCGGAAGGGCTGGAGAGCCCGCCCGTACTCGCGCAAGGCGCGGGGGAAAGGCTGGAGGGAGCCCACGTGGGCACAGGGTCCTGGCGAGTGAGCCGGTCTCAGAAGCGGTTAGAGCTCCAACGGTCTCTCAACAGTCCTCTTCCCAGCCTAGCGCATGCTTGGTGCAGGTTAATTATTTGTTGAAAGAGTAATTGGATGTCGAGGACATTAAAACAACACCGTAATGCCTAACACAAAAGCTAAGTCCGTTTTTACGGAGAGCCTTTTAAATTTTGTTGAGTTCAGCACCAGGCTGCCTTCCAAGTTTTCACAGAAAATTTCTCCCAGCGTAATTGCTCAGGTCTACTTACTCTGTGCCATGGTTTGGGAGATGTGATGTGAATGACACGGGCACTTTGGGCATCAGACCTATGATGGGTACAAGGGGAGATCTGACCAAAAGCCTGTGGGGGGCTGGGCAGAGTTGGGCAGAGTATGTGCACTGGTGGGAAGAACCTAGTAAGGCTTTTGGGGCTTGGGTGAAATAGGGATCGGGATCAATTCCCTATAGCAAAGGAATATGCCTTCATAAAGGTGAATCAGGGACTATTGAAAAGTTGCCTTTCAACTGTAGAGGATGCCAGTGAATTGTACTACACTTATTCTCAGATTTTGCTTCTCAAAATCAATAACCCACACCTGTTTTATACCTCTGTATTTCAAGTTAAAGAGGTTGAGAGGCTTAAAGCTGTGGAAATAGGACACTGCTTAGTTCCCAGCTACTAGAGTTGATTTCTGTTCAAATAAGGAAGGTGGTGGAAAGGAACGAGAAAAAGTGAAGAAATAAAATGGAGTCACCTTGGTCAAGATGCTAAATTATTAAAAATCAAGTAGGCTGAGGCAAGAGGAAAACAATTCTATTTTTGTTTTAACTAGCCTGGGAACTTAAACATTTCAGTTGTGCATCAATGTTTGGATGTACATTAATTCCACAGATAACCATCTGAACAACTCAGAAAGAAATGTTCCATTAACCAGACCACTGGATACCTGGAAGATTTCTATCTTGGATCAATCCAGAGTTTAAGAATGCAGGACTGATTTTTCTCAAAAATGTACTTTTTACAATATAAAAACTTTCAAACTCTTTTCTTCTTCAGAATACTCTGGGTATTGCCTACTTGTGTTTCCAGTTTGCAAGCCCTAAGGTCTTTGAATAAAACTTTTGTTATTTTTAATTTTAGCAAAGCCTCCTGATTCTTTTATGGTTCAGTTGGTAGGAAGTAATGTTTTTTTGTCCATTAGAGTCAGGGACAGTACCATGCACTTTACATTCATTTATCTAATTTTGACAACTGTTACTATCCTCATTTTAGAGACTGGGGAAACAATTGTCATGGAGATTAAGTAAATTGCCCCACATCACACTGGGTTATCTCTGCAATGTCTGCTAACCATGCTCCTTCAATTCATAGGGATTACTATTCATTCCCCGCGCCCCCCCCACTATTTAGATTCCCTGCCCAACATTTCTTTCATGACACCTGTTCCATCTCTGAGTTTATTGATAACTAAAAATAATTAGGATCGTCTACCTCCAAGAGCCCAAACAGGATGAAAAAACTTTAAATGTTACTGTTTGGTGTATTCTATCCTTCCCATGTCTCTCATTCTTGACTAAAAGACATGTTCCCATCCCTACTTCCCACCTCCCAAAATTAAGGTAATTTTACCTTAATCTTTCACTTTGATCCCTAAGAGTATTCTGAATACAACAATATGAATACATCTTAAACATAAGATTTGTTAAGCAGGAGTCAGATACAAGAGTGCATATTGTATGATTTCGTTTACATGAAATACAATCCCAGGCAAAATAAATCTGTGCTGTTCCAAGTCAGGACAGTGATTACCACTGGAGACATAGGGAGTGACTACAAGGGAGACCAAAGGGGCTTTTTAGGGTGCTGGTCATGTTGTTTATTGATCTGAGTGTGTTTGTGAAAATTTATCTAGCTCTATACTTACCTGTACCTTTTAGTATATATATTTTAATTTAAAAAAAAGTAACACCTCACCCCCACCCCAAAACCCACTAAAGTATCGTGTCTCCCAGGTAGGTACATGGAATGGCACTAAATGCTGTGAAGAGCATAAAAAGAAACAGAGATTAGTAGTTGCCAGGGGCTGGGGAGGGAAACGTGGGGCCTAATTGCTTGACTAGGATGAGATTTTATTTTTGGGTGATGAAAATGTTTTGGAACTAGATAGACGTACTGGTTGCACATTGTGAATGTGCTAAATGCCACTGAATTGCTAATTTTAAAATGGTTAATTGTATGTTCTATGAATTTCATCTCAGTTAAAAAGAAAATTGGTTCACCAAATGTGATGTGGTATTCTGGGTTGGATTCTGGAACAGAAAAAAAATGTTAGTGGAAAAACTGGTGAAATACAATAGTTTGGCCAATTTAATTAATAGTTTTTTCTTAGTTTTGAGAAATGTGCCATGGTTATGTGAGATGTAAACATGAGGGGAAGTTGGGTGATGGTTATATGGGAACACTCTACAACTTTTCTATAAATGTAATTGTTCCAAAATAAAAATTAAAAAGCCTGTTTCCCATTGGCAAAAATAGATTAGGCTGCAAAAGCAATTTTGCATGGGTAACGATGGTAACCCTCCCAATCCTCCAAATCCAGTTCAGAAACTCGAGGCATCAAGGGCTATGGTTAAAAATGATGAGAAACATTACCTTAGTCTAATAAGGAATGTTCACAATCCAGATACCACTACAGGAATGATAGAGGTGAGAAAAACTGAGGGATGACCGCAAACATTCTTCCCAGTTCTTAAATTCTGTAGTTTTAAGTCACAGTCCTTTCAGTAAATATGACTTTTCTTAGGTAGTCAAAGTTTGGTAAGAACCAAAGCCACGTGGAAAGGGAGTTCTTTCGGGAATTCATTCTTGACTACAGCCTTATGTTGGAGTAGAAGCAGATTAGAATAGATGGTAAGGCGAGCCCTCTTTAAGCAGGCTTTGAATAACAGGTTTAAGTATGGATTTAATAGGAAACAGTGAGGGACTGTAACATAGAAACGTTCCAGGAAGCGCCACTTGGCAAGCAGTACAGAGGGGAAGCTGAGATGAGGCAGGAAACTGAGCTCAAAGGAAGCCACAGGAGTCCAGATGGGACTTGAGGGCTTAGGAGAGTGGTGCTCATGGGAATTAAGAAATGTTTCTTTCGTGGAGAAGGAAAAGGCCACTGGATCTAATGACTGTTGGGGTTTATATTTGAGGAATGCTATTTATAAATCCATGATTTGAGAAATCTATGTAGGTTAGAGAGGTTAATATAGCATAAGAGTTGAGATCATGAAGATAACTACAGTGCGCCTTCATAGGCTTTAAGAGTTAATACTTGAAAGCATTTGGAAGAGAGCCAGACATATAGCAGGAACTCAATAAATGTTTGGAGTTGTTGAGCATCTAGTATGTCCAGGTTGCCCTGCAGAGCCATGGAAAGCTCTCCCGCTGTGGTTGAGGGGCAGAGCCTCCCTTGCCTGGGAAACAGCAGCATCTGCTGGTCATCCAAGGTGATGCAGGATCCCATAATTACCAAGGTCTGGCCCAGTCCACAGTTCAAAAACTATACAGGGCACGATCAGTGGGTCTTCCCCCAAAGCATACTACGAAGAAGCATGAAAGAGTAGTCATCACTTTTAACAAGAATGTTTTTTATTTGTACAAAGCACTGCAATTTTCTCAACATTCTTCACTCATTTATCAACTTTTCACTGTATTCATTACACAAATTAACAGTGTCAAACTACACCTGTCAACCTTCTTAGAGACAAAAAAGTGCTTGAAGCACTAAATGGAAAGAGAAAAAAACAAACGAAGAAAGGTCAAAAGAGATATTTTACAAACAGTTAAAGGGGATGGTTTGGCAATGGGGTGGGGGGCTAGATTCTCGAGCACCATCAGATTTCCCCTAAGATTCAGGAGGTTTACAAAATCATTTTTAAAAGACATGAAATTGGACCTAAGAAATCAGAGGAACCTGTACTTTGGGATATTAAGCAGATTATTGAAGTTTCTGGACTGACAGAAGTGAGAAAAGAAGGGAGATAATGGGAATGGGGAGCAAAGGAAAGGCAGCAGACAGACAGGAAGTGAGAAGCACAGGAGAAAGCTGTGCCGAGAAGAAATAAAGCTTGGAACTTGTCGCAAACTGGGAGAATGAAAAGCCATAGTCCTAAGTCTGGGAGATGGCCTGTAAGAGAAAACCTGGAATTTTATCCCTTCTGGGTCACAATAAATCCTAACATTGTACAGTGGAAGGCAGTGAGCTGCATCTAACACTAAACCATTTGTTTTTTTAAGCGTTAGACATTGGCACACTTGCTTGACTAATTCCACTCTACAATGCTGATTTAAAAGCGTATTTGCCCAGAGTGCAGCACACCAACAGGTGAAATGTTTGCAGGCAATATAGAAGGGGAGCCCCAAGCCAAGTGGGTCTGTAAAAACCAAAATCCAATGAATGTTGACAGTCAAAGAGATCACAGATTCCATTGTTCTCCCATAGCCTTTTAGCAGTTTCCCAAAGCTAAGCCTTTCTGACCACTCGGAATAGCTAGTATTGTCAGATACTGTACAAGCAGGCTGACCATGATCTAAGCCTCAATTTTTCCTGAGCCTTTGGCTGCCTCTGTGATTTGGAACACAGCACATGGCATGGAAGTTGTTATTTTTGGTGGGGTAAGCATGGAAGGGAACTGAGAATCAAAACCTGCCTAATCACATATAAAAATAAACAAGAGCGATCAAATTGATTGATGAAATTATCCGTTCAGGATCCCTCTTGCCAAAAAGTCATTAACCTTTAGACCAATTAAGCAAAACAGGATTCTGCTACTCAGATGCTCTGAGTCTGGGAAGTGCCGGTTTGGTCATTCGAGCCAGTTTTCATTTCGATGTTCTCAGGCTCCCCTGCCTAAGAGTGCTCTGCCCGGTAGGAAAAAGCTTCATATGAACATACACCACACTTCTGAGTGGTACCTTCCAAGGTGCCACAGTCTCCTCACCCTACTCAGTTGTCCACTTCCTCCTCTTCATTCTGTTCTTCTTCTTCCAGTCTTTCCTCGTCTTCATCATTGTCCTCATCCCTGCTCTTGTCTTGTTCTTCTGAATCTGTTTTTTTGTCTTTGTCCTTCTTCTTTTGCTCTGAAGCTTCCTTCTTGCCTTTCTGCTCCCTCCTATATGCTGCAAGGAGGAAGGAGGGGATTAGGAGGCAAGGCTGACCCAAACAGATGGCAGCAGTTGATGCCTGTGTATAACTGGAAAAGCTGAGGCACAGAAGGAAAAATGACCTGCCTAGAATGATAAGACCTGAGATGGTCCAACTGAAATGGTTCTGAATCACATCCAATACTTGCTTACTGGACTCAAGGGATCCAAGCCAGAAAGACTTAGGACCAGGTGAGCAGGTCACACAGAATGAACATCTACTTGACTGAGAAAATAAAATGGTCATTACCTTCCAGAGCTTCTTTTAACGGGGTAATGAACCGCTGGAACTCCATCTCTTCCATGGCTGAGAGCACATCACTGGCATTCAGTGTCTTGCGTTTCCCTTTCATGGCGAAGTTGTTGGCACTGAAACAAGAAAAGAAATATTAAGGGTCACCAGACTCGCCCTTGCCGCTTATGGATCAGATAGAAAAAGGAGCACCCAGGGGTAGAATGGGAAAGCCCATGTCTTAGATGCACGGATTTTTGTGACATGGTAAATCCCTTTTCCCTGTACAAGAAAGTTAAAGCAAAGTTATTTTTTGTTTTATTTGCTTCAGATCTTGCAAAAAGTGGATGAAGGCTGTGAACCTCCCTCCCCTGAGGTAGGACAGTGATTGGGGTTGTGGGCTAAATGCCACAAACTCGGGCGCAGGGAGTCTCTTCGCGCTTCCCTTCTGTCACAGCCCACACAGCTAAGGTCTGGCTAGCTCTGCCCGCCTCACCAGGATGTGGCGTAGAGCACGAAGACGCTGGCGGCGCGGGAGATGGCGCTCCGGGCCTCCTTGGAGATGTTGACACCATCCGGGAGCTGCGAGAAGAGCGGGGGTGAGCAAAGCTACGGGCCCAGGACCTGTCTCCCCCATTGCCCGTCCGTCCGCCCCTGGCCCAACCGTCAGTCCAGCTGCTCACCGCCTCCTTGATGATTCTGGTGATGACGGCATTGGGTAGGTTGAGGTCCTCGGGCCTTTCCGCCATTGCGGCCACTGGGGCCGGCCCTCCTTCTCAGGCCTCCTCTTTAGGCAGCTACGGCGTCCAGACTTCCCGCGTCGCCACGGTCTGACCCAACGAGGCTTCCGTCCCGCCCCACGTTGCCCACATCGTGTCCCAGACGGCCCCGCGCGCGATCTGCTCCCTCCCCCAGCAGCCCCGCTTCCGCCTCAAGTCGCTGGCGCGTCCGAACGTTCCGTGCCGGGGCTGCCGTCTGGCCCCACTGACACTCGGCGTCCCTTCCCCAGCTCGTTTGTCCGCTTCACGCCACCACCACGTCTGTAGCTTTTTCACCAAATTAAGTAGGGCTCACTGGGGCTTCCGTCCCTTCCGCAGGGTACCGTGCGCCGCTGCCTAGCGACAGCGCAGCCTGCCGGCTAGCTTGGGCGACGAAGGCGAGGACGGAGCGGGCGGAGCGGGGCCCCTGGGGACGGGAGGCGGGGCCTGGTGGGAGGGGCTCACAGGCCTCATCACGGCTCCGCGAGGAGCAAGATTTTCCCAGTGGGCTTCGGCGTCCCAGCGGTGTGGCCTCTGCTTTGACTCCGCGGAACCGCCACCCTCCGAGGCCGAGTTCTCCCGCTCCCCTTTTCCGGAACGAAGCGGGGAGTCTCTTTTTTCAACTCTCACCGGAGCTGATGTCCATTCTTAATCATTACATCCCTCCCAACTTGGTAATAATAGTACTAAGGATAACTGCTACCTAGAATTTTTGAAGGCAGACTATTTTGCCAGCGCAGGGGCAATGCTGGCAACATAAAGGTGGGCATGACTAGACCTTGCGGCATTGTCAATTCGGGCTGGTCAGGTAAGGAAAGGTCGATAAACAGCCGGTTGTAAGAATAATGGAACATCACATTCCTATTCAAAAACAAACCCTGTTAAAATTGTGTTTTTTTAGTTGATTAAATTGTTCACAAAACATCTTTCTCAGTCAAAAACATTACCACAGCTTTACAGTGGCTTTTTAAGTTATATCATGTTCATGTTATGTATGTAGAAATTGTCCTCACTCCTGAGTACTAATGCTTTTTTTTTTCCTGAAAGAGATCCCAAGTCACCCTTTCGTTTTCCTGCTTATGATAATGAGTATAGAGAAATATTTCCCTATTATGAGAAAAGCAACAGGAATTTGAGGATAAATGGCAACTGAAACTGCCTCAGTTAGAAACTGTAGGGTCTGGTGGGAAAACTCTCCACTTGGATGGGACAGACCTGGTTTAAAGCTGTCAGATGCTCCGTTTCAGTCAATTGCTGTCTAGTTGAAATTGCGCCCCACTGTGTTGTCAGATATTTTGATTGCTCAAAGGAGCCAGAAATCTGGACAGTATGAATTATTTCCATTTTAAAATAATGGCCCAAAGTGAAGACTAAATGAAACAAGACACAGACCAGGTGCAATCCCAGACCAATATTTTGCTACCTTTGGTCTAAATTATAAGCTCTTTAGAAGAGAGACTTATTTTGTTTCTACTGTTTTCCATGCTTATACAGGTTTCCTCACATATTTGGTAGTCAATAGTAAACATCTTGGATAAAAGAAAGTAGAAATGGACACTGTCCTTAAAAAGTTGTGAGGGACCAGGTGGTAATGATTGCCTAAAACATTTTTAGAGAGAGAAAAATGATAGTATTTATTGAGCGCCTATTATATTGTCACACATTAAAAGTACATGATCTCATTTAATCCTTCTACAATCCTACTTAGGGATTTCTTGTCCTCTTTATATGAGGAAACAGGCTAAGAGGTTAAATCACTTGTTGGAGACCATACAGACAGTAAATGAAAAGCCAATGGCCTCTGATGCAACTACAAGTCTACTGATTTGCTGTTTGAGCAAACCCATTAATTTCCGGTGGGTAGCTGCCTGTATGAAAATTGGAGCATTGGAAAAGTGAAGCATATGGCTTTCAAAGTTTTGAGCCATGTAAAAGCACTTCTGTGACTACATTAGTTGTGATTTGATAAGGCTTTTTGGAGATGGTATCATTTCCTTTGTGATTAATGAAGGGGAAACGGAAAGGATGCTGATATTTATTCTGAACTGTATACCACACCTTTTAATATCCATTAACTAATTTTTTGTAATGACCCTGTGAAATAGGCTTATCTTCATTTTGCAGATGAGGAAACTGAGGCTCAGATTAACGAATCTTTTAAATGGTGAATTAGACCTTCTAAAGTCAGTCTGCTCCCAAACTCTTGCCACTCTACTTCATGCTGAGATGTTTTCATACTTGCTTGTTACCCTATTCTTAATTATTTTGTGACCACCATTTACCTATATGGACTCCATAGAAATATTTTATACTTTTGAGTCCAAATTAAAATCTGGACTGCATGGCTAGTATATAGTACTCCCTAATTATGTGGTTACTGTCTCTCCAGAGGACTAGAAAGCTGCAAGGCTGGCTTTTGTCCTAAACCATTCATAACTATGGACTTGCCAGATGAGAGCCAGTGGGATGAAACCACCTGTAACTTGGCTGTTTGTCAGCATCCGCAATGCTGGGCAACTATCCGCCGAATTGAGAGGGGCCACCCTCGAATCCTGGGCTCACCCTGCAGAGCTCCTCTGGATGCTAATGGTGAGTTAGCCAACCCTTGTCTCTTTCCTTACAAGCTCTCTGAACTGTTTCCATTTGGTTCCTTTTTGGCATGTTGCATGTTTTCTGGTCTGCTTTCTCAGACACATTCCCAGTGCTCACCGTTGTAAACATCTCAGATTCCTGCTTTCCGGCCAAGAGACGTGCTCATCATCATTTATCAGGATTTACCTTCACTAAGCCTCACTCTTTATTGTCTCAGGCATCAAAACTGGACTCCAAATTTCAAGGCAGGTAAATTATCATGGAATCTTCTTTTAAGGGCCTATTATCTCAAAATTTGGGGTTGACTTCCTTTATGCTTGTAGTAGACCTTGAGAAAGCTGGATTAAAAATAAAGGATCGATTCAGTTAAAGAAGTGGCAAATAAGCAATTGGAAACTAAAAGAAAGCATTCTTATTTGTGTTCTAGGAATTGGTTAAAATGGGAGGTGTATTAGTTTGCTTTGTTACCTTACAAAGTACCACAGACTGGGTATCTTAAACAACAGAAATTAATTTTGTCAAAATTCTGAAGGTTACAAATCCAAGATTAAGGTGTTGGCAGAGCTGTTTTCCTCTGAGCCCTCCTTGGCTTGTAGGTGGCCATCTTCTCTTTATGTCTTAACGTGGTCTTCCCTTTGTGCGTGCCCGTGTCCTAATCTTCTCTTCTTACATGTACATCAGTCATACTGGATGGGGGCCCACCTGTAGCACTTCATTTTACCTTAATTACCTCCAAATACAGTCAAAATCTGAAGTACAGGGGGTTAGGACATCAGCAAATGACTTTGCAGACACAATTCAGCCCATATCAGGGAATATCTATCTCATCAACTTCTATAGGTCATCAGAAAACTGTCTACGCATGCTGTCTTTCTTTTATTTTTAGGTATGAAACTATTTGTGAACTCCTGAAGTCAGAAGCAATGGCTTTTCCTTTTGAATCTCCTACAAAATATAGTCACCCAATTGGTGTTTTCTGATATATGAAGCTAAGATATCTGTGGAAAACTTAGACTTTTAAAATATGAAGACCTTGTTGTCTGGAATCAAAGCACTAGTGGTGGCCCTTGTAGAGGTTTCTTGTTTCCTGTTCGATTTAAGGAATCCCTGGATGATTTCTCTTAGGTTAAAGAGTATAGGAGAGGGTAGGACTACTTTCAGTTTCTCTAGGAACCCTGGGAAAGTAGTGGTTTCTCCCAGTCAGGGTGTCTGAAGGTGAAGACCATGGCATCATTTTTTTTTTTTTAAAGATTTTATTGGGGAAGGGGAACAGGACTTTATTGGGGAACAGTGTGTACTTCCAGGCCTTTTTTCCAAGTCAAGTTGTTGTCCTTTCAATCTTAGTTGTGGAGGGTGCCGTTCAGCTTCAAGTTGTTGTCCTTTCAATCTTAGTTGTGGAGGGTGCACCTCAGCTCCAGGTCCAGTACCCGTTTTCTAATTGCAGTGAGCACAGCCCACCATCCTTTGTGGGAGTCAAACCGGCAACCTTGTGGTTGAGAGGACACGCTCCAACTAACTGAGCCATCTGGGAGCTCAGTGGCAGCTCAGCTCAAGGTGCTGTGTTCAATCTTAGTTGCAGAGGGGCGCTGCCCACCATCCCTTGCAGGAGTCGAGGAATTGAACTGGCACCCTTGTGGTTGAGAGCCCACTGGCCCATGTGGGAATCGAACCGGCAGCCTTCGGAGTTAGGAGCATGGAGCTCTAACCGCCTGAGCCACCGGGCCGGCCCCATGGCATCATTTTTTAGTCACTCATTGAATTACCAGATATGTTGTAGTGGGGGCCACCTTGCTCTCCACTGGAGGCACAGTGGTAAACAAGATAACAGCCCTTACCCTCAAGGGGCTTTCAGCCTAGTCGGGGAGGTAAAGAATCGTTCATTGTGATGAGTGTGGTGAGAAGAGTGCCCACCCAGGTGTGTGGAGGCACCCAGAGCACTGTCTTCTGTATAGGTGGCATCTATGCCTGCACCTGGCATTAGAGCAGTTTAGTGAAGAGGGGGTTGCAGGTGGGAGGTAGAAAGGAAGAGTCTCCTAGACTACAGAACTAGCACATGCAAGATCCAGGAGGCAAGAGGACATTCTTTAGGTGTCAGAAACACACCATGTTTCCCCGAAAATAAGACCTAACCGGAAAAGAAGCCCTAGCATGAATTTTCAGGATGACATCCCCTGCACATAAGCCCTAATGTGTCTTTTGGAGCAAACCTTAGTGTAAGATCCGGTCTTGTTTTCGGGGAAACACGATAGTTCAGTGTGTTTGGAACATGGACCAGGAATTGGGGAGTGTTCAGAGATGAGGCTGGAGGAGCTGGAGTAAAAAGCAGGGGCCTAAAAAAAAAAAAAAAAAAAGCAGGGGCCTAAATCATGTAGGGCTTCATAAATCAGGCTAAGGAGTTGGGTCTCTATCTTATGCTTCTTGCGATGGTCATTCATTTATACATTTAACATGTTTTTTTTTGGTTATAAATTTTATTGGGGAATATTGGGGAACAGTGTGTTTCTCCAGGGCCCATCAGCTCCAAGCCGTTGTCCTTCAATGTAGTTGTGGAGGGCGCAGCTCAGCTCCAAGTGCAGTCGCTGTTTTCAATTGTAGTTGCAGGGGGTCACAGCCCACCCTCCCATGTGGGAATTGAACAGGCAACCTTGTTGTTGAGAGCTTGTGCTCTAATCTGCCGAGCCATCCAGCCACCCCTCCAGAAGCTCAGCGGCAGCTCATTGTCTTCAATCTAGTTGTGGAGGGCACAGCATACTGGCCCTTGTGGGAATCGAACCGGCAACCCTTTTGTTCAGAGCTCGCGCTCTAACCAACTGAGCCATCCAGCTGCCCCTTAACATGTTTTTTTTTTTTTAATAAATAAAATAGCAAGTGATATAAAAATATAAGGGGACAATATTATTTTATTGTGGTAAATATACATAACATAAAATTTACAATTTTAACCATTTCTAAGGGTACACTTTAGTGACATTAAGTACATTCGCAATGTTGTGCAACCATCACCATTATCCATTTCTAGAACTTTTTCATCATCTCAAACAGACTCTGTACTGATTAAACAATAACCCCTCATTCCCTCTTCCCTCAAGCTCCTGATAATTTCTATTATATTTTCTGTCTATGAATTTGCCTGGTTTAGGTACCTCATCTAAGTGGAATCATACAATATTTGTCCTTTTGTGTCTGGCTTATTTCACCTAGCATAATGTTTGCAAGGTTTATCTATGTTGTAGCAGGTATCAGAATTTCACTACTTGTAAGGCTGAGAAATATTCCTTTGTATATACCACATTTTGTTTGTTTAACATGTTTTTGAACATCTACATCGAAGGGACTTACAATTCTATTGATGTGATGTAACTATCGGTAGTTGGAGAGAGAGATAGAGAGAGAGAGAGAGACATAGGCGTGAATTAATTTTGATGCAACAAATAGTATTAAAGTGTTTGCAATATGCAGTGTCTGTTTGGGAGCTGTTCCAGGAAAAACAAACAAACAAAACTTAAGGAGCTGGCGAGACCCTCCATTCATTTGATAAGTCTTAAGCCCAAGGCTTTCCGTAGATAAGTAGAAGGCTTTTCCTCACAGCACTAACTTTATCACCCCAAGGAGTCTTTTGTGTCTCTGATGCATGTTTGGAAACTCATTTTTTTAGACCTTGGATGGATTTACCCGACAAAGATTTGATCAACCATGCGAATAGACCTCCCAACATAAGTCACAGATTGAAAAAGGTACTTCCTCAGCATTTTTCTCTTTACTAGCAGGAATAAAATATTTGCGTTTATTTGGCATTCTTCCTGGGAATGACTGCAATCTGAACAATGGTGACGATCATACTGATGATGACAACTATCTAGCATTGGGCCCTTACTGTATGCTAGGCTCCGTGCTAATAGCTTTACATGCTATACTGTTTCCAGAAATCCCAGACACAGGTGGGTTTGATTTATGGCAGTTTGGCATAGGTGAGAATTCTGTCTCGATCCTACATAGAATGAGTTCAGTTACTATTAGGTTGGTGCAAAAGTAATTGCAGTTTAAAAGGTTAAAAATAATTGTGAAAACGCAATTACTTTTGCACCAACCTAATAAGTACACACTGTCATCTCATAATAAAGGAAATTAGAATGCTGGAATGTCAGATGTAAATTGGGCCTTAAGGTCATCTACTCCAATGACTTTCAAATGTTTTTAGTTACGACCTATAGTAACAAATTTTATAACAAAAGTATCATGGAACAATTCTTAACTATGTGTGATGTGCTCTGATTATTTTCTTTCCTAGTCTATTTTATTCTATTTCATTTCTAAACAGTGTAGGCTGCAATTCACACATTTTGATTTCATGACCCATGAATAACTTGCAATTACAGTTTGAATAACATTACTATGGTCTATCGCATACATTTTATGGTTGAAGAAACTGAGGCCCAGATAAGAAGTGATTTCCTAAAGCACATAACTAGTTAGGGGCAGAGCTAAATTAGAGTTTAGGAAGAAAAACCCATCTACTTAACTACAATAAGAGATTTGCTATTTGCAGTCCCACTATCGAGGCCTTTTATTTTTGTCATGAGATGCTTCATTTTTCAGTGTCCTGTGGTGGAGAGAGCGTAAGAGAGTAAGAGAGAGTAGATGGGTTTGAATGGATGAATGAACAAAGCACTTACCTCTTTGGCCACTTCAGAAAAAGAGGGTTGGATTAAATTAGTTTAATTATTTGAATAGATAATACATGCACATGGTTCTAAACTCAAACAGCGTAAAAGGGTTTAGTGTGCAAAGAAGTACCCGTTTCCCCAGGCCAATCAGTTCATTTTCATGGGGACAACCTTATTTTTAAACACCGTCCTTTTCCTACTAGAGATATAGACTAGAAGGTTTACTGGAACACCAGTGTTCTAGTATCTTAAATAGCTAAAGTTAGAAGAGTTAAGGCTTTAACTTTTATGGAGATGCCTATAATTGTGGACAGGCTGTAAAAGTAGAAAACTGGCTTCTCTCTCTATCAGTTACCTCCCTGCTCCCAAATTGTATTATCTCCAGACGGTCTGTCTTTGGAGTGGAATGGGCAGAATGAGTAATGTTCCCTTAGGGGAGCCTTGAGGTACCCTGATATGAGATGGGGTTGGTTGTTGCTAAATGCCACCCTAATGTCATAGGGAGGCAGTGGAGACTATTCACTTACAACTGCTCCCTCTTACAGTACCTATACTGATACATGGTTTCCTGAGGGAATGTTATGATGATGTTTTGGGCATGGGAAATGTCTTTTCATCATCTTGTGGGACATCACACCCTTTCAGTTCGTATGATAATTTAGTCCTTAGTCTGGTACTGAATGTCATCAAGGAGCAGGTACCTGCAAGCCATACGTAGGCTCTACATTTTTCTCTTAGCTTCCAGTGCTGAATTTGAATGAGACACAACTTCCCTGCCCTCAGGATATCAGAAATAAGGTTGTAATCTGGATCCCAGGAGAACCGGAGAAGCATATGAGGTGAGTATCATGTCTAGAATTTAGGGCTCTTTAACTCTTACGTTCTGTAAATTCCTGCTGTCCTCTGCAGGCCTCCTTTTTGTGATCTCCTTTGTAGCACCTCACTGTAAGTAGCAGGAGGCCAAGCAGCGAAGGTCACATTCGCTTGCTTCTGCCTCTTGCTACACTGTAATTCTGTTTTAATGCACTAGAGATTCATGTCCTGGGACTTCCCTACATCAAATTCCACATGGCAGTAAAAAGCATACAAGATAGAGCCCAGTGTATTTGTGAGGTTTGATTAAGAAACAAATGCTGTGTGACTATTAGTTTATCTTATAAGCCATCAGCAACGAGTGACAAAGTTTTCAGTAAAGAACATGAATCTTTGGTCTCAACCCCAAGGCCAAGTACAGCGGCACAAAACGAATAGCATGTAGAGCTTGTGTACAAAGCAGAACGTGACAAAGGTGAAGTCTCGCTAATATTGAGAACCTGTGGAAGAATGTAGTTTTTCTTTTGTGACCGCTGAGGCTTTCAGATTCTGTTAAGTGACTGTTGAGAGATGATGAAACTTATGAAGTCCTTTTTATTTCATTTTCTTTTTTAATGATCCTGTGAATCCTTATAGATGCATTTTTTTGAGTGTATATATGGTGTAAACAAACAAAAAAACCTAAGGGTTTATTTTCTTTCATGTTTAGGGAGCCCAGATATAGGTGGGCCAGAGCTAATACGTGAGGCCCATGAAGTAATCAGAAACCAGAGTTCCTTCTGGATTTCTGGGTCATCATCCTTAGCCATGGCTTCCATCTTCTAAGGTGCTTCATGAGGCCTTTTAAGGTCTAAGTGACTGCTAGGGCTCCAGCCATCATATCCATGTTCCAGGGAAAATGGAGGAAGATGACAGAGCAAAAATACCTCCTTATGCTAAGCAGTGGGAATTCAGTGGAGAGCCAGATAGACTGGGTTCCTGTCCTCCTGGGGTCTTACGCTGGTGGGGGATTCAGACATTGCAAACATCACCACACCTAAGTGTATAATTATTAATTTGGATTAATGCTAGGAAAGTAAATAACTGGATTGCATGAGAGAATGGTGCAAATCTAATTTAGATGTGAGGGTGGGGGTCTTGTTTTCAGCAGCCTCTAGGTAGCAGGTACAGCTGGGCTCCCAATGGCCACCTTTGAATACTGAATACAGGATAGAAATTTTCATGGCCATCATTCACGAATATTCTTGGTGCTTTTGTTTGAGATGTCTGGGAATAAGTTGTGGTTATTCTTATTTCAAGTCCAGCTGTGAGGAAATATATTGTTCCCAGCCAGGATGGGAAGAAGAAAAGAAAGACAGCTACAGTAAGTTGGATGTTTTGGTCAAAGCTTTATAATGTTACTTTGGAGAGTTTATTTTTGTTTTCCTTTCAGATATGTTTCCCCTTCCCCTATTCTCTCTTTAAATGAATGAAATCTGCAAAAGAAAACCCCTCTTAGGAAATAATTCCCAAACCATTTTCGATTCAGGGACACTTTTTCCTTACCTCCTCCCTGTAGGAAGGCGAAGAGCACCTTGAAGAGATGTGAGGAGGAATAGTTGGGTGTTCAGGGGGAATTTTTGGTCACTTAAAAACTAATTCCCAGTGTGATGGACATAGAATTTCAATGGACTAGGAGTTAAAATAGAACTGGGCTTCTAATTCGAATTCTACCATTTATTGGGTAAAAGTAGCCATGAATGAGTCACAGAGCTGGGAGGTTGCTACGTCCATGAGAATAGTGTCTTGGTCCGTTTTGTTCATTGCTGAATCCCAGCCCAGCCCCAACCCTGTGCCTGACATGTTGTTGGCTAATACATATTTGTTCAGTGAATAAATTAATAACCAAAGAAATAAATAAATTAATAAAACAAAGAAACAAAACGACTCATCCCCGTGTAATCTGAATTCAACAATAGAGTTGGGGAGCCAGAGAGGGAAAGATGTGGCGGCCCTCATAGTGCAGATTGGGGAGCGGGCTGCTGCTGGAGTCGGTCTGGAAACACGGAGCTTCACGTGCCCCGGTTGTGTGGGATGGGAAGTGGCACTGAAGAGAGTGCTCCAGGGACTTCTTTCCACTGTTTCTCTTCCAGAAAGACAAGCCACCTCTGGTTCTCTCTGGAAAGCAGAACACAGAAACCCAGTTGAGACCTTCAGGAAACATAGTACCTCCCTCCTTCCCAGTACACTTGTTTGAGCAACTAAGTTCAGAATTCATACCTTTCTGGAACCAGTTTGACATGTTACCTCAGGAGCTCCTGAACGAGTAAGTATCATGTAAGACTGTTTTTCTGAGAAGGGTCTAAGCAGTGTGTTCTTTCTGAGTAGGGAGGGGAGAAAACCGCTACCCTACTTGTTCCCTGAGTTCTTAGACTTCCCAATAGGCACCGGTGACAATCATCACCACCATTTTTCAAGTGCTTACCATCAGCCGTGCCCTGTGCTAAATAAGCACATTACATATGTTCTCACATTTAAACCTCCGCTAGGAGCTAGACCCAATTACGCACCTCTTTTTATAGATGAGTTATGGATAAGTGGGAGGCAGAATGGATATGTGGTTTGGAGTGAGACAACCTTTGCATTTTGTATCGAAACTTACTGTTTTTATGATTTTTAGTAATGTATTTAGTCTCTTTAAGCTTCATTTTCCTCATTTGCAAAATGGGGACAATAGTACATGTCCGCAGGGTGTTGTAAGGATTCAGCCGCAGAGAGCACGGGGGCCTGACAGATAGTAAACACTGAATCCACACGCTATAGTGATTATAGCTGCTGCTGAATGAGCACTTGTTGGCACAGGCCTTTTAGGCCCAAAGTGGCTAGTTCTTCAAATCTGGAGCTGTTTTCATCTTTCTCCTCAGCTATTCTCCAAGAAGAGCTGTCTGTGATTGTCTGTCTGTCTCTGTCCTCTTCAGTCTTTTGTCAGGTGCAGGGAAAACCACTCCTTGTCCAGAGATGAAGACACAATTGGCCATGATGAAAAAGAAAGCTCCTCTGGAAAAGAGCCGACCTGACAGTGCCATTTCTACTAAGATGTTTTTATCTGCCCACCGCCTCACCCTGCAAGTAAGAGCTGGGGAGCCTCAGAGCAAGGTGTCTATGTGCAAACCCAAACTCATCTCTCTTCAAGGCTGGAACAGCTGACTATTTCTTCTTTCCCTTCTATCCTACCACTCTGGTCCCATGCCCCACAGAAGAGCAGGGCTATATGTAGGTGAAAGCAAATGATGGGGACGGGTTTGAGGAGAGCCATGCTCTCTATTTCTTCTGTACTTCATTTCCTACACTTCTCCCCTCTCCAGAACCCCTAGTACAATGCTGCACACACCGGGTTCTCTAGAAGTGCGTGTTGACTAGATGGATAAATGCATTGGGGGGATACATTTTGGGAAAGGCAAAGACCTTTCCCAACGGTAGAGCTTTCCTTCTTCTATTTCTCCAGAGACCAGCATTGAGACATCCTGAACATTTGAAGAAAGTATGTTATAACCTGAAGACAGAAGGTAGGTTTTCTGGTATGGCCAGATCTCTAGGTACCACTGCCCCTCAGCCCACAGCTCTCATACTTGATCTTCTTATCAGTTCAGTGGGGTCACATGTAGAACTCGGAAACTGCAATTTCAAGAAGCAGCAGCCCCCTCCTCTGCCCATCAGCCCGGCTTGGTCCTGACCAGGGAGAGAGTGTCACCGCTGTGGAGCAGGGCCCCACGAGCAGCCCCGGGGAGGGTGGGAGCTGTCGGAGGAGAGGACTGAGCTGGCTGTCTGGTCACCAGGTCATAGGAAGCAGCAACAGCAGCAGAGGCAGCAGCAGAGGCAGGCGAAGACACCTACTAAGAAGCAGGTAGGGCAGCAGTGAGGGGACTGCTAGGACTTGCTGGGACTAGGACAAGCGGATGCAGCCTGGCACGGGAAGGGATGTATGAGGTGGAATTCTCGCTGTTCTCTCTGGTTACAGATACAAAGTTCCTGTCTGGTTATAGACATTAACTTCCTTCTTTTAGACTCATTTGAAAAGTTTTCTTCATTTCTTCATTTCCAAAAGTGCTAATTCAGTTCTTCCTTGTGTGGGCTTCAGGAGGCTAAAAAGAAATCCAAGAGTGATGCAGGGAGCCAGCGCACTTCACTTAAACATTTCGGTGCCGTGGTTTCTGACCCATGCCCTGGTAAGGAGAATATGGGTGGGACTATCTGGCAGAATCCCAGGATGTATCTGAGGGCAGGGAACGCTGAACATGTTTGCCATTTGGGGACCTGCCTTGTCAGAATTCTCCTTGGAGTGCTTTGGTTTGGCTGACCTACCATGCATGCATCATTCTCCCATCAAATATTTACAAGCAAGCAAGCTAGGCCAGATGTCTGTCTCACATGCGATTTGAGAGAGGCCCACAAGCATGAATCCGAGCCATTTTTCCTCAGGTCCTGCTTTAGAAAAGGCAGAGGGGTTTGAGCAGGGTGATCAAGCTTAGGTTACTGACGAGAGACCCCCGAAGGCCCGTTGGCCGGTTAGGCAGTGGGGAGCCGGGTCCCCTCACAGGAGCCCCAAGAGTTCTAAGGAAGCACAGTCCGGGCCCTCCACTCGTCCGTCTCTGCAGCCTCAGGTTGTGACCACCACGTTATCGAGCCCCGTGTAGGAGGCAGGTAGCCAGTTCTTGGCGGGTGATCCTTTTCCTTCAGTGTTCATGCCTTTTTGGAGTCCTTATCTCAGCTGAGCTAGATAAAGGCTACACTTACCCGGGTCCCTCTGACGTTTCTCAGCTTGAGTGCAGAATGGGAGGGAAGGTGGGAGAAAGAATTTCCCCTAACCCTTAGAAGATTCTTCTGCCCTACTCAGACTGGACACTGCTGACTGTATTGTGAAAATGACTGTTTAATCATCAGAATTCACTCTGTAACCCTGGGGGGCACTGGGAGGGCTTAGGCGAGGTGTTTCCTGGGAAGGAGGCTGCTCTCTTGGTTTATGTCCCATCCCCCTGAGCTCTCTGATACTAATGGTGTCCTCTAACTCGAAGATCTAAGAAGGCTCCCGACCTTCACATGGGAGGTAGACAGAACCAGGGCTGGGGCCCAGGGTGGGAGGTGACTTGTTCCAGGTTATCACCCCATCCAGGGTGATCTGCACTCCCCTGAATTCCACTGCAGTTCCACTCTTCCTGATGCCTCCAATAGGAGTTTTGCTTGGGGGACTGGAATGTCCCTTTGAATCATGTTCTTAGAGCAGTGGCCTGTCCTCACGGAGTTGAGAAAGGCATTATGGAAGAGATGATTTTTGCATTAGATCTTGAATATGTGTGAGAGTTTTCCTGACATGGAGGGGAATTCCTGGAAGTGGAAGTAGCCTGTGCAAAGGCGTTTTGTGGCAGCACGGCTGCTCAGGGAACATCGAGCTGTCTCTGTGGCTGTGAGCCTGGGTATTTAAAAGAGAGACGTAGGTAGGGGCTTGAATAGCCGCTGAGATTTTTGACCTTTATCCTTCATGTCAGTGGTGCTCCACCTTTATTGCACACTGAAACCCTAATTCCCGGGGTGCACCCCAGACCTATTAAATCAGAATTTCTGGTGTTAGTACCCACGGTCCAGTGGTTTCTAGAACTCCCCAGTGCTTCCAGTGTGTAGCTAAGGGGAGAATCAGTGCTGCTAAAGAGCCAACAGAAGTGTTGAGCAAGGGAGTTCCTTGACTGGCTCTGCCTTTTAGCGTGATACCTCTGGTGGCCGCTTGGAAGCTAGTCCTTTAGAGAAAGGGATGCCGAGAGTGGAAAGAATGCGCATTTTGGGACTAGTTGGGAACATAGCTGATGCAAAAGAATCCTAGAACTAGAGCTTTTTGGGGGGAGGGGTTTCATTTTCAGAACCCGATACGGGTACGTTAGAGATGGCGCAAGAAGGTCAGAGGAGTATTTATAAACTGAAAAGGTCGAGTTAGGTCTTCTTTTGCTGCTGTGCTGTGCAGGGTCCTACCCCTTAGGTTGCTTGGAGGAATCCTGATTCTTTGAACACACACTTTCCCTTGATCTGTAATTCTGTAACAGATGAGGGCACAGTCCCAGGTGACCAGAATCCCACATAGAACCCAGAAGGCCTCCCTCCCCTTACCTGCCTCTAAGGTCTCGTCTCCTCCTGGATGGAGTCACTTGTAGACTAGGGGCTGACTAGAAGCCCCACAGTGGGACAAGAAATACCAGTAAGAAGAGAAGCGAGTTGACTTTGTGGTCACTAGGTCACAGAACTCTACCAGATTTGGAAAGTGACAAAAAGCAGCTGCAGCAGACGAAGAGAAACGGCCCCACCTTGAAACAGGTGAGAGTGTATGGAGGGCCTCCTGCGAGGGCTGTTTCCTTTTTCTGTTACTGTATAGCCACCCCAAAGCTGAAACCATAGTGGTTTGTTATTCCTCATGATGCTGTGGGTCGACTGGACAGTTTTTCTAATCTTGCTTGACGTCATTCATTCTTCTGGAGGCTGGGCTGGGGCTGTTGGCCAAATCGCCTTCGTTTTCTTCTGTGAGGCCTCTCTGTGTGGCCAATTTGGGCTCTTAACAGCATAGTGCAAGCTCACGCCAGCACTTTCTTAAAGGATGGGCCTGGAACTGGAACAGTTACACTTCTGCCACATTTTATTGGTCAAAAAAATCAAGTCCAACCCAGGTTCAAGAGGACAGGAAATCACCTCCATCTCTTGATGGAAGGAATAGCACGTGCATACAGGAATGGGAGGAATTGTTGGCAGCCACCTTCAGAGGCACTCTACCCTTAGCTGAAGGCTGGGAATGGGGAAAAGTGGGTTCTGGCTTCATCTGCTCAGCATGGAAGGCAAAGAATGTTATACAAGCTTCTCTCTTCAGCCTCAGGAGGTGGGATTTTAGGTGTTAATTATTTCTACAAGCAAAGCATCATTTAGAAAAATCCTTTGTTTCCTAAAGGTTCAAGTTTCCTTACACTTATTCTCATGAATTTCAGGCTCCCACGGAGAGACCACAGGTGGGCAACGCTGAGAACTACCAGGATTACTTGCCCAGTAAGTAGAGTAAGTTACTAGCGTGGAGTAACTTTAGGAAGTGACTGAGGACAGGGAGAGCTGAACCTGTGTTGGTGGACCAGGATGGTTCACCTCTCTGGATGGCACAGCCCTCATCCCTTAGAAGGGTCCTAGAATCACCCCAGCCCTTCCTTTTCTGTCCTCCATTTGTCACAGTTAGTTGGGAGAAAAGCTACAGGTACAATTAGTGGCTGGATCTTCTTTTAGATCCTAAATTATCCGAGAGAGAACCCACTAACGACATCAGTACTCAGATGGAGGTTGTGTGGGAAGCCCAAGAGAGGACCCCAAAGGACCTTTCAGCCAGTACATCTAGAACAAGTTGGAACCCTGAGCTCAAACTACTGAGGATTCTTCAGACCACTGCTTATGAGGATGAGGACAACCAACCCTGTGGGACGCAGAGTAAAGAGTCTCCGGAGGCATAGGCAGAAGACCTCACTGGGACAGCCTTGTTCTACAGCAGGATGCTGAGAATCTTGAGGACAGCGACCTTGAACATGAGGGCTGAAAGGACTTCTGCTCCCTGGAGCCTTTACCAGGCCTGAGCTAGGGATTCTGTTTTCTTCACTCATTTCTACTTACCTCTAAAATAAGTGAGGGAGAAAAAGCCCTATCCCCTTTAAACTTAGATGTTTTTCACTTCCATTAGGGCCAGAATAATTTTGGTGATTAAACACATTTGTTGCTTAATCAAAAGACTCATTCTCTGTTTCTGGAAGGAGGGGAGAAATATTTCTTGGCATTGTTTTCTGGGTTACTTTTATCTCCTCTGTGAAGCTCTGAAAGGTTTCCAGTTGTAGAAAGATGAATTTGACCTGTGGGAACCCCTACTGTGTTCCTGGCTTTTCCTCTAATTCTCTGGAAATGGTTTTTTTTGAGGATGGCATCCACATCATTATCCAATAATATCCATGTGTTATGTGCATATGTGTTATGTGTAATATTCCTGTGTATGTGGCAAGGACTCGTATTAACCTGAAAGAGTCTGAAGCTCCAGTTTCTAAGTTACTGAATCTGCAGGAAAGTGTCACTGATGCTCATAAAGACTCAGAATTGCAGTCTCAGGATTGTTTGAACTGGGTTTTTGGAAGGATTTTTTGTTTGTTTCATGTTTCTAATCCTTAAACCTTTAAATATAGAAACACTTCAAAATTACATAAAAGTAAAGAGAACGATATAATGAAATTCTCATGTACTCAATAAAAGCCCTGGGCCCTGTGCTCCAGGCTGGGGCCGGGGGAGTTGGGGCTCCAGTATTCTCAGCAGCTCTGCACCCAAGGTTGAGCTTCCTTCCCACAAGTGGGGGCTGGGTGGAAGAAGAGAGCCCCCACCTATAGGCGGTACTCGCAGGAACTTAGCCTCGGTGACAGGTAGTGGGGGACAAGATGAGAAATGATGACATCTTGTCCCTCCTGGGAAGACAGCCCTCTGACTCGAAGCTGGGGGGAAGGAGCCCTGTGTTCTTAGGCTTCAGCAGCATGGAGTTGAGTTTCTGCCTCACTGAAGTTGGGGTGGGTAGAGGGAGGGCATGGGTCCAGGGTCATATCCCATAGACTCTTGCAGGTCTTACAGAGCTTTTGTAGGTTTTCTTGAACAAATGTTTCCTTATTTGCTGCATGCTCTTAGGGTCATTTCCAGAGACTTAAAAAATTAAAAAAAATTTTTCACCAGCTTCATTGGAGAGTGGTCATACTGTTATGCCAGAAGTGGAACTCTGGGCTGGGCCTAAGATCTTTTTATAAAGAGAAACTTATGCCTCATCAGTGATTTGGTTACCCTAAGTACAGTTCATACAAAGAAGGGAGACTAAATGTTCAACTCCTTTGTAACATTGTCTGAAAACAGACCAAATTAGAAAGCTCCAACTGCTGCCTACCCTTGCCTCCTCTTTCCCAAGCCAAATCAAAATTATATGACATCATTTGTGTTACTAGACTGAACTATACTTAGCTGAACCTTCATGGAGAGAAGAATCCAAAAGGCATTATGTGGACTTTTTCCCTGAAAATAATATTTCTCAAATGTATACTACATCGCAGAAGGACTTCTGTGGGATACTTTAAAAATTTACAGCTTTTTTCACTTCTCTTTCACCTATTCTCAGACCTGTCCACCCAAGCAAACCCGATTTGCAGTGGTCGGTAGTGGGGCTCAGGATGGGGCAGGGTTTGGCTTTCATTTGCTCATTTTGTTGAAGACTCAGAGAAGAGAAGATCTATTTTATAACCAATTCAACAACTTTACTTCATAAAGCAATTCCCAGAAACTGGCACAATCTTTTAAGTCCTGAGTACAAAGCTACCTTTTGAAACATGACATATTTTGAGTGAGAAGATATTTGCCATATGAACACTGGCCTTTGCTGCTATTTTCAAAGGGAGGTAAAACATTTGTAGGCTGAAATTTATTTCATCTTCATCATACCAATCCCTCAAATTTGGATAATCACTAACAGAATTTAGGGAAATATAATCTACATACCACATTACAGTTTTCAAGGTGCTTTATACCCACTATTTTGGTTGGTTCTCTAACCAAATGTACAGATAAATGTGGATTGTCTCCATTTTATAGATTAGGAAACTGAGGCTCACAATGCAGGGCTGATGATAGTTCATTTGAGGCCTTTGAGTGAGAAGAAAGGCACTATTTCTATCAACTGCTGAAAAATATTTCAGTGAATGTACAAATTTGTGGTGATTAAAATATGAGCAGTATCCCGAGAGGTGGTCCACTGTCCTCAGTCAGTGAAGGGTGTGGGTTTAGAACCTGGGTCCTTACTCTTCTCTCCCCTGTATTCTGATGCTTCTCTGAGTCCCTCTCTTTAATGCACAGTTGACATTCTTAATCAGAAAGGAAGGATGAGGCCTTGCAGAAAAGAATTGACTGAGGGGGAGGAGCCCTCAGGAACCCTTTGCTTCAGCCTCCCAATCTTCTGAGAGAGCAGGAGACAGGTAAATGTTGCTAACTGGTGATTTTCCCACCCTCTGGACCAAAGGAATCAGGAGAATTAAGGCCTAATAGCCAGGACGCCCCAGACAGAATCACATGGAAATCCGTCGGTTTTACACACTTAAGCAGACAATAGGACAAGACTTAGCCTGTTGGAATATTGTCCTAGGAGCCTTATATTCCTGAGAAACTTGTCTCTGATTTCTTTTGTTTTTTTTTCTACTTTCTTTGTGAACCTTACTAGGGATAGGCCACTTCGTTTGGGTCACATGGTTTTCTGAGCACGCTTCACGATGACACTGGGCCCAGTTTGACCTGTGTCTAGAAGTGAGTCAATGAAAACATTCAGATCCCATGTCCACACCCTTCTTGCAGAGCCAGCCATCTTTTGTTTTGGTATTGGTCCTGATATCTGGGGTAACAGACTTTGTTCTTCATTGTTTTTTGGATTACACAAATCTCCCTGAGGTGGGAGGGAGTCAGGCTTTCATTCATGGTAGCAGTGACCCTTAAAAATCAGTTTATTCAAATGTGCCTAAAGGAATTGTTTGCTAAATTAAAGACAGAAATACCTCTGGCCTTTAGATAGAAACGATTAGAGGCCCTTTGGAGTCCAGAGGAATCTGGAAAAGAAGTTCTAAATTTTCTCTTTTCATTTACCAGAAGGTACCAGGGTGTGGAATTAATTTGCTCTCCTGTTTATACATTTATTTAACAAATATAGGGTACCTATTATATGTTAGAGAATCAACCCCTAGATTATCTTGTTAGAGAAAAGAGAAGTTCTGGAGAGACAGTGAGAGTTATTTCCAGGAATATATGTACCGTGTTTCCCCGAAAATAAGACCTAGCCGGACAATCAAGCTCTAATGCGTCTTTTGGAGCAAAAATTAATATAAGACCCAGTCTTATTTTAATATAAGTCTGGGTCTTATATAAGACCGGGTATAATATAGTATAATATAATATAACATGATATATAATATAATAATATAATATAATACCATGTCTTATATTAATTTTTGCTCCAAAAACGCATTAGAGCTGATTGTCCGGCTAGGTCTTATTTTCGGGAAAACATGGTAGCTAGAAATTTTCCTGGATCAATCGGTAAAGTTATTTGGGACCAGTAGATGGCGATATTACATTATGAAAATGGCATCCTTCAAAGACTGGAGGTCTGGTTATTTCTGAAGCCAATGTCTACACAGCCAGAGACTTTTTCTGTGAGTAAATGGAGAAAAATCCACACTTCACCATTTACATATGTGACCCAATTTAAATGCTCAAGGGGACTAGTAGCTCCTGGAAGGATGGGGCTGTGTCTATTGTTGTCATGGTTACAGCCCCGGATTATAGCCCTAGCATGTAGTAAGCACTCCATCCATTCTTGACGAATGAATTAGTCTTTCAACAGTTTAGACTGTCATTAGAGGAACCATTCAAGAGTGTGGAAAATTCTGGAACATGCTCAGAGGCCTAGGATTTAGGGAAGTTGGGAGCTACTGATGACCCTGAAGATCGTCAGTTGGGCAAAGACTTAGGAAAGCCGCAGTTGGGAAGGCAGAAACACCAAAAGCAATCTGAGGCTCTGGTACTGCTTTGTGTCCTAAATTTATCTCGATTAGATTTCACCTGTTTAAAAATACAGGGAGTGTGTAAACCAACAAATTCAGGTGTGTTTTTTCTTTCTCTTGAGTCTATATTACTTCTAAGGATGGCTCTGTCTTGGAAGAGATCTCCAAAAATAATTTCCTCTACTTTTCTCTGCCTCTCATTCATTGGTACATTTGTTCATTCAATCACTTATTTGTTAATAATTCATTCCTTACACAAATGTTAATTGAGCGCCTATTATGTGCAAAGCACGGACTAGGCTGGGTGATTATCTCTGACCTTTTTCTCTCATGGCCCCTTTAAGTTGAATTAATCACAAAATCATATTAGTTGTCATATCCAAATCCGTGCTCCTCTCTGTTCCTCCTGCCCCTACCCAGGTCCAGGCCTCCATCTTCTTTCCTCAGGGTTACGGCACCAACCCTGTTCTTTACAGCCACCATCCATTCTCCCAGCTTTCATATGCAAATATGATCCTGACACTCCTTTCCTCTAAAAACTCTCCCTTGCCCTCAGGGTCAAACCCAACCTCTTTTGCTTGTTTTACAAGGCTTGCAAGGAAGGGCTGTGACTTGGCTGGGCCATGCTTGTCTCTGCAGCCCGGATTCCCCCATTCCCACCTTGTTCTATGTGATCCAGCAATGATTTTTTTCTTTTGTTTCTTCTAATGAGCCCTGACCTCTCTTACCTTCAGATCTTCTTCCCTGTACTTTTCCTTCAACCTGTAAAATTATTTTCTTCTCCCCTCTGCCTAGTTATTATATTTTCTACTTATTTTTCAGGTGTCAGCTTACATGTTTCCTATTTGGGGAAGCTTTTTCTGACCACTGTCAGGGTGAGGCTCCCCTCTTTCAATTCTCCTCTTGTAGTCTCTGTGGGGTTCACAGCTTTTTCATTGCCACCCTCTCCTGCCAGACTATAGTTCTGTGAGTGGCATCTGTCTTCACTGCATATCTTTCGCATCTAGTTGTATGCCTGGCACTTTGTAAATGCTGAATGAGCAAATGAATAAAAAGCATATGACATATTTCCTTTCTTTAGGGTACATGTAATGTAGCAGCGTGAGCTGAGTGGAGCAAAGAAGGAAGTATAGTAATGAGAAGAAGGAGGGGGCAATTCGAGTGCTACCATTTGAAACTGAGTTATGTTTTGGCAAGAGGAGACGTTTGTGGAGGTGACCTTTAGGTGGAGAGAAGTGACAGGTCGGAAAAGTTTGGGGGATCCAGGAGTGTATTGTTCCTGCCTGGGAAGAGTGGATGGGAAGCTTGTGACTAGATGTTCAGGGCCTTGAATGCCAGGCTAGAAAGAGTGGACTCTGTTTGCTAGCCATTGACGGCTGTTGAATAGGGGAGTGATAGGACTAAATGAGTGCTCTAGGAAATGTTCATCTAATGGCCGTGAAACTTGAATTAGAGAGAGACCAGCAAGATCAGTTAGGAGGCGATCATAAAAGTCAAGATGAGAGGTGATCAAGGCCTGGATTATATAGGTGGCAATAAGAATGGAGACAAAGGGACATTGTACAGAGGAAAGATTAACAACTTGGAAACTGGAAAGAGGGAGAGGGAGGAGTCAAAGAATTTTCAGCTTGATTCAGTGAGGTTCTGTCATTATCAGAAATTGTGAAGTCAAAAGGAAGAACCAATTTAAAGAAAGATCAATGTTTGATGTAGTTGGAATCCCTCAACATGAAACCTTTACAACGGAGTTATTGCTATATATGCTTTTCACTTACGGAAACTCAATCAACGTGCAGGGCCAAAAAATGAGGCACAAGTGGGAGGAGTGACAGAGAGACTATAATGCAACTGGTGGGGGCTGTTCTACTTCTGCCACTCAGTGAAATTATGTCCTAGAGGGAGTGTGAGATGGGGAAGGCAAATTTACTGTTCCCCTTTCGATTTACAATACCATGTGCATTTTATGGGTGACTAATGGCTATTTGAGGGTAATTTTTGGCTATTCACAATCTATGTCTTAGATGCTGATTTTAGATCTGCATTCCCTAGCAAGATTTTGCCTTTTTATGTGTGCCAAACACTAGGCTGGGTGGTAGGCAGCTACAAAGAAGACATATCTCAGTCACTGCACTAGAGTTGCCCACAGTCTAGATGGGGAGAAAGATAGGGAAGCAGACAATTAGAGCTACAGACTATGTGAGCAGTCAGAGGAGGGTGCTGAACGGAAGGAGCTTGTTGGTTAGTGAATCAAAGCAGAGGTAGTCCTGGGCCCTGCGATTGGAGAGAGATCTAGAAGTTATCATCAGAACAGGTAAGAGTAGCAATAAGAGTGGATGAGATCTCAGAGGGGGAAAATATTTAGGAAGGAAGGGATGAAAGGGCACAACTAAGTAACATTTTCTAGGCGTAAGAGTCGTAAAATAGAGGAATTATTAGGGAAGTGGGAGGAAAATGAAAGCAAGGTGGGTGAGTACTGAGGAGAGGCACATATTTTCATAATTAGGAAGTCAATGGTGACCTCTGAATGAACAGTTTCAGTAGAGTGATGGGCAAAAAAAGGAGTCCAAGAGTGATTGGTATGAACCTGGAAGCAAAGGGAGCACATGCCACTTCTCTCAGTTGCAGCTCCAGTAAAACCAACCTAGATATATCCCCTAGTTTCTGATGAAACGTCCCTGGAGAGTGTTTGGGATCTCTGGATGCCATGACCTCTGTTTTTGTATGGTCTGTCCACTGGAAGGGCACGTTGTCATCACATTATACTAATCCAGAAATTGGCTTTGCTCTACATAAGCCTTATATTCAAGCTTGAGTGCAATCCAGCTGAGCCACAGATCTCAGCTGTGGTTGTTGCATTTTATACTAAACACATCTATATTATTTTCTTCCATAAGTAGAATCCATATTCCCACATGACTGCAAAAGCTAACTTGCTAATAGCTTCCCTGGAGTTTGCTTCTTGCAATTATCTCATCAGAATTTAGACAAAGCAATATATAGCAATTTATTCCAGGATGCAGGGAGTTCTAGGTGTTTTGTAGTCAAATGTTCCTTGTCTAGTTATATTGTTCTTTTAAAGAGATTTAAATAATAAGAAAAAACTCTTTTATATGTACCTACATAGTTACCATTTTTGGTGTTCTCCTCATTCCTTTGTATAGATCAAGACTTGCATATGGTATCATTTTCTTTCTGCCTGAAAGACTTAAACACTTCGTGTAGTGCTGGTTTGTTGAGGACGAATTCATCAACAACAAATGAATGATGAATTTACTCAGCTTTTGTAAGTCTAAGAAAGTATCTTTGGCTTTATTTTTGAAAGCTATTTTTGCTGGGTAAAGAATTCTAGGTTGGCAGTTTTTTCTCTCAGTATTTTAAAGATGTTGCTTTACTGTCTTTGGGTACATATTTCTGATGAGAAGTCCAATGTCTTTCTTATCTTTGTTCCCATGGCTGCTTTTAAGACTTCTTTTTTCTGGCCACTTTTAAGATTTTCTCTTTATCACTGATTTTAAGCAATTTGATTGTGATGTGCTTTGATACAGGTTTCTTCATGTTTCTTCCGCTTGGGGTTCATTGAGCTTCTCGGATTTATGGGTTTATAATTTCCATCAAATTTGAGAAATTTTCACCCATTATGTCTTCAAATACATTTTCTGTCCTCTATTTCCTTTAGGGATTCCAATTATATATCTGTTAGGCTGCTGAAAGTTGTCCTGCAGCTCGGTTGTCTTTCTTTCTTTCTTGGGGGATGGGGGTGGGTCCTTTTTCTCTTTGTGTTTCATTTTGGATAGTTTCTATTGCTGTGTCTTCAAGTTCACTAATCTTTTTCTCTTTCCTGTAGTGTATAATCTGCTGTTAACCCCTATCTGTCTGTCTGTCTGTCTATCTATCTATCTATCTATCTATCTATCTATCTATCTATCTATCTATCTATCTATCTCAGACGTTATATTTTTCACCTTTAGATGTTCAATTTGTCCTTTTTATATATCTTCCATGTCTCTACTTAACATCCTCTTAAAATGCTTCTTGAACATACAGAATACAATTGTAATAACTATTTTAATGTGTTGTCTACTAATTCTGTTGTCTGTGTCATTTCTGGATTGGTTTCTATTGATTTTTCTCCTCATTATAGCTCACATTTTCCTGCTTCTTTACATGCCTGGTAACTTTTTATTGGATACCAAACATTGTGAATTTTACCTTGTGGGTGTTGGATATTTTTGTATGCCTATAAATATTTTTGAGCTTGTTCTAGGATGCAGTTAATTTACTTATAAATGTTTTGGTCCTTTTGGGTCTTGCTTTTAAGCTTTTATGGATGGAACCAGAGCATGATTTAGCCTAGGGCTAATTATTCCCCACAACTGAGGCAAAACCCTTCTGAGTCCCTACCCAATGCCCCATGAGTTAGGTCTTTCTACTCTGGCTTAAGAGAATAAGAATTATTCCTCATCATGTGGGAGCTTCAAAGATTGTTCCCTCTAATCCTTTTGGGTGGTTCTTTCCCCAGCCTCAGGGTTCTTTCCTTACACCCTTGAGCTTACCAGCACTCATCTGAAGATTTGAGGGAAACCCCTCTGCAGTTCCCTGAGCTCTCTCTTTATGCAGCTTTTCCCTCTCTGATACTCTGTCCTGTGAACTCTAGCTGCCTTGGCTTCCTGAACTTTTCAACTGAGGGAGTTGACCTGGGTACCCTCTCCTGTCCAGACAGCTCTCCAGGCAATAAGCTGGGGGCAGTCGTAGTGCTCTCCTTGCTGATTTTCTGTTTCTCAGGAATCATTGTCCTTTGTTGCTTGGTGTCCCACATCTTTTCATATATTGTCCAGTCTTTTCATTATTTCAGGTGAGAGGGAAAATCCAGTTTCTGGAGGGAATTCAGTCCTAAGACGTTACTTCATCTTGGCAGGAGGCAGAAGTTTCTGTTATTCTTTAAGTTTGGAAAATGTTTTGTGGGCCTCTGGAGCCTTTGGCCAAGCCAATCCAAGTTGCTTGTTATCAGGTGCTTACTGAAGAGGCTAAAAGGGTTTCCAACATAAGTACAAGGACACTGAACCATTCTAGGAGGGACAGGGGACTCTGCTTTTCTATTTTGGCTCTTGTCAAGTCTTTGGCTTTTATCTTTGAACTCAACTTACTCTTTCATATTCCTTTGGCAGTGAAGGTTTTCATCTCTTCTACTTTGAAATAATACCTCTCAGCTCACTTGAAATCTTAAAATTTTTACTTGGTTCTCTTAGGTCACCAAAGGCTTCTACATCTGAGGCAAATGAAAGTTTCTCAGTGGTATTTACAGCAACCAGCATCTGCTTCTGTGGAGAACCACTACCCCAAGACACTGTGTTCTAACTTGAACATGAATTGCAGACGTACTTTTAAAAGGCAAATCCTGCATTTCAAGGGTGAATAAAATACCGCTTAACAAAGCATTCCAGCTGGTTAAATTTAGGACAAAAAAGAAAAAAAAAAACTGACCCAAGAATCCCAATATTCTCTGGCTTTGAGCCCAGGGTATTTTTCCTTTTAGAGTGAATTTGGTACATTTTCATTCATGTGGAGCTGTTGCCTCCCAGCATTTTATTCTGGGATGGAAGGTCAACAGTGATTGCCTTGTTGCTAAATCCAATGGACACTTCTCAGTTGTTAACTTACTTGACCTCTCCAATGGTATTTGACATCGTTGACTATAATCTCCCTCTTAGTACACTCTGACTTTCCTTCTCCCTTTCTAGCCTTTTTTCCTCTGCCTGTCTTTTCTGTTAGTATTCTTGGCTCTCTTGTGAGTCTTCTTCTCACATTAAACATTCTCCTTGGGCTCTCTTATTAATGGCCATGGCTTGACTGGGAATTCCTAAATCTGAATTTGTAGCCTAAGTATTTTTCCTGAACCGCTGTCCAGCATATTCAACAGTTCACTTGACATTTTCACGTGGACAGCACATAGGTAACTCAACCTTAGCAGGCTCATAGTTGAACTCATCAAGTCTCCCCTCAGTTCAGCCCTTCCATTTCTGTAAAGGGCACTTCTAGACATTCAATTTCTCAATCCAGGATTCCTTGCATTTTATCTTCCAATCAATCATCAAGTCCTGTTGATTGTACCTCTTTCCATCCCTACTGCTACTACATTAGTTTGGCCACTATCATCTTTTATCTGAATTACAAGAAAAGCCTTCACCTAACAACACTTTCTGATTCCAACCTTCATGCAACCCTTCCTCCATCCCAATCCATGTTTTCAGACTTTAGCCAGAGTGATCTTTCTAAAACGTAAATTAAAACCTTTTGGCATCTTGCTTAAAATCTTCCGATGACTGCCCTATGCTCTTAGGATTAAGCCTGAGCTCCTTTCAATAATATATGAAGCCCTGTATGATGTTTACCTTCTTGCATATTACTTCCTCCTTCATGCTCTAAGTTCCCTGCCACGTTTCCCATTGTTCAGTTCCTCAAGCGTACAATGCTTTTCTCATATTCTGACCTTTGCATGTTTTGTTCTTTATGCCTCTGTAACCCTTCCTTTACCTCCTTTGCTTGGCTAAATCATCCTTCAGGTCACTTTCTCTGAGAAGTCTTCTCTGACTTCTTTATCATCTCAGTCTGCCCATCTCCCCAGTCTAAGTGAGATGTTAATCTGTTTGTGCAGGTTGCCATGTTTCCTTTGTTGTAACACTCATCCAGTGTCTCACTAGATTGAAAGCTCCATCTTGCTCACTTCTATATCCCCAGTGCTCAGTGGAAGGTTCAGCACAGCACAGGGGCTTAGCTTAGCAGAAATTTGTGGAATTGAGTTTTAATGTGTCAGTAACCACGGAGGGCTCAGTCCTATTAGTTTGCCCCCAGCTATTCTGAGCAGGAGGGTTGATGTGAAAGATGACATTCTATAGTGGTTTTTTGGCTAGATTCTTATTTCTCCACAGTTTATTTATTACTTTAGCAACTTGATTTATTTAACAACTTTGAACCTTAGTCACCTCATCTATAAATACAAATGCTTGAATTTCCTGAAGGCAAATGGTGGGACCAGATTTTTTCTTTCTTTGGTTACTAGTCTTTTATGCATTAGTCATTTATTTTCCTCTCTTGTGCAATGATTATTCATGTTTTTTGGTACATTCATATTTTTCTTACTTGATTTGTAAGATTTCTTTGTATATATTGGCCATATATTTAAAAAGTACTTTAAATTCATTTTTTAAATTTAAAAAAACCTTAACTTTTTATGGCCATAGAAAAGCTTTTAATTTTTTTGACTTTTTTCAATCATTTAAAAATATGAAATCCATTCTTAGCTCACTTGCAGCACAAAAATAGATAGTAGGCCAGATTTGGCTTGTAGGCATATTTTGCCAACCCTTGCACTAATAGGTTCATTAAATTTGAACCACCTTTGCAATCCTGGAATGAATACTACTTGATTGTAAATATACTGCTGGTTTTAATATGCTAATGTTTAGGATTTTAGTGTTTATATTCATAAGTCAGATTGTTCTAGCAGAGATTTCAATCTCGTTATAGCGCAGAAATTTATTTTATTTGGCCTACATAATATTTTAAAATTTCTTACTGAATAGCCAATATTAAAAATTTGGGAGATATTATATTAAAAATTATATGTTTCTAGCTTTTCCTTAAAAACAGGAATGTGTCAAAACTGGGAGAATGTGAGCCCAGTTTGGTCATAATTTTAATAGATCTTCTCAATGTATATTTTCTATTTCATTAATTTCTACTCTTATTTTTATCTTTGACCTTTGGTCTGTAGTTTTCTGTTGCTAACCTTGTCTGATTGTTGTCTTTGCCTAGGCTTGTACCTAGCACTGAAAAGTCTTTCAGTTTTTTTTCTAGTGCTGAAACAGTTTAAATGACATTGGCATTCTGTGTTTCTTGAAGGTCTTATAGAATTGGCCTCTAAAACTATCTGGGTCTTCTATAATTTTGTCAGGGGGAATTTTGATTTCCTTGTCTATTTTATCTATGGTTAGTGAGCTTTTAAAAATTTCAAACTCTTGTATCAATTTTAGTAATTAATGCTTTCTAGAAAATCATCCATTTTCTCCTCAGATTTTCAAATTTATAAATAAGATTGCAATGGTTTCCTCTTATAATAGAAAGAATTACCTTTGTATTGTGGGTATCTTTCTCTTTCCTAAACCTGTTTACTTATAGTTTTCTTTGTTTTGCCAGAGTTCTGTTTTATTTATTTATTTATTTATTTATTTATTTATTTATTTATTTAAAGAACAAGGCTTTGGTTTTATTGTTGAAGCCTATTGTAAAACAAAATAAATTTAAACGTTAACTATATTATTTCCTTTTTTTAAAAAAAAAACAACACTTTTATTTATTTAAGTGTGTTTTTCCAGGACCCATTAACTCCAAGTCAAGTAGTTGTTTCAATCTAATAGTGGAGGGTGCAGCTCACAGTGGCCCATGTGGGGATCGAAACGGCAACCTTGTTGTTAAGAGCACGGCGCTCTAACCAACTGCACTAACTGGCCGCCCCTGTATTATTTCCTTTTAAGATTTTCATCTTAATTAGCTTTTTCCTCCTCTGTTTGAAATGAATCTTTAAAAACTTTTGAAAATCTTTCTTATATTCTAAATAAAATCGTTTTTCTCCTTGAACTTTCTATTCTAGTCCAGTGATCTGTTTGTCTTCTTTCTGGTACTACATTATTATAATATTATTTACAGTTGGTAGTCCTCGTCCCCTTTATTATTATTTTTCAATAATTATTTGGCTATTGGGCCAGATGATATCTAAAGGAACTACGATTCTTTAATAGCTAGGTGAAAATGCATCCAAATAAATCCATTTAGTCCCTTCCCTCCAAACCCAGGTAGTCCTTATTCTTCTAGATACAGTCAGTCATAAAAAATGCCTACAATCGATCTTTGTATCTGAATGTGGTATATGTATGTAGTGTATTTAAGTGGGTTTTTTTGTGTGTGTCTGTGTGGTGTGTGTTTATGTGCTTGTATCTAGGATGCATGTATAGTGTGTGGGGTTTGTATATATATATGATGTATGTAATATGTTTATGTGTGTGTATGTACTAGTATATGGTATATTTGTGTATGTGGAGCGTTAGTGTTTATACATGGGAAGTGTTATGGTATGTATGTGTGTGTAGTGTGTGCGGTGTGTGTGAGGTGTAAGAGAGCAACTGAGGCCAATGGCCAGGGGATGCTGGAGTGCTCAGGGCATGTCAGAAAGCTGGGCTTGGTCCTCAAACTCCCCTGCCTTCTTGGGGAAAGCAGGGCCATAACCACAACACCTTCTGGATGTCCCCTGTGGACAGTAGAATGGATTAGTAGGACCAGTCTCTCCTATAATGGTACTGCCCAGGCTCCCACTCACTCTGTCCTCCTTCACTTGAGAAAAGAGTGACCTGCTCCTTTAAGAGAAGGAAGTTTCCAGTGCTCTACTAAGTCAGGGGCCTTATGGTTGGTGGTAAAGGTGGTGGAAGTGGTGCCACTACAGGAGTCGGATCAGGATCAGAGTGGCATTGGGGTCTCCCAACTAAATATGTTAGCTGCTGAATAGGGCAGGAGCTGGGAGGGAACTTACAAGGCAGTGGCACTTTTGTCCTGAGTGGGGTGAAGTGGGACTTTTTGTCCTGAGTGAGCTGAAGTGTGGTCCTCAGTCTTTTTACCCCAGACCACATCCAGATAGCTCAACTCTGCCCAGCTCTCCTGCTGGGCCCCACCCTCGTGAGGGTGCATTTGGCAGGTTGCTCTCAGCTTCCTGAGTCCAAGGTGATTTTCCTTAGTATGGGAAATTTTCTCTAGTATCCCCTAGAGAGCAGAGCAAGGCCTCTGGCAGAGCTGTGAAGGGGCCACTATCCTCTTGGGCACATCACTCTCCCCTTCCCTGTGGACCTCCTAATTCCTCCTGGGAGAGAACATCCCTCTCAGGGGGCATCCTCAGGCCGTGCCTACCCATGCTCCCATCTTGCTCCTGCAGGTCTTACAGCACCCCCAGCCTCAGTGTCCTGTCTGTACCCTGTGGCTGGAGGCTGAGATGACCCATTTTCCCTGGATAGATGGAATGGCAGGGCCAGGATACCTCCCTCGCCAGAAAGGATGCCTGGACTCAAACTTCCCCGGCTAGGAAGATGATCAGGCACACTCAAGTCCAGGATGCAGGTAAGTCCATCTGCCGCCAGGTTGGGGCCAGGGAGGTAAGCTTGTTCCCTGCTAAGGGCAGTGCTCATGGTGTGGGGGCTGGGGGAAAACAGAGCAGGGCCTCCCAAAGTGTCAGGATTCAAACAATCCACCTACCTTTTATGTGACTCATTTGCACTTGACCAGTAGTTTGCTGACTTCAGGGCACCTTCTCTAGTTTCAGCTCCCTGCTGGTGGCCCGCTGGCCCTGTGGGATCTAGTTTTCTTACCTGCCTCAAGAAGGCAGGTCTGCTACTTCCACTTGCTGTTGGCAATGGGGCAGGTCTGGACGCCAAGGAGGAACAGAAGGAGGATAGCCTTTGGGACAGACAGGCCTGTGTTCAGATTTCAGCTCTCCCAACCTTAGCTAAGTTACCTACTCTGCCTGCCTGAGGTTCAGATTTATCCCTGGTAAATTGGGGCTAATGCTTTCTAGGGTTACTGTGAATATTTAATGAGATGATGTGTGTAAATTTCCCAGCTCAGCCCCTTTCACTTGGTACTCAATACATATAACTTTTCTCCCCACTGTCTCTAGTGCATCCCCCAACTCTGTCTTGAGTGGATCACTGAGTCACAAATATCCATTTGGCAACTTCAGACATTTCCCATTTTTAGACTTACATAAGACCAGCAACTTTCCCTCCCACAGCGGCACCAGTCAGAGATTTGCAGAGCAGATGTCTTGGTGTGAATCTGCTCCCAGGAGGCGTCCCATGAAGGTTTGCCGACAAAGCAGCTCAGGGGCTGACCTTCCTTCCACTCCTCCTCGCACCAGACTCTGGAGACTGAAAGCATCTGCCTCCTCTGCATAGTGTACTTTTCAGTCCCCTCATATGCTGGGGGCCTGTCCTGCCCCATGGCACCAGGCTGCAAATGGGGGTCTGTGAGGCTGGCTGGAGCACACTGCTGTGGTCTGGACTTATGCCAGCTTCTCTCATCCAAGAGGGGGCCCACGAGGGAGATAGAGAGGGCAGGGTTTGGGAAGGGGCTGCAGCCTGGTGGGTGGGTGCGTCCGTGTGGAGAACACTTTTCCAAAGCCCCTGGGCCAGGAGGGTGCTCCTTTGCTTTTGCTCCGGTCCGGTGATTACAGGTCTGAGCTTCAAAGCATGTTACAAACCGGGCTAATTGCTAGCCTGGGAGAACTGGAGGAGCAGGCCAAGCGCGCCTGAATGGGCAGCCCAGGGACTGCGGGCCTGTCGTTGGGATGGCACTTCCAGCCTGGAGCGGTCCTGGAGCCAGGAGACCTGGTGTGGCCGCCGGGTCCTGCGCGCTCTTGGGGAGGACTGCGGTCCTAGCCGCGGTGGCTGCCCTCGCAGTTGGGGCGCCAGCGCCATTCCGCCTCTGGCCGGCGTCTGCTCTGTCAGGTGGAAACCTTCCCATTCAAACCAGCGCGGGCCAATCAGGGCCCGGCGCGCCCGCCTGTTCAAACGCGCGATTCAGCCGGGCCTCCGGCTCCCGCCTGGGAGACCGGTGCGGGGCGGGTGAACCTGCTGCCTCGGTTACTGTGGAGCAACACAGACGCTTCGGGTTACAGGCTCACCCTCCCGGCCCGGAGCGGGCGGCCATGGAGCACTCCCTGCACCGCGTCTCCCTCGGGAGCCGGCGTGCCCACCCGGGCTTGTCCTTCTACCTCACCACCTTTGGTAAGTGCCCTCTGCGGCCCGCTGCCAGGACTGCTGCACCCTGCTCTCAGCGCCCAGAAAGGGCGCCCCCATGGTGATAGATGAGGCTGGGAGCAGATGAGCCTTCTGTTTGGGGGCACCTTCTCTGGCCCCTTCCTCCTGTGGTTGCCCAGGTGGGGCTCAGGACACAGGCTCAGACCGTGCAAGCTGCTGGGCACCACCTGCTCCCTGGCCACTGGTGCCAAGTGCAGTTGGTTCTGCCTCACTGGGCTGGAATAATCACGCCCCAGTTAATCTTTCAGACCCGGTTTGTCACCGCTGAGTTTTCCATTAGCAAGCAGCTCAGGGTTAAATCAAGGTCTTGTTGCTATGTCTCAACCTCTCCTCAGTTCTCTTTCCTTTGGTGCAGGGACAGGGCAGGTGCCAGGTTAGCCCAAGTGGCCTTGTTTCCTTGTGGGCTAACCTTGGAAGCAGTGTGACTGCTCCAGTGGACATCTGACCTATAAGAGAGATGGGAGAATTCTCTTCTCCAGGAGTGACCAGGCTCTCAGGAGGGTCACAGGGCTGCTCTGGGGACTTGAAAGGAATGGGCAGTGGGTTCCTGCTCGCAAGCCCCTAGGTAGCAGGACTGAGTTCCCTGAAATAACAGCTGGGTAGCAGCTACCCCAAGGCTCTAGGCAAACCCAGCCTTCCAAGTAGCCATAGTAAAGCTAATAGCCAGGTCCTAGAATACAGCCCTTTACAGTCTCCATTCCTTTTCTCACTGGTTCTGCAAAACCTTGTGGAGAGGGGGTTATGTTTCCTCTGTGAAGACTTGAGATCCAGAGAGACGAAGGCCTCCCAGTGAGCCAGTGACAGGAGTTGGTACCTGAGCTCAAGCCTCTGAGACGACCTGTCTGGCACATTTGTTTTGAACTTGTATACAATTTTCTTTATAAAGGTTGGGGAAGTTACTGCAACATAACTGGACTTTGCCCAGATTTCAAAGACAGAGCACGTGGGGAGTTAGGCCCTTGCTAGGGTCCGGGTCCCTATTCTCAGGCTACCTCTGTTGACACACTTGGCTCTTCACAACCTGCCTTTTCCTCTAGTGGCACAGGAAGTGATGGGAAAGCAGTGGCTTGGCTCCCAGAAGTGGCTGTGGTCTGGCATCCTGGAATTTACTGGTCCAGTTGGTGGAGGATAATAATGAGAGTAATTGACTAGCCACCACTATTGAGATCTTACCGTGTGTCGTGCCTTGTGCCACGTGCTTACCTACATTATCTCATTTAATCCTTCCAACCCTCAGAGGCAATTCCTGTGAACCCCCCCAGGATTTGGGACTGTACTAGACAAAGGAGGTGTCTGGGATGAGTTGGTGGGGCTGGAGGGGTCAGAATGAGTGTCGGGAGCTGGAGACCCTGCTACCTTAGCTGTTTCCTGATTCAAATGTAAAACTGTTTCACTGTTTTCTCCTCTTTATTCTCATGGTGAGATGTATTCATTGTTGAAAACTTAGTGACAAGAAGAAAGTAAGAATCACCTGTAATCTGAAATCTGATTCCCCAGAAAAGACCATTGTTAACATTTTTTGGTTTATATCCTCAGACTTCTCTCTCTGTCTCTCTCTGTCTCTCTCTCTCTCTCTCTCTCTCTCTCTCTCTCTCTCTCTCTCTCTCCTAATTTAAACAAAATTCAGATCATATTGTACGTACAGTTTTGTAACCTGCTTCTTTTCCTTACTGGTACGAGGTGACTATTTCCTTGCACCAGTCCACATTTCTTCTGTTGAATGAATCTCCCTGCCAGATCTGGGAAATTGAGGCGTGTCCAGTGCAGCAGGGAATGGATGCCCTGCCCAGCCATGGCCTCAAGGCTGGGTCGGATGGGTAGCAGGGAAGGTGCCTGCTTGAACCAGTCAGTGCCTGACCTGAGTGTGCAGCGGGCGGCAGGAACCTGGTGGGGTAGAGAGACTCCTGCTCTAACGTCTCCTCCTGCTCTAATGTGTGCAGTCTCCTCTCAGTGTCCCCGAGGACACTGGTGGGCACTGGAAAAGTTCTCGCCTGTTTCCTTCATTAACTGTTTTTTTGACAAATGCCACCCCTCTTCCAGTCTGGTGACTTTTCTTCATACAGGGAGGGATCTTTGCCTGTCTGCTCATGAGTGAAGATTCATATCAGTGGTTACCAGCCTGGCCGATTATCAAAAGCACCTGGGGAGCCTGTTAAAAACAGATTTCTAGGATCTTCTCCCAGAGATCATGTTTTAATAGGTCTGGGGCGGAGCCTGAGAATCTAATTTTAAGAAGCCACGGAAGTATTTCAGCGATTCAGGCAGGTTTGGAAGCTATAGAGTCAGTTTTGGAAGCTATAGATTCAGAGTCAGTTTTGTTAGCCATGGACTTCTCACCAGGAAGGTCTTTGCTAAGTTTTCCTCCATTCCCTGGCCTTTCCCCAGCATGGCAGGTGCCTGGCCTTCAGCATGGGGCTTTGCCCTGGTAGAACCAGATGAAGGTGCTGCCTAGCTGGTAGTTTCCTGAGCACAAACATTTAAAACGTTTTTTTATTTAATTAATATTATTTTTACTTTGTTTCAATTACAGTTGACAATATTATATTAGTTTCAGGTGTACAGTAGAGTGGTTAGACATTTATACAGCTTACGAAGTGATCCCTGATAAGTCTAGTACCCACCTGGCACCACACTTATGTACTGGAATCTTCTTGACTGTATTCCCTATGCTGCAGTTTATTTACATCCTCATGACTGTTTTGTAAGTGCCAATTTGTACTTCTTAATCTGTTCATCTTTTTTACCCAGCCCCGTCTGGCAACCATCAGTTTGTTCTCTGTATCTATGAGTTTGTTCCTGTTTTGATTGTTCATTTATTTTGTGTTTTAGATTCCACATATAAGTGAAATCATATGGTATTTGTCTTTCTCTGTCTGACTCATTTCACTTACCATGATACTTTCTAGGTCCATCTGTGTTTCTGCAAATGGTAAGATTTCATTCTTTTTTATGGCTGAGTAATATTCCATTGTAGATATGTACCACCTCTTCTTTGTCCAATCGTCTATTGATGGACACTTAGCTTGCTTCTGTATCTTGGCTATTGTATATGAAATGTCCTTCTTTGTCTCGTTATAGCTTTTGTTTTAAAGTCTATTTTGTCTGATACAAGTATTGCTGAATACAAACATTTAAAGGGGGGCTAAATTTCCAGGATCTCTGAAACTATAGAGACAAAATTATTTTGACCAGAATCCCTTTCAGGGAGAGTACTACACAGTATGAGTTGTGTTTTATGTGTTATGTGTGTGTGCACACATGAGCACAACCCCTTGCTCCCCAATAAGGGGCATGTTCAAGTAACAGATAGCTGTGGACATTGGATGATACAACCCCACTCTTTTTAGAATTGTTATTCCCAAATGAACCTGCAAGGTGAAAGCCGTGGGGAGCATCTCTGTGTGTAGGCTCTAGAGGAGTGTCTGGGATCTTTGGTTTGCCAGAGGGAAGTCAGGAAGATGAAGGCAGAGTAGACTAAAGAATGACATCCATTTGCTGGGCACTTTCTGTTTTTCTGTGGCAGTACACTGGGATCCTGTCCCACTCTTTTCTGTGCCTCTCATTAGAGGCCACAGAGAGTTTTTAAAAAATCCATTTTGTGTAGTGAGAATGTGGCTTGGGAACAGATGCCAGCCACCTGCTTGGTGTATGGGGCAGTGGGAAGGCAGATCCTGAACTGGATGCCCCTGCCCACTGCCCCTGGCTCACTTGCTGCTGAGTCTGAGACACCCCCTAGGCTTGGCTGGGACACTCATCCAACTGTCTTTCAGGAGCTCATTTACTGGTCAGAGCACTGAGCAATTACTGGCTTTTCTGTACTTTGGAGTCCATCTGCTTGGGAGCGTTCAGAAATTCTCAGTTTCTGGCCTAGTGATAGCCCTTTGTTCACTTTTCTAATTCTGCTGTATATAGTCTTTTTGAAATCCTTTTTATTATGAAATATAACATGTATACAGAAAAGCATCCCCCCAAATAATGTGCAGTTCAGTTATTTATCACAAAGTGTAACTTTCGCTTGGGTCAAAAGTAGAGCATTGCCAGTATTCAGAAGCCTCATATTTGAAGATACATAGCTTTTTTTTTTTCTTTTTATCATTCAGTTCAAAATATTTTCCAGTTTTTTAGTCATTTCTTCTTGTATCCATGGGATATTTAGACGTATATTTCTTAATTTCCAAATATTGGGCATTTCCAGGTACTAGTTTTATTCTTTATCTTACGTTTTGCTCAGAATACATGCTCTGCATCCTGTTGGTCCTTTGATGGCTCAGCACACAGTTTTTATAAATGTTCTGTGTGTACTTGGAAAGATCTGCAGTGGTTGGGTGTAGTGTTCTTTGTATGTATCAGGTTTAGGTCAAGTTTGCTAATTATGCTGTTCAGAAGCACCCCACTTCTGAGTCTATATTCTTGCTGATTTTCCCCCCCCATTTGTTCTGTTATCCAGAGAGGTATGTTAAAATTCTTATTATGATTGTAAATTTGTCTATTTCTCATTATAATTCTGTCAGTTCTTTATATATTTTGAAGCAATATTAAAAGCACACAAATTTAGAATTATTACTTTTTTGGTGAATTGAGACTTTTATTATAATGAAGTCTTCTTTTATTATTATGAAGTCTTTTTTTATTGTTATGAAGTCTTCTATTTTATTTTAGTGGAGATTAATTCTACGTATACTGACGTTAACATAGCTACGTAGCCTTCTTTCGGTTAATAATTGCCTGGCATAACTTTTTCCAACCTATTTCTTTCAATCTTTCTGTTTCTTTCCGTTTTCAGTGTGCTGTGCCTATTACAATTGGTAGGCACAGAGTTGTTCTTTTTGTTTTTAATTCAGGCCTAGGATGATATCTTCCTTCACAAAGATCTTTATTGGCTTCTGCTAGGTGCTTGAGGTCACTAGCAAGCTGGGATAATATTAATTAAATGTTAGAGATTGAGATTGTTTGAAGTTGAGCTACAGTCCCCGAGGAACTGTGTCTGATCACGGTTCACTCTGTTTTTAAGGATCAACCCTTTAGGGTTCTACCCCAAAAGGTAGGGGCTCAGAAGGACCCCACTTCTGGGTAGCCCTAATCTCCATCTCCTGTTCCTCTAGCCCTGAGAGGCAGAGAGAAACTGCTCAGCCTCTCAGCCTTTCAGTCATCTCTCTGGAACTTGAAAACACCCCCAGGAGAAAATTAGCCCAGGAAAACATTAAACTTAATTCCGCAGACCTGCATTCCCCCAGATCCTGCTTTATAATTCCTCTCTATCTTGTTACATCTCCAAGAAGCTGCTTTTAAATATTTTGTCTAGCATTGCTAGATTTCCTCAGTGAGTCTGTCATTCCAGAAATAAAAGTTCCCTACATATGTTTCCTAATTCTTCTGAGTTTTTTTCTTCCTTCCCTCCCTCCCTCATTCAGTGGGGGTGCCTTCTCTTTGCCAGGTGCTACACTGGGAACTAAAACTTAGTTTTGAGAGCTGAAACTTTGCAACCGCCCTCTGAGAACTGTGTTGTTATTATTCTTTCCATGGTGCTGATGAAGAAACTGAAGATGTGGTGATAAAGGATCGTCAGTGGGAGAACCAGGATCCAAAGCAAGTCTGACTGAGTCCCCAAGCCACTCTTTGCTCAGAGTTCTATGCTTCCTCTCTTGTGTTTCCAATAGTAATCTTGTCCTTCTGGAAAACTTTATTTGACAGTGAAAAAAATAACATAGATATAAAACATATTGAAAATACATTATTGATTCCATTGTGTGTGTGTGTGTGTGTGTGTCTTAAAGCTACACACAAGCGCTTAACAGACCTTCATCATTATAAAATAACCTATTTAACTATGGAGAAAAAGTCTATGATATGAAATAGATAAGGATGCTGAGTAACTTAAAATATGGGGGAAAACTCATAATTTGGAGTTAAAATTATATGACTTTATATATGACTTAAAAATCATTACAATAAAATCTGAAGGAAATCATGAAAGGCAGAGTAATAGGAATTTTTATATATTATAGTATTGTACACAAATGTATGTAAAAGAAAACTGCTCTGCAGGTGAAGCATTTTCATGAATGTGCTGGGCTGCCCTTGGGTTAATGAGGGACAATTCCAGATTTTGCAGTTTAGCAGTAAATAGTATGGTTTGCATCTATCAAAAGTCTGTTAAAAAAAAAAAAGAGTCTGTATTAAGAAACCCGAGGTTCTCAAAAACAGGAGGTCTTCTGTTTCCTTAGTCATAAAACTGATTTATCTTAAAATTGCATTTTCTTAACAATTTTAAAATTGCTTCAGAATTGATCAGTTTGATGTCATCCAACTGTGGAGGCAGTATGGCTTTGTATTAGTTACATATTGCTTCATAACAAATTATCCCAAGCTCTGTTGGCTTAAGAAAACACACATTTATCATCTCACTGTTTCTGTGAGCCAGGAATTTGAGAATGACTTAGCTGGGCAGTTTTTGCTCAGGGGCTCTCACAGGGGTTCAGTCAGGATGTTAGCTGCGGTACAGATCTCTGGCTAGAACAATCTATTCCTGGAAGGAAAAGCAGCTTGGGAAACCACAGTAATATCAGGTTTCACAGGAAGGAGAGAGTCAAATGAAAGGGGTTGAATTGTCCCATCATAATTTTTATCCTGCCACGGCAGCCCCCTCCCTGCTCCCTTTTGCTCTTCAGCTCTCTTTCTGCCAGTAGGCGTCATCAAAAGCCAGGGCTGCTTCTCTGCACGCACCTCAAGATTTTCCTTCTTCAAAACAACAGACACTTGAAATTCTCTAGGGCTATAACCCAACAGCCATGTGGCTCCCAGTTCCCCAGCACCCTGCAGCCTACCTACCATTTCTGCCTTTGAGGGCGGAGAGTGAAATCGACAAGCATGCATAACCCTCTCTGAGCCCTAATCAGGCTGCTGTGTTGGTGAGGCGGCTGGGGACCACAGAGGGGGTGGGTGCCTGGCAGCTGGCTAGGCTCCTTCCTTCCCTTCTGCACATGCTGCTTGAAGGACAGCTCGTCCCCACAAATGGAGGGAAAAATCTGTGTTAGTGGCTGGCTGGCTAGACCCCAAACTCCTTTGTACATGTGTCCTGATGTTATCCCCCTTCCTGTGGCTTTCAACACATGACAGTTCTTAAACGGGGATTACTTTTGGGTTTTGAGATGAATTGGGTTTTGAGATGACTTTTGCTTTATGCTAGTCAGGCAAGCCCCCTCGTAGATATATTCTCTGCATACCCCGGGTTGGCAAAGGCTCCCTCTAGGATACATCTTGCTGCCTCCTGAGTTCAGTAATGTGTGTAGCCCCCACCTTCTTGCTTCTTTTTCTGAGGATGTCTCTTCCTTACTGTGTCCTAAGAGGCAGAGTTCATCTTCCTACGGTCCTCTAGTGAGGAAGGCCTGCCAGGTTGAATTTTTTCAGGTGGCTTCTGTACCCTTTTCTCCTCAGTGCCTAGTGAGTCTGCACTCCTCAAGTCCTGTGCCCAGCAGAAATTGGGTTCGTTGTCTTCTTTGCGCTTCCGGAAGCTCACTCTCATCCAGTATTTTTCCTGCCATCTGGGGCCCCATCTGTTTTCCCTTTGCCTCCGGGCTCTGGCTCCCTGGTGCACTCCTGCAGTCTCTGGCCACCCATTACCATCACCCTTTGCAGACAGAGTTGGTGCCCAGTTGCAGTCCCCAAGTGTGCATTGGGGATGTGCCCCCCACCCCCGGGCCCCTGAATACCCTGATGAGGGTGACTTCAGGCCCTTTAGCCTGAACATTCCTGGGTTCTCTCACAGGACACACCCTCAGCCTGGGGAGAAACAGGGGATATTGACAGGGCCAGAAATTTGGGGGGCTTGTGACGAGCTAGATTAGCTGGTACCTAGACCAGCTGAAGGCCCCAGGGATTCAGCTGACTTCCCTTCCGGCGGTTTCTTTCTCTCTACTTGGGGACATATTTTGGAGCCTGCCCTCTCTTTGGCTACCTCTTGGCTTCTCAAGCAAAGCTGTGGTTCCTTGTCCTGTGCCTGATGGCGCTCTCTGCTCCTGAACCGTGGGGCTGCATGGGCAGATGCAATGGTGCACACTAGAAGGCCGTGAGTGTTCTAGAAGACGGGCTTGGTGCACAGGAGACAGTGCTGGACTTGAGGCCGAGCTCTGGTCTTCAGTTCTGGTTCAGCCTATGCTAGTCATTCTGGGCCCCAGGCAAGTCACCTTCCATCACTGGGCATGACTGTTTCAGCCACCAAATGAGGAGGTAGGGCAAGATGGCTTCAGGGGCCTCAGACATCTGCTGGAATGGGCTAAGTGGGGGGGACGGGACAGGCATGGTCGTGGTGGGTATGCTGCTTGGAGGCCGGGAACCTGGGGCCGGGAACCTGGTCTGCTGGGTCCGGTTCCTCTGCTGTAACAGTGTATAGGGCACCCTGGCCCTCCCTAAGGACATGTGCTTGGCAGGGCTGGAGGGGAACTGCATGGAGCTGTGCAGACTAACCTGACTTCTGAGCCAGTCTTCACTTCCACCCTTCGCCTTGCCTGTGTCCCTGTCCTGGCCCCTGGGTTGTGAGCTCCCGGAGGGCAGGCACCAGGCTGTTCAGATCTCGCCTTCCTCACTCAGGGGCCCAGCAGATGTTTGTCAAACGGAATTAGGGACATTTGTGTTGGGAGGTTTCTCCATCCTGATTTCTGGGAAAGGGCCATTGGTAGGTGATAAGTGATGTGTAGCACCGTGGTTCCCACGGCTTTGGAAACCACATGTGTTCCAAGTGGGGCTGGCTTTCTGGTTGATGTGCGGGGTTGCTGCACTGGTAAGTTTCAGAAGAAATGTTTCATGTTAAGCATAGACGTCTTTGTGTTGATGAGATCCAATCATGGCTGCTTGGCCCTGTTTGTCTGTTTCTGTCGTCCCTCTCCTATCTCACACTGGATCAAGCACAGTTTTTGTAGGAGGTTCTCAGCTCTAGGGAGCCCCAAAGTGGTAATTGCTCGGGCCTTGAGCTAATAATACCATGGATTTTCCTGGTATCTTTCATCCAAGGACCTCCTCACCCTCCAGCGTTATCTGATTCCCACACAGCTCAGAGAGTGCGATAACCCCTATTATTAGCTCCACCTCACAGCCTTGGACATTGTGGCTGTGAAAGGGGAGATCAGTCAGATGTGGAACCAGAACAGGTCTCCTGGGCTTCTGAAGTCAGTGTCCTGGGCAGGAGAGCAGCAGGGATTTCTGATGGGTGGAGAACTGGACCAGGGTTTGCTGGAGCCTGGAATGCCTGGGCTTGTAGATTAAACACCTGGAAGTGCGAGGAGCAAGTGCTTGCCAGGTCACATGGTTGGTGGACTGCTGCGAAGCTTCCCTCCTTTCTGTTCTCCAAATCCTGCCTAGCCTTCCTCCAACCAGCAACAAAGCACAAGTCCCAGTTCCATGGGACATGTCCAGAGGTGAACAATTGGGATGATGAGGCGTGTCATACTGTGCCATGAGGGGCAGTGGGAAGGGCTGTAGACTTTGGTCTAGAGGAGAGATCCCAGACTGCAGAATGAGGTCCACTCAACAAAAGTTACTGAGAGGCCACTTTTGACTCAATAAAGATGGAGCGTTGAACAATCAGAGCTATCTCAAAAATGAAAGGGTTCCCACTTCAGGGAGTGAGTTCCCCATCGTTGGAGGTGTTCAAGAAGCAGCAGATGACTGCTCGACATGGTTGTCATGGACGGAGCAGATGCAAGGGCTTTCCAATTGATGTGCAGGGTCGCTGCAGGCTGGGAGGCCCTGCCCTGTCCTCCTTGCCTCCTCAGTGTGTGTGTTTAAGTTCAAGTTCAAGATCAAGTTCAGTGGCTTCTTGAGGTTCCAGGAAGAGTCTGTTGGATTGACAAGATTTTTCAACATCTCATTGAGGAAGAGGAGTCCTCTCTCTCCTCTGTCCTTGCTGGAGGTCCACTGGGTTTCTGTGAGGATGAGCTGATGTTTTGTTTTAGGTTGCCTTGCAAAGTAATGAGCTCCTCATCCCCAGAGGAGTGTAAGCCTAGGCTGGAGCACCACTGCTGGCGGTATAGCAGAAGGGACTTCTGATGTGTTGAGGAGGCAGAACTAGATGGCTTCTGAGCTCCCTTCCAACCCAGAGACCGAATGAACCTTTGAATCCCTTCACATGAACAAAAGAGCATTCCTGTGACTGTTACTCCACGTTTCATCCAGCAAGGGGTCGAGGTGCAGTTGTTTCTGTGGTTGTTTCCTCAGGTCAGCTGAAGCTGTCGATTGATGCCCAGGACCGGGTTCTGCTGCTGCACAGTGAGTATGGCTGTGTGCCAGGCCCAGCAGGGGCAGGGGGGGCCACTCAGCCTCCCACCTGGCGGTGGAGGGGATGTTACATGGGCCAAGGCTTCTTTTCTCATCTTGGTATAGTGTCCTGCCACGTGTCCATTGAGAAAAAAAAGAGTGTATTCACTTGGGACTCTTACTAGGGACCTTTCCCTGGTCCTGTTCTTGATGCGATGGAGTCCACCTATCCATTTATCCATTTGTTCACCCTCCCATTCAGCACACAAATAGTTATTGAGCCTTTGTTATGGTTCCTGCTGCCTGAACTCTTCAATTCAGCCTAGAAGGCCTATCTCTCTAGGCTCCTTGGCTATTGCTGCTAAAGGCACCCTTCACCCCCATTCTGTCCAGTTACGTGCACCTCCCGCCCCTTGCAGGTGTCATGCTTGCTCATGCCTCTGTGCCTTTGCATCCTCTGTTCCTTGTATCTGGAATAGCCTGCCTTCTTTTTGAACTCCTTCTGAAAAATAGCCCTCCCTCCCTCTGATTTGCAAGAACTACGCCTGCCTTCATCATCATTAAGACTCAGGAAGGAAGGCTCCTTCTGCCTCATGTTTTCCCTCCAGGAATCACTCCCTGATCTACCTGCATGTGCTGTTTGTTTCTTCCCCCATGTCCTCACACAGCCCTGACTACATTGTGTTCCCCTGGTTTATCCCGGGTCTTTCTCCTCACCAGAATGGGGGTGCACCTCCTGAGAGCCAGGGAGACCCCCGGGCTCACCAGGACCGGATCCTGCCCTCCGGGCCCACGCCCTCGAGGGGAAGCAGGCACACAGGAACAGTAACTAGGATACCAGGCAGCGTAGACCAGCAGGCGCCTGGGGTCCTCCGGTCCTGGCCTTGGGGGGCCCAAGGTGAAGTTCCCAAGGACCAACAGAACGGGGTTCTTTGCCCGCCAGAGCCCGACTCCAGCTGTGCAAACAGTTTTTGCAGCGCTCATGTTGGCCTCAGTGCTCCATTTGTCCTGCACAGTTTGGTTTGGCTTCAGCCCAGTCTCAGGGCTTCATCCCGTCCAGCCTGTTCCCCTCTCTCCTTTGGCTCCCCAGGCCTTATGCCTCAGACTACAGAGCTCCGTCCAAGCCAAACCCCAGGGCTCTATCAAACTGGACATGAAAGAAAATAGAGAAGAGGCTCAGCTTCTGTCAGGTCTGCTGTCTGATTTCTGCAGCTCTCAGGCAAATGGGCCACGCTTGCTTTCATGGCCAGACCTGCAGCCCACCGCCACCGATCCCTTGCCTTTGTTTATTATTCTTTTCTTTAACAAACTTTGGTTGAGCAGTGACATATTTACCAGGCTCCGTACTAACCACGTTACACACAGTACCTCATTTGATCAGCACAACCACCCTGTGAAGTGGGTATTATTTTCATAAACTCACTTACAAAAATGGCAGATTCAGTCTCAGGGAGGTGAGGCGCTTGCCCTGGCTCACCTGGCCAGTCAGTGGCTGGGATTCATGCTGTGTCTGTCTGCCTCTGGGCCCCAGCTTTGCCTGCTGTGCTCTACTGCCTGTCAGCTGCAGCACAGGTCACTGTGCAGGGCACGTTCTCCGGCCTGGCCCCTCCATTCCCGGGAGGAAGTCTTGTGTGGAGGAAAGAACACTGGCCTGGGAGACAAGAGACGTGGATATAAACCTAGCTCTGTCATCCCCTTGCTTTGTGACTTTGGATAAGTTTCTTCCTGTCTTTGCCCCAGTCCCGCCCCCCCCCCCCCATCATAGCCCCATCTTCCCCATTAGATGAGGGGTTGGACTCAATAAATGTTATGTTTCCTTCCAGCTGTAAGATTCGGGGGATTGAACACACCTTCTAATGCCTCAGTGAGGGTGCTGCTGGGAGATGGTGGGAGTGGAGTAGACCAGAGCGCGTTACTATCCAATGGTGGTTATGCAGATTAAGGGCCTGGTAATAATCTTTCCCACCCACCCACCCCAACATTTTAATTCTCTGTTTAGTCATTGAAGGCAAAGGCCTGATGAGCAAAGAGCCTGGCATCTGTGACTCCTATGTGAAGGTACGAGATGAGCTGGAGGTGGGGGTGGGTATGGGTGGGGTGGGGGGTGGTGAGGGGCCATGTCACCGAACCCCTTCTTGGTGCCACCCACTATGGGGCCCTGTCCTGGCATCTGACTCCAGTGGCCTGGGGCTCCTCATGCTTTCCCAGCATCTGACTGTGGATGCCACCCTGTCCTCTGCAGAAGCTGGTGTGAAGGATACCTGGGAAGCCTTCACTTTGGAGATGTGCTCCGGGCTTGGGTAGCTACATAGCCACGAGCGGTTAGCTAATGCTTACTTTTCTCCACTTCAAGATATCTTTGAGCCCTGAAGATAATCGACTACGCCATCAGAAGACGCAGACCATTCCAGACTGCAGAGACCCAGTCTTCCATGAGCACTTCTTCTTGTAAGAGTCTGGTGCAGCCGGGCCCTGGAGAGGAGAGGGAAGGAGTGTTTATCTGGAAACAGCTCTGTTTGCCAAATCTAGAACTAGATCTAAGCAGAAAAACAGTGACTTCTAAAGGGTGTCTTTGTTTTCTCATTCACTTGTGTCCTTGCATCCCTGGCACCCGGCCCAGCAGTGAGGTCCACAGTGATAAGGCCTCACTTGGCTTGTTCTCATAACTAAAATGCCCAGCCTGAGGCTGGCAGTCCCTGAAGAGTAGGCAATTTCCCACTGTGCCTTGGGCCAAGCAATCTCCTTTAGCAGAAGGAATTTTCCAAGCCGAGAGATGTTTTGCCTCCCCACCCGGTTCCCCCTCCCCCTTTTAAAACTTGCTAACCTCTCTGAGCCCTGGCTTCCTTATTTGTAAATAGGGCTAATAATAGTGCCAACCTGAGAGAGCTGAGATGTAAGGAGACAGAGTAACACCAAATGTCAGCTGCTGTGGTTGTTACTGTTGTTATTATTTCTTTCCTCCCTCCTTGGACTCTGGGGCCAATGGGAAGGCAATGGACATTTTGTATTTTCCTATTAGTGGAAAATTAATACTATTTTGTTGTTTTTCAAACTCTACAAGATAATTTTGCTTATTGTAGAGGAATGGAAAATATAGATATGTAGAAGAAGAAAAGAGAAAACACCCTTAGCTCTATTGCTCACTGATATGCCTTGGTTTATTTCTTTTCAGATCTTTGAATGTGTGTGTGTGTGTGTGTGTGTGTGTGTGTGTGTGTGTGTATAAAAAACGGAATTGTTCTGTAATATTGTATGGTAACCTCCCTTTTGTCCTCAGCAATGTAATGTATACTCTTTCATGTATGTCAATACTTACTACCTCCCACATTATTTGTGCTTGAGTTTTGTGATCAGCTCCTAAAGGTTGGATGTTTAGGTTCTTTCCACCTTTTGCAATTATGTGGCATTCTGTAGGTCTGGCCTGGAGCTCTGCCCTATGAGTGCTCTGACTGTCCGGTTTGCTTTGCAGTCCTGTCCAAGAGGAAGATGAACACAAGCGCCTCCTGGTCTCTGTGTGGAATAGGGCAGGTGATTCCAGGTGAGCGGACGTGCTGAGCTGGCAGAGGGATCTTGCTCTGGGCCTGTGGGTGGCAGCCAGGAAGCCAGCAGGGGCTCAGTTAGTGCTTGTTGGACAAATTAGCAGTAGTGGCAACGCTAAATTTGCCACCTCCTGAGTCCCCACCACTCCCACTGATGCCAAGCATTGTGTTATCAAGGAGTGTTCGCTGTGCCCTTGGTATCAGTAAGACACGTGTTGGGCAGCGTCCATGTGGATTCTGCTTTCAAGGGACTCGAGATACTGAATGGAGACAAATGTTAGTCATAACGCACAGGCGCAATCCCATAGGAGTAGAAGCTTCGTGGAAAGTGGGCCCTTTTCTCTCGTAGTCACCACTGTACCCAGTGCCTAGCGCACAGATGTTTAGTGAATATTGGTTCAATGAATACGGAATGAAATTAGTAATAGGACAGTAAGTGTGGGAGAAGGGAGAGTTCATTGTGGGCTGAGGTGATCAAGGAATCCTTCGTGTAGAAAGGGGATTTTCAACATGGGGCAGAGATTGAGAATAAGACAAGGACAGAGATTGGAAAGGGCATTCCAGGCAGGGGCGTAGCATGAGCTGGGGGCAGGAATATGCCTGGTGGGCTCAGGCTGACATGAGGAGGCCAGTTTAAGAGGCGCAGAAGTTTTGTGTGGGAAAATCCAAACAGGCTGATCTTGCAGGCAGCCCGGAACACTTGGAGGTCAGCTGTGGTCATTAGTCATGGCGTTTTGTACAGAGCAGAGGAGGAGAGCTAGGTAGGTGAGGGTGAGGATTCACTGCTACCCCGCGGGGGTGAGAGCACATGGCTGATGGCCATGCCACCTGTGAGCAGCAGGGGCTCCTTTACCTGGTGCAGCCCAAGAAATCTGGGGAGACCCTGTGGCCAGTAACATGCGTCAAGCCATCATAGACGAAATGGTGACTGAAAAAGGGTCGAGGTGAATGCAAATCAGCTCAACTCACCTTCTTAGGCCCAGAAAATATTTTTGCGTTGAAAGCTTTTTAGTACCCTAATTTTATAGCTAGCATGCTTTTAAAGTTGAGCCTTATTCAACCTTCATAATGAAGCAGAGCATCTACTTTTTAATCATGGAATGGTGCTTATGGTTCTGTATACCTCATTCATTGGGCTGCCATTTCCAGGGTATCAATTTGGCAACATTATTGTAAGTGCTGGGGACACATGGGATCAATCAGAGACCATCCTGCTCTCGAGAGGATCACTGATAGAGACTTGGGGGTGTGGGTGAGGGGGAGGCCATCACACTGATAACAGGAGCAGCCATTTAGCTGGTGTTGACCACAAGCCAGGGGTTAACAGTACAGCCTCTCATTCAATTCTTAAAACAACTCGAAGAGGAGCATGTTTTTGTCTTAAGTTTTCAGAGGAGGAGACTGAAGCTAAGAAGAATAACTTGCCCAAGGTCACACAGCCAGTGAACGGTAGAGCCAGGCAGTTAGACCCCAGGGTCCACTGTGTTGCCTCTTGGATGTGCAGGTAAAAGGACAGAAGAAAGAGCCAGTATCGTGAAGAAAGCTGGGCAGGGCAGGGCAGGGCAGGAATGGGGTGGGAACTGCAAACTTACTGGTGTTGCTGGAGGGTCAAGTGCAAAGTAGGGACTGGCTAGAGAGAAGAGGAAGAAGTTGGCATAAACTCAGTCTGATGATTCTGTAGGTTTTCTTTGGACTGTGGGTTTTCTCCTAAGGGCCAGTGGTTCTCAATCCTGGATGTACCTCAGAATCACCTGGGATGCTGTGAGCAACACAAGTTCCCAGGTGCCACATCTGAATTTTCATGGGCAAGGCCTAGGAATCTGCATTCACACACATTCTCAGGGTGAATATCATGCAGCCAACTTGGTGTTGGGCAATCTGGCAGTAGGGAGATGCTGAAGGGTGTTGAGCAAGGCAATGACAGATGTGTTTTCTAGACCTATCATCCTGGTAGGTGTTTGGAAGGTTGGGGAGGAGCTGGGAGACTTGGTGATCTGTGGAGAGGTGATTTAGGGATAGAGAGGAGGGAAAGAGATCCAGGACACAGTTAGGAGGTTAAATCAGAAGTACTTAGCAGTGATTTGGCTGTGAGAGTAGCGGGAGAAGTCAAAGATGACTCCTGGGTATCGGGTGGTGTCCCCCACAAAGCCAGAGTGTCGGGGAGGGGAAGGGGAACCCGCTTTGGGTACTGTGAGATGGAGGTACCCGGAGCGCAGCCAGGGGAGAGCTGTGAGGAGGGCGACCTGGAGCTCAGGGGAGAGAGAGGCCTGTGCCCACGGTAGGGGTGTGGGAGCCATGACCAGCAAGGTGGTAGGTGAAATCTGGTCAGGTGAGTGCCAAGGACCAAGGCTCAGAATACTGTCTTGAAGGGAAAGCCCTGAAAGAGCCAGAGTGTCAGAGAAACATCTGGCCAGCCCACTGGGTGGAGGCAGGGAGTGCAGCAGGTGCTGGAGGCAGACACCAAACTGGGAGCTGCCGCTCCCTCCACTTCCAGACCAGAGCGAGCTGGAGAGAGCTGCTGCAGAAGAAGCCAGTGGTGCAGTTCAGGGTTTTTCAAAAAGAAAGTGAGGCCAGGGAGAGTGAGTCAGCGCCCCGGGAGGCAGTGTGACAGAGGCAGTGAGTGTCTCCACTTGTTGCCTATTTTGGGAAAGTGAGATTCCTTATTAAACAAAACACAGCCGAACTCGTGGTCACAGTCCCAACCCAAAGCTCAAGAGGGACAGAGCAGGCTCTGACAGGCCTGCTTTCGGAACAGAGGGCCCTGCATAAGTGGCCAGCACCGCGGACACTAGCTCAGCCAGTAGGGGGCGCAGCGTCGATCCATTATCTCTGACAAGCCTCTGAGCTGGCGGAGGCCGACGGAGCAGTTGCAGGAAACTTCTGCCCTGATCAACGCTCTCAAATCAAATTGTGCTTCTCTGAAAGACGGACATTCAACTTATCAACATGAAAGACAATTACGGAAGGAAGGAAACAAACATTTATTGAACTCTTCTCCGTGCCAAGCACTTTACATACATTATCTCAGTTAATTCTCATAACTACCCTGAGAGGTAGGAATTATTATTGTCCCTCTCTTCAGAGAAGAGGGAATGGAGGCTTTATGAAGGCTCGGGTACTTGCCTGGGGTCATATAACAGCTCACATTTATTAAGCACTTAATGTCCACTATGCATGGACATTAAGCATATTCCATGCATTATCTAATTTAATCCTCACAACACCATATAAGGTTGGTATTACTATTGCTGCTCTTTTACAGGTGAGGAAACAGGCACAGAGAGGTTAAGTAACTTGCCCAAGATGACACAGCAGTATGCAGTGAAAACAATGTGCAAATCCAGGCAGTCTGGCACCAAACTTGTGTACTCGTAGTCACATAGTACACTTGACCGTCTCACACAGGTGATAAATGACTTCAGTGCCATATTCTCTCTGTGTCAGTACACGTGTTCTTCAGGCCTCAGGCTACTTCCCATAGCATTTATAATTGTAGTTTTATATAAGTCATCCAGCTGAATATGTGGCAGTTACATTTTGAAACTGATAGGAGATAAAAAGGAAGCCCCTGTTTCATGAATTCTCACGATCCTTCCAGTGATGGCTATAAACTTGTATTAGGGAAACAAGAGGATCGGCAAAAAATTTCTGGGGAAGGGCTGGATGATTTCAACTCATCCTGGTGACCCCAGTGGGAGCCGAGGAGAACAGGGCTCCGAGCAGTAGGTTTTGGCTTAACTGTAACTCTCTGAGAGACCGTGGGTAAGTCCCTTCCCTGCTCTGGGCCTCAGTGTCCCCATCTGTAAAATGTACTGATCTCTAAGGTTCCTTTCAGCTTTCAGGTTCTATGAGTTTCTAAGAAATTATAGACATTTTCAAATATATGGAAAGGGAGCACATATGGAGGGTGTCAAAAAATGTATACACATTTTAAGGAAGGAAAAAACTGTATTAAAATTGTAATAATACATACCGATAACAAAAGATGAATACAAGTCATGTTTGACTTCTGCAATTACAAGAGGTGGTCAAAGTGGTTATCAGCAGCATCCAGATACTTCTGATTGCGGTAAACTACTGCTTGAGCAACGTTGACCAAAGTGTGCACTTGTAGACATTTTTTTGGCACCCCTGGTGTATAATAAATCCTCATGTACTCATAGCCCAGCTTCATCAATTATCGATGTATGGCTAATCTTATTTCATCTTTGCCCCCAACCACTTTCCCCTCCTCCAGTGGATTATTTTAAAGCAAATCCCAGATAACATCTCTATATATAGCTTTAAAAAAACCACAATGCCATTATCATGTTTAAAAATTAACAGTAATTTCTTAATAGTGACTATGGAACTGAGCTATTTTAAAGTTTTGTTTGATGATTATAGTGAAAGCTAAACTGAAGCTTTTAGTGTCAGTCATAGCATTTTCAGAACTTGTGGCCAGAGAACAATCTTAGAATTGTAGTGTTATGTACCAAGTTAAAAAATAATAACACACATATGTGTTTCAAGAACATAATTATTTTATACTACCAATACCTACGTTTATGGATATTCTGCTTGCTGTGTGTCATGCACTGTCTTGGGTGCTCTCAGTGTACTGTCTCCTATAATCTATTTTATAAACAGGACCTCAGTGCCAAGTACAATGCCGTGATGTTAGAAAGTTTGTGACCAGAGATGGCAACTGAACCTAAGGAAAGAAAAAAAAAAATGAATGGAAAAATATGTTCAATTTAAGCCATCAAATTAAAAATAAATTGACATGAAGTTGAGTAACCCTGTAAGAGGAGTGGTTTAAGGCCCCTGACAGAAAGAATTAAAGTGCATTCCCTCAAAATAATACCTTGTCATTTTGCAGTGGGTCTCCTACCTTATGCTCAAAAGTAAACTGAGCCAAGTACTTTTCCCCATGAAGTCTTACCTCTGAGCCTTTCTACTGGCTGTTCCCTCTGCCTGAAATGCTCTTCCTCGCGTTCTCTCTAGCTTAACTTTTTGGGCTTTCTCAAAACGTCTTGGCCCTAAAGTGCCTCTTGCTTCCCCCAGCTTTTAGCATTTGTTGCCTGTCCTGTTCACCTGTCAATCTCGCCTTGTCTACTGACATCGCTTGTATTGCTGTCTTGAACTGCTATTTAAATTCCTGCATGTTTGTCTTGTTTCCTTAATGCTGGGGCTCCTTGCCCAGTGCCTGCCAACTGTGGGCATGATGGATTCATCCATTTGTCAAGCCTTCACTGAGTGCACCAAGCACTGAGCTCAGGGTTTGGCATTCAGAAGTAACCAAGGCCTGGCCCCTGAGACTTTGTGCCTAGGGAAATATCAGGCATTCCCCAGGGGGAGGGCTAGTTCCCAAGGTTATAAGCTGGCCTGTATATTGCGTGTACTCAGGTTGCATGTAAAAGAAGTCTTTCTTCCTCCAAAGATTTTTCAAAGGCAGGCTTAGGAAGTAGCTAATTGAAGAAACAGAGAGAGGGTCCCGCTTATGGACATCAATTGTGACAATTTACTTGGCCTGAATTATCCTAAAATCATTGGAGGCTCCTTAGCAGGAAGTAAGGCTCATGAGAGGTATTAACTGTTGAACATTCTTTAAGTACTGAGGAATGAAAATTCTACTTACTGAGGAGCTGGGAGAGGCTGCCTTTATTACAGCTAAAGCATCATGCCTGGAGACCTAGAAAGTTGCAGCCATAACCGGTGTGGAAAAAAGTGTATAGCAAGGCAGTGTGGGCACCTAGATACCAGCCGGCTTGCTCTCGAATGTGTTGACAAACACAATTAAATCGGCGATGGAGACTTTGGCAAAGTCTTGAGGAGGCTTTTCTGGAATGGCAGCTCAGGTCAGCGTCTGCGCTCCTAATGGTCCCTGCAGCTGCCCCTCCCGTTAGTGCTGACCTGGCCGCTTGCCAGGAGGAGTATCTGTTTTTGGTAGTGGACTGGGGAGGTGGATGTGGAAGGATGGCTTTACTGGGGTGACATCACTGTCCTCTTTGGGTAGATTATTAATATGGCTTTGTATGATGGGAGGAGGAAGGGAAGGGGGAGTAGGTGGAGCCCAGGCTGCAGGAGACAGGGCCTGGAGAGGGAGCCGGGGGAGTAGTGGTGTGAGAATAGCTGGTGGGACCAGGCCATGTACAGAGTGCATCTGCAGGCCAGGGGCACCTATTCTGAGGATCAGGCCCCAGTATTCTGCACCCCCACCCCTCACTAGGTTGGCTTGGCTGCCCACAAAAAGCCATTTTTGTTTTACCGAGTACTGTCAGGTGGTAAGCTGCCGCCCTTCCTGGAGAATGCAAACAATATGTATTTATAGAGACCTTCTAGACCACTGGTCTCTGGGGCAGGCACTTGCTTTCTCTAGACTTGCCTGGACCCCGCCTTGGGCCTGCTGGGTCTGGGGCACAGGAGTTGGACAGGCTCTTCAGGGGGTTCTGTGGCGCACCCCTGGCTAGAGCTGCTGGCTTCGCTCAGGCCCCCGTAGACCAGGTTCTGGGGAGGCACATCTCCAGGGAGTTCATTACCCATCCAGGAGCTCATTGCATCTTTGGCTCTGCTGTTGTGCCTTCCATGGAACGTGCCAGAACTAGGTGGGTCCCTCAGATGTTGAAATCAACAACCATCAGGGTTATGCCCCAGTCTAAATACCCTTGTTGTTTCTTGATTAATAGTAAACCAGTCTTTGAAGGGGTCTCTGAGTTGGGTGCTAGGAGAGAGGAGAACAGAAAATTAAAAAAAAAAAAAAGCTGACTCTAATGTTAGGATAGAGAAAAATGCGGTAGAATAGAAGTATTTTCAAATACATTTATACTGTGTGTTTTTTTTTTTTTTCTGGTTACAAAAGTACTGCTTGTTCCCTGTGAAAATTTGAAAGCACTGAAAAACCCAAAGAAGAAAACAAATCTCCCTCTAATCCCCCCTACCAGATACAACTATTGTTAATATTTTTGTGACTGTCTTTCTCATTAACAACCATTGTGAATATTTTTGTGGGCATCTTTCTCATTAAACTACAGATTTGTAAATTCCCTTTTCTCTCACAGTAGCGAGATTATTTTTTGCGTTTCATTAATGCTCATCTCTGCCATCATTATTGAAAGCTGCCAAGTGTCAATCAGTCCCTGCCTATGGGAGGGTGGGACTCAATGGAGGACAGTCTTCAGGAACTTTGAATTATTCTTAGCCAAGAAGGACCCGACTGGACTCAGCCTGTCGCCCTAGTGTGACATCCTGACAAGGCCTGACCCTGGTTCATGCCTACTTGTCCAGCTGGCCCCTGGTTCAGGTTGGTCTTGGAGACTTTTGTGTTGGTTTGGACCTTGATCTGAAACTGTGCAAGGACTACCCAGGTCCTACTTGGACCCAAGACAAAGCTTCTTGAGCTTCAGGTCCCATAACTTTTCTCCTCGACTGAGCATCACCAGCTCATGTGGGAGCTGAAATTCCCTGGGGGGACCAGCTCTTTGGATCTACCTGGCACCAGAACAGTTGAAAACTGCGGGGTAGCTCTGAGCTTATGTGGTTGTTGGAGGGAGTGCTGCGCCGTGATCTAGGACACCTGGGTTTCCCACGGGACTCTGCTACTAACTAGTCCGGTGACCTGGGGAAGGGGACCAACTCTGAGCCTCAGTGTTTTCCTCTGTGAAATGGAGAAATAGCTCCTCTCCGGCCTAACTGACAAAGTTGGAAAGGTCACATGAGATGAGGCAGGTAAAAACACTGTAAGCTGCAGTGCATCAGGCAAAGCCATATTACACTTGGTGATTGGCCTCCCAATATAGCCCTGTGAAAAGGTGCTGACTCAAGCCTCTGTTGTTCTCCCAGACAGACTGGACTCATCGGCTGCATGAGCTTCGGGGTGAAGTCCCTCCTGACTCCGGACAAGGTGGGTCCTAAGGAAGCTTCTGGCAGGGTCCTCCCACCTCAGCCAGGGCTGCTACAGGCAGAGGAAGTCCTGGGTGGGGCTTTTGTCTGTGAGATGGTGCCTCACTGAGACAGGTGCTCTGTGGCCTGAATAACGGTACTGTATTTGTCACCTATGTGACCAAGGGGTTGGGTCCCCTTCTTGGTTTGATGGCAGAGAGCAGTTGTAAGGTCGCCCCGAGTCCTCCCAGGAAGCTCTGGGTCAGGACCGTGCTGTTACAGACACTGGCAGGTCCCTTGGAGCTCAGAGCACTGCTGGGCCCGCCCGGAGGAGGCGGGCCAGGTGCTCCTTGTGGTCTGCTCCAGGGCTCATCTTCACGTCTCATGTTCCTGGGCTTAGCAGATGCCCAGCAGTGGAGTGAGCGTCCTCTATGGAGCTTTCCTTCGGGCTGGTTGAGGACTCTTTGGGGTCAAGAGAGACCCCTCCCTTTCTATTCACTGCACCCCCAAACTGAAGGCTTTTGAGCAGGGAAGGGATGTGTTCCTTTTGCATATCCCTGGAGATGTCCTGGTGCCTGCTTCGTGGAGTTGCCAGGTGCCCCCTGGAAGTGAAGTCTGGGGTAGGTGGCTGAGGACCTTATATCCTGCATGTGGGTCCCAAGTGTCTTGACTGCAGCCTCTGCTGTATTCCCTCCTGGTAGAAGATGCCCGCGCCACCCCCCCACCCTGGCCTCTCCATCTCCCTTCACTCCCTTCTATCAACATGTATTGGGTTCCTTCTGTATACCAGGCACAATGCTAGGCCCATAAAGGAGCCTGTATACAGCCTAGTGGGAGGCAGGCATGCACGTAGACTGTTCTCCAGGGACAAGAAGCTGTGGGAATTTGGCAGAAGAGATCAGTTCTGCCTGGTGTATCAGGGAAGGCTTCCTGGAGGTGCAGGCACAGCAGCTCCCTTTGGGGTAGGGAGGCTGGAATGTCTGTCTCTGCAGAGATGCTGCTTCTGAGGGAGGCTCTCCAATTGCTGCTTTTTGAGGGGCATCGATGGCTGCCTGACCTGTGCCCTCTGCCTTCTCTGAGCATGTCATGTCTTCTCTTGTGACAGGAGATCAGCGGCTGGTACTACCTTCTGGGGCAGGACCTGGGTCGGACCAAGCACCTGAAGGTGGCCAGGCGGCGATTGCGGCCCCTGAGAGGTGCATGCACACCACTTTCAGCCTTTGCCCAGACACACTGTCCCCTATGGCTTCCGCCCCAGCCCCCTTCCTGTTTAGTAGCATCAACCCCTGTGTTTTGTGGCACCCGTCACCCCATGCTGCAATCAGACCATGGGTGCAGGGACTTCTCATGAGTACCTGCTAGAATGTAGCCTGCAGGCGGCCTCTTGGCCAACACACCCTTATTTATCTGGTTGGACTTTCCTTGAAGAGGGTTATGGGCCTGACCCTATGTGGTTCAGCTTCCCCCACCCCTAGCTCATGGAGGGCTGGGCTTCAGGAGCTTCCTGCATGACCCCTCCCCAGGGTCAGTGGTCTCAGGATCCCTTCCTGCCTCCTTGCTGACCTTGGGGTGCCTGCCTTGGTGGACAGGTCATGTGGGCCCTGCTATGAGTCCTGAGGCTCAGAACTTGGATTTTGCATCCCCTCTGTTCTGTCCTTTCCACATACAGTCCTGGCTCCTGAGTTCTGGCATCCCACATGCTGGAGGCCAGGAGTGACCTGGGCAGCCATAATGGGCCTGGCACCCTGGTCTCATCCTCTGGGTGGTCTGTGGAAAGGACCCTTACATGCCAGCAGAAAGTTTCTGATGCTGCTCTGTCACCTTCCAGACCCACTGCTGAGAATTCCAGGAGGTGAGGACACTGAGAACGGGGAGAAACTCAAGGTAGGTGGGGACAAGCCCAGACGGGACTCATGGGACTGAACACTGCTTCGAGCTCTAACCCGCTGCAGTTAGTCCCCTAGCCCAGCAGACCCATAGCAGGGTAGCGTTTGGTGCCCGAGACTCAGGCTCACTTGGTGCTTAGAAACTTAGCAAGCCATGTAGTTTTAAGGGATTATTTCTTGTGCTTTACTCGGGTTGCTCATGCTTGGGGCAGGGCTAGAGAAAGCCAGGGGTAGGGAAAGCCAGGCCCTGGCCCTGGAAATGGAGGATTCTGGATCTTCCTGTCTTTTAGTCTCTTGAAGCCAAGTCCCCCTTTTCCCACAGGCCCTCTCAGACCCCTGGCTTCCCCTGGCACTGGGGCCAAATTACCCTCCCAAGTTAAGCCCGCTTCATGTCAGGGAGCAGCTGTGCGTCTGAACCTGAGAATGATGGTTCTAACTGTATTAGGGCTTTGAATCTAGCGAGGAACCTTCACATAGGGATTGGAGAATTTCCCAAAATTCATTCCGACTCTTTGTAGGACATGGGAGGTGATTCATGATTTTCTTTAGCAACTAAGACAGGCAGAAACAAACTCCCAGAGATTGAGTAGCCCCTCTGTGCCAGGTGCTGTGGTTATTGAATTTAATCCTCACTGTCATCTCTGAGGTGGTTGTTAGTTTCCCATCCCACGTAAGGTTCAGAGATGTTAGGTCGCTTTTTGTGGTCACACAGCCAGCAAGGATGTGGAGGCAGGATGTGAAGCAAGGTCTGGCTGGCTGCTAAGGGCACAGTGTCACTCTGCTTCCTACGTGTGGCCTAGTTGGGAGGCTATGACAATGATATTTTATTTAATTTTTTATCTATATTTGTATTATAATCTACAACATTCATTTACTCCATTCATTCACTCATTCATTCACTAATTTGATATTTACTGACTGTCTACACAGGCCAGGTCCTGTGCTGGGTGCTGGGATATAGCCATAAACAAGTCAAAGGTCCCTGCCCTAAAGGAGGGTACAATCTAGAGCCGTGCTGTCCAGTATGCTAGCCATTGGCCACCTGTGGCTACTGAGCACTTGAAATGTGGCGAGTATGACCGATGTCCTACCATTTACTTAATTTTAATTCATTTAAATTTATCTTGTATGTGTGTCTAGTTGTTACTGAATTGCATAGCACACAGTATTCGAGTAACTTGCCAGTTGCTGTTTTCTGTGGCTTCATAAGGAGTTTAAAATTGTCTTCTAGCTTTAGAGGGGAGGCTGCAAAGACCTTTCTTCCTCTCTCTGTGCTTTCGGAGCACAGAGGATGGTGAGCAGGGAGCCTAGCTGGTGATTGGCGGGAAGTACAGGGACGGCAGCACCACAGGTTTCTAGGTGGCCTGGGAAGTCCTGCCTCTGCACACAGGCCCTCAGCCCAGGGGCACTGTTGTGAGGCGCATTTGATTTTCCGGGGTTTTCTGGAGCACTCAGCCAAGTGGGGTGATTGTCAGAGGCTTGGTTGGGGTAAGAGGAGAGCCCCCAGAGGTCACCTGTTCAACTCCCCCGTCCTGTGGACGGGGAGATAGAAGCCCAGAGCCAAAGCTGGACTGGACCAAGGGACACTCTCTGACATCAAGAATGTGGGTGGGGGGTTTCCCCAGGGACTCTGAGGTGGGTGAAAGGGGGTCCAGGCTCACCAGGTACTTGTCTCCAAAGCAGGGGACAAGAATGGGGTCTGGTCTCAGCTCCACCCTACCCTGCTCTGTGACCGTAACAGGTCTTGGCGCCCGCTTCTTCTTGGGTACAGTGAGGGGGCTGGATCATCCCTTCCTGATTTGCCTTTATGGGCTAGGTGTCATCAGATCCTAAAGCAGCCCGCTGACTGACACGAGTGAGGAAACTGACTTTTAAGCTGCTGAGCAGCAGGCTGGTCCTCAGAATCCCAATGTTTCGTGTTCCTTGCCCTGATGTGGGATGTCTCGGTGCAACCCCCCAAGGCATCCTTGGTTTCTTCAGTCTGGGTTGGGCCCCTGGGTTTGCTGTGGGGACCCTGGGATTTGCAGGGGGAGGCGGCATTGTTATAGAGTGGCCGTGTTTTCTGCCTGGGTTCTCTTCTGGCCAGGGGTGTTTGTGAGAACATTGGAATGACAAAGTGGCCCATGGCGGAGAATGCAGCCAGAACAAAGGCGTCCTCTCCCCGCCGGGTCCGGGGAATACTAACTAGTTGACAGGAATTTTAATATAAAACTCTCCCTCTTCCTTGTCATTCTGAGGTTTCAGGAAGCCTTCGGGCTTATCGTGCAGAGGCACACAGCACAGACAGGGCTTGGGGAGGTGAGAGGTGATTTCCTGCCATTCTTCTGCGGGGCGGGCTTCCCAGGGCGGTCATGCCAGGCTGACGGGGCGCAGTGCGGGCTCTCACTGCTGGGGGGGAGAGCTGGGTTTTCATGGGGCGGCAGATGAGGCAGGACCTGCAGCCATGAATCGCTTCAATGGGCTCTGCAAGGTGTGCTCGGAGCGCCGCTATCGCCAGGTGGGTGCTTGGCCCCCATGGGGTGTCGTTGGGGGTCTGGGTTAGGGGCTCACCCTAACGGACTTCTCTCCCCACAGGCCTTCCTTTCCCTCTCCTGCTCCTTGCAGGTTCATTTTGATCCAGGGGGAGGATCGAGGCAGGAGCTAGACTAGAGGTCCAGCCTTTACCTGTCACCCCTCTCCAGGGGCAGACGAGGCCCAGCTTTGCGTTATCCTAACCTCTGGCTGGGTGGTGTCCTGGTGTGATTATTGATTTTTCTGTTATTTTTATTTTGGGGGAATGCATGTGAAAAAAGCATCCCAAGGCTGAGAATGGAAATGACTAGGTTGCTAAGCAGCTGGGTTTTGTGTTTTTTGCTAACTTTGTATTTTTGCTCACTTTCCCTACTTCCGATGGGACAGCAGGGCCTGTTCTGCATTGTGTGTGTGTGTGAGTGTTTCTGCCTGTGTTGGAGTGTGCTTGTATGTGAGATAGGGTGTCTGTGTGTGTATGTACGCACATGGAACTTTCTGGGAGCATGATCGCACACGAATATGCACACATTCTCCCTAGTGATGCCTCGCTGCAGATGCAGAGTCCTCTGGCTCTGGAGCCCAACTTCACTGAGAAAGTCTGGCCTTTCAGCTTCTCGTCTTAGGATGTGGAGCATAGTGGGAGTGAGCCGTTAGCCTCTGAGCCTCTTCTGGAACTGTGATAGACATTTTCTTCTCATCAAAAAGGCATAGAGTCAGGGAGGATGAAGGCAAGGTATGTCCAGATTTGGGGAATGTCCCAGCTGGAAGGGAACTCAGGAATAGTTCTGCTTTTATAAATATAGAAAAGACTCTGTGTGTTTTAATGATCAGACTGGAATCTGGGTCCTGCCTCCTTTGGACGGGCAGCCTTCGATCCCACGGAGATGCCCAGAGGGGCCTCCTGTACTGTGGCCCCACAGCCATGGGACCCACATGTTCTCCCTTTCGTCCTGCTCAGCTCTCAGCTCCTGCCCTGGATGGCCCCACCCTGCCCTCCTGCCCTCCTTGAGCTGAGCAGAACAGTCCAGCATCCAGGTGGTAGAGTTGCGAGGCCGAGATGGCGCTGAGTGGGACGTGGATGTGTCCTTGGTCACTTGGGACGACAGGCCAGAAGACGGGGGGCCTCGCTGCAGTCAGAGAGGGACCAGGCCTGGGGCTCTGGGACTCAAGTTCAAGACAGGTCCTACGCTAATAACAGTGCAGGGTTGAGAGCACCAGCGTTTTGTCAGACCCGGGCTCACATCCAGCACTGTCCTTCAGCTGTGGCTCCTGAGAGTTTACCACCTCGCTTTACCACCCTGAGACTCAGTCTCCTTGTCAGTGGAATGGGGATGACAATGTCCAGTGACAATGCTGGGAGAGTAAATGGAATGTTGTGTGTACAGTGCCTGGTGCAGCACCTGGGATGTACCTCTAGGAGGTGTTCAATAAATGGTGGCAGTTGCAGGTGGAAGTCTAAGCATGACAGAGAACCAGAAACCAGGTAGGAGGGCAGAAGTGAGGTGCTGACATGGGTGAGAGCCGGGAGCAGTGGCAGTTCCTTCCCTGGACAGGAAAGAGCAAGAACCACCCCCGGGAAGGATGGCCTCTGCCAGGAGCCACCAAGGTCCCAGAGTCAGGGCAGGGCTGCTCCCTTCACCTCCTGACGCTGAGTCCCAAGGTCAGAGAGCTGGAGGCTGCCACTTAGTTACTTCAGGCCTCAGCTTCTTTCTCTGTAAAATGGGCGTACTAAACTAGTACCCGCGCAGGGCTGCCGTGATGACCAGGTTCTTTGGACACTGTCTTCTCAACATGCTCACAATGCTCACAATGGCCGGAGCATAATTCTGCTTCCTTCACGCCATCCCACCCCCTCACACTGAGCCAGGAGAGGGCCTTGCTTCCTGACCCCTTCTCCTCCTCCTGCCCTTCCCTTCTCCCAGCTGATCTGGACGGTTGGCTGGGCTAGTTCTTCTTAGCTGGTGCCCAGGAAGGCAGAGGGAGAGACAGTCCACAGTCCCACCTGGATGAGGGGCCCAGGGAGTGGGTGCGGGAGGTGGTTTTGCTGAAGCACATGCCTTCTCTCTAGAGTCAACTCTGGGGCCAGCCCCAAAACTCTTAGCACTGAATCCACGGGTGCTAGAATCTGTTTCCAGAGCCGGCCCCCCGCCAGAGGAGCTATGGCCCTTGTGGGGTAGGACTGCGGAGGTGCTGGTAAGACTGGAATTCCAGCCTCTGCTCGGATGGGTTGCTAGGCATGCCGCTAAAATCCCTGCTAGTCTTACGGAGTGGTGTGGCTACTGGTCCTCAGCTTCTCTCAGCCTCAGCCTGGACTTTCTGCACTCACTCCAGAGTTTGTTTTTCTTTCTTTCCATTTTTTTCTCTTCCTGTCTTAGCTGCGTGTTTTCCCAGAATTCTTATGGGAACGGGTATTTTCCTGCCCCCTCCCCCATCCCCTTGTCTGTCAGATTTCCTGTTTTACAAACTCGCTTTGAATCCAGGCCCAGGGCTGGTGGGAAGCAGAGCCTCAGGGGCCTCCTGGCAGCTTCCAAGGACCTTGGTCACCCTGTGCCCCCATCCCTCCCCAGCCTTACGCCTGGCCTTTGGAACAGCTGGCAGGTGAATGCCAGGCAGCCAGCCTTAAAGAGAGAACCCCTGCAGGAAGGGGAAAGAATCTCCTGACCAGGCCAGCAGCTCTTGACCTTTTCCAGGCTTGCTGAGCTGGCTTCTTTCTCAGCCTGCCTGAGACTCCCTGCCTGTGCCTCACCAGGGCCCACTTCACACCCACTTCCAGGGAGTCTCTCGGGACTTCACTGAACCCCTTTTCTGACTTTTGCTCCGTTAGGTCTGTTGCTCTCATATACCTGCTTCTAGCAGCCTGGAATTGCTCTTGGGATGGGCAGGGCTGGGCCTTCTGCACCCCACCCAAAGCCTGATTGGGGGGTGCACAGAGGGGGAGTGTAGCAAGCCTGAAATGAACTGCGCCAGCAGATAGCACTGCACTTCCACAGCGTCCTGCTGCCTGTGGGATGCTGCAGGCTGTCCTCATTAACTTAGCACTTGCTGAGTTCCTGCTGTGCACGAAACCAGGCACAAGGGCCCGTTTCCAACACTGTCCTCATGTTTTGCTCTAACGCTTGTCATGTCCTGCTTTGCTTTGGAGAGATCTGTACACCCAGAGCCAGAGACCAAGGCCTCATGCTTTGGTACCTCAGCAGACCCTGGCATGCAACAGGAGCTCGATAATTGCCCACTGCTTTGTAAAGGGCATCCAGATGGCGGAGCCCTTTTAGGGGACTTCCGAAAGTAGGCGTTGCGGAGCTGCCATACACATGGGCCTCAGGCACAGTGAGGTCAGTGGTGAGCTCAGGGTCAGCAGGGAGGCCTGACTGTGTCCTCACCTGCCCTCTCACCTGGGAGCCCTCACTGGGTGCCTTGAGGTTCTGGTGATGGGCTGCCCTGAGAACCCCAGCACTTGCCCCCTGACGCTTGGCTTGAGGTTGTGAGTGTATGTGTCCCTGTCTTCCCGCCCCTGTTTTCTGGGAAGGCAGCAACAGGGTCAGCTTCATCTCTGAGCCGTCAGCACAGGACCAGCCCTGGGCCGATGCTCTGGGAGCCCCTGGGGTAAAGGAGGAAGGGGCAGAGCAGGCAGTGGATCACAGGCCAAGCGGAGATGTGCGGGCCCAGTGGGCCCTTCGGTAAAGGGCTGTCTGGGACCAGGGCTGAGGAAGGCGAGTGCCATCCTTCCAAGTCTGTCTGTCTCAGCTTCCCGCATCGGCCTGGCTTTGCCTCCTGCTTGGCCCACAACCCAGTGCTCACAAAGCCCGGGCTTAGGTAGGGACAGCGCGGGGCTAGCAAGCCTCCTTTTTGGCTCTATTGCCCTTGGAAATGAGGGTGGATCTGGGGTGGGGCCTGTGGGCTTCCCGACCTTGGAGCGGCTTCTGGGAGTAACTGGGTGGGGCTGTGTCCTAGATCACCATCCCGAGGGGCAAGGACGGCTTTGGCTTCACCATCTGCTGTGACTCTCCAGTCCGAGTGCAGGCCGTGGATTCTGGTAAGTGAGTGTCTTGGATGAGGCCCGCCCCGCTCACCCGACATGCACCTGGGCTTTGTGAACAAGACCTTGGGACTAAAAGGGGAGCCCCGAACTGGAGCAAAGTGTCTCCTCGTTTTTCAAAATGAAAATAATAATATTTTTAAACGACCACAGATAAAACTGAGGTTTATGAAAATATACCCACTCTTTTTTTGTTTGTTTTTATCAAAATGAAAACAGATTTTTATATTTTGTTTCCCAAGCATTTCAAACAGGAACTAAACCTATATTTTCAATAATGACTGCATGGGAAAATGAACCATTTCTGAACTCTGTTTGGAATCGGTATTTTGTCCTATTCCAAGCCTGATTAACACTTAAAAATAGGCATTCTTTCCCTATTTTTCAAAAAGAAAAGACTCCTTCTAGTCACAGAGTATCGTAAGCGGAGAAGCCAGGACTCGGTGATTTGGGTGGCCCCCGGTGCCAGTATGAGGTTGGCACTCAGGGAATGGTGCTGAAGGCAACAAGGAAGGGTTCTGAGTGGGTTGAGAGGCCCTGGGGAGGGAGGGGGCCTGACTGGGAGCGAGGACAGCAGAGAGGTGTGAGCAGGCCAGGAAGAGATGAGGGTGAAGGGGTTCCTTTAAGGCCCATGAGAGCCACCAAGGTCAGCCCCTCACTTCACAGATGAAGAAACAGAGGGGCTGTCCTTGTCTGAGGTCACTGGGGAAGCAGAGGACCCCAGGTTGTTTGAAGGGGTCGTGGGCTTCAGGAGCCCTTGAGCGGCTTTTCTTTTTCCCCCCCACAGGGGGCCCGGCAGAGCGGGCAGGGCTGCAGCAGCTGGACACGGTGCTACAGCTGAACGAGAGGCCTGTGGAGCACTGGAAATGCGTAGAGCTGGCCCACGAGATCCGGTGAGAGGGGCTGGGTGTGGCCCGGGGCCTCCGACTGATGGCGCATCTTGCCCCCCAACTCTGGGCACGCGGCCTTCCCCTCCCCTTCTTTGCCCAGCTGTCAGCAATTCACTTTGCTCCTCAGGGAATCAGTTTCTTGGCCAGAAAATGGAAGGTTCAGGCTCAGAGCAATTTTGGATCCCCAGCAAGTAGTAGGAAGAAGCTCCCAAACAGACCTTGTGGTTTCCGATGCAGTGCCAGGGGGTAGCTTTCTACTTGAGCTAATTATTTCTGGTACCTGGAGCTAAGCCCACAGTTTTTAAAGACTGTGTCAATGTTGCAATTGTTTCAATTGCGCAGTTACAAAAAGTATTCTTTAAAATGTTTGGATCCTCCCAATTTTGACCTGTTGGGGTAGAACCCTCATGGCCCATTGTGGGTTTGCTTCTAGAATGACTGGAGGAGGGGTTGCGGGTAAGAGGTTTGCTTGCTCCTCCTTGCTTGCACTTTGCCCATGACAGGTGTCACTAGCTGCGTTTGGTACTCTTTCTTGTTTGACCCGGGCTTGGCTCAGCATCCTTCTCAGCCTCTGCCAGTCAATTAAGAGTTGACCTAAGGGACCCCTGTGCTGTCTCTGCTTTACATGGCCTCTTACCTCCCTTCCTGCCCTGACATTAGGGGCTTCTCCCCCTCCCACACTCCTCCTCTCTGCCCCTGCGGGTCCCTACCCTGGCTGACATTGGTCTCTCCCAGACTCAACTTCTCTATGTGACCCCCCACTCCCACCCCCAACTTCCAGGAGCTGCCCCAGCGAGATCATCTTGCTTGTGTGGCGCATGGTCCCTCAGATCAAGCCCGGGCCAGACGGTGGGGTCCTGCGGCGGGCCTCCTGCAAGTCGACCCATGACCTCCAGTCGCCCCCCAATAAGCGGGAGAAGAACTGCACCCATGGGGCCCAGGCACGTCCTGAGCAGCGCCACAGCTGCCACCTGGTATGTGACAGCTCTGATGGGCTGCTGCTCGGCGGCTGGGAGCGCTACACCGAGGTGGCCAAGCGCGGGGGCCAGCACACCCTGCCTGCATTGTCCCGTGCCACTGCCCCCACCGACCCCAACTACATCATTCTGGCCCCGCTGAACCCAGGGAGCCAGGTATGGACAGCTGGTTTGGGGAAGATGAAGGGCATGGGTCCCTGTGTAAGGCCAGGAGAAGACTCAAAATTGTGTCAGGAGGACCCTGCAAGCGGCTAGGAGTGTTGGGCTAGGAGGCAGGGTGTGTGTTAGCTTCTGGGTGGAGAGAGCAGGGAGGTTTCTGTGGCCTCAGGGCACAGGTCCAGGACCCGGGGGTGTCACCGGGTGGAAGATTGCACCTTGAAAGAAGGAAAAGCTTTGTGCCAGTCTGCACTTTCCCACAGCCGAACGGGCTGCTGCGTGTGGCAGGTGGGAGCCCCCTGTCATAAGAAGTGTGAAAGCAAAGCAGACGCTGCTTGATGGCATGGTGGGGTGATGGAGTGCACGCTCCAAAGCATTAGTCCCAGGAGATAGTCCACGAAAAATGTGTTCTGAGGTCAAGTAGATTTGAGAAATATCCCCTCCTCTCCCGCTTCTGGAGAGTCCCAATGTAAATGAGCTCTGAGGGCATCCTGCAGTGAAGAGGGTGGTTTAACCTTGTTGCACTCAGCATTTCCCAGAGTCCCCTGTCCCCTTTGTGGCAGGGTTGTTAGCGTCCCACAGTGCCAGTGTTCCGTGGAATGCACTTTGGAACAAACTACCGTCAACGAAGTTGGGAACTTGGCCAAGGGCTTAGACTTGATGACAGCTAACGTCTTGTTCAACTCTAATATTCTGGAGGATTCTGGGTTCTGTTCCCTCCACGCCCCCTCTCAGCTTAGTAGCAGGACAGCTGTTTTTCCCGTGTGCCCTGAGATGCTGCCTTCCCACCCCCAGGCTGGCTGTCCTGCCCCATTCCTGGGGCTGAGCTGGTTCTCCTGTGTTTCCCTTGCAGCTGCTGCGGCCCGTGTACCAGGAGGATCCCATCCCTGAAGGTGAGTCTGTCCTCTGCTGCTGTGCCCTCCACGCCCCAGAGAGACTGTGAGGTCAGCTGGGAGGCCAGGCCCTGCCTCCTCCAAGGTTGGTGGCCTTCTCTACACAGGCAAGGTCCTCCCACATGTTGACACAGACAGTTTCCTCTTGGTCTATTTTCTCCCTCACCAAACCAGTGTTTTTCTCCTTGGAGCCTGCCTAAGGGGGAAGAGCGGGGCTCTTACCAGAGCAGTCTAAGAGATGGTGTTCGGGACTCAGGCATTCAACTAACATTTATCCAATTTTACCAAACAACCAATATGTGTTAGCTGCTGTAGGCAACGTGATCGGGCCTGTACAGAAGGGAGGCATGGAATTTGAAGCTGGAAGGTCTCAAGTTGGAGTTCTAGCTGTGTGACTTTGATCAGCTCACGGCCCCTCACTGAGCCTCAGTTTCTTCATCTATAAAATGGGACTGACAATTCCCACCTCAGCGGGTTGTGGGAAGATGAAAGGAGATAGTGGCTGTGAGAAGTAGTGTATACTGAGGGTAGTTGTCTTTGAAGTGCACAGATGTCTGTGCTGTTTGAATGATTCTTCTCCTTTGGCCTTCAAATCCTGGCCCTATTTTTGAAGGGCCAGGGAAAGAGGCTGGGCTCAAAACCAATTCCTTCTCTCAGGAAGCCTGAGATATCAGTCTTGATGCTGGAGCCAGCGGGGCATCCCTTTAGGACCCCTATGTGCCTACTGGAGACCTCTGACCTGAGTATCTGGAAAGTTGAGACCAGCCTTGCCATGTGGTCTGTAATGCCTGCCGTGGGTATGCCTGAGCCCTTCCTCTAGTGCCTGCAGAATGTCCTTGACCTCCTTCCTTGGGAGAGGCCTTCTCCCAGGCTGGTCCCCTCTCTCAGTGCTGTGAAGATCATGCTTCTTAGAGCAGGTATTTGGAAGAATGCCTGTGCCTTTTTGGGGAAAAGGGCTCCCGTCAGGCTCAGTGCCGCCGACAGAGCATCTTTATTCTCTCCAGGTTGGGTTGTTTGGGTGCTTGGGCCTCTTCTGTTGAAAACGAATCTGTGTCCCTGTTGGAGAGGAGTCTGATAGTGAAACCCTGAGTTTTTGAAAAGCTTTTAGTTGGCACATTAGGTTAGAGTGGAAATGCCTCTGCTAAATGGTGACTTCATTACAGGCAGGGCCTGGGCTGGCTCATTTCTGTGTGTCCAGTGCTGGATGTGTGGCAGGCAGCAGGTACTCAGTAGAATTTCTGTTCCTCAGATGACTGAAGGAGAATGACCGCGGTTGCCTCTCAGGGTTTGCAGACTGGTCATGGTGTAGGGAGCTGCAGAGGTGTGTCACCTGTGCTGGGCCGGTGGTGGGGAATTGGTTCCCTCTCAGCCTGAGAGATGCCTCTGAGTTTCCCTGCTGTCCTCCCCACCTGTGTCCACATTGCGATTCCCTTCTGAGAATACAGAACTTAGTGACCTAAGAAGGGCCCCGTCATCTAAGCGAGGGGAGAGGGACGAGGACGGCAGTGATGACGATGTTGATAATGACAGTACCTTTCTGAATGCATTGTGTGAAGGACTTGACCTTCCTTCATAACAATAATCCTTCTGGTAGCCAAGGACATCTTTGCTCTTTATCAGGGATCAAGCCTTCATAGCTCCCAGTCCTGGGGTTCAGAGGAAGGGGTGGAATTCAGGGCACAAAACTTCCCTGAAAAACACTCAGGGTTCTCCAGAGGCTGAGGCTGGCACCAGGGTGCCCACTTCTGCCCCCTCCTCTGACTGGGCTGCCTGGCCTTCTTTCAGGAGGGTGGGTTGGGCTATCCTGAGTTGAATGGGGTCTGATGCCCTTCCAGGGCCTGGGGCGCCTGCCTGCCTGTGGTTAGCATGTTCCCCGAGGCTGCTGGTGTCCTCGGCATTGTCTTGTCTCCTGTGATGGCGGCCTGGCTTCAGATTCACCATTGCTGGAGCAGGATGGCTGCTAGGGCTCACCTCGAAAGCTGGAGCAAAGCCAAGTAATTACTGTGTTTGGTCAGTGAAGCAGGTGTTAGAACAAAAAGGGTGATATGGGGGTTTGAAGCAAAGGGGGTAAAAGGTAGCAGGTGGGAAGTCGAGGGATTTGCCTTTACAGAGCTCAGTAGCTGGGTTCTACTTGGACTGTTTTAAAGAAAGATACTTCACACAAATCAGTTTTGGAGAGCCACGTGCACGCATTACCCAGGAGTGTGTGGAGATGGGGCACGAGGGCATGACATCCACATAGGTTAGGCTGATCCCGTCTTACACCATTTACTGGCCAAATAACTTTGGGCAAGTCACCCAACTACTCCAGACCTCAGTGGTCTTGTCTATCAAATGAGGCTGAGCAGACCTTTCCCACCTGAAGGCAGAGGTGTGTTTCAAGAGGCTTATTCGTGACTATCCAGGCCCAAGGTGAAGATTCTGTGACAGCTCTGTGCAGCTGGGCTAGGGAAGGGGACAAATGGATTCTTTTTAAAGTCTGAACCTGGGGGGCGCAGGGTCCAGAGTTTGGCATCCGCAAATGGTAACTTTCTCTAGTTTTCTCTCAGTCCCCACATGGCAGTCCTGTGGTGTTGCCTGGGCTTGCCGATGTGGAATTAGAGGGGCTGGTTCCAGGCTAAGCCTGTGACCCCAGTCACCGTGTGGGTTGGGGCCTAGCATCCTTGTCCTAAGGCCAGCCCTGATGGTCAGATCATTTGTCACTTGGGGTTTGCAATAATCCCTCAAGACTGACACTCCAGTACCTTCCCCAAGTCACTCAGCTCTCTGGTGTGTGCCCCCCACACCAGCCCTGGGACAGGCAAGGCAGCAATCTGTATCATCTCCTCTCTGCAGCGGAGAACACTGGCTCCGAGCTGGGAGGAGCCTGTTCAGGGTTGCACAGCCAGTCCCTGGGGGAACTATAGCTCAAGTTCAGGCGAATTACCCAGCTCATATCCTGAGAGACCGAGGATGGGGATGGGTCCTTTCAGCAAACGGGCCAGGGCCTGGCAGCAAAGACCACCCCCCCACTGCCCCAGGACCAGATCAGATGAGGAGTTGTGTAATTACATCCATGCATCTCTCCACCTTCCCCCCACCCCACCCCCGTCCTGGTCTCAGGCTCTTTCTACCCTTCTCGATGCACCTTCCTGAAGAGGCAGGAAGTGGTTTAAATGATTATGGTTTGAGTATTGCCCCAAGAGATACACTGGGATGGGTGGTCACTTATGGGGGGGGGGGGGTCGACTTGTTTTTCTCACCCCGCTCAGTGAGAAGGGACACAAGGTAGGCGGAGGAAGCAAGTGTGAAACCTTCTGAGCTGAGTTTTTCCTCTGAGGCTGTGGACTTGGCGTTGGTGGGGAGCTTCCCCGAGACCTAGCTGGGGTCAAGCCACCTGTTCAGCCCCTGGCAGCCAGGATAAAGGGGTGGCAGGAGGAAGCCTGGGCCCCAGGACGTGGGCTGGCCATGCAGGGCCAGGACTGGGGGTGGCAGGAGGAAGCCTGGGCCCCAGGACGTGGGCTGGCCATGCAGGGCCAGGACTGGGGGTGGCAGGAGGAAGCCTGGGCCCCAGGACGTGGGCTGGCCATGCAGGGCCAGGACTGGGGGTGGCAGGAGGAAGCCTGGGCCCCAGGACGTGGGCTGGCCTTGCAGATCAGGGAGGGCAGGTCAGCTGCCCACCTGGCAGCAGGAGCTCTCAGAGGGGACAGGTGTGTGGAGCATGAGTGCTCCAGAATTTACCTGCTCACACCCAAGAATCCCTGACTTTGTAGCTACCCTCTGTTTTGCTCCTCTGCCCATCAGACTGTGTTGGCAGACCTGTAGGCCACCCTGTTCAGTGTGAGGGTGTGTGTCCAGCAGTATCTTCTTAAAGAGGAATCCCCTGCAGCCTTCTGCTCTCTTTCCTGGAGCGGCTCCCACCCGCCTCTTCCTCTCCTTTTTCTGATTAGAATAATTTGTGGGTTGGTGGCCAAGGCGGGAGGACCTCTTAGCTATGATCAAACCTAGGACTCCCTGAGGCACCTGATGAACTTGCTTTTGCAAGTGGAGGAATTACACCAAGAAGCACCACCTGTTAGCAGCTGACTTGCATTGTGCATGTAGAGGTTGCAGGCCCTGTTCTAAGGGTTTTATTTAGAGCATCAGTTCATCCTCACAGCAACCCGGTGAGCTTGGTACTGTTATTGAGGAAATCAAGGCTCTGGGCAGGGAAGTGAGTTGCCGAAGTCACCAAGCTAATAAGCAGAGCAGTGCCATTTGGGCATAGGCATCTGGCTTCTGCCACCGGGCAGTCGCTGCTCTGCTCCAATCGATTGTTCTAGGTGAGCCCCATGAGGTCAGAGCTTCTGATTTTTCAAATGTGAGAGATTTCCTGAGTTTTAAAAGTATGAGGCCAGATGGATGGGTCTGATTTGGTTCCTGGGTCACCAGATGGGGACGGCAGCCTGCATCACAGTTGGTGGTTCCCAGCTCCATCCAAGCCCTGGGGTTGCTTGTTTACGTGTCAGTATCTCTCATAGATTGGGAGGGAATTCCTTGAGGTCTGAGAGCCTGCTGCAGCCTCCCAGGGTTCTCTGCACCTTGCACAAAGCGTGGCACATAGCAGATGCTCACAGTAAATGGCTGTCGACCGAGTCTGTTCCCTGTTTGTGTAGAGGGGATGCCTTTGCAGGGGTGATGGAAATGCCTCATGCTTCCCCCCCCACCCCCCATCTCTGTTCCACAGAATCAGGGAATACCAGTAAAGGGAAGTCCTACACAGGCCTGGGGAAGAAGTCCCGGCTGATGAAGACTGTGCAGACCATGAAGGGCCACGGGAACTACCAGAACTGCCCGGCCATGAGGCCACACCCCCCACACTCGAGCTATGGCACCTATGTCACCCTGGCCCCCAAGGTCCTGGTGTTCCCTGTGTTTGTTCAGGTGAGCTGGTGGCTGGCTTCACGGGAGGTAAGAAAGAAGAGGGTCCTTGCCCCCAGGTCTCAGGGATGGTGCCTCGTTCCAGGATTGGGGGCCTCCTTTATGGAAAGACAAATAGCTTCAGGTGCTCAGGATTCGGGGGGTTATACTGAGGGAGCACAGGTCTCCAGGAGGGGAAACAGGGGAGTGGGGACAGGAAAGCCCAGCAACAAGGGGGTCCCCTCCCCGCCCCCCTGAACCTCCGCTTTTTCTGTGGACAGGGCAGGCACACTAGAGCTGCTGTGTTGTTACAGGAACTCTGAGTTGAAGCTCCTGCTCTCTGGCGCATCCAGTGGTTTGTCATTTGGAAATGATCAAGGGAGAGCCTGGAGATCTGGCATCTCCTCTGGCCTCCTGGGTCTTGGCAAACATGTCTGGCCAGTCGTAGCTAGTGGCCTGAGATTCACTTAGATCTCCCTTCTCCTGCTTTTCCCTCTTGTCCCTCTCTGCCTCCCCATTTCCAAACCTTCATTTATTCCATCACCCGGATATAACCGGTGTGAGTATTTACGTGCCTTTGCGTGTGTGCTTATACACAGTAAAAAGAAAAACATGTCTTATTATACATTTTATATCCTGTCGCTTTTTTTGAAAATGGAAATTGCAGCACGAACATTTCCCACATTACCAAATACTCTTTGAGCCTGTGTTTTGTAGTGATTGCACACTATTCTGTTATATGGATGTACCATATTTACTTAACCAGTTCTCTGTTCAGACACTTCTGCTATGTCTACTTCTTTTGCTATTATTGTAAATAATTCTGTGATGAAAATCCTTGTGCATGAATTGCCTCTCTGCTTATTTTCCTTGGAAGAGATTCCTAGAAGTGAAATGACTGAGTCATGGGTCATAAACATTTTAAAGGCTCTTTATACATGCTGACAAATTGCTTTCCATAAAGACTTGATTAGTTCATCCCCTCATCAGCAACGTAGAGGTGACGTGGTCCCAAGGGCTTCATTTCTGACCATTATTTCCTTCTCTGCTATTCCTGGCATCCCATTCTAGACCTGTCACTGTCTAGTGGGTCTTAGAACTCTCAGTTTTTAGGACCCAGTGCCCCTCTGGCCGGTGACACACCTCCCCCGGACAACTCCCTCAGTAGGGCCTGCCCTTTGCCTTTCTCTTGGTCTCTTTCTTGGGATGTAACCACAAAGGTCTTGGCCATCACGGGGGTTATTTTTTGCTTTCATTTTTAAATTTTTACAAAAAAATTAAAATTTTGAGAAAGTGATAAAAACTTTAAAATTGTAAAATATATAAACCCCAAACGGCATCACACTTAAATGTACAATTTAACAAAAAATTATAAAGTGGATATCCACTAAGGTAAAGAAATAGACCATGGCCACCACCCATGCCAGAGACTGCGTATGTCTCTTCTTGATTGGAAGGCCCTTCTCCCCAGCAGACATGCCCACTAGCCTGACTTTACGATACTCATTTCCTTGCTATTCTTTAGTTTTACCATCTATGTGTGCTTTCCTCACCATGTTTGGTTTGGCCTCTTTTTGAATGTTACTGAATGAAACCATACCGCATATATTCTTTTGGGCCCTACTTCCTTCGCTTCACATTATGTGTAAGATCCACCCAGGTTGCTGTGTGTAGTTGACATTTAGTTCATTATCTTTTCTCCAGAACCTTGCTTGATGTCAGGTGCCTGGAAGCCATGTTATAAGTGTGCATTCATGAGGATAAGCGTTGCTGGGTAGTCCAGAGCTTAGGGAGCTTTCTCTGGGCTGGGCAGGAGGTGGGGGCTCCTCAGTAGGTATGGGGCAGGTGATGGGGTAGGGGAAGGGGTCTGGGTGAGAACTGGTTCCTGGGAATTGATAGCTGAGGAGTGTGTATGAATGTAGAGCAGGGACTGGCCTGGCTTTGAAGGGAATCAAGTGACTGAATCCAGCATATTTTGATATCCTGAGACCTCTCTGGGGATATCCTGAGAGCCTGGACCTAACAGCAGGGAGCAGCTCGTGAGGACAGATGGGGGAGTGTGGGCCCGGGAAGCCCCAAGAGCCCAGTAGAGTGGGAGAGCCGAGGGGAGGAGGAGTGCTACGTGTGGTTGAACTTCCTGCCAGAGTGCAGCTCTCACGGTGAGGGCTGGTGGTGAAGGTGGCAGCAACAGTTCCGCCCAGGACAAAAGCATCTGTCTTTCTGTTTCCATCTGTGTCTGAGGTGGTGTGTGGGTTCTTGGGGTGTGGGGAGGACTGGCAGTCTTTTCTGTGTCTGGCTTTGCCAAGCCATCTCCCCCCACCCACAACCATCTCCACGAGGCCTCTTTGAACGGCCCACTTTTTTTTTTCAGCCTTTAGATCTCTGTAACCCTGCCCGGACCCTCCTGTTGTCAGAGGAGCTGCTGTTGTACGAGGGGCGGAACAAGGCTGCCGAGGTAAGGCTTACACACCGTTCCCTGGTGGCGGGTCCTCCCGGGCTTCCTCGGCCATCCTTCAGGCCCCTAACTTTTCTCTCTCCCTGATGGTCTTAGAATTGTATAAGCTCGGGGTAGAAAAAAAACCCCGAAAAGCCTTCCATCCCCCTTCATGCCCTCCTTACCAAATGGTGACCCCGCTTTTTCTTGTACATTTTCAGTGATGAGGAACTCACCCCCTCTCAAAGCTGTTGTGTCCATCTTAGATAGTTAGAAACTTTTCCCAGCCACTCAAGAGGTCCGTTGTTTATCCCAACTTCCTCTAAGGAGCGGAGAGATGGCTGTTCACTCCAGCTGTGGTGAATGCCTTTGTAGGTGAGAATTTTAGAGGAGCATCACTTAGCAGGTTTTCTGGGTCTGCATTAACTCACGTCCTGATTCCTCTTCTACGGGGTAAGTCTGTTATTTCTCCTGGGCTTTAGCTCTGCCACCAGAGGCCTGGGTGTGGAGATCATGCCCCTCTTCTGGGGAACTGGCCCTTGCTGATGTCTGACGGGGGAATTGCACTTACCCACACAATCCCCACAGCTGACCACGCTCCAGCGCAGTCCCGTGAGCTTACATCTACGGGAGCACAGAAGTTGGAGCGCTGGGATCGTCAAGCCTACCTAGGGGCCTTGCAGAGAGGGGAAGGGGCTTGCTGCAGATCAGGTCCTGGCTGAACACGGGCAGTGTGTCTTGGCTGTATTGAGGGTCAGCTTGAGGTAGTGTGGAAAGATCAGGAAACGCGAAGGCAGGAAGCATGTAGCCAGCTCCTGCTCAGCTGTTGGCTCACTTGTGACTTCTCCCTTCTTCCTCAGTCTTCTCATCGGAACGGTGGGTGTGTTGTATATTTGAGGCAGCTGAAATCGGCTGATCTCTAAGGGCCCGTTCAGCCTCAGCATTCTGGGACATTATGTGTAATTGTGGTTAAAGCAGGAGGCTGCTTTTGTTTTGTTTTATGAACAAGCAGACCAGAACTCATATAGTATTCCCAGAGAGCGTCGTCTCTTTCAAGGGAGCCTGCGTGCTGATTTCTACCACATGGGCCTTGCTCACTGCAGCTCTGGACCTTCTCTTGGGAAACTTTCCTAAGAACCTTGGCATATCTTCTGAATTGCTTCCATGGGAGTAAAACTTCATCTGCTGAGGGGGATTTGAGTTTTAGGAACAAGAAGTCACTGGGAGCTGTGCTTAGTGAGTAAGGGTGTGGTGAACCTAAGGTGGCCAAAGGTCAGAAAGCGAGGTGGGGCTACACATTCAGAAGATTCTGAAGAGGGCACTGAGAAATGACAGCCACCCTGAAATCCATACATATGTCTAAATTTGCTCTTTTGTTTGTCTGCTCACCATTGAGTCTGCAAACCCTGATCACGTGCTGTGTTACCCTCTCTGTGCCTGCATTTTACATACTAGATCTCAGCTCTTGCAGCATCCCCAGGACAGGCACAGTTGTCCCCACTCTATAGATGAGGAAACTGAGGCTCCAGGGAGATTTACTGGGACCTGAAGTTCTCAAGGCTTGTAAGGGACGGAGCCAGGATTAGTACTCATATCGCTGGCTCTGGCTCAGCCGGGCTTTCCGTGGTCCCATGCTGCCTCTGGCCAGTTTGTTTGCAAACAAACTAGCAACTGCAAGCTGAAGCCATAGCCTGATTGCAGTCTGTCCCCAAACTCTTTGCCTTGTGGAGCTTGGAGCCTTAGAACAAAGAGACCCTCTTTTGAAGATTGAAAGAAGTGATTTGTAGACAAGCAACATAAATATATTTCTTTTTCTTGAAGTATGCTAGGAAGTGTGTTTATCTTAGTACCCTGTCATGTCATGCAGGCCAAGAATATAAACCAGTCCAAGAGAGGCTTGGATAAATTTGTAGAATTGCAGTGTTGCTTAGTCCTCAGGAGCTGTCTGTTCTGAGTGCAACCCTGGAACTTCCAGCTGATGGTTTTCCAGCCAGCTCTTGAGTCTGCAGTGACAGCCCCCTCCAGGCATTGGTTTTGTTACCGGAGAGTGCTAACTTGTAGAAAGTTCTCTCTTACATTCAACAGGAATCTTTATTTCTGGAATGTTCGCCCTTGGTCCTTGGTCCCGTCTCTGCTCTGAGCACGCTCCGGTTTGTTAATGTCTGTGAGCTGATCCAGACCCACACCAGGAACTGCCCTCATTACACACCCTCCCAGAAATCACAGGCTTCATTAATGTGCCCTGAGATCAAATCCGAGTAACAGAGGAGCCTCATTTCTATATTCAAACACTAGTTACTGGGCATCACAACGTAGCCAGGCCCTGTGTGAGAGTTTCCAGGACTACTGTGGGCCCAAGACAGACACACCCTCACTCCACACACTGACTCATTGAGTTTACCATTAACTAAGGCCTCAATGTCTTTTTTGCAAACCCTGCCCTTAGGCCAGATTCCTGGAGGAAGCTTGGTTAGGGCTACTTGGGAGAAGTGACCCTCCAAGTTGCAAGGATTCCCTAACCACGCTATCCCTCAACCCTTGACTCTGGCCAAACAGATGTGTCCTTGGAGCAAGTGTGGGGAAGACACCTAGTGGGCAGCAGGTAATTGGGCCATGGAGATGGGCCGCTGTGGCTCCTGCTGGAGCAAGGTCAGCAGGATGCTGGTGAGATGGGAGAGGGGCCCACCTGCTCTCCCCTGGCACGCTTGGCCCCTGGCCTTTCTTCCAGCTGTGTGCCAGCTCTGCCCTTTCCCTGACCTGACCTTTGGGGAAATTCTTCGTTCATGCCTTAATCACTTCCTGTCTAGACCACATTTCCAGTTCTGGGAACTGGGGCCAGAGCAGCAGCCTAGGGCTTTTCTCACCTTGCAGTTGGGCACTTGTCCTCCATCCGTCCTCTCTGGGCCTGGGATGTGTTTTGATGTTTTTTAGGCTCCCGATAGACTGTCTCGTCCAACCGTTCCCCTGCCAGCTTCCCTGTGGGTGCACAGGTGACCCTTGAGTGGGTCGGGGAGCTTGAGGGTTTGCCTGTGTTTGGCTGCTTTCGAGCCTTGTCCTTTCCACGGCTTGGACTTCAAAGACCTCTCCTTAGACAACTAACCCCTCAAATCCTCTGAACTCTTGGATCATTTTTTTCTCTCCCTTAACTTCATTTATTTTTTGATCTCCTTTGCTCTTCTTTTTTTGGTCCCTGCTCGGATTCTTTCACATTCAGGGACAGGACAACTGTAGACATTGCTGTTTCCCTGTATAATGAGCACTGTAGGGTCAGCTAGGCCTCGGCAATGGTCCCTGGCTGTGTAGCCTTGGACAAGTCACTTAACCTCTCTGAGTTGCAGGGTCCTCATCTATAAATGAGGGAGGGCAATGCTGAGGACCCACTGACCAGAAAGTAAGTGCTCAGCCAGTGAAGACTTCTGTTGGGCTCAGTTGGGACAGGGCTGTGGTGGGAAGGGGTTTGGATAGAGTCATCGCCGGGATCCCTTCCAGTCCGGGGTCCCTTCCAGAGCCCTCCTGTTTGGTCCCTGAGAGGAGCCAGAGCCCCTGAGAGAGAGCCTCCCGCTCAAGGGTGCCTCTTATTATCTCTGTGGCCCAGATTCCCTCACACCTCTGTGTTTGTGTTACTCACAAGAAGCCAAGGGTCCTTTGAAAACTATTTGTATATTAAATTACGAAAGTAACAGATTCTCATTGCAAAATAATGCAAATTAAGCGGAAATGTTTGAAGTAAAATCCATTGCCTAGAGTGAAGAGCGTGGTATGTTAGACATTTAAAAAATGTTAACATATAGATAGATTTATAGTTTTGTTTCACAAAATTGGCTTATACTTATAGGTATTTTTGCACATTGCACTATTGTGACTATGATGGACAGATTTCGGCTTCTGCACACATAGCTCTACTTTATTCTTTTAGTAGTCGCATCAAACTCTACCATGTGAAGATGGCATAATTTATTTTCTCCATCCTCTCTTGACGGGCGTTTATTCCATTTTTTTTCTCTTGCCCGTCTCTTGTTTATTTTACTATATTCTTTTTTCTGTGTCATTCCCAGCCCCCCACTCTCATTAGTTTATGTATTTTTATTACAAAAATGTTGTTGAGAACATCCTTATAGGTTCATATTTATATAGCCTTGTAAATATTTCTGTAGGATAGTCTCAGAGGTGGTGTTGTTAGGTCACCTTTATCAGTCAGATAGCTAAATGTCAACATGCTGGCTTTTTAAACTTCAACAACAATCCAACACACACTCACTGTGGCCCTTGCTAGTGTGTGCCAAGCCCTCCTGGCTGGTGCTTCTTACTTCAGAAGAGACGAAGTGTCAGATTTTGACACCTCAAAGGGAAGTTCACCTAATTAATCATATTTGGTTTTCTTCGGAGAGTCTAAAATTGGATTTTATTGCCCTGGACTACAGGCCACTGCAGGATTTACAAAGTAAAGAACAGTGTAATCTTTAGTGGCGTTAGAGGATCAAGTGAATTTTTGTAGCACAAAAATATGCTAAGCATGCCTGTTGGTTTACCTATAATGCCTAAAAATAGCTTTCTCACTTATTTTTGGAGCAGCTAGTGCATAAAAGAGATAAAAGTTATGTACATGTCTGTATTGGAGCGTAAGTAACTGGCTTTTTCTCAAACTGATGGCGCAGTACTGTGGTTAAAATTACCCGCAAGGAATTTGGTAACCTCACATTGCAGGGTGCCTCAATTCATAGCCTGCACAGAGCTTGTGAAAGGAGCCTGTGACGGAACCAGGCAGGGTCTCTCCGCCTGTTTGCACAGAGGAGAAAACTCAGGGGACTTAACCAAGTTTTCATGGCTATTTAGTAGGATAGGAGCCTCATGACTTCTGATTCCAAGCCCAGTGCTCTTTCAGCCAGATGTTTAGAGGAGAATGCAAGCAGATGTGGAACATTCTGCAGCTCATGGGTGGCTCCAAGCCAAGGGTGTGGGGCTGGAGATTCCAGGGGCTTTTGGCCAGAGAGGTGAGCCTGTGGGGTGTCAGGCTGTGGAGAGGCTTTCAGGGGCCATCTGCCACAGAGAGTGAGGGTCATTTTCTGTTCTGTTTATTTTTTCCTGCTGTGCCTAGTGGAGCTGTAGAAAACCGTAGGGCACAGGGGCGGTCTCGACTGCAGGTCAGGTCTCTGTCCTTGGCTGAGGCCACACGAAGTCTGCTCCTGGTTCTGCCTGAGACGATGAGGACTCCTTACCTGGGCCTCTAAGGGAGGTTGTGGCCCTTGGCCTCTGGGACAGCTAAAGAGCCAGTTCTGTGTGCTCTCGCCTGACGCAGGTGACGCTGTTTGCCTATTCGGACCTGCTGCTCTTCACCAAGGAGGACGAGCCGGGCCGCTGCAACGTCCTGAGGAATCCCCTCTACCTCCAGAGTGTGAAGCTGCAGGAAGGTAAGTGGGTGCTGAGATGCCTTGGGCCTCCTCCTCACTTGCGCTGAGTCCACTGCTCTGGGCAGCCTGGAGGCTCAGTTTGGGTCCAGCCCCTGGGGTGCTGAGCTGCCAGCTGTCCATGAGGCATCTGAGCATGTGTGGCCAGGTCCTGCCCCTGGGCCGGTGGGGTCTCAGACACTGATGTTCCATTCTAGGCTGGCAAGCATCCCTGTACACTCTGAGTTTTGCTGGGAGGTTTCTGTTCCGGGATGTTCAGGGAGGCTGTGGAGTGGAGTGGGAAGAGCTTTGGATTTAGACCTGTGCTCAGATTTTGGCCCTGTCCCTCCGTGCCTGTGTGACTTTGGGTAAGGTGCTCAACCTCTCTGAGCCTGTTTCCTCATGTAAATGTGGGATACCAACAGTATCTCAGAAAGTTGTTGTGAAGATTAAATTAGGTCATATACGCCAAGTGCCTGACCCACACCAGGTGCCCAATAAATGCTAGTTGCCACCACGCTCACCACATATATCCGGGACAAGAGACCACTGCTCCTTCTCCACTCAGCCGCGTTGCTTTGACCAGAGCCGGAGGAAGCTGGAGCACGTGTGGCTGGGGGCTGCTGAGCAGGAACACGTGGGAGCGTGGAGTGAACCTCTACCCCAAACTTTCCATCGTGCCCTCCTCCACTTGGGGACGGGAAGCCAGCTGGGAGTATCTGCTGAGCGGTTTGGTTTGGCGCCTGAGGTCTCTGCTGAAGGGGCTCCATTTCCTCTCCCAGATTATGAAAACAACAACAGACCTGTTTGAGCACGGGTGACAGGGGCAGGGAGGAAAATATGACCCAGCGAAAGAATTCTGTTTTGACGGGTTTTGCTCCAGGAAAACTTCCTGCCTGTTTGCAAACCCAACGTGTGTGCTTGGCCCTTGCTGGCCTTCCTCCTTAGACACCAGGCAGTGTGAGAACCTCCACTCTCACTGCCCCACAGGAAGTCACTTACAACTCCTTCCCTGCCTTTGGCTTTCTCCTGCCCGCTGACCAGGGCTGCCACTGAGGGGAAAAAGCAAGTCACCTCATTCGAGGCCAGCCCCTCCCCGGGTCAGTGGTGAGGAGCAGCCCTCTGTGCAAGTTCAGCTCAGACCCTGGCATTGCAGGAAGCTGCCATGGGAGGGGGGCAGATGAGAGCTGCTGCCCTTGGTGTCCTGCTGCTGTGCCCTTTCCTTTCTTCCTCACACCAGCTTCCTCTACATGCCCACTACGTGTCACTCCCACCCACTGCACGCATGCACACGTATGCCCTCACACTGTATAGTCCCTTCCTCTGTGCCTCTGCTCATCTCCAGCTCAGACAATCTGGTACCCAGTCAGCTGTGAGGGGGACACTGGCGGCTGTGCTTGGTAACAGGTTGGTAGATTATAGAACCAAACCCTTACTGGTGGGCAGTGCTCAGCCTCCTGCTGAAGGCAGGGAGGGAGAAGAAAGGGAGCTCAGAATGGCTGTGCTTTGGGGTGGGGTTGGCATGGGAGCCACCAGGGCAGTGGAGGAGCTGAGGGTAGCAGCTGGGAGTTTGGGGTCTGGGCTCAGTTTTGCTGCTAACTTGCTATGTGACTTCAGCTGGCTCTTTCCCTTTTCTGAACGTCAATTTCTCTGCCTGTGAAACAAGGGTTGGGCCAGTCTTTTGTGTTCCCTCCCAGTCCTGATGTCCCCAGGCAGACCCTGAGGTGGCTGTGAGAAGCTGGGCAGTGCCCATACGTATGTCCTCCCTCCCCTCCTGGAGCCCCCAGACCCAAGGTTTGAAATTAGAAGCAGGGTGAGCTCCATCCTCCACTGGGTGGTGGATGGTCATGGTAGGTGCTGTGGGGCCTTGAGGTGTTGAGCCCATGTGAGTGACAGCCTTGCAGGCATGGCTTCCTCAGGCTGGAGACCACATCCTCTCCCTGCAGCTGGCAGGCTCAAGGTAGTCAAGGCCAGCACTCAGGAGAGATGACCATGCCATTAGAGCCCTGTGGGTTGGCATGAGAGAGGTGTGTGTATGTGTGTGTGCGTGTGTATGTGTAAGTCTGTCCTGGCTTGCTGGGCAGGTGATTTCATGCACACAAATTGCTTTGCCCTTCTCCAGAGTGCTGGGGAGCAAATACAGTGAACATGGCTCTCCAGGGAGCCCATGAGCTGCAGAGAGCAAAGGAAATGGCTCTGTGACACTGAGCACTCAAGGTGCACATTCCACCACTTAGATTCTTTCCAGGCATCGGCGGAGCCCTCGCCTCCTGTCCCTCCTGCTCCCCTGAGATGCTGGGCTTGTGGGGCGGCGGGGGTGGGGTGGGGGTGGGGGTGGGGGGTGGGGTGGTGTTCGGAGGAGTCCAGTGACTTCTGCAGTTGGATTTGAAGCCGCAGAGCCCAGTGTCCTGAGTCCAGGCGCCCAATTTCCTGCCTGATTCCCTTGTGCCCTCAGAGACCCGCTGTGGCAGCAAAGGCCTGAGTGAGGCTTTTAAGAGATTCATTTCGGGCTCAGCTGCAGCTTCTGTTGGCCGAATGGTCTCTTGCTAACGTGGCTCACACTCCTAGGTTTCTTTGGGGCAAAGATGATGGTAAACAAGGAACACGCCCAGCCTTTCCTGCGGGCTGGGCCTGGTGAGGGTTGTTCCCTGGCCGGGGAGAATCTGCCCCACCCAGGGACCACGGAGTCCCTCGGGCGACTTGTCTAAAGGGTGCTTAGCTCCTCTGGAGAAGCATACTCCTAGGGTCTAGCATGGGGCCCAGAACATCGTGGGGACCAAGGAATGTTTGTTGGGTGAATGACTGAATGACTGAAAGGAGAACAGAAGCACTGCTTCAGCTCAGGGGCGGAAGTATACTCTTCCCGCTGGGCTTCTGCTGGTGGCCCCTTAAACCTTGCCTGCCCTCCTCCTGCCTAGCTTCGCTTCCCCAAAGCTTCAGCGGGGCTGCCTTGCTGTGTAATGGGAACAGGCGGAGAGCTGGCGCTAACAATTGGGACATCTCCGGTCAGCCGGGGCCCATTGTGGTCTCTTCCTGCCTCTGCCGCCCACTGGCTTTGCTGCTCTTTGTGTTTCTGCCTCCCAGGCGGCCAGTATCCTGCCCACAGTGTGTCTTCCTGGCCTGCTCTGGTCTGTCAGGATGGCCTGGAAATGTCTAGCTGATTTTTGGGCTCTCCATCTACCCTGGGGAGTCAGGGGGCCCAGTCTTGGAAACTCAGCTGTTTAGGTCGCAGCCGCTGGAATGCTTGGTGTTAAATTTGGGTGACATTTTCCAAGCACATCCTCAGAGCCTACCTCAGGGCCGGCTGCCAGGGCGAGAGCAGTGGGAGGAACACGTTTTCATTTCTGGAGCACATGGCCTGGCACAATGACAGAGACGTAAGCTGGTGGTGGGGGCAGAAGTGTGACATAATGGTCAGAACACAGGCTTTGGAGGCAGGCAGTCCTGGGTTCAAACCTCAGCTCTGCTGCTTTCTCACTGTCTGCCTTGTATATAGTTGTTTCCCTCCCTGGGCCTCAGTTTCTGCATCTGGAAAATGGAGACAACCCTCTTGGCTTGTCTCACAGGGTAGAGAGGGCTTGGTGAATGGCTGAGTTTGGGATCTCAGGCCAGGCTTGCAAGGGCTCTGAGAAAATGACAGAGGGGTCAGACCTGGGCAGGAAAGCCCTCTCTGGGCCCTACCCAGCCTGTGACCGGGGGTCCCCCTGCACGACCCACACGTTCTTTGGTGGGAAGCAAGGCCCACCCAGGAGCCAAATGGTTCCTTCTTATATTTTAAAATGGCCAAAGCATTTGGAGTGTTGGATGGAAACCCAAATGTGTGCTGCCTCCCTGTCCCTTTTCCTTGACACTCACCCCTTTTCCACACCCTGGAGAGTCCAGAGCTTGATTTAATGTTCCACAAGGTTTTCTGGTGGGGCTGAGGTCTCTCTCTGGGGTCAGCTCCCTTGCAGCCTGCTTTCCCACAGCTGTGGCTCCCCACCCCCCGCCAGCACCCCCGGAGGCTTGTCGGCCTTTCACGAGCCTCTGAGCCATGCTGAGCCCCATCCCGTCGTTCCCTCCAAGTGCTGCCAGCACAGAGCCGTGATGTGGAGGGGACTTCCGTGAAGGTTTGGGGTAATGCAGGAGGGCAGTGGCGGGCAGTGTTACAGCACAGATAATTTAAGGCAGTTGTCAGCCATCCCTCACCCTCGGGAACATGTTCCGGGCTGCATTTCCCCAACCTCGGCCTCCTGTCTTGGCTTTTCCCTACCTCTGAGGGCCTTCTCTTCTATCACTGCCAGCTTCTAAACTCCAAATTTCTATTTTCTTACATAGATCTTTTTGTATCTCCCTTGGCACTAAGGTCTTCTTCTGGAAAGTCAAGGAAAGTCCCAGTGTATTTTCTTAAAAGAAACCACCTCCGTTTGTTTCCATCCTCAGCAACATAAGGAACTGGCAGAAGCTTTGAAATGACAGGTTCCTTAAACATGACAGATTTCTTAGGCAGGGCTCCCTCCCTCCCTACCCACCTCTAGGTGGGGACAAGTAGGATTCATTCTAAGTCCAAAATGAACCCCATTTACTTAATGCGCTTTTTAAAATCTGGCTCTGCTTGGCACCCCTGGCCATAGGCATGATTTTGCCCAGGGAACTGCCCACATGCCTTCTCTGAGGGGGCCTGGCCTTCACTCACACGAGGGCCCTCGCTCTGCTTTTCTTAGGAATAGGCTGGACCCACGGTCTCTGTTTGTATCTAGCCACCTTTACTTCACAGCACAGCTTACAACTTCTTTGATGATTGATTTGATCCAGGTATGTATGGAGAGAGCTACTTTGAGCCCAGCACTGGGCCTGCATCCTTGAGGAGGCAGACACATTTGAGAGGAGGGTGTATCGGGGTCCGGAGTGTGGGCTCTGGAGCCAGGCTTCCTGGGTATATGTCTTGGTTCTTCTTCCCTTTTTACCTGGGGCTTGTTCCTCAAGCTCTTTGTGCCTCAGTTCTCTCACTGGACTCATAGGTGATAACCAGCCCTGCCTCACAGGGGGTGTAGTGAGGGTTGAGCTCTTACAGGTAAAGCATCTGGTACAGTGGTGGGCACTCAAGTTCTATGGCACTTTGTGTTTGCTGTGCTGTATGGTTGCTTCCCTGCAACATGACAGCCTGCCTGCTGAGGTCTGTTGCTTGAAATACAGGAAGTTATTCATACTAACCATCCCCGATCTGTACCCAGATGAGTGTCCACGGGAGAGTGCTGCCAGGTCGTGGGCAGACCGCAGCAGTCAGGGCAGGTATCCCGGAGGAGGGGCGAGGCTTCTTCGCCACACCTGCTATCCCTTGAGCACAACTTGTGCTTCTCCATCTCCATGCCTTTGCCCATGCTGTTCCCACCTCCTGGTGTGCCCTGTACCTGGCAGTTTCAGGCCCAGAGGGGACTCCTGGCTGCCTCTCATGGGGTGAGATCTCAGCATTCCTTGAGTCCGGCTGACCTGCAGGCAAAGGCCTTATAGCTGTGCCTCAGCTTGGTTAGTTAGTAAGTGGCATTTCCTCCAGGGAGTTCCCTGTCCCCTGTGCCTGCTTCTTTCTTTGTCTTTTTCCAGGAAGTACCACATACACAGCCCTCTGTATGTGACAGCGCTCTATGCACCAGCAAACTGCTGAGACTGTAGCCAGTTCTAATGCAAATCTTACTTTTTTCCCCAAAGGTTCATCAGAAGACCTGAAATTCTGTGTGCTGTATCTAGCGGAGGTGAGTCCTTCCCTCTGAATTTGAGGAGATCTGTGACTTGGTGTTTGAGGGGAGGTTTTAGGCAGGGTTCTAGTCCAGGGTTCTGATGCTTCCCCCACCCCACCTTGTGCAGGGGTCCTAGGCAGGTCCTGCAGGTCCTCCCTGCCCCTGTAGCTCTCACCTCTATGTAGAAGAGCAGCAGGCACGAGAGTGCTTAGAGGGGACAGAGGACACTGATCTCCCACTTAGGACTTCCTGGTCTCTTCATAGTGAAGGTGTGGTCTGACAGCTGTGCATCTCCGTATTTAGTTATCTGGGAGCCCTTCCTCTGGAGAGTACCCTGATTCCTATTCCTGCTTCTTTCTTCCTCTTTTTCCAGGAAGTGCCACCCATGACCCCTCCTAAGGGTCTTGTCAGTGTTTGAAACAGCCTGAAGGTGATTGTATTAGGTTGGTGCAAATGTAATTGCGGTTTAAAAGGTTAAACATAATAGCGAAAACCACAATTACTTTTGCACCAATCTAATACCTTTACCTAGGCCAGACAGTACAGACTAAAAAACACATCAAATGCCTGTGTTTTGGGCTGGAGTGATACCCGCTCAGTGTGATTGGTGTTCTTGGGTATCTCAGTCTGATCAGAAGCTCGGATGGGCTGTGCTCTGCCTTTGTTGAGCAAAATTGGGCAAATAGCTTATTGCTTGATATGGTTTGGGAGATAAAACATCATTAAACCAGAGGTTTAATCAAAGAGGTTCTCTGTGATGAAAAAGTTGAGAGCTGTTGAGCCATCGAATTCTTTTAGCTTTTTGGGGAATTTTCTAGTGTGTTTCCTTGAAAATAAGACCTAGCTGGACAATCAGCTCTAATGTGTCTTTTGGAGCAAAAATTAATATAAGACCCGATTTTATTTTACTATAATATAAGACTGGGTATAATATAATGTAATGTAATGTAATATAAATATAATATAATATAATATAACATAACATAACATAACATAACATATAATATAATATAATATAATATAATATAATACTGGGTCTTATATTCATTTTGGCTCCAAAAGACACATTAGAGCTGATTGTCCTGCTAGGTCTTATTTTCTGGGCAACACGGTAGAACGTTTGCCTCTCCGTCCCTACCCCTCTGGATTCCGATTCTCTCTGGCAGGGCCTGACATAAAGCTTCAGGTTCTTTAATGCCAAGAGAGCTTCCTGCCAGGTTGGACTTGTTTTTCCCAGAGAGAAGCACTTCTGCTTATTGGTTTCCTGGGCGTTGTGACCTCCTAGCCCTCCAAAGATTGATGAAGGGATATTGATCTGGGGCCTTTTATTTCAGTAAAGTACCAGGTGATCTGACGCCCCAGGGGCTGGGGAATTGAAGCTCACAGGCAGCCAGAAGCCTCCCTTTTCTCTTAATGGGCAACTGTTTATGAGAGGCTTGTCTGTAATGAAGGAAGACAAGAGGCGTGGGGACAGGCTTGCCAAGGTGGTCTGGGATCCCACAGAGAACCCCGCACTCGTATCTTAGAACTTGCAACAAGTGGTTCCTCTTCATTGCCTGACAGACAGGTGGCACCCAGAGAAGAAACCAGGGCAAGAGAGTCAGGATTTGGAGAGGGTCTTCCACTGCACTGAGAACGTCCCAATGGCTTGGGTGGCAGCTGCTCTGACTATGTCCCAGCAGTAGGTCCTGGGTGGAGTTGCCCTAAGCAGTCCTTAGCTCTGGGGTCTCTGTTGCTCTGGACAGGTTTCCCTGCAAATCCATGGGACAGATGCAGCCTACTCCTGGCTTCAAAGCGCCAGGGGCATTGGGTCATAGGGCACGTTGGCCAGGGACCATTCTCTAACCTAGAATCTGATCCCAGCTCCCGTAAGTTCAGCCTACGCTTTGGGGTTAAGAAAACCTAGATTTGAATCTTGGCTCTGCCAAGTCCTAACTGAGTGATCTGGGCAAGTCATATACTCATCTCTGAAACAAGGCCGATGAGGCCTACCTTGCAGGGTGGTTGTAATGATTAAATGAGATTCAATAAGATACTGTGTCCACTGCACTTAGCTCAGAGCCTGGCACACAGTGAGTGCTCAATAAATGGTAGCTGTTGTTATGGGCAGCTTCATAACACGGGGAGAGCTTTTCATATGCATTTCCTCTCCATTAGAGACATCATCAATGAGTTATCGATCTTTTAAAAAGAAAGCTAAGAGGAATATCTCACTTTCTTTGTAATGTACATATGCAGTAACAGAAATGTGGCAAGATTGTAGCCTCTGGAGGAGACAGAAGACAGACGTTTAATGTCTCCTCTCCTGAGACCTCCTGGGGCTGCCCACTTAACCTTTCTGAGCCTTAGTTTTCTCATCTGAAAAATGATATCTGAAAAATGGTAGCGTCTGTGCCTTTCCTTCCTTTCTATGTCATAGGGTCATTGAGAGAATTCAATTAAAAGAGAGAACGTTTGTCAAAGCAAGTGAACAAATGTAAATTGTAGAAGAAGAGGTTTTAGTTTGTACAAATATAATATTAATTCAGGAACAAGGAGGTGAGGCAAGATGGGGTTTTAAAGAGGCCAAGAAGAGCTGGGTTGGATTTGGGGATGCTCATGTTTGAATGCAGAGGTCTGGGCCCACCTGGAGAGGTCTGTGCATGGCTAACTACCCTGCAGCCAAGAGGCCCTGCCTCTCAGTGAGTTACATGAGAATGCCTTCAGGGTAGCTTACAGCCTTGCCCCTGGAGCCTGGTATTGAGGGCAGGGTGTGCATCAGTGTTACATCTGATGAGTTGGATCACACAGTGGATTAAGAGTGAGGATTCACATGCTGGGGCAACCCGGAGGGCACTGGGGCCCTGCTTTAGACAGATTTAGGCAGATGGGAATTCAGCCGCCCTGGAGGGAGCTGGCTCCATGTTGTCTCTTGGCCGGTCTCCAAAGCTCTGGGCAGTACCTAGAGAAGGGCCTTGGGAGCAGGGGCTTCCCAGTAACGGGTGCCTATCTAAGATAGCCAGCCCCGGGCCAGGCCTGGGTTTAGGTCTTTGAGCATAAAAGCCTGTCTTGAGATCATGGTTGGGAAAGTGCTTTTTAAAACTGATAATTAGATAAAAGGAATTATTATTATGGCAGAATTGAGAACTGAAAGAGAGGAGGATTTGGGGCTAAGGGAGGTTAAGGGATTTGTTGAAACCCAAACAGCTTGGTAGAGACTCCAGCGAGGGCCAGCTTTGTGGAGTGATGGCCTTTTCCAAGCTGGAAGGGACGATAGTCCCTACCTCACCCCTCCCCTTGCAGGGGGAGCACGATAAGACAGGGAGCAGAGGACACGTTGGTCATCTCTTACCGAACCCGACTTCTCCCTGGGGAATCTTGGGGTCTTTTACTGAATGTGTCCTGCCCTGCAGTGAGCTGGGGGTTCTGGGAAGTGGAGGGAACCTGTTGTTAAGTGGTAGGATTGCGTCCTTCATCCACCCGGTTCCCAGAAGCCCAGGGGCAAGGCTTTCTTCACTCTCTCCTCTAAGGCTATTAGGGAGATCAGCTTCTTAACAACTTTGGGCAGGAAAGGAATGGCTGCACCCAGGAAGCACTTAGCATGGGAGATGGCCCTGCCCTGGAGGGGGGCGTCCCTGAAGCTTGGGTTGGATAGCAGGGTAGAAAATGTGCCCAATGCTATGAAATGATGCCGGTTACCACCAAGCTCAGAGCCTTCGCATTTGCTGTTCTTTCTGCCTGGAACAATTTCTCCCAAGCACTTTCCTTGCTGGCCCCTTGTTGTTCAAGCCTTCGCTGGAGTGCTGCCCATTCAGAGAGGCCTTCTCTGACCGCCAGGTTCAAGTAGGACCGCTCCCTTTGTGGGCTTCTCATCTTTCTACTGATGTTGTTTAATTGTGTATTGGTTTACTATCTGCCCTCAACCTGAGGGCAGGAACCCTGTCTCTCTTATTTCCCCCTTTCCCTCCAGGGCCTAGTACAGTCCCTGACACAGAGCAGATGCTCAATGACTATGTATTAAACGAATGAACTCCTGAGTAATAACAGCAGTGGCTGATTGTTGAGGCCTCAGATGGCCCTCGTTCTTGCCTCCTGAAGCTCTGAGAGATGGGCGATAGCATTATCATTCCCATTTTAGAGACTTTCCTGAGGTCGTCAGCCAGGAAACGGCAAAGCTGGGATTCAGACTAGGCTTGTCCAAGTGCAACATGAGGAAGGAGTGCATACAAACCCTGTCTTCTCTGGTCCAAGCCATGCAACTCCTGCTCAGCTCCCTGCTGAGTTCATCTAATCACAGCCCTGTGAGGTTATAATCAAATTCCAGCAGAGGCAGAAGGAGCGCCTACTCCCCTGATCAGAGTGTCCTGTAGTGGTTGATAACATTGGGCAGGCTTTACTGCCCCTCTCCGCCCCCAGCACATTCTGACTGTTTGGGGCCAACTCCCTGGGTCCCGGCAGCTCCCTGGGGCTAAGGCCAAGCTGACCTGGCTTTGACCTCATCCCGGAAGTCCCTCCAGGGAGCCAGAGCTTACCCAGGCATTGCTTGCCAAGCACCTTGCTACGTCCAGATTAAAAAGGCCTTCCAAGAAGGAGTTTCTAGTCTCGTTGGGGAGACAAGACTGCAGCACTTAACAAGATTAAATAGAAAAGCAATACTTAAATGACAGCAGTGCAGACTGTTGTTGTACTCAATGGAGCTGAACAGTCGTTGATCAGCCCCAGCTCATGTGCCAGGCAGTAGTGGGGCTTTGACAGACCACAGGACTGCCCACCACAGACTTTCTAAAAGGTTCTGTCGGTACGTCCATCCCATCACCCATCTAACTTTGGCCTGGTGATCAGATGCCTGTGTCCTGGGTGGGGGCTGGGGGCCCTGGCTCCAGAGAGCATTGAGGGGCGGAGACCTTGGCCCTCTGTGTTCCCCACGTGCTCTCCCAGCTGCTGCCTTGCGCTGCCTGTCCCCGGGGGTGACCTCACCATTTCTGTTCTGTGGTCTCCACAGGCCTCCACTGTGCTGGGAACCACCGCCTTCCTCCCTTCCCCCGAGCTGTGGGCACAAGGCTCTCCAGCTGGCCCCCTGAACCAGCTTCTTTGCTCCTCTAGCTGCCTCAATGTCACCAGGGATTAATGTGCATTTGTGGCTTTTAGCGGGCACTCCCTTCCGTGCTGCAGCCTCATCCTCTGGAGCTCAGGGATGGGTTTGGGCCCGGGAGCCCCCTGAACCAGGGAGCAGCGCTGACCATCCCTTTCTCTGTTTTCCCTGACGTCAGAAGGCAGAGTGCTTATTCACTTTGGAGGCGCACTCACAGGAGCAGAAGAAGAGAGTGTGCTGGTGTCTGTCAGAGAACATCGCAAAGCAGCAACAGCTGGCGGCCTCCCCTCCACAGAGCAAGGTAAGGGCCTTGCCAGTGGCTACAGCTCTGGCTGCATGGCTTCCCCTGGGCCAGCCTGGACCCTCGAGCCTCCGAATTGAGTTTGGGACCAGCCTGAGCTCAGGACTTGGATCTGGACAATGAACTCCTGGCAAGGAGGCCTGTGCCCGAATGTCCCTCCCCCTTGGCATTTCACTGGGTCTGTTCAGTGGGGTTCGCATTGCTTGGGTAGAGCGACAGAGCCAAATTGAGCATGACCCATCAATTCTTGGCTCTTTTCTTTGATTTGCCTATGGCAGGGGCTAATTTGGGCTGGCTTCCCTGCTGCTGCCAGGCATGTGGTCCCCCTCTGCCATTGGGGGGATCGTGCCAGGGGCAGCACACTTGTGTTTAATACTGGCCCAAGGCAGGCATAATTGGGAGGGGATGTTTGCGGCAGAAGCTGTTTTAACTTGAAGCAGGTCACAGCCCACTGGAGCCAAGTGGAGTTTGCTGGGGACTGGGGGCTGGCCTGCCGGAGGGTCAGGGAAAATTAGAAGGTCCCAGCTGAGGCTGATCTGGGATAGGCCCCTCAGCTGGGCCCGTGCCGTGGGGGGGAGGGGATGGGAGCTGGACCACAGCCTTCCCCTTTGTCACCCAGGTGCCAGCCACAAGGCACAGTTGTATTTCCCCATTTGTGAGTCACTCAGGTCCCTTCTCTTGCTAAAAGTATTTTGGGATTCGGTCTGGTTGGCTGCAAAAGGAGCCAAGGTGTTTGGTCTGCCAGATTGGGGGAAGGACGATCCATGAAAGTGAGTGGCAGCCTGTACACTCGTTGGCCTTGTTGCTTCTTCCTGATGCATTCAGGCCCAGCGTGCCATGGGCAGCGTGCATATGGTGGGGGCAGTGGGGTCAGGCCCGCTGAGGGCAGGAGGTGGGGAGCAGGTGGCTGGGCAGTGGTGGATGGCAGCTCCCCAGCTATTCCCTAAGGGAGTAAGCATCTGAGAATTGTATAATTTCAGATTTGACAGTTATCTTGTTGCACTAGCCAGGGGCAAGAATAACATTGATGAGGGAGCACAGTGGGAATGTTGAGTCTCACTCTGCTGCTGACTGGCCGTGTGACCTTAGGCAAGTCGCTCTACAAACGTGGAGCTTTGGTGTCCTTATCTGGGGGCAACAGTTCCTCCCCTAAAGGGTTCTTGTGACAAATCAAGGGGATGGTGCATATACAGTTCATAGCACAGTGCTTGGTATACAGTAAGCACTCAGTAGCTGTGGGCAGCGCACTGCCCCTACCGCCATCAAGGCTGCTTGTTGCTACACTGGCTGTTCCCACTGTCAGGTTCTCCCACCAAACAGAGACCTGTGGAGGCTGGAGGCTGTCATGTGCTCTCGATCCCAAGTTGGTTACAGTCTGAAACCAGGCCACTCCCTCTTCACTGGATGTCGCATGGCCAAACGCGTGCCCCTAGCATTCTTGTGGCTTGGGCTTAGCTCCTTCTGGTCTGGAGGAAAGAGTTCCTTCTGTCTCAGCTTCAAGGTGTGTGGGCTTGGAGTGTGTTGGCAACAGCCTTCTCAGTACCTTGGGGAGTCTCTCTGTCATCGGTCAACTAAAGGTCGGCTGGGTTTCTGAGACAGGCTCTGATCCCTGCGGGGCTGTGGGCTTGGCTGACGGACCCTGGAAGGGCTCCAGGGTGTGGGGCCTGGCTTCAGGGCCACACCAAGATATATGGACATCCTGGGGAGGCAACAGATGGATGCCTCTGCAAATTAAAACCCTTTAAACGTGTGTTTAATGGAGAAGCTGTGTGCCGGGCATGAGAAGTGAAGGGCAGGCTGACCACTGGGACAGTCTCAGAAGTGCCTCCTCGCCTGAGACCTGGGCCCTGTCCCAGCCACGCACACCCCACATGTCCCCCCCTCCTTAGAAGGCCATTATACAATCATCTTTTATTAGGCAGACCCCTTGGGGGGTCTCACTGCCCAACTTTCCCCACCCCCACCATATGCACTTACAGAGTCTTAGCAGCTGATCCCTTTACTCACTTCCAGAAGTTTGGTAAATATGATTTTTCTCCAGCCCCACAGAGCTGCAGGAATGCTTTAGAAATCTTAGTGACTCAGCCCAGGTGGCTGTCCAGCTGGCCACAGGACATCTATATGTACTCAGCTCTGGCAGGTCCTGGCAGCCTCTGGAGTGACCTGAACCTCTTGCTAAGCAAGGGCTGGACCCCAGCCTTTCCACTAGGGTTGCTGTCCCCCAGGGGAGAAGAAGAGGGCAGGCCAAGCAGAACGCAGACACCAGCTTTTTGCTTTTCAGGCAGAAAGAGTCCTGCTTGATCAACTTGTCCTGACTGGTTAGCATGCCTTTTTCAAATGCCTTTTCTTTGTTCTTTCTGTGAGTGTTCTGCCTTCTGCTGCACAATGGAAACCGCTGCCCAAGTCACTCCCTCCTCCCTCAAATGTCTCTCTGGGGAAAGAGGGCTTTGCAAGGCAACTCCCCAAATCCCCATGCTGCCCCTTCTCAACCCTGTTCCTTTCAACAGTGTTTGCTGACACCTGGAGTGGGGATTCTTCAAACATCTCAAGGAACGCAACGTGCTTTCCAAATTTGCAAAACATACTAAATGTGATAGGCCCTGAACATGAAATGATTGTTGGGAAAGATGGAGGGAATTGGAGGAAGATGGATTCAAAGAACAATAGAGAGACAAGTGTGCCGCCACCTGCTGTGTGACCTTTCCGCCGTGGCCTCAGTGGTCCCATCTGCATATTGGTCTGGTGCCTCTTTCCAGCTCTTCAAGCTTTGCCATTATCCTGAAAGCTGAGGGCCTGGGGTCATCCAGTCTCCATGTGGGAACTATACCTTGAAGATGTCGTGTAACTTGAGTGCCTGTGGAATCTGTTGCCAGGCGACGTTCCTCTCTTCGGCGTAGGAAGGGGGAGGCACAGGCTTTCTGTGCTGTCTCTGAGGTGCCTGTGGCCTGGGGGTTGCAGGGTGGGTCCCGGCTGCGAGGGTGGACACAGGGAGGCAGGCAGCAGGCAGACTAAATCCATTGCCTGTTCGCTCACTAGTAGCTGACCACAGGAGGTAGGGGGCCACTCTGGGCTGGCCTGCATGCTTTCCCTTTCTGAACAAATAAATGGCCTGCTCCCTCTGCTCTCTCCCAGTCTCCTTCTCCTGCTCACCACGCCCTTCCTCCTCATTATCTGCCCCTTCTCTTGCTTCATTATCTATCCCCAGAGGGAATCTACTTTTCTTCTTCTGCCTGGGATAACTTTCACTAAACTCCCTGCACGGGAGCGCGGCGATGTGTCTCGTATAGACTAACTCACAGGTGGTCCTACCTGTGGCCACTGAGGTTCTCAGCCAGTAGGGACAGACAGACACATATTACTTTGATTATTCCATCAAACATACATCATCAATGCCTCCTCTGGGTTTGCAGAGATGAATGAGACCTTGTCCTGGTCCTCATGGAATTCTCCTCTAATTAGACAGATGTGACAAAGGCACCAGAGTGGCAATCCAGACATTAAAGGCTGTACCTGACGGGTCCTAAGAGTAGTCCAGGGGGTCTTGGCTGCACATTTGTCACCCTCTCAGTGAACCTCTACTGAGCCCCAGCACCTGCACAGCACTGGGCTGGGCACTGGGAAGCCTCTGAGGACAGTAGGCTTGTGACCGAGCCATCAGGGACGAGAAGAGGGTGCAGTGTAGCCTGTGCTACCCCGTTCTCAGGGACGCCCTGGGCGCCATGATGGCAACGCATGGACGCATCCCTTGCACTCTTTCCTTGGGAGACCACAGTCCAGCGGTGGAGACAGAGATACCAACAGAGCATTCAAAAATCACATAGCAAGTGATATGGGAGATGTAAACTCTTACCACGCTGTGACCTCAGGTGAGGCACCGAGCTGCTCGGAGGCTCAGTTTTTTTCATCAGTAAAGTACATGGATGAACAGGGTTCTCGTGAGGGATTAAACTCATGTTATGTGCTTAGGAAAGTGGCACACAAGAAGAATTCTGTGAATTATTAAAGTTATGTCTATATAGGAAGATTCCTCTAGTGGCTTTGTTTATTGAAGCTGAATGCTGCTGCCCTGGGCACATGTGACGACTGTTCCATGTCACTTGCTGGTATCACCTGCTGTATTCCAGGGCCCAGGCAGGGACACTGAGGCCTCCTGGGTCTACTCTGGCTGTAAGACTTCTCCCAGATGTGACGCTGAGGTGCGTTCTACCTTGTCATCTCCACTGGGCAGCTAGAGATGGGGCCCTGGAGATGCCAGGGTCTGTCTGAGCAACTTAGAAAGGAGCAGGGGCAGGTCCTGGAGTCAGGCAGCCCTGCCCTGAGTAGACAGTGAGCTAATTCCAGTTCTGTCTGGTTCCACAGAAACTCCACCCTTACGGCTCTCTCCAGCAGGAGATGGGGCCGGCCAACTCAACCAATGCTACCCAGGATAGAAGCTTTACCTCATCAGGACAGACTCTGATTGGCTGAGCAAACCCAAGGGCGGGACTCTGCTTCTGGCAACTTAACCCTTTCTTGGGCATCCCCTACCACACAGTAACCTCACCTCAACTGGACCCCAAACAGAGGACCAAGATGGTGGGCCTAAGGTCATCTGAAGGGAGTGGCCCCCCGGTGTGTGTGGACTGGTACCAGAAGGACCACAGGTGTGAGAGGCCCTGTGGGCCATTCAGACTGGCATCAGGAAGTCCCAAACGGAGAAGACTCAGAAACTTATTCCCTGTGAGGAAGAAGGAGGTGAAGTAGCATCTGAGCTTCCAGTGGCTCCAGCGCCTGCCTTGGAGGCAGCAGGAGAGGTTGGGAGAGGTCAGCCTGGTGGAGAATAATGCCATGACCCTCCGCTGCCGGAAGACATCTTCACCCATTCACTCATCTGCACTCCTTCATTCCTTCACTCAGTGGATGTTTGGGGAGCATCTACTTTGTGCCAGGCTCTGTGCTAGGAGCTGGGGATACTATGGAGAATGAGACGGATATGCTCTCTGCTCTTACCATTCTTATCTTTCAGTCGTAGTAGGAGAGCAAGCAGTAAATAAATCAACATACACATAGACACACACATGCACTCACGTGATTACACCTGTGATAACCGATGAAGGAGAAGAACAGAGTCCTTTAAGAATATTATTTAGATTGCTGTGTGTGGGGGGATGGGATGGGGTAGGGGAGATTGTAACTTTTAAGCTGGGACCTGCAGGCCAGAAAGGAGTTAGCCTGTCAAGGACTTTGGAAAGAGAGCTCCAGGTGGAAGTACCTGAGATGGGGAGAAACTTGGCGTGCTGGAGGAATGGCCGTCAGGCCAGTGTGGCTGGAGCTCAGTGAGCAGGCAGATAAGGCTGGCAGGGTCAGATCACACTGGACTGTGGTGGTTAATATTTTACTGATTTCATTCTAGATACAGTGGGAAGCCACTGAAGGCTTCTGAGAGAGGGAGTCACAGAGTTTCAGGTACATTTCTAGATCAGAGTCAGGAAGGCCCAAGTGGGTATGAGATCAGTTAGAGGACCCTTTAGTTTTCCAGGTGGGGGTGATGGTGGCCTGTCCGGGATGGTGTCTCGGGAGGTGAGCATGTGAATATCCAGTCCTTGGGATGTGAGGGGGCTCTGGGAGGAGAAGAGAGAGTCAATTCCCTGCCCCTTCACCACATCCCAGCCCCCAGCCCTGTGTGCTTATCCTGCGCTCTGTCTTGGTCTCGGTGGATGCAATGAGGACTGGGGCCTTCCTCCCAGAGCCCGCTCCTGGCCAGGCCTGGATAGGGACCAGTGCCGAGTTGTGGGAATGGCCCTGGGAGTTGGGAGCAGTGGGTGCTTCCCTTAGCCAAGGTGGGAAAGGTCACAGGCGCAGCCTCAGCAGGGGTGGCCTGTGCTGTTCATCCACCCTGTGCTGCGTGGTCTGACCGGAAGCTGGGACAGACTCTCTGGAAACTGACTCGGTTTGCTTCCTTCAGAGCTAAGGTCAGGGACCCGGCTCGTTGTGGCTAAGCACTCCATGGGAGACTGTCCTGCCACAAGGCTAAAGAAAGACCTCCCGAGGGGACAGTGATTAGAGCTCAGCCTACTCCTTGCCCTCTGTACCCCCCGCTGGAGCCCAGGGTTGAGCAGCACTCACACCCGTCCCTAACTGCAGAGACCTACAGGCAGGGAGCCCAAGGCCACAGGTGCGAGTGGAGTGGTACAGCTCAGCACAAAGCGGATGTGTAGAGCCAGGGTCACTTGCAGGGGAAGAGGGGTTAAGAAAGGCCGGAGGGTGGCTCAGGCCAGAGAAGCCCCAGACCCTGGATACTCCCAAGGGTCTGTAGAGAGAGGTCTTGTGCTCTGGTGAGTTTGCTCTCCTGCTGTGACCACTTGAATCCCAAGAAGGGTGGCCCAGAAGAGAATTCATCCCTTACCTCCCACTTACCCTCCTCCCAGCCTAGGAAAGATCAAGCATGTGGCGTCAGCAGTCTAACGGGATAGGATGTATCTGCCCATGACCAGGCCAGTGCCCCCGCCCAGCAGGGGAATAGACTCCCCTGAAGTGGGACAAGTGATACAATGTCTGTTAGCCAGGACTCAGCTGCAGGGTTAATTCTGAGAGGCTGGGTCTGCACAGACAGCAAGCTGCACGTTGATTTCATTTGACTCCCTTACAAATGACATTAAGGGGAATGTGGGGCACTGGAGAACCGCCTGTCTGGGAAGGCAGCAGCTTGTCTCTCTGGGACTCGGTGACCTACCTGTCCACCAGACAGGTGCAGAGGACAGGTGGTTTAGCCACCAGGAAATGGAGAATCGGAACGAGCATTCAGCCCTGGGGACAGGGCTTTCTTCCCGGCTTGTCTCAGTAAGCTGCTGAGTTGGGTGGACACTCACTCACTCAGGGTCCTCGTCCTGACTGGCTGTGGGGGAAGCGGACCTCAGCTCCTGAAGGGTTCCGTCTTCCCAGTGACTGCTGAGCCAGAGCGCCATTGCTACTCTCTCTCCAATCGATGACACAATTAATTTGGCTCCATGGGCTTGAGAAGATGAAATATGACCGGTGGCCACTGCTGCTCTTCAGCACCCTCGTCCATCTCAGCCATCCAGGATGACGGACAAGCGATCAAAATTGCATTTGCGAGTTATAATCACGGGAAACACAGCCGAGCCCCTCCCTCCGCATAAATCACCCTAAGAAGCACACACAATGGTCTCTTTCCTGATGGGTCAATTGTCTTGGTTTGGTGTCTCAAGGCCTAGGAGTTGGGAGGATGGGAGCACAACCATTTATTGTTGAAAAGGCCATCGGTGTGATTTGAATACAAAGTGATCCTTTTAGTTCCTCTCACACCCCCATCCCGTTTTTTTCATGTTTTCTTGTGTCTCAGCCTCTGGGTCTTTTGAAACTGTTGGTCTTTCCTGTCTGTAGTCCTGCCCAGGTCTCTTGGCCCTTTGGGAGTTGGGACCTGCTGGAAATAATGATGACATTTATTTACGTATGTCTAGGTTTTTCAGTCTTTATTTTTAATTCTGCCACCCAAGTCCTCATTTCTCACACATGTTGCCAAGCAGGTTCTGTAAAGTGAAGGTACAGGCCATTTCACGGTGTGGGAGGAGTCCCCCCAGTGAGAGTATGGGCTTTGACGATGGCAACGGGGGTCCCTCTAGGGGAGACATTATCTCCTCTAGGCCTCCTAGCAGCCTCGGTTTGCAGATGAAAGGGACTAGGACTAGGACTCAGACTTACAAGGTCACACACCTGGTAAGAGGCCCAGCTAGTTCTCAAGCCACGGCCTTTGAACCTAATCCATTGCTCTTTCCAATGCAAAAGTTTGCCTTTCAGGGTGGAAGTGATCAGTCCCCTCCTCCAGGAAGAGGCGGAAACAAGCGTTCCCCCACTTAGAAGTTGTGGCTCTTTAAGATCTAGAGAGGACCCTTTAGGGCAAATACATGAGATAGCATATTCTCCACATAGTAGAGAATGAACTTGCATAGTTCATATTCCTGAGGGGTGGCCCAGGCTGAAAAGCCAATAGCTTCACACAAGATTTGAAAAGTCTGATATGAAAGACAAGGTGGCGTTCCTTAAGACAGGCTCTTGTGGGGCACGGGGACAGTCAGGGGACCCTTTTCCCCTTTTGAGTCTGTCATTCAAGAGGACCAGCAGACACAGCCTTGGGGTACCTGGCAGCAATAAGACTTTGGCCAAAGGCAGCAATGGATGGCTTCAGGCTCAGGCCGGGGTGCGCTGAGCATGAGTCTGGAAGGAGGCCTTGATCTGAGCCCCCTCACGGGTGGGAAGAGCCTGCTCCAGGTTCTGGACCCAGATTTTGCTAATTGACTGGTTTAGAATCTCAACGCTAAGTAACTGGGAATCAGCTGGACTGGATTTCAGATATTCCCCCCACGGAAGCAGACTTTTCCCTAAAATGCTCAGCTCTTTTCCAGTCTCTCCTTCCCTTCTTCCCCCCCTAGCTACAGCTCTGGCTGTGGATAGACTGCCTTCTTTAGCATCTGCCCTTGGACTCAGCCAGCTTGCTATTCTCTTTTTAGCTCTTAACAAAGGCAGTGCAACCTTACCATCTATCCTGCCTTGATCTTATCTTTCTGCAAGCTTTTCTCTGGCTAAGGCCACCATCCTCCAAATTGTTCCTAGATCCTTGGGTCAAGGGTAGAAAAATAAGACAGTAATTTGGTGAGCCTGGCACAGTGCCAAGATTTGGATCTACGTTGTCTCTTCACTTCTCACTATAGCCTCACGGGGTCCATTATCCCCTTACACCTTTCCTCTCATTATACTCAATTGATTAAAAAAAAAAAGATGCTGCGTCTCAGAGAAGTTAAGAAACTTGCCCAAGGTCACACAGCTAGTGGGCACCTGAGATTGGAAGCTGGGTGGCCCGGTTCCAGAGCACCTGCTTTCTATCGCTCTGTTCTACTGCTTTCCAGCAATCTCAGACCATCCACGTTGGGAGGGGTCGGGGAGGCTGGGCAGTCACAGTCCTGTGTCAAGACCATTGTGGGAGGCCATTGTGTTCAGAATCAAGCCCAGCTCTCAGCTTGGCTCTCCCGCACTCCTGCTTTGCACTAGATTATTCCCCTCCTCCAAACTCCCCACGCACGTTCATGCTTGGGCTGTTTCTTCTGTGTCATGGTGCCTGCCCTCCTCTGCTGGCCCTGCTGGGTACAATCCTCAACCTTCAAGGCTTGGTCCCTCCCGGAGACACCATTCTCAGGCGTGCACCGGAAGTCATGGCTCCCTCCTCTGCGTCCCTGTAGCATTTGTTCATCCTCAGTACAGTGTAGTGGGCAGTCGTGTCTCACCCGTAAGACTGAGTTCCTTGGGAGCCAGTGGAGGTTATTTCTTATCTATTTCTGACTTTGTTCCCACCTGGTCCTTAGTAAGTACTCAGTAGATGTTGTAGAATTTAATTGGGTCACGTGGTTCAAATCTCTCATGTTCTAGAATCTAGATGAGGAAACTGAGGCTCAAAAGGGAAATTGACCTGGCCAGGGTCATGGGACAAGTTAGTGGCAGAGACAGGACTAGAACTCAGGTCTACCGACTCTCTTGGCTCAGAGCATTTTCTGTTGCACTTCAGCTTTGTGAGACCAGTGGCTGGGTCCCCACTTGGTTTATTAAGCAGTCTGGCCAAGTTCACTTCAGGGTCCTGGATTCCACCATATTCCATGCTGACTCCTGTGCATCCTTGAAGGGAAAGGAGACCCGATCAGAACTGCTTCTGTGGTTCTCTTCCCCTCTCACTGAGCCCCTTGCCCTCAGAGAAAACCAGAGTAGGGCTCTGAAGACCTTGGTTCAAATCCTGGTTTTGCTGGTAACTCATTGTGTGACTTTGGGCAAATTACTTCCCCTCTCTTCAACATACGCCCCAAAATCAGGAATATAGTGTATATTTTATGAGCAATTAGAAATTTGATAGAACAGTAGAATCTTCGAATGAGGATCTGAAAATTTCCCTCCTCCCCCACTGAAATCGATTACTAAGCTGATTTCCAAGAGAGAGGCAAGAACTTGCCTGAGGGCACATGGTTGGTGCTAGAGCTGGAAGTAGGACTCCAGCCCCGTACCTTCTAGGCCGGTGCTACTCTTCAGTGACTTTTGAAGAGTTTGCCAGGTTGGGAATGGGGAGGGATACGGATTGTCGTAGAGATGCTCTCGTCATCTCACTCAGCTGTGTTGTCATTAGGAAAAGTTCAGTCACCACTTTGGGCTGTAATGGAAATATGAGAAACGGCCTGGCTAAAGGCTTGGGGAGAGGTTGTCACGTTGGCTGGCTTGTCTGTAAATTCCGGCGTGTTCTTGCTGGAGCAGAATGAATGGGGCCGCTGTGTTTCATCTGGAGCTCTGAGCATAGTGGGGCTGGTGGAGACGCTCCCTGTGGTCTGCTCTAAAAATAGCAGTGGGAACAGAACTGAGGGGAAGGGGAGGGGGCTCTTTCAGGGGCTGGGTGGGACGCCTCATCCCCTTCCTCTTCCTGCCAGGCCCTATGTGAGGAAGTGCCATAGATTCAGAGAATTTGGATCTGGGAGGGTCCTGGAGCCATCATTTCTCACACCCCATCCTCATGCAGAAGGGGAGGCTCTGGAGGCCGGGAGAAGAGAAAGGACTGGCCTGCAGCCACGGAGCCCAAGGAGGAGGTCCCAGATGGCAGGCTGTCTTCCTCCTGCTGTTTCAGCAGGGTGACTGCAGGCTCTGTAGGCTTTTCTCTCACTACTGCCACTGGGCGAGTACAGGGCCTGGGAATTCCTGGGGCCGGATGTACTCCGGCTTCCTGAGAGTCGCCCAGCAGGCGAGGAGTCCCCAGCTCGTCTGCCCTGAGACCTGACCTCGGCCAGCTGGCCTTCTAGCACCACACCTTCCCTATGCTGGTGTCCTCACCCTTGCTGACTTGTCCTTCTGTCGCCCACTGGGCTGTCTGCAGGGAGGGAGGACAAGGGCCAGCATAGAACTGGCCTACAGGACAGAGGGTCCAGTGGCCTGGGACCTTTTTCTGCCCTGCCCCAGGCACAAACAGAAGCAGCTAAGGTAGAGGCAAGGGCCTGGGCTTAGACGAAGGCAGGCCAGGGTTCAAATCCCAGCTGTGTCTCTCACTAGCTGTGGGATTACTGGCTGGTCACCTAGCATCTGTCAAATGAGACGAAGATACCCATCTCATTGGGTTCTTGTGAGGGTTAAAGGGACGGTTTGTGCAAAGTGCCTGGCATGTAGAAAGTACTTAGTAAAGGTAGCTGTCATCACTAGATCAAGCATGAACGTGCTTGACTCTCTGCACCCCCTTCCTTGGGGCCTCCACCCATGGGGCATGGCAGGTGTTCGTTCGTTTGTTTTTAATGCAGTTGACTGTTTTGTTGTGTTGTTGCAAAACTTATTCATGTTTATGATGAACAAAACATTTAATACAGATAAAGCAGGAGAAGGAAATGAGGTTCACTCTCAATCCCAACACACAGAGATAACCACTGTTAACATTTTGGGGTGTATTCGGTCAGGCATTGGTTTATATACACATATGTCTTACTTGCATATTAGGGTTACTGGTACACACAATTTCCCAACCCACTTGTTTTCATTTAACAATGTCATGTCCCCATGTTTCCAGGTCACTAGATATCCTCCTACAGCATCGTTTTTAGTGTCAGCACATTATTTCATCGTGTAGATGAAATAGGCTTTATTTAAATAATCTCCAGAAGTTCAACATTTAGGTTGTTTCCAAGTTTTCCTTGTTATGAATGCCTGATATTAAACAATCCTTATAGGTATGTCTTGGTATCTCCAGCCCTTTGGGAACATGGTTGACCCTCCACAAATATTTGTTGAACGAATGAATATTTTGTTAGAAGAAATTCCCGGTGGTAGATGTTCTGCGTCAAAGATGATATATTTATAAAAGAGGTTCTTGATACCTATTGCCAAACGACGCTCCAAAACGGTTGTACCATATAATCGGTACTTTAGATTGACCGTTGCATCTGGCTTTGCCCAGAACTTTCTGTGCTTAGCATGGAAAGTCCTGCTTCCTGGGAAATCCCTTAGTCCCGAGCAAACTGAGACAGTCTGGGTAAGCGAATGCCCGTTTCCCCACATCCTCACCAACACTGTGCATTGTTACATTTTTTAGTATGTCCATTTCTCTGATTACTAGAGATGTTGAATATTTATTTATATGCCTTTCAGTCACTTATGTCGCCTCTTTTATGAGTAGCCTGTTCAATTCTTTTGCTCATTTTTTATTGGGTTGTTTATAGTTTGATTATTAATTCACAGGAGCTCTTTATATGAAAAGGATATTTGTGTTAGCCTTTTATTTATTATTTTTTAAACTACAGATGTTTCTGATTTATAGATAGTCATATCTGTAAGTAGCTTTATTGAGATGTTATTCACATATAATACAATTAATCCATTTAAAGTGTTACAATTCAATGGTTTTTTAGTATCTTTACAGACGCATGCAACCATCACCACAATCAATTTTACAATATTTTCATTATCTCCAAAAGAAACCATATCCTTTAGTTGTCATCCATTAATTCCCCCATTTCCTCCATCCATAAGCAACCACTAATCCACTTTCTATCTGTATAGATGTACCTAGTCTGGACATACCATATTAACTAATATTTGATCTTTTGTGACGGACTTCTTCCATTTTTTTTTCTGGACTTCTTTCACTTAACATAATGTTTTCAAGGTTCATCCACATTGTAGCATGGATCATTCCTTTTTATGGTTCTACCACATTTGTATAGATCTATCACATTTTATTTATATATTCATCTGTTGATGAACATTTGAGTTGTTTCTACCTTTTGGCTATTATGAACGATGCTGCCATAAATGTTTGTGTGAAAGTTTTAATGTGGACATAGGTTTTCATTTCTCTTGGATATAAATGTATATATACACCTAAGAGTGGAATTGCTGGGTCAAATGATAACGCTGTTTAACTTTTTGAGGAACTGCTAGACTGTTTTCCAAAGTGGCCGCACAAATTTACATTCCCATCATCAGTATATGAGGGTTCCAATTTCTCCACGTCCTCTCTAACACTTGTTATTTTCCCATTTCTTAAATTATAGCCATCCTAGTGGGTGTGAAGTAGTGTCTCTTGTGGCTGTGAATTGCATTTTCTGATGACGAATATCATATCTATAAATTTTTAAAATATTTTTTTCCTTTGGTGTTGTGATAGTCACCCCAGGATTATATAATATTCACTGCCCTTCCCTTGAACTTCATGGTTTTATTTTTCAACTTTTAACATTTTAGTCTATCTGGTATTTACTTTGGCATATAATATGAGGCAGAATGCCTTTCATTTTTCCCAGTTATTTGCTCCAATGCTTTTACATTATATTAGCCTCAGTACCCTCTCATTATTCTTCTTAAAAAAATTATTTTCTATTCTCACATATTCTTTTTTAAATTTAGCTTTTATTTATTAAATTTATTGGGGTGACTTTGGTTAGTAAAATTATATAGGTTTCAAGTGTACATTTCTATAATACATCACCATATATTTGACTGCCTTTTCCCTCTTCTACCACCCCCACCTGACCCTCTGGTAACCACTAAACTGTTCTCTGTGTCTATGAGCTTTTGTTTGTCTGTCTTATTCCGTTGTTGCTTTCAGTTTTATATCCCACGTATGAGTGAGGTCATATGGCTCATGACTTTTTCCATCTGACTTATTTCATTTAGCATGATAATCTCAAGATCCATCCATGTTGTTGCAAGTAGCAGTATATGTTATCTTTTCTTATGGCTGAGTAGTATTCCGTTGTGTATATGTACCACATCTTCTTTATCCAATTATCTATTGAAGGACACTTTGGTTGTTTCCATGTCTTGGCCACTGTAAATAATGCTACAGTGAACGTAAGGGTACATATATCTTTATAGATACATGTTTTCAGATTTTTTGGGTTGATACCGAGAAAATAAATTTCATTTATTCTTTTAAATGAAATTTAGTATAATTTTATTCAGTCCCCACCTTCTCCCTGTCCCTTCCCCAAAATCTCATTGGATTTTGATTGTACTTATATTACTAATATTCATCAAAAAGGGGAGTATTGAAGTTTATACAACATTGTTTTTCCATCCAGGAATAAGATTATGTCTCTTCATTTATGCAAATCTTTTAAGATTTCCCAAGTAAAGTTTCAAAAAAAAAATTTTTAAATATAGATCTTGAACATTTTTTGTTGAATTTGAGGAAACTGAAATTTGTTATTTTATTACAAATGGAAATGTTTACTTATTTAACATTATATATGTTCTTTGATAATACACTTGTACAAAACTTGTACAAAAAAATCTGAAACATTACTGAACTGAATAAAAAAAATAAAGAAAATCCGAGGTGGCTGGTTGTCTCAGTGGTTAGAGGGCAGTGCCCATAACACCAAGGTCTCTGGTTCGATTCCCACATGGGCCAGTGAGCTGCGCCCTCCACAGCTAGATTGAAAACAACGACTTGACATGGAGCTGATGGGTCCTGGAAAAGCACATTGTTCCCCAATATTCCCTGATAAAAATTAAAAAAAAAAAAAAAAAGGGAAAAGAAAATCCCCCACTCCCTAAGTCCTTTCCCCATAGATAGCCACTGTTACCTGTAAGTTCGATGCGTCCCTGCACATATGTAGATACTATGTTTTATTTTACTAAATAGTATCATAGTTTTTGTAATTCATTTTTTAAAACTTAATATATTATGTAAATCTTTCACATAAGTACCTAAAGTTCTACTTTCTTTTGTAACCAGTGGACCATGTTTACTTAACTGCCCTGGTGATGGTGCACTGTCAGGTCGTTTCCAGTGTTTACATATTATGAGGAATGCTGCAATAAACGTCCTAAGAATGTCCTGTATATTCCATTTTGCTGCATTTTTTCTGTAGGACAGAATGTGACACACACTACCAAAGTGCTCTACAAATGTTTTCCTTCCGTTTAAACATGTCATCTGCCCAACACTCTTCTTATCCCCATTTTACAGATGAGAAAAGAGTGGAACAGAAGGGTTAAGTAGATGAACAATTTACGTTCCTATTTACAGTGAATGAGAGTGCCTGTTTCCCTACCTAATATTAGATGTTACATGAGAAATGAAAATTATATTTCATTTTAATTTGCAATTATTGGATTATTAGTGAGGTTGAGCTGTTTACATTTATTAGTCATTTATATTTCTTCTTTGACTCATCAGTTCATATCAATTGCGCAGTTTTCAGCTGGGGCTTTTGTCTTATTTGTAAGAGCCCTTTATATGGTTAGAATATTAACCATTTGCTTATTATGTAGGTCACAAAAATATTTTCCAGTTTGCTATTTATCTTTTAACTTTATTTATAGTATCTTTTATCATTGAGAAATTAACATTTTTTTGTTTGTAATCATTTTTTTGGCAGGGAGAGGGCTATACTTTCAAAGGCCTGTCCCATTCCAAGATTATATAGAATATCCTTCTATATTTTATTCGAGTACTTTTATCCTTTTACTTTTTACATGCACATTTTCAATGTATCTGCAATTAATTTAGTGCCTGGTGTCAGATGGAACTCACATGAATTTTCTTCCCTGAACAGTTAACCAGTTTTTCCAAACCTATGTTTTAAATCGTCCTTCCTTTTCTCACTTACAGACCATGCAGAGGTGGGTGGGTGTTTGAATGCCCTTGTCTCCCTCATTAATCTGTCTAATCCTACATCAGGTTGAGACTTGATTGCTAGAGCTTCATAATATGTTTTAGTAGTAGTAAACCCCCAAGGCCAATCCCCATTATTTTGCAAAATTTCCTCTGAAGTTACACACCCTAATTCTAGTCTGCCAGTGTTTTGTCCTTACCTTTTTCACACACATATTTCAATATCAGAAATGACACCAGATCTAGAATAGTTTGTCCTCACCTCCTATTACCCATAATGAGCACGTTGGCCGGCCCACACTTCTCCTTGCTTTCCTCCAGGCCTCCCTGGTATTGTTAAATCATCTAGCATTTTAGTTTCTGATTGTTACCGTTTTAAAACATTAGTTCTCTTGTGTTGTAAGAATCATTTATTGCACTTAACTTCTCAATTATATTATCAGGAGTTAAGTGTATAAATGTTTCTGGCTTCATTGCTTGTGAGTCTTTTGTTACACCATACCATCTCACTCTCAACTTCTTGATTTTGATTCATTTTTGTCTGGAGAGCTTTCTTGAGTAAATGTTCCCCAAAGGGTCTGTGGGTGGCATACTTTCTTAGTCTTGGTAAGTCTGACAACATTTGCCCTTTTCTTGAGTAGAGAATTCTAGCTAACTGTCTTTCTCCCCCAGGAACCCGGGAGCTGCGCTCTGTCGTCCCAGCATCCAGTGTTGTAACAAATGCAATACTCACTCGATGCTCTAAAATTTCTTTCTTTCTTTCTTTTTTTTTTTTTTTTAATTTATTGGGGTGACAATTGTTAGTAAAATTACATAGATTTCAGGTGTACAATTCTGTATTACATCATCTATAAATCCCATTGTGCGTTCACCACCCAGAGTCAGTTCTCCTTCCATCACCATATATTTGATCTAAAATTTCTTGATGGAAATGAGCAGCATTTCTCTTTCTGATCTTTGGAACTGAGAAATTTCACCAGATTATTTCTAGTTGTTTGTTCTCTTTTGATAATTTTTTTTCCTGATACTAACTTTCTGAAGACTCAAGTCTTCCCTTAGTTCGGAGAGACACTTTCTATTACTTTTTGGAGTTGTTTATTTTCTATGTGTTCAATTCCTTAGTAATAATGGCACCTAATACTTATCGAATGTGCTTTATCCTTCTGCTATAAATGTGTAATCTGCCCAACACTAATGTTACTATTTTATAGATGACAAAACAAAGGAGCAGCGAGGTTAAGAAACCAAGGAACAGGACTAGGCGTCCGGCTCCAGAGCCCACATTCTTAGCTATTACACTATACTCCCTGCTTGTCAAACTAACCCTCAGATCCAACCCCAACCCTGATCACGATACCCTTCAGTAAAAATCTGAGTGTTGACAGTGGGAGAAAACGTGGGGATACTAAAATGATGGAGGTGAAACCGATGGGGAGACTAAGGACCAGAGAGGGGATGGGATCCTCAGATATTCCCCAGTGAATTTAGAGTTGGGAATCTGCCCCTCCTCCCTTCCCCTCTGTTCAGCCACCCGCTCCAGCCTCTGTCCCTGGGACTCCTGCGTGTCTCCTTGTGGATCTCCCTGTCTTGTCCTTTTTGTCACCTCTCTAAACAGCAGCCAAGATGACTCTTTCTAAGGAGCAAACCTGGTCACCTTCTTACTGAGGAATGTTTGTTGCATGACTGCAGGAGCGAACCAATAATTTCAGAGTGTCTGTTGTACGTCAGACACTGTGCTAAGTACTGGTGATAGGCTATGCATTAGTCAGGATTCTTCCAGTTGCAAGTGACAAGAACCCAACTCAAATTAGCTTCAGCCAGGAAATGGAATTTATGGGATTATGGAGGGTAGCCTTCAGGCATAGCTGGGTTCAGGGCCTTGAGCAATGTCACCAAGAATTGGCCTCACCCCCTCCATCTCTTGGTTCTGCCTACTTGTGTGTTGGCTCACTCCCTTAGTGGTGGCAGCATAGCTGCCAGAAGTAGCAAGGTTATGGCCTCCGATTTGGTGGCCTGGGCTTAGGCCCAACAGTCTAAGCAGGGGGTGGACTTGGGGGAGTGTGTGAATGACCTGTGTCTAGCAGCCAAGGTCACAGGGCTGGCCTCCACATATCTGAGTCAGTTGCTCTTTGCTGAACACTTCCCAGGAACTCGGGTAGTCAAGACACTGCCTGTCCTTGGAGCTGGCACAAGCACGGTGGGTCGAGGATTGCTCCCAAAAGCCTGGAGTCTCAGGCCAGTCTGTGGCTGGTTGGGCTGGAGCCAGGAAGGGAGATGGTCACGGCTGCTGGCCGTTCTGTGGCTGAGGCTGCTGAGGTGACTGTGACGTGTGTCCCGGGCTGGAGGCAGAATCCAGCCAGTGACCGCTGTCAGGGCCAGCTTCCCAGGGGGACATTGTCTCCTGGCTCTCGCTGCATGTGGGCTTCTTGCTATGGCTGGGAGATGCAGTCCCCATGTGCAGGTTGGGATTGTCCTTGCTGCCTAAAGTTGCCGAGGAAGAGGGAGCTGGCAAGGGGAGTGACATTTTGGGAACATGAGTCGGGGTCAGAGCATCCGGAGCGCAGGCATTGGAGCTGTACTGCCTGTTTGCCATTACCTTTGCTATGTAACCTTCCTGTACCTTAGTTTCCCCATCTGTAAGGTGGGGATAATACCAGTAGCCTGTTGCTAAATAACTATTCGTGATTGTCAGCTATCCATACATGCCAGGCACCCTGTTAGGCCCTCATCAGTTAGACCCTTGACAAATTATCACATTTAACTTTACTCTTTACATCAACCCTCTCAAGGTAAATTTTGTCCTTTTACAGATGATAGCAACAACGACAGCCCAACAACAATGCTTTTATTTATTGAGCACGTATCCTTTAGTCCCCACAGGGCCCAGTGAGGCAGGTGGTAATTGAAGGGACGGAGTCGGACTTGGATCACCCGACACCCCGTGTGGTCTCATTTTGGAGCTATAACTCTGAGGCTAGGAAGGGGAAGGGACACACCCCGGGTTCTGCAGATACAAGCTGGAATTCCTTGTGAGTTTGAACCTGAGGATACCAGCTCTGTCCCACCCCACCTCACCCCTTGCAGCATGTTCCCCAAGACCAAGGCAAGTACCACCAGGAAGACCCAGCTGCATGCCCTTAGCAGGCAGTGAGAGAATGTGTCCCCTGCCGTGGTGTTAGGGTCATAGAGGCCAGACTTGGCAGGACAGTCCCTGTTGGTAGTATCAATGCCAGGGTCAGCCACGCCCATCTTCCAAGGCAGATCCAGGAGCAGGCTGCTTCCTGTCGGTCTGCGTCTGTCGTTCTGATCACAGGCTTCAGCACATCATAGGGATCCAGTGGGGATTAACATAACTAATAAATGTTTCTTGGCCGACTCTTCGGTGGGGAGAGCCTTTCAGCATGGAGTCCGCAGACCTCCAAACCAAGGCTGTAAGACCCATTGAGTAAAAACCCAGAACTTCCTAAGTGGGTTAGCGGATTGGCAGATGCAGAGCTTGGGCTGAGTGGGCGAATACAGTAATTTTACAGGGCAGCGCAGGGTCATCACCCTCTTCTGTAGCAGGTTGAGGCAGGGGCAGAGCTCTGCGGAAGGAGGGGCTGGTATGTCCCAGCTCAGGCTTCCATGACCACGGCCACCCAAGTGCAGGCCTGGCCCTTTCATTGTCCAGGTGTAAGGAAAGCCTGAGCAGCTGCGGGTAGGGGCTGGGTAGTCGTAATCTGTCATACGCTCTGGAATTCCTAGGACCACACCTCTCCCTGGCTTGTGCCCAGTTTCTGCCATAGCAGCATCCTCCTCCTTCCCACCCTGGAACAAAATCCCAGTGGACTTTGGATCAGAAGCCAGAATGAGGAAGTTCATTCGAGTCCTTGGCAGGTACCCTCCGTTTTTTGAGGAGGGCATTGCCAAGGCTCGGCCTCCCCCAGGTGAAGTGTGCAGGGGAAAGGTGGGTGGGTTTTCGTCTGTACAGGGCTCACGACAAGATCTTGGAAACACAGATCTTAATGAAGCGGAGGCAGTAAGGCAGATGGTGGAAACCCTGCTGTGGTGCGGGATACCGGAGAGCTGTCTGTCCAGGGTGTCTGGGTTGCATCCTGCTGTTGCCACATCTCCCTAGGGCCCGTCTGGAGCCTGGGGGTGCTTTCCCCGCCAAACAGGAGGCGTACACACATTGGCTCCCGCTGACCCTCCGTGGGCCCAGCCCTAGAAACTGCTGTCAGCGTGTCTGGACAGTGGGAAGTTTGTCTGTGTAATTGGGCGGTCCAGCCAGCCAGCTTCTCAGTATAGCTGAGGAACTCGTCTGTTCTGTGGGCCGCCCTGTGCAGTACTGCAGGGCACAGTGGAAAGTGGCTTGGGCGTGGTCTGTACCAACGCACTTGCTGATGTATGACCTTAAGTAGCTTTCCTAATTTTTCTATGCTCTGTGTACCCATCTATAAAATGGGGTATTAGACATCAGATCTGATAGGGTTATACAGATTTAATGAGTTAACAGCCAGGAAGTGCTTTGAACGGTGCTGACACTCAGTAAGTGTCAAATCAGTGTTTGGGAAATAAAATGTGTGGATCAGTAAATAGGGCCCAGGCCCTGAGTGCCCAGGGGCCAATCCCTGTGGCCCATGGGCCACCTAGATCTTGCTGCTCCCTAGATCCCCATTCCTCCGATACTGAACAGCGCCGTCATTTATGTAGTTCTGAGAAACACTGGGATGTGATGGAAGGAGCACGGCACTGCTCCCAGCCCTGCCACTCAGTCGCCCTGTTTCCTTGGTAAAGTCACTGTCTGTCTTTGGGCCTCAGTTTCACTGGCTATAAATGGGGGAATAGGAGTGTAAACTCTCCAGAGCCCGCTCCGGTCACTGCCCCAGTCTGCCCCAGGCTGTGTACCGGAGGGCCCACCTGCTCCTCTCATTTGTGTCTGGAACTATGGGGAGGCAGAGGGCAGTGGCTGCCTGGGCTCCCCGGGGCTACATGCCCTCCTAGCCAGGCCTGGAGGTGCCTGCGCCTCGGGGCACTGATTACTGTGCCCTTGTGGTCCAGGGCATTGGTGAGTGCATTCTAGACGTGTTCTGGACCCAGTGCCCTGGGCTGTCAGAGCTGCTCTGCCCATCGTGGCACAATGTCTAATCATGGACTCAGTAGTCTGACTGGGGCAGACTTCTGTCTCCCTCACTGGACTGTCAGCCTTGAGGGCAGGGCCCAGTCCTCAGGGCCGCGCATCAGGGCCTGGCACACAGAGCCTGGCAACACTGTTTGTTGAATGAAAGAAGGTAAAGACGGAGCTGCAACTCAAGGGCTCCTCTCATGTCAAGGAATCCTGTATTCAGGAGCTCAACCCTAAGAAATCTTATCCCAAGTACCAGAAATTCCTTCCTGGGAACCAGTCACCCCCACTGGACTTGGTCAGCCCTGTTGGAATAGGCTATCTCCTGACACTCACTTCCTTAGTTTCCCAGGACAGAGTGGGGGCCCTGCTTCCCAGGAGCCTGCAGGATGACAGCCTTCCATTCTGGAAGCTTCCTGCAAGGACTGCCTTGGCTCTGCCCCCAGGGACAAGACAAAGCCTTGATTGGAGTTTGTAAGTGCCTTACTTGATAAGGGCTGTTCCAGTGATAAAGGATTTTTTTCTTATGCTAGCATGCATGTATGCACTTGTATGTGTGAGAGAGATGGGAATACAGAGTCAGACAGACAGGGGCTGGGAGATAGGCAGAGACAGACATTCAGAGACATTGAGACTAATATGCGGGGGGTGGGGGGGGGCAGAGGGACAGCGTTTCAGCCCAGGGTGGCCAAGGTGGGGTAGAGCGGGAAAGGAGCATGGGGCTCCCCTGCCTCATGTTTTCTGTGCCAACATCCATCCCAGGGTGACTGCCACTCCAGTAGCAAGCATATTCAAGTAGGAGCTGGCTATGGGATGGGCACCCCCAGCCTGGGCCCCAGGCACAGCCCAGGGTGTGTTTGTTGACCTCAGGCAACCAACTGCAACAGCCATAGCCAGAGCACTGGACAGCTTTGTCCTGGCAAAGCAGCGTGCTGCAGTGGTGGGGCTGCACAGTGGCCAGGACTGGGCACCCTGGAGCAGGACCCACTGCTTCAATCCTGGCTCCACAGCCAACTAGCTGTGTGACTGTGGGCAACTTCCTCTGCCATTCCATACCTCAGGTTCTGCATCTATAAATAGGGTAATAATAGTCCCTGCCTGCCAAGGTGCTGATGGGGATTAAAGGAAATAATGAAGGCCAAGCTCTCAGAATAGTGCCCGGCACCGGATATTGAATCCTCTATTAATCCCACAGGTGGGCAGGTCAAAGGTTGTCAGCCCCAATTTGCAGATAAGGAAGCTAAGGGTTAGAGGTGGGCAGGGACTTGCTCCGTCATACCCAGCCAATAAGTGCTGCAGCTGGAACTGGAATTGGGGACCCTCGTCTCCCAGCCCTGTGCTCTTTCCCTCCTGCCATGGTCTCTTGTTGGGGAATGTCTCTTTCACTGTAGCACTTACTCTTGGGCTGTTGTAATGTGTCATCAGATTGGGGGCAGGAAGCCCCAAGCTCCCTGTCTTATCTCTGATTCCCCAGAGTTTGGTACACAAAAGTGCTAAAGAAAACCGTGTGTCCGGCTGCACTGGATGGCGCTGCTGCTGGGAGGTGGCTGAAGCAGCCACTCCCCCACCCTGGGGGTGGTGGCATTCTCAGAGTCAGCCTGTGTTGGCTGCAGGACCCTGGGTTGAATTGCAGCCACCCACTGGGATGAGAGCAGCGTGGGGGTGGGGGTGTGACAGGGAAGCATCGGTGATTGGCTCTGTCCTGCTGGGAGCGGTGGCCAGTGGCTTTGCACTCACTGCCCCCGCAGGAAGAGCCCTCAGGATGTGAGTGGGGTGCAGCCAGCTCAGGATTCCAGTGCCAGGGGGTGCGGCTGTGAGCAATGGATGCCTCTCCCTCCAGAGCAGCACTTCTGGGGCTAGCCTGCGCCCTGGGGACGGGCAGCAGGGGAGCCAGGGCCCACGAGTGTGAGCGTGTAACCCAGGAGCTGGTGGGCACCCTCAAAGGCTGAAGGACGGGCTGGCTGAGGACTCTTCCTTGAGACATCCCGGACTCTTGCTTGGTGAAAGTGGCTTAGGAAATCACAGAGTTTTCTGTTTGATGGAAGAAAGAAATCCAGCCTCTCTCCAGAGTGGCATCCGCCAGCTGGACAGGGTGTGTGTTTGGGAAGGGCGCTGGAGGAGGAGGAGGGAAAGCAGGAGGGCAAGGAGGAAGAGGAGGGGGGACGGGTGATGCAAGGGTTTTGAAAACGCTACCTAGACGTGGGAGGTGGAACCTGGTCATTCGGTTCTGCTTTTCCCAGCAGGTATCGCTCCCCTAGGGAACTTGGGTAAGTCCATAAATAGCTCTGCTGACACAAAGGAGCTCTGTCTGGAAGGCAGCCGCTTGACACGGCCGCCAGGAGCTGCCACCGACACGGCTGCCTGCCCGCCCGCCCGCCTGCCCGCCTGCGGGAGGAGCTGGGCAGAGACCCGGGCGGGCGGGCTGGCAGGAGCGGCAGCCCTGAGTCGCCTGGGTCTCTGCAGGAGTGTGCTGGGTAGGTGCCTCGGTGACAGGGTGTGTCTGTGGTGGGCTGGGGGTCTCTCGTCCAGGCTACCCCATGCCCCTGCTTCTATTGTTTCTTCCCCAGGGCAGCCATTGATGAGCATGTTGCAACCAAACCGTGTGTTCTGCTCTGAGATAGAGCTGTGTGTGTGTGTGTGTGTGTGTGTGTGTGTGTGTGTGTGTGTGTGTGTTTCAGGGGGTGGGAGCCCTGCAAGGAAGGGGCATGCTTCCAGGCTGCTCTCCACTTCTAGGATGGTCAGCGGCTTTTCTTTCTGGGAGAAAGGAATGTTTGGTGACCAGAAGTCAGGACACTGCCTGGGGAGGGAGCGCTCAGCGAGCCGTGCTGGCGCTCATGTCAGGGATGCTGACCGCACAGCAGATACCAGGGATGGCTGCTCTTGCCTCCTAGCTCCATGTCGGAGAACGACGTGGTCCCGGGGAATTGCCTCTGAGTCCCTGAGACTTCTGCTAAAATGTCCACTAGAAGCACAGCAGGGCCACTGTGTCTCCTGAGCCCCTTGGGAAAGGCCCTGCACCTGCTCCTTGGCTCCAGCTGAGACCCATAACGACGAGGTAGTGGCTCGGGACCCGCTCACCCCACAGAGCCAGCTCCTGGGAGTGGGCAGAGGCCAATTCTTTTCTTAGCGTAGAGGCCCCACGTCTCTACTCTTGTCCTGAAGTGTCCAGGAAGAGCCACTGTGCCCTGGGACCTAAGGGCTGTGGAAGAGCTTGGCTTGGGGGTGGGGAGCCTGTCCAAGTTCACCCAGCAGGTCTATGGCCAGGAACAAGATGGAGGACTTCTGCCTCCTGGAACAGGATCTGTGGGTGCCATGACCCCAACCTGAGCTGTGTAATTCAGCTGTGAACCTGGCACTCCTGGCTTGAGATGCCTAGCTCAGTACAGGGCCACCAGCCCCGTCACTGAAAAGTTTCCACAGCCTCAGGCTTTATGGCTGGGGCCATACGGTTCCCCTCTCAAGATGGCTGGAGTGGGTATATCTCCTGGAAGGGAGGAGCTGCGTGCCTGCCCCACCAATGCCTGTGGGATCCCAGCCAGGGCACTGCCACCATAGTCAGAGTTTCCACCCGGGCCCCTGGAGTCCTCCATGCCCAGCCAAAGGACACCTCCCCTCTTCCTAGCCCGAGCACGTGGCATGGCTTAGCCCAGGGCGGACCTCTCAGGGAGCCAAGTTCCACAGCAGGGCTCACTCCAGGCCCTGCCTGGCATCTGAAGCAGCAGAGGGATGGTGACGATGGAGGCAGCTGAGGCAAGTGACCACCTGGGGAAGTCTCCAGGACTCTGAACCAGAAATCCTGGAGGGGCTTCTGATTATATGTACTTGGTAGCAATGAAACCACTACCTTCAGCTTCCTTTCCTGTACGTGTGTTCCTGCTGCCTGGAAAGCCCATCTCCTCTTCAGGTCTTAATCCCACCCAAACTCCCACGACTAGAGCAACTAGTTCAGTTAGAATCGGTTTATTGGCGGTGGTACCCACAGCAGTTGCTTCATGTCCTATTTATGTGAGATCTACAGGCCTTATTCTTCCCGTGGTCCCAAGGGCCCAGCCTGGGGCCCAGCGCATGGCAAGAAAGGCCGAGGATGGCTTTTCCTTGAGGATCAGCACTGAGGCCCAAGTCAGCTTTCTGCTCATCTCCTAGCTCTGCGTGGAAGAGAGTGAGCACGGTCAACTTCACGGCCTAGCGAGGAGTCCCTTCGGAAGCCCTACTTTCTGCGTGTCTGGGTTGCTTCCATAGGGCCAAGGGGTTGGAGGGTAGAACTGACAGGAGGTGAGGAAGGGAGAATCTTGCCTTCGCCCTGGATGAGGCCACAGGGAGAGCCCACTCGGGTCATGCTGGGCTGCAGTGGTGCAGGGGCAGCCCTGGTTGGTTTGAATGCAGTGCTCACGGTCCTTTGCAGACCACAGGCTTGGAACTCAGCTTGGGCACCCTTTGGATTATGCCAACCAGAGAGGAGGATCTCAGCCCGAGTCTCCCTGGCGACCCCAGCAGAGGCACAGCTGAGGAAGGCAGTGTTCATACACAGCTGGGTTCCTGGGGGTCCTAAGAGCGCTTTTCCATTTGGTGTCCAAGGCCCTGGGGATAGCTGAGCCCCTTTGTCTCTGGACAGGTAGGGGACTGAGGCAGGGGAGAAAGGACTTGATTGAGGTCACCTGTGACTCAACAGCACAGTGAAGTTTCCACATCCTCAGGCTTTGTGGCTGGGGCTATCTCGTTCCCCTCTCAAGATGGCTGGCGTGGGTATATCTCCTGGAAGGGAGGAGCTGTGGGGACAGTGGGGACAAGACCCAGGGCTCAGCTCCCCAGCCCAGGTCTCTCTGTCACACCAACTAGATTACTCAGAGCACCTGGCTTTCATCTTGGTGCTCCCTTTCTTTCGGACTCCCCAGGGACATGCTCCTTCCTAGGACGTCTGGGCTTATGGGCTAGAGCCCGGCTCTCCTCTGGAAAAGCAGTGTGTGCAGTGGAGAAAGCCCTTGCTTGGCCAGTGGGCTGGAGACGGAGGCATATTCTAGTCCTTGCTCACTGGAGGAGCTCAAGCAAATATGCTTTTCCCCCCTCTGGCTCAGTTTCCCCTTTGGAGCAACCAGGGACTGGACCGGGTATTGCCAAGCCCCTTTCAGCCATTGGATTTTTCAGTGTTCTGCAGACCCTCTCCCTTTCCTGGTCATTGGTCACTGCTAGGGTCTGGCTCAGCAGGGAAGCAGCCCCCAACCTGTTACACAGGCGCTTCTGGTCAGAAGCCTTCTCATGCAGGCTGGAGCCCAGGCTGAGGCTGGGAGGTTTGTTGTTGTTTGTGGATCCAGGCCGTTTCCAAGATGTCATTGCTCAGGGAGAGCCATCATTCCTCCCAGGGATAAACAAGGCTGCTTATGGTTCAGCCCGCTCAGCCCAGAGAGGCTGGAGCCACTCACAGTGGGCAAGCCAGGCCCAGCCCCAGGGACCTTCCCCTGCACAACCAGCTGCACCCAAGCATTGAGATTGGGGTGGGGGTGGGACAGGATTAGGGAGAAGGATGTTGGGGACACGAACCACTTGTGAGATCCAAGCTTCCAGGCACAGCCGAGAGGGGAAAGGGTCCCAGGATACCCTTTTCCGTTGGCAATGGGCCCTGGTTATCACTCCAGATATGCGGGTAGCTGCCAGCTGTGCCTCTGCTCCAGATGCTCTGGGTTCTTCCCTCTCCCTGCCTGCCATGGGCCAGCCTGTTTGCACCTGACACCGTGGCTCAGGCTGCTGCCAGAGAACTGTCAGCGGCTCCCAACTTAGAAGGGTGTGTGTGTGTGTGTGTGTGTGTGTGTGTGTGTGTGTGTGTGTGTACTTGGAACCGGGCACGCTTTCCCCCCACAGAGCCAGGGCCCTCTGTGGTATCCTCCTTACCTCTTGGTGGGGTTAGCCTCAGGCTAAGGGCAGAACTCAGACACTTGGGTGAGAGGCAGAGAAGAGCTGGGCAGAGCCTCTGGGAGCCAAATGGCTGGCTGCAACGTTGAGAAAAGACTGGAGGTAGCTAGGGGGACAGACCGTGGGATGGAAGGTGGCGTTCTTCTGCCACTCCTCAAGTCGAGGGTTGGAACTGATGTCCATCCAGGATGTGGAAACCTTCACTGCTCAGACTTCAGTTAATGAAGTTCCCAGTTGATCCAAAGAGCTGCTCTGCACTTGTCCTCTGCCTGTCTCTCTCCTTCCCCCGCTTCCTGCCATATGTGTTTAATACCTACTGTGTACCATGCATTGCCAGGTATTGGAAGTGTAGACATAAAAGGCCAATCTTTAATCTAGTGCCCAGATAGGCATGTAATGATGGTAACCAGACAGCTTTCTTTGATGGGGAGGCTTGGGGAGGGGGGTCGGAACCTTGAGGAAGCCTCCATCCCAGGCTTGGGAGCCTCAGTGAAGCTTCCTACAGGAGGTGAGGCTGACTCTGGCTGCATAGACACTTGTCCATTGAAAGAACAGTTCTCTTTCCCGGTCTGTCCACCCCTCTGAGGTGCACACATGGTTCTTGCCCAGCCATAGAAATCGCCTGTGTGTGTATCCAGCCACATGTACCTTCTTATCCCTGGGAGGCCATGTGGTGTGTTGCCTAGGTGCGTAGGCTCAGGGTGTGAGGACAGGCTCTCCCACTGTACAGCTGCGTGCCCTTGGGCAAGACACTGAACATTTCCGAGCCTCCGCTTCCTCAGGCACCGGCCGAACCTCATGGGGGTGAATGAGATGACGCGGGTAGCAGAGAGGCTGGAAATGCGTCATGCTGGCGGCGGGAGTGCAGTAGCACCTTACCTCACGGGGGTGTTATTGAGTGAGACGGAGGCTTGGCGTGGGGTCTGGCACACAGTGGGCATTCAGTGCACAGGAGCTTGTGCCGCAGCTTGTTGCAAAGGGGGTCAGTTGGAATGTGCCGTCAGAGACGTGTACCAAGGAAAGGGGCTCATGGAGGACGGAGCCATAGCCTCAGCCCGCGGAGCAGGGGAGACACTGGGATGAGGGCTTTTGTCTGTTTTTAAAGTAAAGTTTTAAGTTGAAGTATAATGTAGGTACTGAAAGATTAGAATTACATTAGACCCTGAGTTTTCACAAAGTGGACATACCCTTCAGGTCAAGAAATAGAACAATATAGTACCCTGGGAACCCCTACCTTTGTGTCCCCTTTTGGTCACTATGCCGCAAAGATAACCCCTTTCCTGACTTCTCTCATTGATTAGTGTTGCCTGTTTTTGAACTTTGTACACATGGACTCATCGAGGATGTATTCTTTTATGCTGACTTCTTTCAATCAGCATTTCAATGGTGAGATTCGTCCGTGTTATATGAAGTTTTTATTTTATTCATTCTCATTGCTGCATGGTATTTCATTGTGTGGCTGTACCACAATTTATCTGTTCTACTGTTGATGGATATTTGGGTTGTTGCCAGTTGGAGGTTACAATGAGTAGTGCTACTATGAATATTCTTGCACATTTCTTTTGATGCACTATATATACTTTCCTGTTGGGCAAATACCTAAGGTTTGCAATCTCTGAGTCATAACATTGAATATAATTAGCTTTAATAGAGACCATCATGTAATTTCCCAAAATGTGACCTCAGTATGGCCTCCTGGAGCAATGTCTGAGAGTGCTTGCTGCTCCTGTTCTTTACCAATGTTATTGGCGTTAGATATGGTGATATCTAATTGTGGTTTCATTTGCATTTCCTTGATGACTAATGAGGTCCTTTGCATATGCTGATTGGCCATTTGGATAAGCTCTTTGTGGTGTGTCTGTTCAAGTCTTTCTCCTAGTTTTCTACTGGATTGTCTGATCTTTTTCTTATTGACTTGTGGAACCTTCAAAATATTATGGATAGTGTTCATTGTTGGATATACATACTGTGTACATCCCCTCCCACTCTGTGGCTTGCATTCTCATACTTGTCAGGGTATCTTTGGAAGAAATTCTTAATTTAATGCAGTCCAACTCGTCAATCTTTTTCTTTATGGAGGATGCTTTTAGAATCCTGTTTCTTTGTCTATTACAAGGTTACGGATATATTCTCCTATGTTATGGTCTAGAAGTTTAATTGTTTTATTTTTCATATTTAGACCTAAAATCCACTTGAAATAGATTCTTATGCACGGTGTAATGTAGAGGTCAAGACTTCTTTTCCCTGAGTGGATATCCAATTGATTTAAAAGGCTATTCTTTGTCACTGTAGGGCAGTATCACCTTTGTCAACACTCAAGGGGCAATACATGTGTCAGTGAGCTGTTCTGATGAGTAGGAGTCTGCCAAGTAGACAGGGGAGGGCAGGGGGTGCCAGGCAGGAAGTACAGTGAGTACAGGTTTAGAGGTACCTGAGGGTAGAGTGTGTTTGGTGAAATACAAATATGGATGACCCTTGAACAACATGAGGGTTAGGGACGCCGACCCCTCTGCACAGTCGAAAATCCATGTATGACTTTTGACTCCCCCAAAAGTTAACTACTAATAGCTTACTGTGGACTGGAAACCTTACCAAAACATAAAGTCGGTAACACGTGTTTTGTATGTTATTTATATTATATACTGTATTCTCACAATAAAGTAAGGTGGGGAAAAGAGTATGTTGTTAAGAAAATCATAAGGAAGAGAAAATACATTTAGACTATTTATTGAACACAAGTCACATGGACGTGGACCTGCACAGCCCATGGTGTTCAAGGGGCACCTGTAGTTCAGATTCGTTGGGGCAAGGAGAGGAGGAACGGGCTGGCAGAGAGGTCTATCAGCAGAGGCAGAACTAGCAGGTAGTGATCTGGGACCATCCCAGAGGCACGGAGGGGTCGTAAGCTGGAGAGGAGCACAGTCAGGTCTGTGTGGGGGACATGGGAGAAAGTCCCATGACAGCAGGAGGATGGGAGGATGAGTTTGGAGCAGACTATAAACCCAGCCAAACCAGCCTCTGCCCCCGCGCTCTGCAGAGACAGAGCGAGTCTGCTTCGAGGGGACAGCGGTGGAGGCAGCAGCGTGCCTGGGGCCTTGGAGGGTGACCTTCCGTTACAGGACTGGAGCTAAGTCCAGTGGCCAGATGTTCACTCCATTGTCCCCAATAGAAGAGCCTGCCCTCCCGCGCCAGTGCCCCCAGCACTGCGTGCCCTGCAGGAGGAGATATTTAGGAACTGGGACAGACAGGCAAGGCCAAGGGATTTCTGGAAAGGGGGTGCTTTCTGCTTTTCCTGCCCTTGATGCATCCACAAGGAGACCTGGCCACACCTTGGGCCCTGCAGGCTGGCTGAGATTCAGAGCTGCACAGACCCGCTCTGGAAGAGTGAAGCCCAGAGAGGGGCATAACTTGGCTCAGTCCATATGGTGAGCTAGACTGCCCCAACCTGGGGGAAGCCGAGTACTTCCAGGGCCTTTGGGATGGGCCTCGGTTTCCTCCCCTGACACGTGCAGAGATAATAGTGCCCCCGGCTCCGGCTGTTGTAGGGTCAGGGTGGGTCACCCTCTCCCAGTGGGACACGGGGGAGGAGGCTGATTGATGATGATGACGATGAGGCTGATAATTATGACTGCAGGAATTGTGACTGTTCATTGAACACCTACTATGTGCCGGCACCTCTGTGTGCTGTGCTAGGCAGGCAGGACAGTAAGTACAGTGTTGTTTCCCCACCACACTGTGATGTAGGTACTTGCTACTTGTATCGCTCTTTTACAAATGAGGACATGGAGCCTTGAAGAGATTAAGCAGCCTGGCCAAGGTGCCCGGAGCTGGGAGGTGGCAGAGCCAGGATGTGAACCCAGATTTTTCTGTCTCCACACCCCAGTTTTTCACCAGCAACAGGCTTCCCTCCACCAACCGAACTCTGAAAGCACTCCCTGTTCTTTCAGCTGTTGCTTGGAGTTTAGCTGTAGATTTTGGGTTGGTGCCTGGTGCCCACTGTGACGGAGAGCCAGGCAGTGGAGAAGAAGGGCACAGTGAGCTGAGCTCGGGGTGTACCAGGCCCTGCCTCCCTCCCCTGGCCGCCCTAAGAAGGAGGCATCAATGACTCGGCCACATATTAGGATTCAGCCCCAGGCCTGCCTGACTCCAAATCCTGGGCTCATGATCACAGAGCTATTTGTGGCCTTACCTGGGGTCCTCCAAGCTGGGCAGAGCTTTTTTGTTTGACCAACCTAGTGTAGACATCACAGAAAAACCACACACTTCCGGCTCTGCCCATGAAGTGGTCCCCGGGAGGGAAGCAGGTTGGGAGGGTCACAAGGTGTATGGTGGCCCTCCCCCCAGCAGGTGAGTCGGGCACCCTTCCCCTCGTTCTCCCCTGATTTGGGGTAAGAGTAGGGAGCCTGCATGGGGAACTGCTCGCCACGCCTGCGCAGTGCCTGGCCCAGGGAGGGGCCTGGTGAAGTCTATTGATGGAAGGGAGGGAGGGAGTGAGGAAAGGTAGGGAAGGGGGCGGGCAAGGAGATCACAGTAGAAAGAGCAGGGTTTTGGAGCTGGGCACATCATGGTTTCAATTCTGATTCTCTACTTCCATGCTTTTTGATCTTGCACGGGGGGGTTGGAGGGGGGGGCGCAAAGTCCGAATCCCTGAGCATATCCATGCTTCTGCTCCATGGAACCACCTGTACTTCCTTGAATGGTCTATGCTGCCTCTGGCTTCGGCCTGGATAGCCTCTCCCATCCCTTTCCCCTCCAATTACCTCCTCCAAGAGCCATCCCAGTCTTTCCTGCTGCCTTTGTGCTTCCATATCTTCCCGGGGTGGTAGTGGGTGGGTGGATATTGCCTTGACCCCTGACCTGGTCCTCTCCCACAGGCCTAGTGCTTTCAGGGAAGGGAATGTGTCTTGCTACTGTTTGGCTCCCTGCACAGGCTCTGGCTCATGGCTGGAGCTCGGTAGGTATTTGCTGAGTAACTCTGGGGGTGGGGGAGAGTAAGCCAGAGACTCAGTCCTGGGGAGCTGAGGCAGGGCCTGCCCAGGGCCACGAGAAAGGGCAGGCCAGGCATTGGCAGGAGAGCAGAGAGCCCTCTCGCCAGGCCATCCCAGGGAACATTTAGCTGGGCTCCAAGGGGTGGGCAGGAAATAGGCTTGAGGAGCTAGAGATAATAGGGAAATTCTTTCTCAGGCAGAGAAAGAGGGTGCCAGGTGAGGAGGGGAGAGGTGGAGCTCACAGGTGAACTGGTTCCCGAGCAGAGAGCCCAAGGGTGGGGCAGGAGAGGCCCAAAGGGCCAGGTGCTCTCCTGACGGAAGCATCAGTCACCACAGGGACAGGAAGAGGCGGGAAAGCCCCTGCTTTCACCTCTCTTGCCTTTTGGATGAGAAGAGAGCGGGGCTGTGGGGTAAGACTGAAGCAGTGGTGTCTGAGTCTCCAGAGGAGGAGCGGCTTGGCAAGGTGGTGACAGAGCATAGGACTGGAAACCCAGACACTGGGAGCTGCCTCCTCCTGCCCAGTGAGAGGCTGGGCATCCGGGGGGTTGGTGGGGCATCCCGGCAGCTCCAAAGGCCAGGCCTGGGAGTATGTCCTTCTGGTTTAGCCAGGTGGCAGTGCCAAGAGTATGGAAGGCTTCTAAGAGGGGTTTCTTCTCTTCTCACACCTCAGGGGTTCCTCTTCCCTGCGTATTGGCTTTGTCCTGAGAGTTTCTGAACTGCGTGAGCTACTTCTCCTCTGAGCCTCAGTATTGCTTCCCATAGAATGGGTGCGCTCTCTCCTGAGCCCCTGTGGGACCCGTGAGTTGTCGTGAGATCCTTCAGAGACAGAGAATTTTCAGTCTGCAGTCCAATCATCCTTCCTCTCCTTCCTACTGCAGTTGGTCCTCTGTTTCTAGGGAACATGAATGGGTAGCTGACTCCAGCGGGCTTGCCAGCTCCCCATCCTGGGTCAAGCGCTGCTGAGGTCATGCCTCTTCTCATGGGCTTCCCGTTACAGAGGGAGCAGTGTGCGTTGGAACTGGTCCCGCACTAGGTTCTGTTCTGGATTCTGTCCCAATTCTGAGATGTGACCTTGGGCATGTCACCTCCCTTCTCTGGGTCTTACCTCATCTGTTAACTGGGGCTGCTCCCCAGAATTGTCAGAAAAAAGTCAAGATGCCTGGGCCCTGCTTTTAGGGAATCTTACCTAGTGGGTCTGGAATGGAGCCCAGATAGAAGTATTTTTTAAATGCTCCACAGGTGTTTTTACAATGTTTCTCTCTGTTGAGAACCAGTAGTCTGTATCAGTGCTTTTCAAACTTCAATGTGCAAATTAATCACCTGGTATCTTGGTGAGATGCAGATTCTGATCCAGGAGGTGTGGACTGAGGCCTAATATTCTCTATTTCATGTGAGCTCCTGGTACAACTGCTGCTGGGTCACCGGCCACACTTAGAGAAGGAGGAGTCTAGACGGTCCTGTGAAGTTCATTGGATTCCCCATGCATCCATCCATCCATCCACCCACCCACCCACCCACCCACCCACCCACCCACCCATTCATTTATCGTCAAACACTTAAGATGGGGAGTGGTGAGAGGTGAGGCTAGAGGGAGAAGAGAGCCCAGAATCTCCCAGGGCTACAGAACTCGGACTTTATCTGGAGGGCACTGGGGACTCACATCAAGTTTTAAGCAGAGGAATGACAGGGTCAGATCCGCCCTTAGAAGTCTCCCCTGGCTTGGTGTAGAGAATGACCAGAGGGGTTCGGACCGCTGCTGGGAGGTTGGCATCAATCCTGGTGGGAGATGACGGTGGTCTGGAGGGAGGTGGCGGTAGTGGAGATGGAGAGGTTGGAACGATTATTATTATTGTTTATAGTTATTAATCTTTATTTTTTTTTAGAGCAGTTTTAGGAATTAAGAGAAAAGTACAGAGAGATCCTATAAACTCCATATCCCCACGCATGCATGACCCCCACCCCCAGTGGAATAATTCTTAAGATTTTACAAGGGACAGTTGGGAGGATTTGATGATTGGCTGGGGCGGTGATAGTGAAGGAAAAGGAAGGTTGGGCACTTAGTGGTGGCATCATTGATACAGAGACTCCGAGGGGAGAAAGGGACTCTGGGGAAGACCATGCATTGAATTGAATGTGGGGCACGTTGGGTTGGGGGCACCGAAGGGACATCCAAGGGGAGGTCTCGGTCTCTATGCCTGGGCTCCAGCTACACAGGTGTCCTCTCTGTTCCACCAGGTGCTGGACTTCCTGGCTCGGGGCCTTGGCATTCGTCTTTCCCTCCTTAGTGCGCCCCTCGCGGCCCAGTGAGCAGATCTGGGCTGTGTCATTCCTCAGGGTGGCCTTTTGCACACGCCCCTTTCTTCTCCCTCACAGCACCTTATAGGTTTCCCTCATGTGATGCCCATAGTTTGTATTCATTACATGCGTCTGTGGGCAATGCCTTGGTTCACTTGGTTCATGTCAGCCCTTCCTCCCCAGCCTGTGAGCGCCGCCAGGACAGGGATGGTGTCTTTCTCCTTCCCCTGTGTGTGCACAGAGCCTGGAACAGTGTTTGGGAGCAGCACTGTCCCACGGGTGCTGGGCGAACACTTGTCGATGGGACTGGCCTCAGGGGGCAGGTCTGGGCTGGCAGTGAGGACTGAACTTCGGCAGCGGCCAGATGGTGCAGCCGGTGGTTGTAGCCTGGGGAAAGGACGGGTGACTGAGAAAGTATGCAGGACGGACATGAGAGGGGGCCAGGGATGGGTTCCAATAAAAAGGCCCTGACGGCGTGGAGAAGGGGTCATCGGATCTGGCGGAAGAAATCCTGGGAGGGCGATAGAAAGCTGAGCTGTACTGCGATGGTTTGGCTGCCACTTCTGAGTGCCTCGTGTGACAGCCTGGTGTCCATCAGCCCGGCCACTCCTCCCATAGCACTGTGAGGAGCTATGTTACTCCCCCGATGTGGCTAAGGAAACTGAGGCCCAGAGGGATTACACCCGGGGCCCCCAGCCAGTAGGTGTGAAGTCAGGTCAGTATCCAGAGCTGGCAGCCTGGAGCAGGGTGGTGGCTCCAGTCTCTGGGTGTCAGGAACCCAGGCCAGAGCAGCGGGACCGGGCCTAGGATGGGGAATTAAGTGTTAGCGGAGCAGCTGGATTCCTGGAAGCCAGCATCGAGCCAGGGGCTGAGAAGCCAGACTCAGAGCATGCCAGACTTGAAGGAGCAACCCATCTCAAAAGTCACGCCTGGAGGTCAGATGCTGGGCTGGAATCTAACAGCCTCTTCCTTTCTCCAAGGACTTGCCAGTTCACAGAACACTTTCTTTCTGGGACAGGGGTCAGGAGGCCTCCTTGCCCCATTTTATGGCAGAGAAAACCAGAAGCAAATGATGGGGCGTGGATTATAGCCCAGGTCTTTTGGCTTTATGTCCGTGCTCTTTCTGTAAAATCCTAACTGTGTAAGGGCCACCCTGAAATGGAGGCAAACCCCGGTTCACACCCCCCTCACCCCTCTGGCCCTCTCCTGCACCAAGCACAGGAAGTGGATTTTGAGGGCACACGCGGAGTTCAGCATGTGTGGCGGATGTCGTGAGTCATCTGAGTGACATCTGCAGGTTGACTCTGGGGTCAGCAGACCTGGTTCCACATTTAGTAGCTGTGTGACATTGGGCAAGTCACTTCCACCCTCACTGCCCTCCCCAATCCCTATAGCAGGTGGGGGTCTGGAGCCGAGGAGACAGAGCTGGTGTGAGTAAGCGCTCTGATGTCACACCTGCCACCCTTCCCCAGTGTGTTCTGAGCCCTGGATTGGATTGGGGAGAGGATTTGATTAGTTCCTAAACAGCAGCTCCATTTAGACGGCCGGGTTCATTTCCTGTGTGCTTGTAGCAGGCGAGGCATGGACAGAATTAACCCTGGTCCAGCCAAGCCAAAGAAGTGATGGATGCGAGAGAGAGACTTCCCATAGGAAGGAGGCAGCCACACCCATGATTCTGGACCCAAGGCCCTGGGCAAACTGGCTGGTCTCTCTGGGGTGCCTTGGCTGGATTCTTGTCACCCCAATCAGCTGCCTGTCCCCAGCTACCTGAACTTCCTCCATCAGAACACTCACCATACTTGTTAAGACCAGTTGTCTAACCTCTATTTTTTTCTGCTTAACTGAGGGCAAGGATTGTGTCTGACTTGCCCTCTGCTACCTCCCCTCCCCCCAGGGACTCACTCAGTGCCTGGAGAATGAATGAACACGAGCGTGTATGCATGCATGTATGAATGCATGTGTCCCAGCCCCCCCCCCCCCCCCCCCCGCTCACAATGCCCAGAGCGTTTCATGTAGCACCACTCTGCAAGTGTCAGTCCCTTGCTCACAGGACAATCCCACGCCTGGCATGTATTCTGTGACATGCTCTCATCTTTATCTTTTCCCCTGTTCTGAATCTCTGTTGCCACCCCTCTGACCAGATTTCTGAGGGTTTCCTGTATTTGCTTCAGAGGCCGTCTCCCCCTAAGCACCCCACCCCGGCTTTCCCAGGAACATGAGCCTGACCAAACCTGCCTGAGCAGCCCGCCCAGGAGCACAGGACAGAACCAACGAGTCCTGGCCCTTGTTTGCTGGTATCTGCTTGTGTGGGATAGGCCCGGGGTTGGCAGTGCTCAGCCTGCTCCCCTTCCCTCTAGACCCTTGGGGGCCCCAAACACTTGTGTATAAGGGTCCAAGGAAGCAGGGAGAGAGCCTCAGCCAGGAGACCTGACTTCTAATACTGAATCACCCTCCAATTTCTTAGGTAATTCCCTTAGCCTCTGGGACCTCAGTTTCCCCATCTTTAAAATAAGACTAGACGGATAATAGCCACCATTTCATCAAATGCTTCTTCTGGGTCAGGCCCTGTGGAGACTCACTCCTATGTGATATCATGGCTCTGGGTCTCCGAGAAGCTGGGAGGCTTGGCCAGAGTTGCACAGCTGGAAAGTGACATCGCAGGGATCAAAACCCAAGTCTCACTCAGGCATCTGAGCACCAAACTGCTGGGCCCTTCAGTCCTTGGTGGTTTCTCAGCTGCCCTTGGCAGGGGCCCTCTGGGGACAGTGGCACTTCCCCTCCTGGCTTTGTTTGGTTTGGCCTCCGTTGAGGGCAAGATTGGCAGAGGCAGGCTGACTTGCATTTCTGGTTTTGGGTCTGTTGCTGCACTTTCCCGAGGGGTGGGCGGGCTCAGACGGGTAGCAGTCACAGCCTGGACAGGCCTGGGCCCCACCCCTACCCCCCAAGAAAGGGGAAATGAGGCCTGCTCTCCTCTCAGGGCCACTCTGTGCCAGGCCCCGAGGGCACCAGTTGCTGCCTCCTTCATGGTCCTTCCAGGTGGGGGTGAGCGAAGGTGGGCACCAGGGAGCTGGCTTGGGGCAGTTTGTTTTTCTTGAAGGAGAATGCTCCCTGGTGGGAGGGGCAGTGGGAGGGGAGCTGGGCTGCTCTGGGGACTGAGATTAGAAGTCAGCTGGGGAAGAAGGAGTGAGAGGCCGGAGGCTCTAACCCCAGCCTGGCCCTGATCAGGGCCTTTGGGCAGGTCCCTAGGTTACTGTCCAGTCTGGGCTCGCAGTCTTCCTGTCAGGTCAGTGCAGGGTCCCTCTGGCCACCTGGGAGCAGCCCGATGGGGTGACATACAGCCCTTAGTTTCCAGATGACATTTCTGGACTGGGGGGCCTGGCGTCACAGTCACCAGCTCTGATTCTCGGTGTCTGACTGGGTTTGCTTCCAGGGGTCCATGGGATAGAGGTGCTGCTGTTGGAGTCTGTGGTCTCAGTATTTCCCTTAATGCTATTCTTTAAATCACCATGACTACCGTCACCAGATCCTGTTGAGAGCTTTACACTTTATGGTATGTTCTCCTGCTTGTCACTTGGGCATATTGGTTGTCCCATTGACTAGGTGGGGACGTTGCAGCCCAGAGAGTTTAGTGACTGACTACCTGACCCCACTGAGAGCTTCTAGGTTGGCCCCTGCCCCTTTCTCCCCCTCTGTGTGCAGGGATTTGGGATCACTGATGTTTCAGGGTGTGAGACTGTGAGGTCCTGGGGTCCTCGGGTAGCATCATCTCCCAGCTGCAGGCAGGAGTTCCAGGGCAGGGAGTCCATGGGGTGAGTGGGCACCTGTGTGTGGCTGTGCCTGGGAACCAGACCCTGGCATCATCCTAGAGTCCTCTGAGGGTTCCCTCCTTTGTTTAGCCACCTTCTCTGCTGGGGTGGGGGAAGGCTTTCACTTTCGTGCTCCCAGGCAGTGGCTCTCACTCACACTGTGCTTCCACATCCACTCCGGCGCTCCCAGATGCCAGCGTGACCCCTGACACGTGTGTGCAGCACCCTGCAGCTGCCCCACGTGGTGGCCGGCCACTTCCTCCCAGATGGGAGGTCTGGCTGGGGCTTTACCATCACAGACTCTCGAGGGCTGAAAGGATTTCTCAGGTTCCAGCAGATCCTTTCAGTCTCTGGGTGGCTGTGCAGTAGTGGCTAAGTCACTGCTCTTTGGCTCAGCTTTCTCATCTGTCAAATGGGTGTTAAGGGTCTCTACAACAAGTGCTCTTACCCTGTGTTCTGGGGGTATGTACCCCTGAAATTCTTGGGGTGTGTGTGTGTATTCTCATGGATTTGTAAGGTCCTGGCTATGTGTGGCATCTTTTTTTTTTTCATTAGTTCTGGTTGGTTATGGCCTCTTCATGGATGAAACCAGGGCTCTAAACAGTTCTCGCAACAGCTTTCTAAGTCCTTGACTCTAATGAGGGGCTCAGCCCAGGCCTGAGACTTGCTTCCCCCATGTGGCTGTGGCACTGTGGTCGTTCTTAACCTTCTCTGAGCCCCAGTCTTCATGTGCGATCGCTGCTTTTCAAACTTCATCAAAGACACTCTTTTTCCTCTTGCAAATGAAACGTGTAGAGACCCAGCAAAAACTCATGGTTCTGAGAGTTGTGTGCAAGGCAGAAAAATGCTTTCTTTTTCATGCGTGGAACTCCTGAGATTCCTCCCACCGCAGTCACTGGGTGGGTGATCCCTCAGGGAGGTTGCATGTGTCTGTGACATCTATTTAGTCCAGGGGTGGGCAATATTGAAGTTCTGGTTTCATTCCAGTTTACTAGTTTCAGAAAGATACTTAAACATCCAGAGCAAGTTCTTATTTGAATGACTCATTAGAATTGAAAACAAACAAACAAACAAAAAAACCAAAAACAAGCTTTGGTTCAGGTAGAAGATGCCCTTTTGCTAGGTGCACGATTCTCCTGCTTAGTGATTGCTCTGGCTCGGGGTTTGGTTTGGTTCTGGTCCGTGAGGACAGACTGCCTGGTTTCTCCTTGACTCACAGGGTGACCTACAGAGGGACCATGACACTTGCCTTGGAGGGTCATTAGGGAGATTATATAAGAGGAGTTTCATCTGCCATGGTGTGGGCACATAATAGAAGCCAAATAATGGTGTTACCTCTCCCTCTCCCCTAAATGACCAACCTTTTGATAGGACAGAAGTTTCAAGCAAGGAGATAAGGCTGGGACCTCTTATACAGCAAAGCCAAAGGGGCTTTCAGGTTTCCATGTGGTGCTTCGGTTTTCAGACTGTGGGGTGCAGGGTGCAGGATGTGGGGTTCTGGCCACTGCCTGATTTTGCTTCAGCCTCTGGGATGTTGGCTGGTACACAGTACCTAGCATCTCATAACCTCCTCTTCTGAAACTTTTTTGTTTTCTCTTTGTTTTCCAGATGTTTGAGTCAGAGGCGGATGAGAAGAAGGAGATGCCCTTGGGGGAAGGGAAGGGGCCAGGTGCCGAGGACCCCCCACACAGCAAGGACCCCTCTCCTGGCCAGGAGCCCCCTCCAGGACAAGACCTTTCACCCATCAAGGACTCCTTTTCTGGCCAGGAGCCTTCTCCCGGCCAAGGATCCCTGTCCAGCAAAGACTCACCTTCCTGCAAGGAACCCCTTCCAGGCCAGGAACCCTCCCCAAGCAAGGATTCCCCACCATGCCTGGAGCCCTCTGTACCCTCAGCCCTCCCTCCCTGCCAGGACCTTCCTGCCAGGCAAGAAGCCCCTCCCAGCCAAGACCTCCCTGCCATCCAGGAACCCTGTGCCCAGGACCTTCCACCACGTCAAGACCTGCCCCCCAACGAGGCCCCCCTGCCAGCCGAGGCCCTTTCGGAGGAGACCACAAGCTCTGGGGACGCACCAGTACCCCCTGGGGATGCACCAGTACCCCCCGGGGACGCACCAGTACCCCCTGGGGACGCGCCCGTGGCCTCCAGGCCGGCCTTTGTGATCCCTGAAGTCCGGCTAGATCGGACCTTCAGCCAGAAGGCAGGGGCGGAGGGGGGCAGTTCCTGCGACGAGGAGGACGCGGAAGAGGCCGAGGACGGGGACGAGGGCGATGCAGGGGAGGAAGACGAGGACGAGGACACGAGTGATGACAACTATGGTGAACGCAGCGAGGTCAAGCGCAGCAGCATGATTGAGACAGGCCAGGGTGCTGAGGGCGGCCTCTCGCTACGTGTACAGAACTCGCTGCGGCGCCGGACGCACAGTGAGGGCAGCCTGCTGCAGGAGGTCCGCGGGCCCTGCTTCGCCTCCGACACCACCTTGCATTGCTCAGACGGAGAGGGCACCTCGTCCTCCTGGGCCATGCCTTCGCCCCGCACCCTCAAGAAGGAACTGGGCCGCAACGGCGGCTCCATGCACCACCTTTCCCTCTTTTTCACAGGACACAGGAAGGTACGAAGGCCAGGGGTGGAGGGGGAGTGGCTACATGAGACAGTGGGATGGGAGTGGGTCCCGGAGCTGTAGGGAAAGAGCAGTCATTTTGTCCCACCCCTGCTCTTTTCTAAGCCTTCTAATGAGCTTTTCCAATGAGCCTTCTACCCATTTAACAGAGGACAAAACTGAGGCCCAAAGGGACCAAGAAGACAGACCCTGGATTTAAACACCTGATTTTATGACTCCAGATGCTGTGTTCTTATAGCTAAATAGCTAAGTTGTACTGGGGTTCCCACAGGAATTAGAGTACGTGTGGCCAATCCAGGACATTGTGTATTTGGATCTAGAAGATCTGATAGTAGCTAGAGAAATAGTCACAATTTAGACTTGGTCCAGGCCTAGCTAGACTAGAAATCCATCAGCCAGCAACAGTGACAACACTTATTTACTCTGTGCTGGCATTATTCGAAGCAATTTACATTAAGTCACAACAGCTCTATGAAGTAGATAGTATTTTTGTTCCCTACAGATGAGGAAACTGAGGCACTGAGAGGTTGTGTCACTTGCACCCAGGTTGCATGGTTTATAAATGTCGGAACCAGAATTAGACTATGGCTCCAGGGCTAAAGCACTTAACCATCATGCTGTTTGCCTCCTGCAAATATTTATAAATAGAGGGAAAAAGTGTTTATTGACTTCTTGCTGTGTGCTCGGCTCTGTGCTGTGTGCCCCAGCAGGGGCCCCAGAAATGTGTGAGGCTGATCTCAGCCTGGGAGGAATGAGGTATCAGTGTGGGCCAGGAAGGTGGCCTAACAGTGAAGGGCTTGCACCATGCCCTTTGAAGCCCACTAGCCAGCTTGAGTCTGGGTTCAGACCTTTACTGTGTGACCTTGGGTGAGTCTCTCAGCTCCTCTGAGCCTTAGTGTCCCAGGGCAGTTGAAGATGAACTGGAAGAGTCTGGGGCCTCATGTCCTTGGTGCAGGCGCTATGGCAAGTGGGGTTGAGGTGCTAACCGCCAGGCCAGTGCAAGGTGTTGTTATGACAACTGTTGTGAGGCTAGGCGGGTGGGGGGTGGTCAGTGTCCACGGAGGGCAGCTGACCCTCAGAGCCCTGGGAGTTCAGGGAGGGGAAACCCCAGGGCCTAGAGCCATCAGGGAAGGATTCTGGAGAAAGATGCCCCTCAGCTTGACTTCAAAGTTTAAGCAGGTTTGGAATAAACAGAGAAGATGAGGCAGGCATTCTGTGAAAGAGGACATGACCCGGACAAAACTGTCCATAGAAGCCAGTTTGACTAGAGCAGGGCATTCCTAAAGTGCCGGGATGGCAGACGCGTGGCACTCCTGCTGCCGTTCCTGCCGTCAAACCCATGGCAGACGTGACTGATGGATTCCAGCACACTTCCCGGCTGGTTGGCACATGGCCTCAGAAACCTTAGCTTTGCAGCCACTAGCTTTGAACACCTATGGAAAAGTAGTGGGGCTGGAAGGGCAGGCAGAGGCCCTGAGAAAACTTTCGCCCAGGAATTGGAATCAAATCTCAGAGGAACTGGGACTAGATCTCATCTGAAACATGTGTGGTTCTCAAACTTTGATGTGCTCCGACATCACCAGGAGGAGGTTAATAGTATATAGGTTTCTAAGTCCCCAACCCCAGACTTCTGGTGTGCCCCCCGCCCCCTGGATCGTGATGTTCCTCATAGTTTGAGTATCACCGTCTTAGACCATTTCTTGATGCAGCTGCTACAGGAGAGCATCTGTCCTACCGAGGTGAGGCCTCATGCTAACTGCTCATCTCTGGACGGTGGCTGAGATCCAGGGGCCCACCCCCTGCCTTAGGCCTCCCAACCCTCATCCCCCACCAGACCTTTCCAACTTCTCTCCCCAACCCCCTTGCTCCAATTTAAATATTTTTATGTAGATAAATTCACACACATTTTGCTTCCCCAAATCAGTTGACCTCAGCTCCTATTTCCTGTGCAGGTTCCCAAAATCAGTTGATCTCAGCTCCTATTTGGGGACAGATACTTCCACCAGGGAGTCTAGCAGGCATGAACCAGCTCTCTCCAGTGTCAGCTTCCTTTTTTGGGTGCCCAGGGTTCCCACTGTCTTTTGGCCTGGCTCTTCCTTTCTTGGGCTTGAGTGACTGAGCTGGCAGGACTGCAGAGGCTGCCCCCAGCCCTCTGGTGGCTACCAGCCCTCGAGTCCTTCACCATCATTCATATCCTGCTCCCTCCAGGCAACTGGCAGCTGGGCAAGTCCCTCCAGGCAGCTGGCTGCAGTAAGAAGCGTACCCTTGTCAAGGGGAAGTAAGGTCCAGGCTGGACAAGCACCCTGGTCTCAGCCCCTCCCTCATCAGCAGTGGGCCCTGGGCAAGTCCCTGCCCCTCTTTGAGCCTCAGTTTCCTCACTAGTGAAATGGGTAGGATAATAACAACCCCTGTGTACGGGTGCTGGGAAGATTAAATAGCCCAATGAGGGTAAAGTGTTTAGGGCAGTACCTGGCACTCAGCACCTGCTGGGTGCTCCATAAATGGGAGTCATGTTGACGAGAAGGAGAGGGGTGGGGAGGAGGAGGACGATAGCAGAGCAAGAGGAGTAACAGTGACCCCAACAGTCACCAAGTGCCTCCAGCTCCCTGTTCTAGCCTTCACAACACTGCTGCAAGGTGGGCCCAGCTGTACCAGTCTTACAGCGGGGAGCCTGAGGCTGAGGGTGGACAGGCCACACAGCGAGTGCAGTTGGACAGTGGCCTCACCCTTGTCCAGTCCTCTCTGGCTCTCCCCCAGGCCCTGTGCACCTCATGCTGGTGAGGAGCAGGGGCTCGGGGCTGGCAGCTGGGGAGGCAGTGGTTCCCCCATGACTTCCATCTTCCTGGCGTAGGCCTGGTTTTGCTGGGAGGATCAGCGGATGCTGCCAGGCCCTGCCAGGCAGTGCCAAGCAAGGGGTGAAGAGGAGAGGGGCGCAGTCTTCAGGCTGTGGAGTCAGACAGACCGTCTCAGCTCTGCCTCCTCCCTCCTGGTCCTGAGACCTTGGCCAAGTTAAATCTTTCTCTGAGCTTCAGTTTTCTCTTATAAAATGGGAAGGATTCAGTCTGCACAGAGTTCTCCAGGGATTTCAGAAGGTTTCAGTACGTAGTAAGCTCTGTGCACATGGCACTGGTCCTGTGATGAGACCCAGGAGGGCCAGACAGAGCTGGTGTAGCCTTGGGGTGGTCATTGTCCTGCTGTGTGGCTAAGCTGAGGCTGCCTGGAACGCAAGTTGCCTGTGACAGTGTGAAAGTCCCTACGGTGCCCCTCCCCCTAGCTATCATCCCCCCCCTTTATGCACTGAGCGGTTTCTACTGTGAGCATAAGTATCCGAACCAGACAGACCTGAGAGATGGTCTGCTGGGCCAAGTGCGGCTGCCTGAGGTCTAGAAAGAAGACCCTCCAAAGTTAACCTTAGCGTCAAGCCTTGGGTCTGGCTCCCTGTGCTAAGTTGAGTTGTCTCACAGTGCCCTCTGCTGCCAGACCCCTGCCTTGCCAGCTGCTCGCTGGAGGCCATGCAGGGCAGATCCAGAGGCCTCCATCAGCTCTTTTCCTGGGAGCCAGAGAAACCCCAGAGTATCTGTGTTTGGGCCCAGGATGCTACCATTGAATTCCACTGCAGCCTGGCCTGGCTCAGGCGAGTCAGCAGTCATTCTTTGCCAGTGAGGAGACAGAGGCTGGGGCCCCTCGTTGGCCATGCTTCCTTCTCCCCTCCTGCAGGGGACTGGCTTGGGCAGAGGCTATCAGCAAGGGCACCAACCCTCCCAGACTCAGCTTCCCGCCTAGGCCGGAGGTCAGATGAGAGGGCCCCTAAGTTGCCTTCCATCTCCAAGGCATGATAATACCTTCCAGCCTCCTATTTAAGAAAAGCCTAAAGAAAAATTATTTCCTATGTCTAAATACATAACTGTAGAGTTTAGAGCCAGTGTTTCCACAAGGTTCCGTGGGGCCTGCCAGGCTGGGATGATCAGAGAAGTAGGGTCAGGACCAATAGGGGAACAGGTGAGGCCAGGCTCAAGGAGAGCCCGCAGTCATGGGTGAGCTCTGGAACCGAACTGGAAACTCTACTACTTGCCAGCTTGCAGAGTCCAGGCAAGTAAATGAACTGCTCTGGGCCTCAGTCTCCTCAGCTGTAAACTGGGGGAAATAACAGCAAATAGCTCTTAGAATTGTTGCGAAGAATAAATTAGGTAGTTATGACACTTGTGCTCAGGGCCTGGCACATAGTGAGTGCTCAAGAAATAACAGCAATAAGCACGGTGCCTAACAGTTATTGAGCACATCCTCGGACAGGCACTAGGTTTACGCTGAGTACTTGCCGTGTGCTCAGTAACCTCATCCCAGCCCTATGAGTGGGTCTAATTATCACCCTCGTTTTACAAAGAAAGAAAGCAAGGCGCAGAGAGGGAATGTAAATTGGCTAAAGTCTGTTAACCAATGAATGACTGAGCTGGGATTCAAGTCTAGGCAGTTTAGAATCTGTGCTCTTAACCACTACTGTGATGATAGTTCTAATTACAATTACAGTTATAATTATTATTCCAAGAGGCAGTGAGCTCCCAGTCCCTGGAGGTGGCAGGGTAGGGCTGGGCAGACCCAAGGGATTCCTGCCTGGAGTGGGGGCGTGGGGGTGGGGGGCTGCCTGGTCTGGGCTTGTCTCCATTTGCTTTTCAGCAGGGAGGGTCGCATAGTGTAGCGAGGCAGTAGCAGATGGGAAAGAGAGTTCCTCTGTGTGCTGGGCTCTGGGCAGGTCTTGCTGCAGCTCCTGGAGAGAGGAGCCTTGGGAGCCACTCGGGGGCTGGAAGTCAGAACCCCGACTTTGGATCTCAGTTTCTTTTCTTTCTGGCCCACAGCCCACCCCGCCTTGGTGCCTGGGCTTTCCCCCCAGAGCCAGAGCTGTCCAGCCCCTCTAGCAGGCTGATTGGCATGGGCTGGTCCCTGCGAAGATGACCCCCTCCCAGCAGTGGAAGGAAGAGCCCATTTCCCAGCAGTGCAGAGGCTGGGGATGGCGGGTGGGAGTGGTCCACAGGCCCATTGTGTGCTCCCGATAAAGTGCGGAAGCTGAGGTTAGAATGGGAGGAAGCCCAGCACGGGGCCCTTTCCCACGGGTGGGGGCTGCGGGCACTGCCTCCCCAGGCCAGTGCGACCGCAGCCTGCATGTGCAATGGGGTGACCGCAGTGACACTCACTGGGCAGTGAACACTGGCGTCCCCTGGTTGCGGAGGGCGCCCTGTGTGCCAGGGTTGGGCCATGGGGGCCCAGACATTTTCCTGGTGAATCTTCCAACAGTTGGGTGTATGGTTATCGTCACATGCATCTATTGCATGTGCTGCTCCTTCCATGGGGGCTGCCTTTGTGATTCTCCTACATCCCTCTAGCTCAAATAGCTAAAGAAGCTGAAGCTGAGAGGCCGGGAAACTTCTCCAAAGTCAGTGGAAGCAGGATCTATGCCCAAGCCTGGCTGCAAACCGAGCTCGGGAATCACACAGCACAGATGGGCGTGTGCCTGTGTGTGCACGTACACACATGTGTTTACAACCTTGGTGGAGCAGCATTCTCAGGAAGGAGGCGGCATTTCCCCTGAATCTTTCATTGAAAACATTCAAAATGTGCCCTGTCCTTGCATTTGAGTAGCAGCATCCTCTGGCGGAGAAACGCACAGCTTGAATTCAGACAGACCTGCATTCTAGCTGTCAAATGCTGGATATCCTTGGGCAAATGACTTACTTTCTCTGAGCCTCTGTTTACTTTATGGACTTACTCTGAATATACTGAGATAGTATCTGGATAATGCCCATTCCGAGGTCTGGAGCATTATAAGCTCTGTAAATGGTGCTATGCTTCATCCATCCATCCATTGGTCCATCCATCCATTCATCTCTCCATCCATCCATCCATCCATCCATCCATCCATCCATCCATCCATCCATCCATCCGTGGGTGCTCCACTGAGGCTAGTAGCTCCCCCTTCTGGCTATACCTGGATTACTTTTCTTTCCAGAATTAAGAAAACAGTATTTTAAGGCTTAGTCCTTCTTCATTATGTTACAAATGAGGAAACTGAGGCTCAGGGGCTCATGAGGAGTCAGAGCTGAGATCCATACCTGGTGGCCTTCTGTCTTCTCTTGGGACATAGTGTCCAAGCTCATCCATCTCTGAGCTCTAGCTCCTCTGCTGTCTCAGATGTTTTCTGGGCTTCTGCTCTGGGGTGGCGAGGTTGGGGCCCTGGGTTTCCCTTGGAGGAGGACGGACAGGCACAGGCAGGACAAGGGAGGCAGGGTGACCCCAGTAGAGATGGTGGGAGTCTGGAGTGGTCTGGAGGAGAGGAAGAGAGGCGGACTGGGGGGAGGTGGACACTAGAGAGAAGAGGAGAGGGCATTCCAGGAAGGGGGCACAGCAGACGCAAAGGCAAGGAGATGGGGGTGGCGGTGGGGGAATCTGTGGGCTGCAATGCAGCTCTGGCAGATAAAGTTACAGGCTTTGAATGAAGCAGGGAGAGTCTCAAGATGCATCTTTCCCAGTCTGCTTTCCTTCTCACTTGATTCATTAATTCGTTCGATACATATATTGAGCTCCCGTGTCCCAGGCCCAATGAGGGTGACCCAGACAGAGGTCTTGCTCTTGGGCACTCACAGTAGAGGAGACAGATTTGGAAAAAGTCATTTCAGGGGTAGTGGGGACCTCAAAAGGGGTAAAGGGGACACCACCTTGGTCTAGGCGTCAGGGAGGGCCTCCCAGGTGAGGAGGCATTTAAGTGGCTTTCCCGAGATCTGGTTCTTTCCTGAGGCTGGGTCTTAGGAGGAAAGGGAAGTAGGAGAATCACAAAGGCACTCTCCATGAAAGGGGTAGCACATGCAAAGGCCTGAGGTAAGGGGACAGGATAGGTGAAGACATTTTGTTTGGTTGCAGAGCAGGGTTGAGGAGGTTACTGGAGCAGGAGTCGGGCTAGGGAGTAACTGAAGGAGTTGTAACTAATGTTAAAGTAGAACTTTCTGCCCAGAACCTAATAAGGTAGACCCTGTACATCATGTTGTGGAGTTCAGACCTTACCCTGAGGGCACTAGGGAGCCATGGAAAGTTTTAAAGCAGAAGAGGTGTTCTTAGGCCTGTGTAATAATTTACTTTGCACACTGCTGACCGATCCCAGGGTTCTTTCAAACCTCAGAATCCTGAGTTAGCTAGTCATGATGCCGATTTTGAAATTAAGAAATAGAGGTTCAGAGAGGGACAGCAGTTGGCCAAGTCACACAGCAGAACCCCAACTGAAGCCTTGCTCTCTGGCCTGCCCTACTGCCTTGCCTTTAGGGCTGCGTCTCTGGCTTCTCCTCAGCAAGCCAGGTCCTCGGTGCACTAGGAGGAGACCCCTTGGGCTGGAGGCTCTGCCAAGCCAGCTGCGCTCCATAGACAGGCTGTTTCCAGTACTGGGGTCGCCTTCCCTCACCTGTTCTGTGAGAAGTGGGAGCTTTGGGGGCGGGAAGCTGGTTGGCAGGAGCTGTTGTGTCCCTGAGCCTCTTTGCTAAGGCAGCAGCCCCTGATACCCAGACTGCAACGTGTCTGTCTTTTCTCTGCAGATGAGCGGGGTCGACACGGTTGGGGATGATGATGAAGGCTCCCGGAAGAGAAAGAGCAAAAATCTGTATGTTGGAAAGACCCATGGCTCTCACCCTTGCAATCAGCGAGGCTCTCTTCACCCCTCTTCTTTCTCTGCCCTTGGGCTTGTCTCTCTTCCAGGGGTACAGGTGGGGAGAAGGGGCCGCACGTAGTCCTGTTCCCGACAGACACCAGTGGACAGCAGGATCTTGAGACTCAGCAGTGGCTTCAGGGTCGGGTCGCCACTGTCTCAGCATCCACGCATGAGGCTTGGTGCTGATTCAGTACCTAGAAGCCACAGGGATCCAAGCAGAAGAAACCAGCCAGGTTGCCCTGGCCCGGGCCAAGCCTCTGAGCCAAATAGTGGCTGAGTGACCTCAACAAGTTCTTTGTTCCCTCAACAGACAGTTCATAGGGTTCCCCTTTCTCCTCTTGAGCTCTTAAATCTAACAGTCTTGGGCATTGCCAGGAGGGGGCGCTGCTGGCCCACAGTGTGTATCTCATACTCCCCTAGCCATTCTGGCCACATTCAGAGCCCTTATGCTTTCGTTTTGGAGGTTTGTTAGAGGTGCCAGTTAGGAGGTGTGGGGAATCCTCGGGCCTCCTTGTACTCCTCGGCTAGAGGCCTTGGAGATGGCAGAGAGGGACAAGGAGGGAGCAGCAGGGCATATGGAACCCTCTCCCCTGCAGGTCCTGTCATGCCCACCAATCTGCACAAACTGGGCCTGGGGGAGGACAACAGGGAGCCTTCTCAGATGCCTCCTGCATCCTTCTTCCCTGGCCTCGACCTTATGCGGGGTCCACTGCCCTAGCAACTCTGCCTCCCCTGCCCTCTCCAGTTTCTCGCGGCCATTGCAGGCTTCTCTCTGCAGCCAGGAGCAATCATACTTTCTAGGAAAGGTGAAACACACAAACAAAAATAGTCCTTTGTACCAGCCATCTGGTCCAGGCCAGAGCTGCTGTGGGTGGTGCTCTCAGGGATGGAGCAGTGAAGGACAGGGGAGGGCCGGTCTCTCCCAGCCCCCCAGGGCTCTCTGAGGGCCCTGAGTCTCACCAGAGGGCTGCCAGTCCCTGGACTCCTTGGTCCTATCTCACTGGCTTAGAACCTGCTAGACAGAGCTGGGTCCCCGTAGCTGGACAGCTGCCCCAGACCCTAGGGAGCATGTAAGCCTCTATTCCTAAGCTTGAGCATTTTTGCCCCAGGCATTGTACTAAAGCTTTATGTGCCTTTTCTCCTTGCCTTGAAACAACCCAGCAGATGGTAGATAATTTTATAATCCCTGTTTAACAGAAGACAAAACTTGACGCTCAGCGAGGTTAAGTAACTCCACAGTTGGTAACTGCTGGAGCTGGGATTTGAACTGAGGTAGTCTGGCTCCAGAGTCTCACTTAACCTTTACGAGGTACCACTTCCTTCAGTCACACAGGGTGTCCCATAGGTCATAGTGCCATTTGAAGCTTGAATAACTTCAGAAATATAAGTGCTACAAACTTACAAAACACATTTGAGAGTTGAATTATTTAAATTTCTTTTACACTTACTTAGCTGTGTGATTTTGATCATACATTCTCAACTTTTGGTTTCAGTCAGCATTTTTCATCTTCAATCAGAAGGATGGAGACCAAAATTATTTTCTATTATTCAAAAATCATAAAACTAAATGTGTCTTAAACCTTAAACAATTAAACTTTCAAAAGGTGTTCTTGAAAGTTGATAGGATTTGTACTTCTGAATTTATTCAAGCTTAAAGTTGTACTAAAACTTTTGGAGCGTGCTGCGTGTTCATGGATGGAAGTACCCAAAGCCAGTGACTAAGGCTGAGGGGCCAGCTGAGGAGATCTTCTCTGAGGTACCCAGGGTAGGGGGTCTAGGCTTAAGAGAGGATGTGAGCAGGAGCATGGGACATTTAACCCCTTTCCTGCCAGCAGCTTTGCCCAGTGCTGAAATGTGCCACCTTGGGGGTGTGTGGCAACACTAAAAATAGTTCTTGGCTAAAAATAGCCAGTCCTGCCACCCTGGTGCACAGAGCCTTCCCTCCTTCCCTTCTTCCCCTCCCAGCAAATTGCTGACTTGTTTTCTCCTCCCCCCCTCCCCCCCATGCTGCCATGGCAACAGGGGAGGCCAGTCACAAATAACTGGATCTGGCTTCCTGCCTGGGCCGGCCCCAGAGGCCGCCCCTTGCAGACACATGCCCCTTTCACAGGCTCCCTCTCAGGGTTGGCCAGAAGGGAGACTTTTTTTTCTGCTCCCTGTCCTGGTCCCTCCCATTTCCTGACTCCTCCTGTCTGAGTCCCAGCCCAGCGTATGCCTGGTGTCCAGTAGTCCGGCTGGGAGCCCGGTGAGCACTAGGCTGCAGCCTGCACTGTTGCTGCCTCCCTGCCTGCCGCCCGGAACTCCGGGGTGGGGGGCAGGAGCCTCGGGGTGCTCCCTGCAGACTTTCCTTGGCCCCAAGGTTGGGGGGGCTCTACAGAGATGCTCCGAGGCATGTACCTCACACGCAACGGGAATCTACAAAGGCGGCACACGATGAAGGAGTAGGTGCCCTCGCCTCAGCCCACGGCTTCCCCACCCTGAATGTGCAGGGGCCGAGTGGGCCAGGGTGACCGACCCCCTTCTCTGCTTCTGCCCCCAGAGCCAAGGACATGAAGAACAAGCTGGGCATCTTCAGGCGGCGGAACGAGTCCCCCGGGGCTCAGCCAGCAAGCAAGGCAGACAAAGTGACGAAGTCATTCAAGTAGGTGCTGCTGGGCATCCCTGGGACCCCTCAGGCACTCGCTGGTCCCCTGGGTAGCAAGGCTGGTGGTGGGGTTCAGGCGGAAGGGGTGTTGCTGGCTTGATCCTGCTCTGGGTTGGATGGAGGCTCTCCTAGAGAGAGCCTGGTACCTGCCAGCAGCAGCCCTCCGGGGGACAGCTGCAATGGGAAGGGCCGCCAGGCAGGGGCGGAGGCGGGGGCTGGAAGTGATGCCACCCTAAGAAGGGGGTGGGCCCCTTCCTGGGCTCCCCATTTGGGCTCAGCTGCTGCCTGGACCAAGGGCAGCTAACAGAGGCTCCCCAGACCTGCCATCCCACGTCCCCAGGGCCTGACGGGGCCCTCGCTGTGCCCTGACTGCGCCTTCCCTCTCCCCTCAGGCCCACCTCAGAGGAAGCCCTCAAGTGGGGAGAGTCCTTGGAGAAGCTGCTGCTTCACAAATGTAAGTTTGTTCCCTGTGTTCTCTCTCTCCCCTCTGTCCCGTCTTCCTCTCCCAGACCAGAGTGCAACTGGTCCTGGAAAGGTTGCGTTTCCCTCTTTGCTGGGTTTAGTTAAGTGCCTTTGGGAGAGGCTGAGCCCAGGCTGAGGCCCTTGGTCTGGCCTTGGAGCCGGCTTCGGCCAGCCCCTCCCTGTCCATGGGAGCTGGCATTGCCTGCTAGAGGCCGTTGGGACCTGTGTGCTAATACCCATGTTCCCAGAATAATACTAATAAACATTTCCATGTACTGAGGGCTTACACTGGGCTGAATGTGCCCACTGTCTCATGGGCAGGATCCCCTGTGATCTTCGCAGGGCTCCAGGACACAGGGTGAGGAGACTGAGGCACAACTGGGGAGAGACCTGCCCAAAGCCCACAAAGAGGCAATGGCAGGGGTGAGACCGCATCCCAGGGCTCCTGGCATCTGTACCCTAAAGGCCCCAGACTAAGCTAGGGTCCTGAGGGCATGAGGGGCTGGTTCTGCTCTCACCCAGAGTCTGGGCTTCTCCTTACAGATGGGTTAGCAGTGTTCCAGGCCTTCCTTCGCACTGAATTTAGTGAGGAGAACCTGGAATTTTGGCTGGCATGCGAGGACTTCAAGAAGGTTAAGTCCCAGTCCAAGATGGCAGCCAAGGCCAAGAAGATATTCGCCGAGTACATCGCAATCCAGGCGTGCAAGGAGGTAGGGCCTCAGGCCGGGCCCTCAGGCCCTCGTCCTCGTGCGCAGTGGCCTCTCCGTGACTGGGGTTGCCTGGCAGCCTCAGGGAGGAGCTCAGGAAGGGGGGACGCCAGAGTGAGTCTTAGGGACTGTGTGCCCAGCGTGGAAAGGAAGCAAGCTGGGGCCTCAGGAAGAACTGAATTCCGTTGATAACAAAAATGGCCTGTTGAGGTGCTAAGCCTTTTATGAATGGGCTCTCGTGTTTAACCCCCACGACCATCTGTAAAATGGGTTTTAGTATTATCTTCATTTTAAAAATGAGGGACCGCCTTGGAGAGCCTAATCAGAGTACCTAACATCTATTGAGTGCTTACTGTTTGCCGTCACTATGTGCAGAGTAGCAAGGATGAGCTATTGCTTTAATCCCTATCTGTTTATTGTGGAGGATTCTGCTTTGTTTGCACAACTCTTGGAAGAATCTACTATTATTCCTGATCTGTCTATAAGACAACTGAGGCTCAGAGCACTTAAGTGACTTGCTGAAAGCCACACACGTAGGTGTGGCACTGCTGGGATTTGCACGTGGGCAGCTTGACTCTAAAGTTGGTGTTTTCAGGCCCTGGAGTAAGTGACCGAGCCAGGACTTGAATCTACTGACCTGAGGGCCTCCACTCTGAACCTTACAATGTGGAGCAGAAGGGCTTGGAGGTGAAACGCTGGCGAGGTCCCACCCCCGGCCCTGGCCCTCAGGTCAGCCCCCTGCAGACAGCCCTGACCATGCCGCCTCTACCCCTGCAGGTAAACCTGGACTCATACACACGGGAGCACACCAAGGACAACCTGCAGAGCGTCACGCGCGGCTGCTTTGATCTGGCACAAAAGCGCATCTTTGGGCTCATGGAAAAGGACTCGTACCCACGCTTCCTCCGCTCTGACCTCTACCTAGACCTCATTAACCAGAAGAAAATGAGTCCCCCACTTTAGAGGCCTCAGGGTAGAGCTCAGCATTCACACCAGGCGGGCTGGGCCCCCTCCCATGTCTCCCTCTCCCCTGCGACACAGTGGGCAACCAAGCCCCCGGAGGCCGTATCTCCGGGCAGACAGATGGACATTTGGATGAGAGGCCTGGACCAAGAGAGGCCCAGGCCACTGGAGAGAAGGACTGGCCTCGTTGGGTCTCCACTGCCCTGGTACGAGGGGGCCCACGGGCTCCGGCAGGTCAGGGGCCCTGGCTGAGCCGATCAGAGCTGCTGCTCCCTGCTGTGGAGACCGTGCATTGACCAAGTTCCTTAAAGAACTGGCTGATGGGGCAGGGGCGAGGCCCAGGCTCCAGGGCTCTCCAGGGGCGCCGCTGGGGCTCAGGGCTCAGATCCCTGCCTTGAGTTTTATTTATTTAAACAGTAGTAGGATGCTTGGCACGTCATCCTATAATAGGAAACCTTTGCCTCATCAGTTTTCCTAATTTACAAGTGCAATATTTTAACCAACGCCTTGTGAAAAGCCACCTTGCAGAGGAGGTGGCCATCATTTTCCAGTTTCAGGGGTTTTGCTGGTTCCAGGCACCAGTGATGGGTAACTGGGCCTTGTGGACTGCTTAGGCCTAGAGGGGCAGGTGCTGTAGCCTGGCCTCCCACAGAAACCCAGCACCCCTGAGTGAGGTGTCCCTCAGGGGCTCCGGGAAAGCATGAGACCCTCAGACCACACAGCAGCCAAGTTCTGAAGCAAATAAAAGGCCTGTGTTATTTCTTGTTCTTGACCCTTTCTGTGTGTTCCTGGTTTGGAGGTTTCCCAAGGGTTGGTAGTTGGGCTGTTAGTCCAGCTTCTCCTCTCTAGCCATCACCTGCCTCCCATCCTGTAGCCATAGACATGATAATACCGGCGAAAGCTGCTCCCTGACAGCCGCTGCCTCTGTGCCAGCCGCTTTACCATGCTTGTTCCATTTGTCACCTCGTGTTCTCAGCAAGCCTGGGAGGTGGGGGTTATCCCCATTTTACAGATGAGGAGAAGGAAGCACAGGCAGGTAAGGTACCTTGTCCGAGGTCACAGCCGGCAAGTGGCAGAGGCAGGGTTCAGCCTAAGCCTGACTGGCTGCAAAACTCTGGATCTCTGTCTTCTACCAGCTACAGGATGGAGTCCTAACTTGGCCACCAACTGGCTGTGTGACCTTCATTTCCTTTACTTCCTTTACTTCTCTGCCCTGCCACACCTTGAGATTCTAGTGGCCCTTTCAGGTGGCACAGGGATGGATGGTGGCGGTGCATGGGTCCAGAATCTCTGGCAGGGCAGTGGCTGCAGAGGGGCAGGCTCACAGAGGCCTTTAGGACAGAAGGAAGAGCTGGGGAAGTGAGGGGTAGGGTTCACAGAGTCTGTCAGTGGCTCTGGGGAAGGTTTCTCCCTCTGTGTCTAATAGGAGAAGCAAATTTAGGAAAGGCCTGGGTCAGAGCCGCCGTTCAGGGGAGGCCCTGGAGCATTCTCCTGGACGGGTGGAAGCCCGGAACCCAGGCCAAGCTGATGCCAAAACTGCCAGGCTCTGGGGCCAGGGCATGGCCTGGGGTGGGGGCTGGCCCCGATGGGCTGACTTAGGTAAAGCCGGGCTGAGTTTGTGCAGAGGGGATGGACCCCATCTCCTAGGATCTTGGTCCCTGCTTGGGGGTCCTGGGTACAGGTCCGCCACTGAGGACTTGAAGATATGAAGGACATGGGGCCGTGCAGCCCTCTCCTCCCTGCTTTCTCTATAAGGAGAACATCAGAAGTGGTGGTTCCTGGAGGCCTAACTGGGGCCAGGCATACAGTCGGTGCTCAATACATGTTACAGCCTCTTTTGCCTAGCACCAGAGTGTGAGCTCCTCCAGGAATGGACTGGGTGTTCTTCCAGGCACCGGACCTGGCCCATGAGCCCTGTTTGTGTAAACAGTGAAGGGGATCCCCCCCACACGCCCCATAATGCTACCGGCGCCTCGATGAGGCTGGAAGGGGAGGGAACAGAGATGTGCTCCTGGTGGGAGCAAGGGCATCTTCTGCTTGGAGGAGACTCGGCCCACAAGGAGACTCACCTTCCCCTTTCTTTATTCCTGGGATTTAGCCCCCCTCCAGGCCCTCCAGCCTCCCATCCCCAAGTTGCCATAGAAACCAAAGTCCAGGAGAACAAAGTCAGGCAGATGGAATTCCCATTTTGGAAGGCCCCATTGCCTGGTTTCCATTACTCACACCCTGGTCCCTTGGCCTCAGAGGGGCTTTGGCTACTCTGGAGAACAGCCTGGAAAGGCGCCTGGATCTTCCTGCATTGGGCCTACCTGCGCTCCTGGCGGCCTTGGGCACAGCCCCTCCTCTCCCCCTGAACCTGGGGACCTTATTAGGCCTCAGTCCCCTCACCTGTGCAGCGTTGTTTGGGCTGTTTTTCTTTCATAGGTGAGGGGAAGGAACAGGCTTCATGGTCTCTGTCTGGCAATGCCAGACCTGTCAGTGGGGGTCTGAGAGCTGTGGGGTCAGTGTGCCCAGCTCCCTCCCCATCCCACAGGTGTGTAGACAGAGGTGGAGGGAGGGAAGCAGCACAGTGTGAGGAGAGAGGCCCAGAGCCTGGCGTCGGTCTCTAAGATTCAGCTCCTGGCTCCCCACTGACTACTGGCTGCAAATCTTTGAATAAATCACATGACCTCTCTTTGCCTCAGTTTTCTCATCTATAAATTGTACATATTGGCACCTACCCCAGAGTAGTGGTGACTAATCAAGGTCAGGCCTGAGGCAAATTTGGCCCAGTGCCTGGCCCGGGGATATGATCCTGCGACATCATTGTTCCGTCACAGGGAGGTGGCAGAGCTCGTTCTCCAGTTGCCCAAGCCCGGGCTCTACCCTTGTCAGAGTGGACAGGGAGCCTTTAGTCTCAGACCCCACATTCTTGTCCTTCCAGGAACAGTTTTGCTGGAGGACAAAGCAAGCCTGTTCCAGGGAGTAAGTCAGAACAGCCTGTCCCTGTGCCACTGCCCCGTCTTGGCCTGGCTGGGTACACTTGGGGTCAGCTGGCAAATAGGGTGTGAAGGGTGGAAAGGGGAGAGGGCACAACAGTGCCGCTTGGTTGGATGCCAGTGGGAAGGGATTCAGCATTGGCCTGCCTGTGCCAACCTCAGCTGACTCCTAAGGCGCAGCCTCTTGGCGTGGCTGGGGGCAGATATGGCCTCCTAGACTCTTCCTTTGGTCCAAACTGCGGCCTGGTGCCTGGGTCCCTTCTTGGGTTTCCTCTTGCACCTCTCCTGTAACAGGGAGCTCGTTATCTCCCTGAGGCACCTCGGGAAGCCCTGGGAAGCTCCAGGGAATTCTAAAGTTCTTTCCCTGTGAAGCCAGAGTCCTGGGGTGGGGATGGGGCAATGGAGGCAGGTCAGCCCGTTCTCAGCCCCGTTCTCAGCCCCATTCTCAGACTTCACGTCTCCCTCCACCCCTCCCCCTCAGCAGACTCCTTCCAGCTCCCTGCCCCCACCTCCCTGCCTTGCTCCTGGGTCCCTATGCTTACTGTCCCCTCTCTGGGTCCCTCCCACTGACGTTCTACCCTAGCAAGCCTCTCTGATTCCCCTCTCTTCCCCAAGCTTGCCTCAGGCCCCTGCTGCTCCCTCAGTGCTGAGGCCTCGAGCAACAGCCACTGGGCTTCAGAGGCGCTGCTCCTGTGCTCTTGTTTTGCTTACGGTCGGCAACATCTGGGAAACATCTGGCTTTGTCCTCTCCCTGGCCGGCTGGAGGGAGGGAAGGGGGTATCCTGGGGATTGGAGGAGACAGTGGGGGGTTGAAGACGTGTGAGGCTGATTCCCGCCTGCTCAGTGAGGGAATAGCCGGGGTGGGGGAGGACCTGCCAGGTTGCAGAGACAAGATAATAGCGAGGGCCACACACACCAAGGGTGTTCCACGCCTTGTCTGTCCCCACAACAGGCCTGGAGAAGTTCTGAGTATTGTGTTCATTTGGCAAATAACGAAGTTAAGGATCAGAGAAAGTGAACACGTATGCCACAGCTAAGCAGGGACTGGGGCCCTGGTCCCTAATTTCCAGGCAGCCTCGCCTTCAGCCAGTCTGAGGGTGAGGGATTTAGTGGCTTCGATTAGGGGCTGTCACCCCAGGTTGTCCTTGGCTTGAGCGCAGAGCTTTTCTAAGGCCAAGGAATGGTGGGAGCGGAAGTGTGTGGAGGTATCTGGTCCTGAGTTGAATCTCGGTTCTAGGTAGAGCTGTGTGATAAGTTGCTTTACCTCTCTGAGCTTGGTCATCTCATCTATAAAATGGGAAGAGTCATCCACCTCATGGGACTCATGTGGACTCAGTGAGATAATGAATATGTGTAAACCCCCAGCACAGGGCCAGCCACAGAGGATGGGGGCAGAGGAGGGCGGCCTGGGCTGTGACTGAGTGATCCATGAGGTGAGGTCAGGTCAGGCCAAACCCCAACCAGCTGCGCAGGAGGAAGCTGCCCCCGCATTTGCCTCATGGCCAGTTTCTGAAAAGAGATGGTCGGTGACTCAATGACAGGGACAGGCCCCAAGAGGGTTGTGTTGGGTCCCAGGCCCCATGTGGACTCAGCAGCGTCCTACCTGCTGTTTCAGGGGCAACAGAACAGCACCTACACTGTCAGGCAGTTGGCCTGCTCCCATCTGTCCCAAACCCCTGTGACCTTGGGTGAGGCCCCTCCCCCTTCCTGCTGGTTTCTTCTGGAAAACAAGGAGAATTAAGCTTTTCCTCCTGTCTGAGGACCTTCTGAAGGGGCAGATGGTGCTTTGTGTGGTGTGAAGGGCTGGGATTCGGGCCAAGTGTGTTTCTGTGGAGTGTGTGTGTGTGTGTGTGTGTACATATGAGTTGTGAGGAGGCTAAAAACAGAGTTTAACCACTTCCCCAGAGGACTGAGGGGCCCACTTGGATGCAGCCGTCTATTTACCACTTGCCCCGTGTCTCATGGTTCATGCCCCTGGGGACATTGCCCTGTACACCCTCTAGCCAGGCGAGCTGAGGAAGGCTCTGCTGGTTATTTACAAACTTCTTCCCCTGGGGCAAAGTCCTCATCCCAACCTATCTCTGTCACACATGCTGAGACACTTAGCCCAGGTCAGAGAAGCCCCTGGGAGCAGGGGAGGGCTCAGTTTGCACCCTGGGGAAAATATAAAAATATGTAGGGGATGGAACAGGCAAAGCTGATGGTCCCAGGATTAGGGTAGGGAAGGAAGCCAGCCCCAGGTCTGGTTCTGCTGCCAATTGGGGCAAGTCCTTTCCCTCACTGGGCCTCACTTTCCCCATCTGAAAAATGGGTGGATGGGTGTTCGAAGTTTTGTCCAGGAGCCATTGACTCTGACACCTCAGGCTGTAGTGCTTCTCCCTCTGTTCTCCCAGGAAGACCCGGCTCTATCCCTGCAGTGTGTCTACTGCAGGGGTGTGGAGGATGGTGACTAGGAGTGTGGGCTTTGGAGGCTGACAGACCTGGGTTTGAGTTCAGGTTCAGATATTTATTTACTATGTGACTTTGGGCAAGTCACTTAACCTCTCTGAGCCACAGTGCCCTCATTTATAAAGAGAGGGTAATAGTTCCCACTAATAGAGTTGTTGTGAAAAATAAAAACATGCAGACCTTCTGGTCTGCCTTCAGGTCCTTGAATGCACCTCCCACCTCAGGGTCTTTGTATGTGTACTTCCCTTCACCTACAACACTCTTTCCCCGCTCCCTTAGGGATTCTGATGATGATAATAACAGCTAACCTTTTTTGAACACTTAATATTTGCCAGGCACTGTGCTGAGTATTTGACTGACGTGTTCTTACTTTATGCTCACAACAACCCCACAAGTTAAGCGCTGGTATTATGAACCATTACAGCGTAGTGTTGAGAATGCACAATCGAGTCAGATTGCTTGAGGTAACTTCTAGCTCTTGTCCCTTGACCTGGGGAAAGTTTCTTCACTTTCTGGGCCTCGGTTTACCCATCTGTACATGGGGCTAGAAATAGTACCTGTATCATAAGGAAGCTATAATGAGAATTAAAAGAGTTCATATCTATAAAGTGCTTAGAACAGTGCCTAGCACATTGTAAATGTGATATAATAATTTTCTTAACTGAATCTCTATTTCTCAGGCAAGAAAACAGGCACAGAGAGATTGGGCCTTGTGCAAGGTTACACAGTGACAAGAGGGAGATGGGATTTGAACCCAGACTGGCTGGCTTCAGGGACCATGCTCTTGAGAGTTAAGCTATATTTCCTTCCCCTGCTCCCCAGAGCTCGGTTGAGATATCACTTCCTCTGGGAAGCCTTCCCTGATAGCCCTACCTAGAGAAGGGTCCCTGCTGCCTGGTCACAAAGTGTTTTGTGCTTTTCTTTTGTGGCACTTGTCATAGGTTGCAAGTACATATACATATGTTTTCATTTCATTATTGTTTGTCTCTTCCTTTCAACTATAACATCCTTGAGGGCTGGGACCACATCTGTCTTGTTCCTGTTTCCCCAGCATTATCACATTGCCTGGTATGTAGTAAGTGCTTAATAAATACTTTAGTGGATGGAAGGCATATAGTGCTCAGCACAGTTGGTTGCACAGCATAAGCTCATGAAAAAGGGTACTCTAGATAAGAAGCCACTGTATAAGTAAATACTGAGTTCTGTTGTGAGTGACAAAAAACATAAAATAGAAGTACATATGTCTCTCACATAAAGGAAATTCAGATATAAGCAGCCTGGGGCTCGTGTGGCATCTCCATCAACAGGAACCCTAATTCCTTGTATTTTGTTGCTTGGCCATCCTCAAAATGTAGCTTCCACCTTATATCCAACATAGTTGCTTGAGCTCCAACCATCACTTCTGCATTCCTAATCTGTGGGAATAATGGAGGGGCTAAGAAAGAGAGGGAAAAGTGAATATCAGTTCTTTCTTAGAGAAGATTCCTGGAACCTGTCATACGACACATCCCCTTACATTCCATTGGTCAGAACTTAGCCACAAGGCAACTAATTATGAGAGGCTGGAAATATCTTAATCCAGATATGGCCAGATAAAAATCAGAAATGCTATTGCTCTGGGGTAACAGAAGGGTAGAACAGATATTGGAGGACAACTGGCTGTCCCTGCCACAGTTACCAGTGACAGACATCTGTTCTGTTAGGGCTGTGGAGAGGAGGTGAGGCAAGGGGCATGTACATGTAGCTATTGTCACACCAGTGCTGCAAAACAAACTCTGCAGGGCTCGGCGGCTTAAAACAATAATCACGTATTTTCCCTTATGCTTCTACAGGGCAGCGGGAGCCAACTGGTCCAAGGGGAGTCAGCTGGACTCAGCTTCTCACAGGGGACTGGGCTCAGATCTGCTCCATGTCACCCTTCCCCCTAGGCAGAAGGGTCATACCCACCTGGGGAAAATTCTCACTGAAATTAAATTGGTTTTCTTTTTTAATTTTGAAATAATTATGTATCCACAGGAAATTTCAAAGATAGCACAGAGATGCCCTTCACCTAGTGGGCAACTGCCCTTCACCTAGTTTCCCCCAATAGTTATATCTTAGATAATTATAGTACAATATCAAAACCAGAATCTGACAGTGGTATCATGTGTGTGGAGAGTTCGGTGTCATTTTATCACATGTGTAGATTATGGAACCACTACTTTTAACCGAGATACAGAACAATTTCGCCACAAAGATCTTCCCCAACACTTTATTGTCACCCCCACCCCCATCCCCCACCATCCTAACCCCTGGCAACCACTAATCTTCTCTCCATCTATATAATTTTGTCATTTTAAGAATGTTATATAAAGAGAATCATACAGTATGTGACCTTATGAGATTGTCTTTCTTTACTTGTCATCACATCCTTGAGATCCATCCAAGTTGTGTGGATTGGCCGTTCAGTGCTTTTCATTTCTGGGTAGTGGTCCATGGTATAGGGGCAAACAGTTGGTTTCACCATTCCCTTACTGAGGGACATTCTGATCGTTTCCAATTCTTGGCTATTACATATAAAGCTACAGTGAACAACTGTGTGGAGAGTTGTGAGTGGACACAAATTTTTATTTCTCTGAAATAAATGTCCAGGAGTGCAATTGCTGGGTTGTATGGTAAATTTAGGTTTCATTTTTAAGAAACTGCCAAAGTATCATCCAGAGTAGCTGTGCCACAAGTGATCCAGTTTTTCTGCATCTTTGCTGGCATTTAATGTTGTCCCTATGTCTTATTTTAGCTGTTCTAAAAGGTGTGAGGTGAGAGCTCATCCGGGTCTTATTTTGCAATTCCCTAATGGCTGGGGATAGTGCACACCTTTTCACATACTTATTTGCCATCTCCTCTTTGGTGAAATGTCTCTTTGTGTCTTTTGCCCATTTTCTTATTAGAGTGTTTGCTTTTTTACTGTTGAGTTTGAAAGCACTTTATATAATCTATGTATGAATCCTTTATCAAGTATGTGATTTGCAAATAATTTCTCTCAGTTTCTAGCTTGTCTTTTCATCCTCGTAATGTGTCTTTTGCAAACTAAATGGTTTTTAATTTTGAACAAGTTCAATTTATCATATTTTTCCTTTCTGAATCATGCTTTTGGTGTTATGTCTAAGAACTTTTCATCAATCCTTAGATGGTTTTCTTCTAAAAGTTTGATAGTTTTACATTTGAATCTATGGTTCCTTTTGAGTTAATTCTTGGGTGAGACGTGAGGTTTAGGTTGAGATTCGTATTTTTGTACAAGTAGTCCAGTTGCTCAGGCACCAGTTGTTGAAAAGACTATCTTTCATCCATTGAATTGTTTTTTAAACAGCCAGCTTTATTGAGATGTAACCATACATCACACAATTTACCTGTTTAAAGTGTACAACTCGGTGGTTTTTAGTATAGTCACAGAGTCGTACAACCATCACCACAATCAATTTTAGAACATTTTCATCACCCCCTGAAAAAGCTCCATAAGTTTTAATAGTCACTCCCTTCTCTGTACCCAAACCTCTCAGCCTTGGGCAACCACTATTCTACTTTGTGTCTCTACAGATTTGCCTATTGTGGACATTTCATGTAGATGGGATCATACAACATGTGGTCTTTTGTGTCTGGCTTCTTTTAATTAGCCTAATGTTTTCAAGGTTCATCATATTGTAGCATGTATCAGTACTTCATTCCTTTTTATTGCCTGATAATAATACTCCATTGTGCATATCCCATTTCAAATGCCACATAATATTCCACGTTTTACTCATGCATTCATCAGTTGATAAACATTTGAGTTGTTTCTGCTTTTTGACTATTATGAATAAGGTTGCTATGAACATTCATGTACACGTTTTTATGTGGGTCATATGTTTTCAGTTCTCTTGGGTCTGTATCTAGGTGTGGAATTGCTGAGTCATAAGCAAACTCAATGTTTAACCTTTTGAGGAATTGCCAAACTGCACCATTTGACATTCCCACCAGCAGTGTGTGTGTTCCAATCTCTCCACTTCTTCACCAACACTTGCCATAATGTCTTTTTTACTATAGCGATCCTAGTGGGTGAGTGTAATGTGTTATCATTGAATTGCTTTTGCACCTTTGTCAAAAATCAGTTGGCCATACTCGTATGGGTCTATTTCTAGATTTTTCTATTCTGTTCCATTGATCTATGTTTCTATCCCTCCACCAAAGCCACACAGTCTTGATTGCTGTAGCTATGTAATAAGTCTTGAAATTATGTAGAATGATTCTTGCCACTTTCTTCTTTCTTTTTCAAAATTGTTTTAACTATTCTAGTTCCTTTGCCTTTTGGTATAAATTTTAGGATAATCTTTCCTAATCTACAAATATTTTCCTGAGATCTTGATACGAATTTAGTTAAACCTATGTTTCAATTTGTGGAGAACTGGTATCTTTACTATGCTGACTATTTTATCTTATGAGCATGGTATGTCTCTCCATTTATTTAGATTTTAGATTTCTTTCATCAGCACTTTGTAGTTTTCAGTACACAAGTCCTGTTTTGATAGATTTAAAAAAATTATTATTAGTTTTTAAAGATTTTTCTTAAAATATAGCTAACATATGACATTATATTAATTTCAGGTGTACATCATACTTATTCAACATTTATATACCTAAAGAAGTGATCACCATGAGAAGTCCAGCCACCATCTGACACTGTACCACGCTATCACAGTATTATTGACTATATTCCCTGTGCTGTACATTGCATTCCCATGACTTATTTGTTTTGTACCTGGAGATTTGAACTTCTTATTCCCCTTCACCTTTTCCCTCCTTTTTCAGTTTTTCAATTACAATTGACACCCAACATTATTTTACATTAATTTCAGGTGTATAGCATGGTGGTTAGACATTTGTATAATTTAAAAAATGATCTCCCTGACTAGTCTAGTATTAACCTGGTACTATATATAGTTATTACCATATTATTGACTATATTCCCATGCTTTACTTTACATCCCCATGATTATTTTGTAACTATCAGTTTGTATTTCTTACTCCCTTCACCTTTTACACCCTGCCCCCAACCCCCTCCCATCTATCACCCCAACAAATCTAGTACCAATAGGACACCATATGTAGGTATTACAATATTATTGATTACATTCATCATGCTATGCCCTACATCCCCATGTTACTGTGTAACAACCAAATAGTACTTCTTAATCCTTTCCCCTTTTTCACTCATCCCTAACACCCCTCCCATCTGGCAACCATCAAAATGGTCTCTGTAGTTATGAGTTTGTTTCTGTTTTGTTTGTTTATTTTGTTCTTTAGATTCCACATACAAATAAAATCTCATTGCATCTGTCTTTCTCTGTCTTACACTCCACTCAGCAAAATACCCTCCAGGTCCATCCATGCCACTGCAGATGGCAAGAGCCCATTCCCTTCCCTGGCCGAGCAATATTCCATTGTATATATGTACCACCTCCTCTTTACCCATTCTTCCATTGACGGACACCCAGGCTGCCTCCACATCTTGACCATTGTAAACAATGTTGCAATGAACATATGGATGCACATGTCCCCTCGAAGTAGCATGTGGGTTTCTTCAGATAAATACTCTGAAGGGGGATTACTGGGTCCTTCTTTGTCCCTTGTTATAGCCGTTGTTTTAAAGTCTATTTTGTTTGTCTATAAGTATTGCTACACAAGCTTTTTGTTTGCTGTCTGTTTTCATTAACATTTTTATGAAATATCTTTTTCCATCCCTTTACTTTCAGTCTGTGTGTGTCTTTCAATCTGAAGTGAGTCTCTTGTAGGGAGCACATGTAAAGGTCTTGTTTTCTTATCCATTCAGCCCTCCTATGCCTTTTGAGTGAAGAATTTAATCCATTTACACTGAAAGTAATTGCTAATAGATATGTAGCTACTCACATTATATTTTTCATAATTTTGATTTTTTTTTTTTCAATTTTAAACAAGTCCTTCTAACATTCATTATAATACTGGTTTGGTGGTGATGAACTCCTTTAGCTTTTTTCTTGTCTGGGAAGCTCTTTTTCTGTCCTTTGATTCTAAATGATAGCTTTGCTGGGTAATCTTGGTTGTAGGTCCTTGCTTTCATTTGTTGACTATTTTGTGCCAATCCTTTCTGGCCTGCAAAGTTTCTGTTGAGAAATCAGCTGACAATCTCATGAGTGCTCCCTTTCAAGTTACTAGTTGCCTTTCTTTTGCTGCTTTTAGGATTCTCTCTTTGTCTTTAACCTTTGCCATTTTAATTGTAATATGTCTTGGTGTGGGCCTGTTTGGTTTCATCTTCTTCGGGATTCTCTGTGCTTCCTGGACTTGTATGTCAATGTCCTTCACCAGGTTAGGAAAGTTTTCAGTCATTATTTCTTCAAATAGATTTTCAGTCTCTTGCTTGGTCTCTTCTCCTTCTGGTACCCTTATGATGCGAGTGTTGTTAAGCTTGATGTTATCCCGGAGATCTCTTAAACTATCCTCACTTTTTTATTTTTATTCTTTCTTCTTTTTGCTGTTCCAATTGAGTGTTTTCTGCTACCTTGTCTTCCAAATCGCTGATTCGATCCCCTGCTTCATCTATTCTGCTGGTGATTCCTTCTAGGGCATTCTTCATTTCAGTTATTGTATTCTTCACTTCTGACTGGTTCTTTTTTATGGTTTCTATGTCCTTTTTTATGCTTGTTATCTCATTGTTTAAGTTCTCTCTAAGTTCCTTGAGCATCCTTATAACCATTGTTTTGAACTCTGTATCTGGTAGGTTGCTTGCCTCCATTTTGCTTAGTTCTTTTTCTGGTTTTCTTCTGTTCTTTCATTTGGGATGTATTTCTTTGTTTCCTCATTTTGGCTGCCTCTCTATGTGTTTCTATGTATTAGGTAGATCTGCTACGTCCCCCGTCGTAGCCAGGTGGCCTTATGTAGCCAGTGCCCCATGGGTCATCTGCACTGGGTGCTCTAGGAGTGTCCCTTGTGCGGGTTGCATGTGTCCTCCTGTTATAGTTGAGCTTTGGTTGCTACTGGCATGTCAGTGGGTGGAATTGACACTCAGGCTGATTGGTTGTGGGATTTTGCCATGTCTACAGCTTACAGACTGCTGTTTGGGGGTCTTATCCCACAGAGTGGGATTCACCCCAGAGGGCTCTGGTGCCTGTTGAGACCACCCTTTGGGTGTGCCGATTGTGGGGCTAATTGAGCTCTGCTGTGGTCTGAAGCTAACCTCCAGGTATGTGGGTTCTGGGGCCTCTTGGGAGGGGCTCTGGTGCAGGCCCAGGTCACCCACTGCCTGTGTCCAGCCAGGGACTACGTGGTAGAACCTGCCATGCGATCCACAGTTCGTTGCTCCCTGTGCTGTAGCTGGGGGCACATGGGAGAGGCCACACTGAGAACCAAGGACATCTGCCACCAGTAAAAGGCCTGGGGTAGCTCCGCAAAATGCCAGGACACCCTGAGGCCCACTGACGCCTGCTGGCTCCCTTAAGGTTTAGCCGCTGATAGAGCCGCGTGCTGTATGGGAGTTGGGTGAGGCCAGGTCTCAGGGTGTCACTAGAGTGGAAAGAGTTATGGTCACCAAGTTAATGGTAATTCTGATTTGGTGCCAGTGCTGAGCCTGAAGATACTCAGCAAAAGTCTCAGAACACATCGAGGCCAGTTGCTGCCTGCCTGTGTTCTGTCAGACTCCAGTAGTATCCAAGAAAGTGCAATGAGGGTGAAGCTCGCTGCTCTTGGAGAAAGCGCCTCCGATGTTGAAGGTGTTGGGTCCCAGTGAGTCAGCAAGGCCAAGCTTCGGAGCTCACCAGACCAATCAGATTCAGATTTGGCTGTAAGCGTAGGGGGCGGACTCAGCACATTAAAAATGGCGGCTGCCCGCCCAGCTGCGTGGGAGCAGGACTCCGCACAGGGAAAATGCCGACTATCCTCCAGCTGTCAACCTGAAGCCACACAACTCAGTCTGCCCTTCGCATGTCTCCAACACCCCCTGAGTTACTGTCCCTCCGCTGGAGCCCAAGGTGAGTGCCTGGAAGAGAGTCTGTGCGCGGGTCCTGTAAGAGGACATCTGGGTTTCCTGCTGCCCTCCATCCCAGCCAGGTGGTCAGAATCCCCACTGGTTTTCACAGCTAGATGTGGGCGTTCCTCTTCTCAGCACCAGCACTCTGGGCTGGGGTTGCTGGCGTGGGGCTGGGTCCTTCCCTCCTCTGGTGGGAACCACTGAGGCCTGAGATCCCGCCCGGATCTCAGCCTCCATTCAGAGGTTTAGGGACAGCCAGTTTTGGTTTGCGTCTCCGCCCCTCAGACCAGTCTCAACATGGCTTCTTTATATCCTTAGCTATAAAACTTCTGCTCAGGTAGACTTAAGATGGTTCTCCAGGTTGATTATTCTATCATTTTAGTTGTAATTTTAATTTGTTCATGGAAGGCAGCAGGCACAGTGTTTATTCACTTTGCTATCTTGGATCTCCGAAAACGTGTATTCCTGTTTTGTTAGATTTACACCTAAGTGTTTATTCTTTTTTTAATGATTGTAAATGATATTTTATTTTTAATTTCATTTTCCATGTGTTCATTACTAGCACAGAGAAATACACTGGGTTTTTGTACATTCATCTTATAGCTTGTGACCTTGCTGAAGTCACTTAATAATTCTAGGAGTTTTTTTGTAGATGCTTTGGATTTTTCTACATAAATAATCATGTCATATGCAAATAGGTACATAGTTTTATGTTACCCTTTCTGATCTGTATGTCATTTATTTCCCTTTTTTTCCTTATTGGGCTTCAGTCTTTCATCAATAAGTATGATATGAGCTCTCAGTTTTTGGTAGATGTTATTCATTTATTTAGGAAACTATTTTATTTATGTAGTTATTTTATTTAGATAGCATTTTATTTATATATTTATATTTACATAAATATTTTTATAGGAAGTTTCATTTTTATTATTGGAAGTTGCCCTTATTTCCAAATTTTCTGACAATTTTTTATCATGAGTAGGGGTTGAATTTTGTTAAATTTTTTCATCAATTAATATGATCATGTGACTTTTCTTCTTTGGCCGGTGAATATGGTGGATTACATTGATTGATTTTCAAGTATTGAACCAGTCCTGCATCCCTGGAATAGACTACATTTGGTAGTGGTATATACTTTTTTAGTATGTTTCTGATTTCTATTTGCTAATAATTTGTTAAAGATTTTTGCATTGTTTATGTGAGGGATGTTGGTCTGTAGTTGTTTTATTTTGTTTGTATTTTATGCTGTCTTTAATGCTGGCTTCCCAAAATGAATTGGAAAGTGCTCCCTCCTCTTCTATTTTCTGGATGAGATTGTGTAGAATTGGTGTAAATTTTTCTTTCAGATGCAAGTGTATTTTAAGCTTCTGTTTGAAATTCGTCTGCTAATATCCCATTGGCCAAAACAAGTCACATGGTTTTGCCCAAGGTCAAGGGCAAGAAAGGCTGAACTATAAGGCTCACAAGGCAAAGGGAGTGGGTGCAGGAGGTTTGAAGAACTGGGACCAGTGACATCACAGAGATCTTGGGAACTCACCAGAGGGGACCTTTTCACTTGGGGCTGCAAGTACCCACAGGCCAGTGCAATCTGGCCTTCCTGGAACCCCCATCTGCTTGACTGAACCTTCCCAAGAGGGGCTTTAGAACCCTGTCTGTGTAATATAGGCACCCTCAGTTTAAGCTTATAAATCAAACCCCCAATGTGCAAATAGCACAAGGCCTTCCTTACAGAACTATTAGTGATCAAATTCCCAGGCTCTGAGTTTAAAAAATAGCATTTAATCTACTTCATTTGGTTGATTCCTATTTTTCCAACAGTTTCATTCAACAGCCTTTCTGTGGCTGACAACTATATTTGTGTTCATGAGGGATTCAGAGAAAGGGAATCTGGCCTCCAAAGACCTCTGGAGCCTCATTACCCCCACACTCCATCTCTGACCTGTCTTTGTCCCCCATCCCCGCCCCACCTCCCGCCACACATAGCAGTTCGGCTCACTTGCAGCCTGGAGCCTTTGGGCATACTGCTCTCTGACTGGAACACCTTTCCTGCCACTTCTCACCTGACCATCTCCTCTTTAACTTTTGAGACTCTGCTCAGGGGTTGTGTCCCCAGGAACCCTTTGCTGACACCCCAAGTCTGGAGGCGGGCCCTTGCCTGGGTTGTCCCAGCACTGTGCTCAGGTGACTCCGCCCTGGAGTTACTTCTTCCCATGTCTGCTTCTCCCCTAGACTGTGCGCCCCTCAAGGGCTGGAACTGAGTGGCCGTCTATGTCCCCAGCACCTAGCCCAGGGCCCAGTGGAGAGCAGGTGCTGGAAAGCTGCCTGTTGAAGGCCTAAGTGGCTACAGGCTGACTTTGTCAAAGCCTCGCAGTCCACCTGAGGTGTCTCTGGTGAGCAACACCATTCCTGAATCCTGGAGAGGCAGCTAAAGTCACCTCTCTCAGTGTCACCAGCCCTCGGCTCCTCCCTCAAGGCTGTGACTGCTCCTTAGGCAGGAGCGCTCACAGGAGGCCCTGGAAGTAAAGGCGGCCATGGGACCCGCTGCTGACAAGGTCTTGCCTTGAAGGGCAGGGAAGACTTGCCTGGCATTCAGGACCCTGCTTGACTGAGCCTCCCTCAAAGGCTCACTTTCTGTGCCACCAAGTAGACGTCCCACAGTCTCTCCTTGTTCTGTTCAGCCTCACCGTTCGTCCCTTTGCTTCTGCTGTTCCTACCACCTGGAATGCCTTTCCCTGCTTCTCTTTGCTTTGCCGGTTATGGCCTGTTCTTTCAGGCCCTTCCTCCCGACCCATCACAGGCCAAGGCTGAAAGTCTACACCAAGGCTCTACCCTCAGGGAATTATAGAGCTGACCTTGAATTTTCCATGAAAGATTTTTGTGGGTGTGAGTTTGGACTCTCCCCTGAGGGTGATCTGTGAGCCGGCCAAGCTGGACTTCCTCCAGAGTAGTGACCAGGAAGAGTGGGACAGCTCCTGACCCCTGCAGTGAGATAAGCAGCTGGACCCCAACACTCCACTGGGGCTATTTTTAACTGCTGGTTCCCGGCAGGCCTGGCCTGTTTGGGCCGGCAGGGAGGACAATGGGCCATTGAGCCTTATCCAATGCTGTGCCCTGTGAGGCTGGGTGGAGGCAATGACAGTGTATGTGCTGAGGGCTCAGAGCAGTGCTCAGAAGCAGGGGACCGAGGTGGTCCCCCATGCAGACCAGCAGGAAAAGCTTCTATCATGAGCTTTGTCTCAGACTTCCTGTGGGGCCAGGTGCTGGGCCAGCTGGGTGATTCCAGAAGCCTGTCCTCATTGGCAGCAGCAGCAGCACCACCACCATCACCATTTCTTGAGCCCTTTCTGTGGGCCAGATACTGTGCTAAGCACCACATGTCCTGTCCCATATTTATCAGTCTCATTGTACAGATGTGGAAACTGAGGCCCCGGCTCAGAAAGGTCAGTAACTTGCTCACACACAACAAGCAAGAGGAGCATCGGGATTTGAATCCAGGACCTCTCTGTCTCCTTCCAAAGGGCAGGACTCTGCAGAACCTTCCAACTCCAGCCTTCCCCTCTCAGGCCCTCCCTGGGACCTGTGGGCTTTGGTCTGCCCTCTCTACCGGCTCTGAGTCTGTGAATGACCTTGGGCACATCACTTGCCTTCCCTGGGCCTCGGTTCACTCATCTGTAAAATGAAGGGGAGCGTTTCTCTCAAGGCTGTTGAGGGTGGAACCAGGGGCCAGATGGGGAGGAGCACAGTGGGGAAGGGGCCGTGTACTGTCGGGTCTCCTTCCTTACCAGTAGTTGATGATTTAAAGAGCCCATGAACCGAATTCTGTTTATTGTGGAAGGTGTTCACCCAGGCAATTCTCTCTGAACCTCTCGGGGGTGTGGAGTGTATGAGGCTCCAAGCGGTGGACAGGACAGATCTGCTGAGTGCCTTCAGGGAGTTTACAGTCTGAAAGGGAGACAGGCCCATAAACAGGTCACGACAGTGCAATGGGAAAGATGCATCAAAACACCTGTATTAGCTTCCTTGGGCTGCCGTAACAGAGTGTAGCTTAAACAACAGGACTTTATTTTCTTACAGTTCTGGGGGCTGGAAATCCAAGACCAAGGTGTCGGCAGGGTTGTTTCTCCGGAGGCCTCTCTCCTTGGCTTGTAGATGGCCCCCTTCTCCCTGTGTCTTCATATCGTCGTCCTTCTGTGCTCACCTATGTCTAAATTTCCTCTTCATATAAGGACACCAGTCCTATTACATTTGAGCCCACCCTCATGACCTCATTTGACTTAGTCACCTCTTTAGAGGCTTATCTCCAAATATAGTCATATTCTGAGGTACTGGGGTTTAGGACCTAATATATGAATTTGCGGCGGGGGACACAATTCAGTCCAGAGCAATGGCTATTTAAAATAACTGACAGCAGCTGCTTTTGCTTGTGGGCAGAGAGTGAATCTGTCCAGGAGAGGCTCCTCCCTCCTGAGTCTTCAAAGAGCCAGCCAGACACAGTTCTCCATTAGAACATGAGAAGAGAGAGGGGCTCTGAGAGGGGTTTCCAGAACACTCCCAGAGGTCAGGTCCTCCCTACCCCAGCTGGGGAGAGATTATCTGGGTGAGGATGGTGAACAAATTCCTAAGAATTGCGCTGTCTCAACTTGTTTTGTGCTCATCACTGGGATTGGTCTCTGCTATCTCCAGAATGTCAGCAAACTCTTATCCAAATTAATTCTTCAGTGCAAGGCCTTTGGGATAAGGTGGGGAGGGGATGTCTCCAGAATGGAGCCCAGTGGGCCACTGGGGCAGAGGGCAGCTGTAAGGGTTGAGAGTAAGGAGGACTGATAAGCAGACTTAAGCCCCACTGAAATCCACAGGAACTGGGGGAAGGACGTGCCAGGCCTGAGGGTGGGGAGTGGAGTTACCTCATCCAGATAGGATGGCAATGGCAGAAAATTTGGGGATACCAGGCAGCCCTACTTGGGAAGAAGTCACCAACACTGGCCTGGGGTTGGGGAGGGATATCCAGGCAGGCTTCCTGGAGGAGGTAAAGATTAAAGTCTTTAAGTGTGAGTCAGAGATGGCCAGAGGGGGGCAATGGCATTCCAAGCAAAGGATCCTGCTGGATGCTGGTGTCTCTGCAGACTCTGGCTCGCAGCTCCCTGAACAGTCTCCTGTGTGCCAGGCCCTGAACTAAGCTCTTCTCATAGGTAATGAAAGCACATGGCCGTGCGGGACTGGCCATAGCTGGTGTGAAGGGTTCTAGGTGAAGAGGTACAGGAGAGAGCATAAGGCTGCTGGCCAGACCGAGAGGGGCCTGGAAAGCTCAGGTGCTGATTAAGAACTTAATGTCTCAAGTGTGGAGCCAGGAGAGGCTTTGAGCAGGGGAAGGTCAGGTGAGATGACGTCAGGGAGGAAAGTTCCTGATGGCATTTATTGGTGTAAGGTATACACAGAGTAGTGAACAGGACCATGGAACGCAGTGAAGGCAGCTGAGAGATCATGGAGGGCCACTCCGGGCCTGGCGGTTGGTGTGGCTGCCAGGTAACATCGTGACGAAAGGTCCGCCTTTTCCAGGGAGTGCTTCATGGTGGCTTTCCAAGAACTGTTTTCTTTCTGCCCTGCAGCTTCTGCCAGGGCCAGGAGGGGAGCGCCCTTGGGGCAGTCAAGCCCTGCTTGTCACTTGTTCTGACCAGTGCAGCCCAGGATGGGAACAGAACACATATCCATCAGGTACCTCCTCTGTGCCAGGCCTGTGCCAAGTACTCCACACACAGGCACGTGGTGCCTCAACCATCCCAGGAGGCAGCTGTTGTTATTCCCATTTTACTGAGGAGGCTCAGGGAAGAAGAACGTGTCCCCAGGCTGAGAAGGTCTTGAATCTCTGTCTTTCTACAGCAAAAGACCATCTCCCCAGAAGCTCCCCTTGTCCTGAGCTGGGCTGCTTCCTTCAGTTTCCAAGAAGTAGGGGGTGAACCTCTAGCAGCCCTTGCTGTCTGAGGAGAGAGGGAATACGTGGGGAAGAGGGGACCTGGCCTGGCTGAGCTGCCAGGTTGGACAGCTGGGTGGGGGAAAGGCCTGCATCCCTGCTGTGCCCAGCTCCACCCACTGCCCGCCCCTCCTGGCCAGGGCCTGCATCCCCGCAGACAGGAAAGAAGCCAGTGCCCCTCATGGAGCTCAAAACTTACAAGCCTGACTTTCCTGCCTGATCCCCAAAGCCTCCAGGGACTGCCCCTCTCTGTGCGGCTGCCAAGGGCCTGCCTTCACCTCTGGCTCCCTCTGAGCCTGTTCCCTCCTCTGATAAAAGGGGCAATGATGCCCCCTTGATGAGTGGGTGTGAGAGGGAAGAGCAGCCATGTTTGTAGAGCGTCCAGGGCCCTGAGTGACGGCTCTGGGCATGGCAGCCAGGACTACTGTGGTCCTTGCTGTTGTCACAGCCTTGTCACTTCTTTGCTTACTGGTTCTTTGGCACTGAAGGTCATCAGGCCATAGGGAGGAGGATGGGGCCCCGGCTTCATGGGACTTCAGCTGTGTCGCCTGCGGTTCTTTGGGCTGGGGATTTTAGGACTGGGTGTCAGCAGAGACAAAGTCCAATTCTTACATTAGGGGCGAGGGCTGGTGGGGAGCAAGTTCGTACAGAGGCCTTTCTACTGTCTTCTCTACCTGTCTTGATTTCCCTAACAAATTGCCCTGGAAAGATCTCAGAAAGGTGCCACACTGGAGAGAGTGCTGGGTGAAAAAAGGAACACCCTCCCCAGCACAATTTACCTTCCAGAAGTGCTTCTGGCCTGATTACGGCATCCACACACAGCACGCATCAAATACACACAACATACACACACCCCACCCTACACAGAGCACACATCAAACATATCACACATACACACAATAAGCATGCAAACACACAACAGTACACACAGACACACTCCACCCCATGTCATACATGCAGACCATATTCACACATGTCACATAGACTTATACACACACCCTGGCGGAATTCTGGCGCATTTAGCATCTTTTGGATAAAATGCATTTCAACAAAAGCTCTAGGAGTTCAGTGATGCTTGAAATGATTTGGTATTTCGTTCATCCCGACAGTATCTTCAGATAATTGAAAACCAGCCATTCAAAGATGCATCAGACACATTCTTTATCCTGGTTCCAAACAGTGCCCAGGTCTTATGGATCCAGGCACCCTAGTGGGAATGCTTCACACCCTAGGACTCTGGGGTGCAAGAGTGGGGACCCCCGGGTCTAGTCTACCATTCAGTCCCTCTTGCTCCTCCACTGTCTTTCATCCAGTGCGTGGCTTCCCTCTCCCCTGAGGTTGTGTGCATGCGTGAGGGCTGCAGTGTGAGTGTGCATTTGGGCTTGCATGTGTGGGAGGAGGGTGGTGGGCACTGGGCCAGCAGCCTTCCCCGCCATATCTATGAGCTCATAAACCGCTGTCCTGAAGGATCCTCCTGCAGAGAAACTTCCCCATCCTCTCCACCCAGAAGGGAGAGCAGATGGAAAATTGGAGCAAGCCCTCATCTCGGGTCAGGGAAGAAAATATTCTTTTTTTCCCCTTCTCTCTAAAAATATGCTCAGGCCTTTTTGAGCCTTAATACAATAAAAACCAGCTGTGGCTCAGAACGGCCTCACAGCCTTTGCCCAGGCAAAGAAAAACAGCTGTGGAGGCGGGGTCAATGCCTGTCCAGGCGTCAGGCCCAGCCTCCAGCCACCTCCCACCTGGAATTGTGTCCTAAATGGCCACCAAACAGCCCTTATTTGTTTGTCCTGGTGTGGGCTCAGGGCACCAAGGGTCACTTAGGCTTTCCTCTTTTAATTCTTGGTGCTGAGGGTGACAAGATGACTCGAGGTGAGTGTACCTTGGACCCTGCTCCCAAGGTAGCTTCCGATCTTCTGTGGGAGACAGATGAGCACTCGAGGTACCCAGAGCCAGCCTGAGGGAGGCCTCTGGTAGCCTAGAGGAGGGAGAGAGAGGCCATGTCTGATTTGGGAAGCAGGAAGGCTTCCTGGAGCAGGTGACACTGGGATGGCCTTAACGGTAGGAGACGGGGAAGGGTGTTCCAGGAGGAGGGGCCAGCTTCAACGAAGGCTTGGAGGTGGGGACAGTGGTTACTGTGTGGTGATCAGAATGTAAGGCAAGGCGGGGGGACACAGACACAGAGGGATCAGATTAGGGAGGTAGATTGGGACCTTGGATGCTGGGTGAGATGTTCATTGGGTGACAGGGAGCCATGTAAGATGCTTGAGCAGAGGAGAGACTTGTCTAGAGGTGGGCTTCTCGTAGGATATTTAGAAGGAAAGTCTGGTCACAAAAAACGTTGAGGTTTTGTTGGGGGGCTCTTAAAGAGGGAGCTGCATCTTCTAACTGGACTTCGTGGTACCCTGTCCATCCCATGGCACGAACTGCTCTGGAGGAGAGTGTGGAGAGGGGCTGGGCCTTGGAGTCAGGAGATTTGGCTCCTAGTTCTGACTCTGCTGTGGACTCGTGTGGCCTTGAATAAATCACTGTCCTTCCTGGGCCTCTACTTTCCTTGCTGCAAAAAGAAATGATGCGGTCTTTATCTTCCCCTGGAACACCGGTGCTGAGAAGGGTCAGGGTGCCCTGACGGACAGATGGGGAAGAAGACGGACCCCAGTAGGGGGATTTGTCTTTTTGTGTTTGGCTTATTTCACTTAGCGTCATGTCCTCAAGGTTCATCCATGTTGTAGCAGGTGTCAGAGTTTTCCTTCCTTTTTAAGGCTGAGTGGTATTCCGTTGTATGCGTATACCACATCTTGCTTACCCATCCATCTATTAACGAATGCTTGGGTTGCTTCCACAGCTTTGCTATTGTGAATAGTGCTGCTATGAACATGGATGTACAACTATCTCTTCGAGACCCTGTTTTCAATTCTTTTGGCTATATATTCAGAAGTGGGATTGCTGGATTACGTAGTACATAGTTCTATTTTTAATCTTTTGAGAAAATCCCATACTGTTTTCTACAGCAGCTGCACCATTTTATCCCACCAACAGTACACAGGGATTCTGATTTCTCTACATCCTGTCCAGGACAAATAAAATTTCATTTGATATTTTGCTAGTAGCCATCCCGATGAGTATGAGGTGTTATCTCCGTGTGGCTTTGATTCGCATTTCTCTAATGATTAGTGATGTGGAGTATCTTTTCACTTACTGTTGGATATTAGTATATCATCTTGAGCAAGGTGGCCACTTTCCTCTCCTTCCAGCCCCCAGCCCTGGGCTCCCGGTGCCTAGAGGACACCGTTGTTCGCCTACAGCCCTGAGATCTTCTAAGACTTGACCTACAAGAGTCACAGGATCTTGAGTTCTCCCAATGGAAAGGGCTCCTAGCCATCCCCATGTCCAGACTCTCATTGCAGAGATGGCAGGACTGCAGTCCAGGGTGGTCCTGAGATTTGTGAAGGTGCTCGATGCTGGCGCTGCCAGTGATTGGCACGCTCTGAGCTTCCAGCCCTTTTTTCCCACCCCTTCCCTGGAGCTCTACTCTGCAACCACCCACATGCATTTTTGCAAGGTGATGTCATCTGCAGATAATGGTTTTTCCGTTCCTGGTGGAGCAGGAGTTCTAGATATTGCGCTTTGGGGGAGGGGCTCAGGAGAGCTGATTGTCCTCCCCTCCCCCTGGCATGGGCTGAGTAGACCCACGCCCACCCCCACCCGACAGCCCCATCTGAGGTGCGGATGGCTGGCCCATTGTCTCAGGCCTCTTGGTCACCTGAACCCTGAAGGGCCCTGAATGACCCAAACTGCGAGGGCCCCAGAGAGGAACATGTCCTCTCACTTGTGCAGATGGGAGTCTGAGGCCCAGAGAGAGCAGGGCCTTGCCTGAGCTTATACAGCATTGAGAGGCAACCCCTGAACTCACACCCAGACCCCTAACATCCTGGGCCACTTGCCCATATCGTAGTTCAGGGTCTCTCCACCTCAGCACTATTGACATTTTGGCCAAGGGGGGGCTTTGTTGTGGGGTGCTGTCCTGTGCATTTTAGGATGTTTAGCAGTATCCCTGGCTGTCACACATTAGATGCCAGCACCATCTCCCTCAAATTGGGACAACCAAAAAAATGCACCTACCTATTGCCAAATGCCCCCTTCCGCGCCTAGGAGAGAGCAAAAATCTTCCTCCTTGAGAACCACTACCGTAGTTGTGGAGACTGGCAGCAATCACATACCCACCACCCTCCATTTTTAGACGTGTTTTGGGGTGGGGGCAATAGGAAAAATTCTGTTGTCCCCAGGAATAAGGTAACCTTCACCTTCAGAGCTTTTAGCTACTGCTGTCAGCAGGAGAGGGTTCTTTGTCTGAGGACCCGAATCCATGCCCAGTACCTTCAGGATGTCAAGGCAGCCCTGCAGGGGGCTGCAAGGGTCTGGCAGGGGTCCAGGACCTCCTCCTGGCTGGGAACACTGCTTCCTCTGACCACTTTTCTTAGAGCAAAACTGCCAATTTATTTTCTCAGGGAAATAAAAATAAATGCTGTTTTTTTGTAATCCCATCCCCAGTCCCATCTGGAAAAACCAGGCTCACGCAGCTTGGCAGCCCGAGCTCTGAGGGCTGTGTCTGGCGGAATCTCGAGTCACGATGGGCGCTCAAACATCGGAACAGGCACAGCCGACATTTCCTTTCCTGTTACAAGTTTCCTTGGAATGCAAGCAGCCCCGGGAGGCAATTTGTGGGTAGGCGGAATTTGGTGGAAAGAAGCCCTGGGCAGGCCAGAGGCCAGCTCAGCTTCTGACTTGCTGTGTGACTTGAGTCATTGCTCTTTTCCTCTCTGGGCCTCAATTTCCCCATCTGTGAAGTGGGAGGAATAGTGTTTCCATGGACCACATATATCAGAATCACTTAAGGGATGTGTATAAAATGCATATTCTTGATTCCTTCCCCAGATGTCCTCAAGTTTTTATGAGCTTCCAAGTAATTTTGATGTGCTTAACTTTTGGGACCCACTGCCCTAAGGACCCGAAATTTCCCCTCCAGGCCTCAAGTTTGAACATCTACAGTTATGCAGGACCCCCTTTTCCCCTCGTAACCAGTGTGAGGGTCTTGCCTGAGGTGAGAGGGTAAAATCCTGTGGAGGGTCCAGTCGGGGCATTGCTCCTGAAAATTATCTGCTCTCAAGCCCTTGGCAAGGTCCCTGGGGTCCTCAATCCAGCTGAAGTCACTGTTAAAGCACTTTATTCTTGCAATGATGAAACTCTAGCTGCTAGTTACAGAGTTTGGTTTCAAAATTGTGCCATTTATTATTTTGATTGGATTGGCTTGTAAACTCTTGTGTAGTCATACATCATTTATAACTGCATTATTCCACAAGAATGCATTTTCCAGATGAGGTCTATTCCTTCTGTGAAAAACTAAAAGAAGAATTTTTTCTTTCTTTTTGTATTAAATGGAAGTCTTTCGCAATGTATTACCTACTTATGTCATCCTAAATGGAGGTCAGAGAACCCAATTTTACTCATTCCTGGTGCCCAAGGGCTGTCACGGTGAGCCTTAATTACTGTATACATGATGTTTTTAGGGACTCCTAAACTGTATGATCACTGTGCCTTGGGGGATATTTAATGTCCCCCAAAATGCTAGATCCTTGTTTGCTTTTAAAAGTTTTGTTTTGCTTTTATTTTTATATTTTAAAATATTTTTTCTTCACATGTCAGCATTTAGTTCTCACCGACATCACAGCAATGCCCTCTAGTGGAAAACCAACAGCTCATGTGTGTTAGAATTGTTTGTATTGTAAGAGTTAATAAGCAATGAATGAGAAGATTCTCTGATGAGTTAAGGATATGGACTTTTTACTGTTATTTTGGCATCTGAGAATAAGGGGTATTTTTTTTTTCTTTCTAAATTTAAGCCCAGTTCCAGATGCCTCTGATAACTTTCTGGGAAAATGGATTAGTATAGATAAAACTTTCCGTGTAACTAATTTACATTCCAGGTGGATTTGTTTTGTTTCTGACTTAGAGATGCCTTCATTTCCTCCTCAGCCCCACCCTGTTTTTGGAGAAGCTGCTCCACCCGTTAGCCCCTGACCAGGACTCCGCTCACTGGCCACCTGATCTCACGTGGGCCAGTCAGATTCTCTGGCCAGGAAATGTACCCCTGGAATTCAGAACTGGAAAAAGTGACCTATGGGGTGCTGAACCTGCAGGCCATGTGACTCAGGGTCTGAGGCTGTTGTGGGGAGCTGCCCTCACATGTCATGGGCGAGCCCAGAGTGCGCTCAGGAGGCAGGCTGTGGAGCTTCCCTGAGCAGAGATGCTGGCAGGGTGTGTGGTGTGTGTGTGTGTGTGTGTGTGTGTGTGTGTGTGTGTGTGTGTGTATGTGTGTGTGTGTGGTGGGGAAACACATGGGTCCCAAGCACCTGAGGATAGGGGCTTGCCCTGGTCAAGTCACAGAAAATCAGGGCAAGGAGAACCCCGAAAGAATCCTGGCCTCTCTCTACATTTGGAGACTGAGACTATGGGAGGGGCAGAGACTGACCCAGGGTCACCAGAGAGGATGTGGCTAAGCCGGGTCAGAATTCTGCCATGCTAGTTCTGCTCTCCTACCCAGGTACTTGGCTCAGAGGATGGACAGGCCATGTCTTCTCTTTCTCTTCTGCCACGTTCTCTTCCGCTGGGAATCAGGACTAGGCAGATGCCGCCGCATGGCATGACTTGCTCCAAATGTCTCCCTAATAGCTGGTCACCGTGCCCACAATTCCACCAACTTTCATTTCCAGAAGTAGCCCTGGGCAGGTGAACACCACACGTCTTGTTCACAGGAGGGATTAAGTGATGATTTAAAAGCCCAAGATAAGGAACCCCACATTTATTGTTTCTCCAGGCCATTTATACCCATCACTGCCAGTTTACAGGGGCGGAAACTGAGGCTTGGAGAGGTGAGGTGATTTGTCCAAGGTCACACAGCAAGTTCGGAGCAGGGCTCTAACCTGCTTCCAGAGCCCAGTCTCCTTGTTCTAAAGAGCACAGGTGCTGAGTCCTGGAGCCAGGGATAGGCTGAGGAGGTAGGCACGTACAAGATGGACATGTCCCACAGAATCGTTCAGTGGGAAGAGTCCTGGCCTGGGAATTAGAGCCTCCTGGCTCCATAACCTTGGGCTCCTCTCTTGGCCTCAATTTCCTCACCTCCAAAGGAGGCTTGGATTGGATGCTCTCTGCAATCCCCGAGAGCTCTGTGGACTGAGAGGGGGGCCGGGCTCTGAAACCTGAAGCGGGAGGATCTGCTGGCAGGAGCTGACTGTCCACTCAGGGTCCAGATTCCAAGGAACAGACAGTAAGAGCAGGGACTCTGGGGCTCGACTGCCTGGCTTCAAATCCCACTCTGCTCGCTACTACCATGTCGGCTCAAGTCGGTTAAATTACTGGCTTCAGCCTTGGTTTCCTTATCTATAAAATGGGGATGATAATTGTATCTACCCCGTAGTAAGGATGAAATAAGTTAATATGTGTAAAGTCAGCACAGTGCGTAGCACTAGTAAATGTGCAATGTGCGTTGATTATTGCTTCCGTCGCCCACACCCTGAGGTACCCCTCGGGGGTGAGAAGGTTTAAGCTTCCAGTCCTGCGGAATATCTCTCTCCTCCCAGCGGCCGCGGCAGCCGGGGATCCAGCAGCTGGTCCCTGTGGGCCTGTTTCCTGGGCAGAGTGAGTTCATGATCACTCAGACATGACACATGGCCTGGCCATCCGCATGGTGACCGGAGGCAGCCGGTCCTGGGCTAAAAATACCACTTTCATGAATGGAGCCAGCAGGGCTATTCTAGGCCCCACAATTAGTGTTTGTGTTAAAACCGAATCTCTGGCTATACACCCCTGCCCCTCAGCACCACCCCTTCTGTGCTGCTTCTTGGGGAGACTCACTCGGGGTGGGGATTGTGCGTGGTAGTGGAGGGGCTGAGCGGCGGTGGAATGCACTGATGGCTCCTTTAACACATCAGGAGCCAGGAACCTGTCCCCCAATTCCCCTCCAACTTGGAGAGGTAGGAATGAACATCTCCCTTCATGTGGAAGAAATGGGAGTTTCCAGAGTTCAAAGCCCGGGGTATACAGTTAAATTAAGGCTCTGGATCTGGGTCTCATCCCAAAGTGTCTTTCCCTCTACCTGCTGCTGCCATGGGACAGCCCGTTATGAAGGGATGCTGACTGGAGGGGGATGGGCTGTCCTGAGCAGGCTTTCTTCTCTCCCTGAGACTCAGAGGTTGGTCATCTCACAAGGAGCAGGGATGGAAAGGAGGGGCCAGCTCAGGGAGCAGCAGAACCAGAGCTGAAGCGGAGACCAAGGCTGGGATGGGAGGACAGCAGCAGGCCCAGCCAATGAGAAGCCAAGGCAGGCAGCAGTCTCAGGGGGCCTGCCACCAACTGGAGTCTCCAAGAGGCTTCCTCCTGCAGCAGGAGCCAAGGACTGGCACCTGTGGGATGTGACCTGGGTGCAGCTGGTAGGTAGGGCGGCAGTCAGTGGCAGGGCAGGAAATCAGGCCCCCATAAGGGGGTCAAAGCTGGCCATGCCACTGTCCTGTTAACTCCCATCCAGGGCTCCTTAGTGCTTGAGCATCTGTCCCCAACGAGACTGTGAACTCTGTGAGGTCAGCATGCTTTGGAATAACTGCGGAGGGGGCACTTTCAACTCATGCCCCACAGCATTGTCCTTTCATAAAGAAGGATTAGGCCCAGAGGGGCCCTAATGGAGAAGAACTAAGATCCAAATTACTCCGCTCAGGGACTTCTTGGGCTCCTTGTCATGGAGACTACTCTGAACTCAGAAAACCCTGCCCCATTCCCTGACCCTCAGGGATAGCCATGCCCAAACAGGTGGCCAGCGCCTGGTCACAGAGAAAGCATAAGATAAAGATGGTGACCCTACTCCTTTCACGGTCCTCGAGCTAGATTCCTCGTAGGCCCAAAGTGGGTCTGGTGGGGTGGGGGGGGAGGGGCATTTAGAATTTGGGGAGTTGAGATCTTTGAAACTTTGAGAATTTTGGAAACTTTAATGCTTTCACGATCTTTCAAAGTCTTGAAATATTGGAAATTTTTGAACCCTTGGAATCTTAAAATCTGGAGCACTTTCAGAATCTTGGGCTCTTCTGACCTTCTGGAATGTTGAAGGATTTAAACTGGTGCTCTTCCGATCTCAGAGGAGAAAGTGCCCTTTTGGTGTCGAGATAGACATTTACCAGTAGACCCGACCCTTCTCCTCCCACCAGCCCTCGGAGCCCAGTATTTCAAATACTCTGATCTTGCGTGTAGTTTTTCGTGTCAGATTTTAAAAAATAAAATCGTATTGATCACCTGAATTTTTTGATGTGGTGTTTTTTTAAACAAATGATGACAATAGTTGTTGGCTTATTGGATTTTTAAGATTCCAGATTTTTTTTCCCAAAGATGCTTTTTACCCCTCATGTCATAGAAACATCAAATATTCACCCTGCGATGAGAAGTAGAAATCAGCTACTTTGACAGATGTTGAAACTGAGGCCCAAGAGAGGGCACAGGATCTATTCAGGGTCCTACATTGATTCGGAGTCACATCTGGGCTTTTTGGCTCCTAGATCTGAGCTCCACCCACTGCCTCCCCCGTGTCTACCCAGCACCCCTGTTCTCAGTTGCCGGCCCATCCACTTAGGCTGAGGATGTACAAAGCCTTGCCACAGAGCTTTCTCTCACTTCCAAGTTCCCCTCTGCCAAATGGGGTCAGGGATTCTTGAGCCTGGAACGTGAGATGTGTGTAAAGAGCAGAGATACTGCCAGGTTGCTTCCAACAAGCAGGATGCAGGAGGAAATGAGGAAAACAGAATCTCCACTATAGCTCAGCCAGGGCTCTTGGAGTCTGGAAAGCTCTTTAGAGGACTGGAGAGTTGTTCAGGGCCGGGTACTTTGTCTCCCCAGTTGTCTTCTCTAGTGCGTGCACATTAAGGCCTCTCCATCCTTCTCTGCCTCTTCTTCCACCTGCCACTGTTGCCAACTGCATCTTCTCTCCTTCTGCCTTAAGGCTTCTGCTGCCCGGTGGGGTTTGCCTCCGCCTGGTTTCTCCTGCTTTTGGTCCTGTGAGCTCCTGGCTTCTGCAGCCTCAGAGTTTCTCTTTGCTTTGTTTCACACGTCTCTTAGTTTTGGCTCTCATTCCCAACTTCTCAATTTTACTCAGAGAATAGTATACTTCTCAACTTATACAAAGAGAGGACCTGATTGGGTTGGAAGTCACACACCAGGAGAGGCCGTGGATTAAATGAGCTCTTATAACCAGTCTTCGATTCTTTGACACCAACTGGATGTCCAACGATTCAATTCAGTCCTGGCACAAAGCCAGAGGCAGAGAAGACCCCGCAGGTCCAGGGCTCAGTCCCACAAGGCTGCCCCACTTCAGATGCCAGTTGCAGGTCCCTGGATCATACATCCTTCCGACGGACCAACTATGAATTTGGGGGTTCCCAGAGCCCCTTCCTCAGGTTCCATAATTTGCTAGAACAACTCACAAAACTCAGGCACATGCTTTACTTACTATTACCGATTTATTATAAAGAAACAACTCAGAAGCAGCCCAATGGAAGAGACGCATAGGGCGAAATACGGCAGGGGGTGGGTGGGCCTGCAGCTTCCATGACCTCCCCCTTCAGCAAGTCACCAACCCAGAAGCTCTCCTAACCCTATTCTTTAGGGGGTTTTTATGAAAGTTTCATTATGTAGGCATGAGAGATTTAATCCTTGGCCATTGTTGTTGAATTAAATCTCCAGCCTGTCTCCCCTCCCAGGAGTCAGGGTGGGGACAACCAGTCCTCATCCTGAACCTATCTAGGGGCCCCCGCAAGTCATTTCATTAGCCGACACAAGACGATAAATTCTAAAGGACCTCTTCCAGGAACAAGGGACAAAGAACAGATGTTTATTTTTGTTATTGTACCACACTGAGCCACTTTTCAGGCCACTAACCAACAGCAAGATTGGCTGGTCATAGCTCAAACACCCACTTTGGTCCAAGTGGTCCTGCCCAGGGTGGAAGGATCATGCAGTGCAGTGTGCGGTGGCCCATGTGTAAGCTGCTCGGGCTGGGCACACACAGGGCAGGTGACAGAAGTGGCTGGGTGACCGGTAGTTACTCAGCCTGGCTGGAGTAGGGACGTATAGGATAAGAATCCATTCATTTAAGTGTGCCGTCTTCAGAAATCCTCTTGCCTCAATTCCTTCCTTCTTATCATCTCTCCTTTGCTTTTTAAAAATGGCCATTGGAAAGAATTGTCTATATCTGTAGCCATCCTGCAGCTGACTGTCAATCAGCACAGCCCGTCTTCCCTCCACATCCATGCCCTTTACTTCACCCCCACTGCCCTCTCTCCTCATATCTACCCAGTCACCCAGGCCTTCTGGTAGTTTCTGAAGTAGGCAAAGCCTTTTCCCATCTCAGAAGCTTTGTATATGCTGTTCCCTCTGCCTGGAATGCTGTTCCCCGCCTCCACTGCGGCTAACTTCCTTCCTTAGCACTCGTCTGGCCTCCCACTCTCAATGACACACTTCTTTACATGTGCACCATGTGCTCTCCCTTAATACTCATCAGCTTTTCTAATGACAGGCTTCTTTGCAAGATTGTTTACTAAATCACGAAACTGGAATCCCCAGGGCAGCAGCGATCGGATTCTGTTCAGCAGCGCGCAACTGTACCTTGAGTAGGTCTGGCTTAGTAGGTAGCTGTTGAATGAATGAATGAGTGAATAAATGAGTGAATGAGGTTTAACCAGAGATAATTACAATATACAAAGGCTTGTATGTATGAACGAATTAGAAAAATAGGAGCAACTTAAATATTTAATTAAATGGCAACTTAAATAGCCAATCTAAAAATGCATTATAGCATAATAAATCTGTTATTTGTTTGTTTATATTCTTTAGATTCCACATATAAGGGAAGTCATATGGTATTTATCTTTCTCTGTCTGACTTATTTCACTTAGCATAACACCCTCTAGGTCTATCCATGTTGTCAAAAATGGTTGAATGTCAACTGTAATTGAAAAAAAATTAATTAAAAAAAGAAAGTACTCATAAAAAATACATATAGAAATCTATGACAAAATTTACATGGCCAATAAAATCACGATTTAAAAGCATATTTATGCCCAACATCATTAGTCATTAAGGAAATGCAAGTCAAAACCACAATGAGATACCATTTCACACTCACTAGCATGGCTGTAATTGTTTTTAAAAAAGGAAAACAACTAGTCTTGGTGAGGATGTGGAGAAATTGGAATCCGCATACATTGCTGATGGGCATATAAAATGGTGTGGCCACTATGGAAAAAAAGTTGGGCAGCTCCTTAAAAAACTAAATATAGAACTACCATATGACTCAGCAATTCCATTCCTAGGTATATATGCAAGAAAAATTAAAACATTTGTCCATACAAAAACTTGTATGTGATATTCATAGCACCGTTATCCATAATATCCAAAAAATGGAAATGACTCAAGTGTTGATCAGCCAATGAATGGCTGTATAAAGTGGAGTCTATCGTTACAACAGAATATCAGTCAGCCGTAAAAAGGAAGTATGTTACATGCTACAACCTGGATGAACCTTGAAAACATGCTCAGTGAAAGAAGCCGGACGTGATTCCATTTATATGACCTGTGCAGGATGACAAATGCACAGAGATAGAAAGTAGATTAGTCATTGCCAGGAGATGAGAGGAGGGAGAATTGAGACTAACTGCTTATAGGTACCCGTTTCTTTTGGGGATGATGAAAATGTTCTGGAATTGGATGGTGGTGATAGCTGTACAACACAGTGAATATACTGAAAACCACTGAGTTGTACCCTTTAAAATGGTGAACTTTATGTTATGTGAATTATATCTTTAAAAATGAATTAAAGTATATTCAATGATAGAAGAGAGTGCTCGTGATATATTAAAAGGAAAATGGTATAAAATCTAGCTACAGTATGTATGTACTATATAATCTATATATACCATAATTTCTAAAAACTGTGGGACAGAGAGAGGGAGAGGGAGGGAGAGAGAGAGAGAGAGAGAGAGAGAGAGAGAGAGAGAGAGAGAGAGAGAGAGAGAAGCAGGTTTACAGATATCAACCACAAACTTAGACGTGTAAGAAATGTCACGTTTGTCTCCATTTTAAAAATTACCTTAGATCTGACTCAGACCCTGGCCCACTGGACCAGTGGGGAATTCAGTCTTAGTCATCTGGGGGCTCCTTCCCTCTCTTCTTTGTCCACACCAGCCACAGGTAAGGGGACCTTCATGTTCCCTTCAATCCAGCCTCTCTGATGCTTCCTTGGATGGGGGTGTTTGGGTTCATCTTCCCCGAACATCCTCACAACCCTCCCCTCCAGGCCCAGCCTCCATTCCTGATGAGAAGTCCCTCTTTTTCCCTCCCCTCGCCCAACCCTCCCTTCTCTCTGGTCTTAAAGCCACAACCCTCTACCCCTGTCCCTCTAGGACACTTAGTACAAACTCCTCTGTGAGCTCAGATTTTCCCAAAAGATGGAGGCAGGGATTCTCTTTAGGAAACTCTGCCTTTCAGCCCCGAAGCAGTACCTTCTCCTAACCCCAAGCCAGGGACATGGTGACAGTCAGGCTTCCTCCTACAATGGAGAAGGTGACAGAGGCAATTCAGAAGGAAAAACAAAGACACAAATTATCTTTATAAATTATGCTGCCGTCTATGTAGACAGAAAATAAGACTTTGCACATTTACAGCATTTGTCTCTGGGGATGGGATTATGGGTAATTTTCATTATTTTTCTTTATGCTTGTAGGACTTTTCTACAGTGAATACATATTCCTTTACTGATTTAAAATTCTACCATTCATGGGGTGGCTGGTTAGCTCGGTTGGTTGGAGAGTCATGCTAATAACACCAGGATTGCCGGTTCGATCCCCGCATGGGCCGCTGTAAGCTGCGCCCTCCTTTAAAAAAACAAAAAAAAAATTCTACCATTCACTACCAAAAAAAATACTTTCCACAATGCCAGGTCCTCTTCAGTCCTTCCGTCTTCCCTAAACCAGTTATAATTCGAGTGGAAGGGGAGGCTAAAATGGCGCTCATCACGCCTGTTTGGATAATAGCTTTCAATGCCCAGGTGGGCTTGGCTAGATCCCTGAACACAGAATTTACAAGACAGTGGAAAAGAATGCTGTGTTTCTTGAATATAACACATTGAGAAAAGGGAGAGAGAGAGATTTGTGGGAAATTTCTTTGAAGGAAAGTTTGTTGTGAGGGTAGGGGCCTGAGGGGGTTAGGGGTGTGAGGATGAGGCCCCCTCTTTCACTTTAACGAGGCACCAGAAGAGAGCTTGACCTGTGTTCCTGGAAGTTAGGGGGCACAAGTGGCCTCTGTCAGGGAGCAGAGAGGGGAGGGCTAATTGTGGGAGGATCAACCCTCCACGCAGAGTGTGTTTCCCAAAGTGGATGTAGGCAAGGAGAGCTGACCTGCAGCCCTTCTAATACCTGCTCAAGAGAATCTTCTGGCAGGAGGAGGTGTCTTCATGGGTGAGTCTGTATGTGGAGGGGTCTTCTCAGGGGGCTCTGTGCATGAGGGCAGAGGGACAGTGCTGGCCCAACTGGGAGCCTCAGACATCCCCATGGAATGGCACAAGAAAGGCCGCCGCTGGCTCAGAGAGCGTCAAGCTAGCTCACCACAGAACCACCCAGGTAAGAACTTTACTGTCGCTCCCATTTGCTCTGTTTCTTGGCTACTGCTCAAGCCCCGGCCGGGTTGAAACCGCAGCCTAGATGATGAGGCACGATGGTGGGGAGAGGAGAAGCTGACCACTGCCCCTATTTCTGGACCAGAAAATTCTGCACGAGTCTGCGCATTCTCATGATTGTTTCAGAAGGACTGTCGTTACCTAAGACTGAGCAGGAAAGTTGTCCCTCCCTGGAGTTGCCCCACTGACTGCATTTCAAAGAGACAGCAAGACCAAAACATCAAGTTGTGTGTTTGATTGTATCACCAGTGCAGCTTGTTCAACCTGCTAGTTCCAATAGCTTTATTTTCAGCAGCTACTGTGAGGCAGGCACTGGGCTAAAGCAACAAACGTGAGCCTCAGAACAAGCCTCGAGGCAGGCGTTACCTTCCTGATGATCCAGGAGAAACTGAAGCCTAGAGCCATTATGGTGCATGTCCTTAGTCACACAGCTAGTACATAGTAGGTCTGCGGGCTTCTGTGATGTACTGTCCTGCCTGGGTAGACCTGCTTCTCTGAGACTCAGTCTCGTCACCTGTGAAATGGGGATGCGGTGGGTTACCTTCCAGAGTCCTCACAAGGATTCACTGGGAGAGGTGAGTGGAGGTGCTCTGTGCACAGTAGGAGGTGCAGTTAAGGTCATGCCCTTTACCTTGGGCCTGCCCTGGGCCCATTCCCCAGGTGCTATGTCCCTGGTGAGACTGGAGCTATGTGTTTGGCCTGGTTGTTCCTTGCATTTGGAAAGCATGGCTTACAAGCACATTTGGATTCTGGAAATCCCCCTCCTGTCCCCCACCTTGCATCTCTGGGCAGCTGACAGCAGGAATCCCATGGCTAGGCTGTGGAGAGCTGCCAGGGTAAGGTCTGGCCGGCTCAGCACTCCTCGCTAACCTCACTTGACACTGATGTCTCTCTTTGGTAACCAGGCAGAATCTGTGAGTCCTCAAAATGTGAGAGGCTGAGGTTCGCTCTGCTGGGGTCTGCCTGTCGCACTGCTGGCCTTCACAGGGGGTGAGGGTGGAGGGTTCAGCAGGGATTTGGGTTTGCAGAGATCTGGAGCAAGGTGAAAGAGGGCTCTTGTCCTGGGCGCCAGCCTGCGCAAAGGGGCAGTGGGCGTGCAGTTCTCCTGGGCCAGGCTCTCCCTGCAGAGGTAGGGGTCTTGCATTCCAGCCTCACTTGCTGTGATCTCAGGCACAGCGGCTGCCTCTCTGGGCCCCGTGAGCCCATGTGTACGTAGGGGAGGAAAATAATCTTCCCTCTAACCTTCAGGGTTCTTAGCTGACACCCCTATAATAACCAACAGATTAACAAGAGAAAAACACACAGACATTTACTAACACTTATACCTCATGGATGTATGGGAGAGACACAGGGAAAGGAACTCAAAGAGAATTCAGGCTTAAAACACCATCTTAATAGGGAAAAGGAATGGGGGGGATGTAGGTCTCTTAGAGGAGAGGAAACGATTTTTGGGCAAGATGAATGGGTCCTTAGATAAATAGGTGGGAGGTATGATAGTTTGTGACAAAGGTTGTCTGGGTGTGGCATTGCCTTCTGGTCTCCTATCCTGTGACGAGTCAGTTTCCCAGGTTGATGACACTCCCCACGACTGAGGACGACTGAGTTCCCTTAGGAGGTTCTGGCTTTAGGCAAATAAGAGCAGTACAGAGAAAGCCTCTCCCTGCATTTGCTATTTGTCAAGTGCCTAAATTCAAAATAATTGATATTCCAAGTCAGCGTAGTTTAGGGATGGCTTATCTTGCTACCTTTCTTGTAAAATGAGAGGAATGGTTCTCTATCCAATGTATGTGTGAGTGTGTGCTTATGTGCTTGTGCATGAGTGTGCATGGGGGAGCATTTTTGTTGTCGCAATGATGGAAGTGGGGTGCTATTGGCATACAGTGCTGGGAAGCCAGGGGTGCTAAGTGTCCTGCAATGCACAGGACAGTCCCACCCCATGCGGGCCAGTGGTGCCTCATTGAGAAATTCCGGGCAAGATAATTTCCAAGATCTGAGACTTTTGATATTTTAGGATTATGATTGGAAAGAAATTTGTTGCTACTTAATCTGAGGAAGAATTTCCTTTTGCTAACCGTAGTTAGTATTATTTGAGTCCATCAAATACTAGGCATGGTGCCAGAGGGTGAAGGAGCCAGTCAGAGGTCCATTGCCCTGGAAGAGGGGCCCCAGGTAATCGGAAGGCCCCTGGATGGGTAACTGTGGAAGGGTTTGGGATTAAGGGCTGGAGGCAGCAGAATCCTAGCCCTAACAGACTGGACTTGGGGGAAAGGGGGTGGGTGTGGGAGGGGGAGGAGGAGAGAGGAGACCCTTGCGGGTGGAGTGCTGAGCCCTTGGGAGGACCCTATAAGGCTAATCAAGCAGGGAACAGTTCTTGCAGGTATGGGGTTGGGGGAAAAGGATGCGTAAACACAGGGATGTCAAGTGTTCAATGTAAAGTTGTGCTCTTCAGTGCAAACATTTTTCCACGTTCCATCTTCATTTAAATCTGTGCCATGGGGGAAAGGGTTTTTCCTGGTGCTTGAGGAAAGGGGCCGATGCACCAAGGAATTAAGATAGGGCTCTCGAATGATCTACACTGAATTAACTCAGAAGGTTGGAGATGAGCAGGGAGAGATGAGAGAATGTGAAAACCCTCATGCTGAAATCTTGGAGAGGGCTTTCGACAGGGAGCAAGGGAGTCCATGGCAATCCAGTAGTAAATCCTAGCGATAACTAGCATTTACTGAGCATGTACCTGCAGCAGGTTTGAAGTGCCCATGCCTTACAGTGATTAAACAAGTGGGTTCCCAGTGCCGGTGACCTGGTCTGAAATCCCAGCCCTGCCCTCTCTAACTGGTGGCCTTGGCCAGTTACACACACTTCTTTAAGTGTTGGCCTCCTCATCTGTAACATGGGGCAATGTTGTGCTTTCCTTGGAGGTCATTGTGAAGCTGAAATAATGTAATCCACATAAGACACTGAGCACCGGCCATGTATATATTTCTCTGTAGATGTCAGTGGTTTTCATGACAATGGTCACTGTGCGCCATTATCTCCAGGGGCAGGGAGACAGCAACTGACATTTGGGTTTCACATGTTCTCTCACTGAATTCTCACACCAGTTCCACAAGGCAAACATTTTACTCCCCATTGTACAGATGGAGAAATGGAGGCTCAGAGAGGTGAAGCAACTTTACCTGAGGCCACACAGCTAGTATGTACGAGAGTCACGTTGGAACTCAGGTCTCTCTGACCCCATGGCCTGCTCTTTCTGCTCCTCCAGGGTGTTGAACAGTGGGGTGAAATGCCTTGACAGGTCATGAGCTCCTGTCCTTCAACAAACTGGAAGAGGGGTCCTGCCCTGGACAGGAGCACAGATGGTTCTGGCTCTAGGATTCAATTCTGTGACTCAGTTTCAAGCCTTGGGAAGGGTTGTGGGTATTTTCTGGTGAGCTTCCAGGCATGGGTCATGACATTTGAGAGCCAGGGGGTGCTAAGAAAGCCCGAAGGCCCAAGAGACCACTGTGCTGCCCTTAACACATATGGAGGTGGTGTGTGTGTGTGTGTGTGTGTGTGTGTGTGTACGCGCACTGAATTGACACTGCTTTCTTTTCATCACCAAGAGCCCTGGCCCTGCTGGTGAGGTCACCTCACAAGGAATTGCCTGCTTTCAAGGTCACAGGTGGTGACATAGGATATGGACACAAAATTCTGGAAGGAAGTTGACAGGGGAGGGCTGGAGGCCTGGTGACCACTGTGTCCCTGCCACTCTTTATGCAGAGAGCCTGACTCTCCTGTTCTCTGGAGCTGGCCAGAGGATACCTGGCCTCAGGAGACAGAGGGAGCAAGACATCCACAGGGGGGTCCAGTGCCTGGGAGACCGAGACAGTGTTAGGGACCTGCTGTGCCACTACCTCCCTGGGTGACCTTCTTTCCTCCCATCCACACAAGAGGGGCCTGGGCTGGACTCCTGTACAATGGGGAGGGTCCTGGATGTCTGACTCAAAGTCCTTGGAATTTCCCAAGCTGGGAAGGCTCAGGAATATTCCCCTAAAAGGCCTGGTGGGTGAAGGAGTGGCCCAAAAAAGCGTTAGTGCATCAAAGAAAAGGAAAGCAATTCAGTGCAGAAATTTCAAGTAGGAAAGGTACCAGCAACATTCTTGGGTTGGGGGAGGGGCTGGCGCTTTCTTCCTGATTCAGGGGCACATGACCTCGCAGAGGAAAATGAACAGCTGTTTCCTTCGCCTCAGGACTGAGTGTGAGAAAATGGACTGGAATTACAACAGAAGGGATTACGGTTAGATACTTAGCTCAAGCAGATAAAGCAAACACTTGGGTCGCCTTACTCGGAGAGAGATTCAGCCTGAAGTTGTAAACAAGTTGAACAAAGCTTAGAGAAATCCACAGAAACGGAACAAAAATGGAGAAGAATGGGAAAGGGAAGCTTTCAAATCAACAGTGGAGTTCTTAGTATAAGCCAGAGTCCTGGTACTATGCCTGTTCTAGGCAATGGGTACACGGCCCTGTCCCCAGAAACTTGCAGCACATTGCTAAAAGAAAGAATCTGAAAACAAGTCAAAAGCCAAAAAAGAAGTCAAAGTTCAAATCCAGAATGTAGTATTTATTGAGCACTTGCTGGATGCCCTTTGTATGCATGAGACTCCCCCTTTGAAGCTCTTGGCCGGAGCCCCTGGCCGAAGTCCCTGGTTGGGGCACCTGGTTTCCAGCGGTGTCCCAGGCACAGTGAACACTGCCCTTGGAGGCAGGATAGCTGGGTGGTTAGGGGCACTGGCTTTGGAATTGAGCAGATCTAGACTCCAACCCAGCTCCAGCTCTGTGCGACTTTGGACAAGTTACTTGCCCTCTCTGAGGCCCACTTTCCCCACCTGTTAAACGAGAATAATGCTTTCCTTGCAGGGATGTTATACATAAAGCATTTAGCCCAGTGCTCGGCATGTCACAGAATTGGGAGCTGCTGTTATTCAGTTTACATTTGGGCAAGTCCCTTCTCCACTTGCTCTCTGGTCTGTTTCCCCAGATAACAGGACATCCTCTGAGCAGCTCTGAGAGGCCAGGGCTCCATCGGAGACTCTGGGCAGGGGCTGACCAGGGCCTGGTCCCCACGGAGATCGAATTTCCAGCTCCTCAATGGAGCCAAGTAAACACAGGGGAGACAGCACGGCTCCCTCAGCTGCCCACTAACAACCAGATTCCTGAAGCCACCACAGCCACAGCTGCTCACCCTGATTGCGTCTGGCTCCAGTGTCCTGGGGCCCTGTTGCTGTCATTCTCATGAGACCGTGGGGTTTGGGGTGAGGGTGTGGAAGTGGCGGTGCAAGCCTGTTTCATGGTGGCGGCTGCGGCTGTGGCCAGGGTGTCAGCTGCTTCCAGAGCAGATGGATTTTGTCTTGGAGTTTCCCTTTCTAGTTCCCTCCTCCCTTTGTTGGTGACTTCACTGGACCACTAAACTTGCTGAGGGATGAGAAAAGAGCCCAGGATGCTAAGGAAATTCCCTCCCTCAGCCCCAAATCTGCTGTGCCCCTATTTCTCCGAGGCCAAGAGGAGTGACCCCAGTTTTATAACCTCTGAATTCTTCTTCTGGTCTCTGACTTTTCACTTTCCAAGAGAAATCAGCACGTATTTACTGAGCATGGCTATGCACTAGGCATAGGTGAGCAAGGCACAGAATCCCAGCCCTTGAGGATTTTACAATTTCTGCCTGGTGAACTTTTATCCAATTTCCAAAGCCCAGTGCAAATATCCCCTGCCACCTTTCCATGCTACTCATCTCATGCCATTTCCTCACTAGTTCTCTACACATGGCCACATGAGCTTTTTAGCAGCTCCTTGAGACCAAGCTCCCTCTCTCTCGTGGACCTTCTTTAGCGCTGCCCCCTGCAAACTCTCCCACCTGTTTCTAAGCAACCCATACTCACTCTTCAGATCTCAGTGCCCCTGGGCTTTACCATTAAGGCCATAATTGTGGCCTGCAATTTAAGGCATGTTTATTTGATTCCTGCCTGTCTCCCTCCCTGGAATGTAAATTCAACAGTGGCAAGGAATGTGCATATTTAGTTACTTTTGTCATCTCAGAGTCTGGTATGTGGTGGAATCTCAGTATGCAGCTGCTGAATGGACCCCCTCTTCCATGAAGTCTTCCCTGATTTCCCCAGGCACAGTTTCTCTCTCATCTGGACATCTCTCATCACTTTCTTTCTTACCTTACTTTGTTTATAAATTTTTATTCTGGAATATTTTAACATATAGAAAAGTGCAAAAAAATATGTGTACAGTTTAACAAATAATTTTAAAGCAAACACCCACTTAACTACCACCCAGGTCAAGATACAGAACATAATCAGCAACTAGAACCCCCAGTTTACCTTTCTCTGCCCACTAGAGTTAGCTATGATCTTGCTTTTTTACCATTTCCTTACTTTATTTTATAGTTTTACTATCTACATAGGCATTCCTAAACCACAGAGTTTAATTTTCCCCATTTTGTTTTTTTTTTTTTTTTTTTTTTAGCTTTACGTGCATGGAATCATATTGCACACATTTTTATGTGTGTTTGGCTTCTTTGGCTCAATATTATGTTGGTGCTGCTCATGCATGCCGGGGTGTGTAATTGCATTTCATTCATTTTCTTTGCAGTATAGTATTCTACTGCATGACCTCATTTATTTATTCATTCTGCTGCCGATAGACATTTTAACTGTGCTGCAAAGATTTGTGTGTCAACTAATGAACCTTCATGGCTGTGATCTCAGGGAAAGGAGACTGACGCTGTGCCTCTAGGCCATGATGCCCTGCACCGAGCTACCACGTCCCAAAAGTGGGGCCTGTAGAAAGCAGCTCCCATGCTCAGCTTGGGCCCCGAGACTGCTCTCACCATTAGGCATGAGGTTCACAAGGCAGGCGGAAAGCTTGCTGACCTGTGGCCTCGCTCTGGCTGGGAAGTCACACTGCCCTTGCTTAGGAAGTGGGGCCATTATGCCCCAGAGAATGTACAGGCCTCCATTCCACTGTCTTTCATTTTTAAAACAGATTTGGAAACCTCCCTGTGAAGTGAGGACCTGTGGAGATTCAGGACTGGAAGATCAGAGCCTGTAGGTCCCGATCCTCCGTGGGGTGGAGGTGGGCTGAGGCTGTTTGGTGGGGTGGCCTCTGCCTCCCAGCTCTGACTCTCCCCACCAAGTCCCCAGGGAACTTCAGCTCTGTCTCTCTGTGTGGCCATAGTTGGCATTCAGAAGCTGGCCTCGCTCACCACTGGGGCACTGTACGAGAAGTGAGATGTCAAACTGGGACCGTCTTCATTCTCTCCAACATTAATGCCAATGATAGTGCTGACAATAATAATTAATAATAATAGCAACTCCAATTTACTTGGCATGTACTATGTGTAAGACATTTTGCATGTCTTGGCTCATTCAATCCTCACAACGACCGTGTGGCTTGGCAACATTACTGACCCATTTTATGGATGAGGAACCAGAGGGGGTGAGGAACCTGACGTTACAGAGTAGGGATGCTAACTCAGGCCTGTCTAATGCTGAAGCCAATGCCCTCGTCTGCACCCAGGACCTCGGCCAGATTTCTGGGTCCTGCCCTCCTGCCCTGCTTCTTGGCTCCACAGGGTCTGTGTCTGAGTAAACCACTCAAGGCCTCTCTTAGCGCCTCCTTGCCCCACGAGCTGCTCCCTGAGTCACTCAGCGACTGTCCCAGCTGGCCACTTGGTCCTGGCTGCTGGTACAGGGCAGGGAGAGCCAGCCGTGTGGGAACTACAAGTGCTGCCCTATCGGGGGCCTGCGTCTCTCCTGTAATTGGGACCCAGCAGTCCCTCCAGGCCCCTGAGAGCCCACAAGGCCATGGGCCAAGTGCTTGGCAGAGTGGCTGGCTGAGGACACTGAGTGGAAGCAGATGTGTCCGGGCTGCATCTGACCGGGTGCCAGAGGACTTGGAGGAGCCCTGGGGCCTGGGAGGATGCTGGAGCGCGCTGGTTTAGGAACAACGCTGCTTTGGAGCCAAATATTTTCATCTGTTTGATTTAAGAAAGAAATCAAATCTTCATTTTCATTGTGTACATTAGAGCTGGTTCTGAGACAAAGGTAATTAATTGGAGATTGACCTCAACCTCCGCTGCGTCTTACAGATGGGGAAATGGAGGCCCATGGCAAGGACGTACCCAAGGTCACCCAGCACTTTGCGAACTATGACATGCTATACAAATTACGGTAACGATTGGGGCAGACCTACATGGGTCCCCAGCCTTCCTCTGGAGGGGTGCTCAGGGGCATCTTTCTTGTCTGGCCTGAGTGTGGGCCTCAGAACCAGGAGGCTTTTCAGAAGCGACACTCCTACCATTCTAGGAAGGGGGAGAGAGCCAGTGCCCACCTGTTCAGTCAGGTTAACTCCTGTCCTCAGGGTACAATGGGCTCCTTCACCATTTACTGGCAAACAGACGCATCTCCAGGGGAGAGGAGAGCCTGCCTTTCTTCCCTAACCTTGCTGGTGGGATCTTTTAAGAGACACAGCTCTGAACTAGGACTGGGAACCCTTGGTTCAAGTCCTGAATTTGCCTCGGACATGCTATGTGACCTTGGGCTAGCTGCTTCTCCTCTGTGGGCCTCAGTGTTTTCATCTGAGAAATGGGATAATAGTATATAGTAAGGTTTTCCTTCCTTAGAACGGTCGTCACCATTGTCGTCATCATCATTATCACCATCCTTACCTTCTTGCACAGATTAGAATCTGCTTGTCTGAAAAAGCCAGACCTAAGCAATGAGCTCAGAGAGGCGCAGGGCATTCCTCAGGCCAGCCCTCACCAGACATTCTCAAGCACACAGATCCCTTGGGGACCTTGCTGGAATGCAGATTCCCACTCAGAGGCCTGCATTTCCAGGAATCTCCCAGGTGAGCAGATGTTGCTGGTCCTAGGGCCACCCTTGGGCCCACAGCCAGTCAGTGATAGAGCTGGGGCTGGTGCCAGCTGCAACGGCCTGCTTACCCTCTTTCCACCGGCCGTCAGTGTGACCTGGGGAGCACTAGGCAGCCTAGAACCAGGCTTAGACGGTATTGCATCTAAAAGAGCCAGACCTGTCTGAAGAATTAGAAAATGAACATATTGTAACCTCCAGTGAAATAAGTGATTCAGGCAAGACTCATCAATGCATGCTAAAATCACAGGGTAAAAGTTGTCGGGGAACAGGATAGTCACAGTTTGAAAGTGTTTCCCCAAAGCTTCCTTGTTACCTGCAGAAGGGAGCGTGTTTTGATGCTGGAGACACCTGGCAGTCATCTCCTTTACGGAGCATCAGGCTGGGCTTTGGCCACAGGCAGATGGGCTGCTGGCATGGGCTGCCCTTGCTGGAAGCGTCTGCCAGAGGCTAACATGGGAATCCTGGGGGACATTCTGCAGGACATCTGGCCTGGCTTCTTCAAAGGATCTAGTGTCACGAGGAACGAGAGTGGGGGAGACATAACAGCAAATGTCATACATGATGCTTGATTATGTCCTGGGTTGGGAAGAAGAAACAGCCACAAAGTACCTTTGGGAGGCGGCTGAGGACATGTGAGTGTGGACTGTGTTGGGTGATGTTGCCTAATGAACGATGATTATTGTGGGCGTGGCAGGCTGTGGGCTGTGGAGGAAAGTGTCCCTGCTCCTGGGAGAGGCACGCAGAAGTCTTTGGGGATGAAGTATCACGGTGCCTGCCTCACTTTTGGATGGTTTGGCAAAAGTGAAGTGTGTGTGTGTGTGCGTGTGTGTGTGTGTGTGTGTGCGTGCATGTGTGTGCATGTGTGCGCGTTCGTGTGCGTGTGTGCATGTATGGAGAGGGAGAGGGAGAAAGAGGTGGGTGTGTGGAGTGGGTGTGACAGATGTTAGTAGTTGTGCATCTCGGTGAGGGCTATTCTTTCAATTAGTAGGTTAGAAATTTTTCAAAATAAAAAAAATTGCAAATAATTGTAAAAGAAACAAAGCACCAAAAAGCCATAAATTTTTACTGAAATCTCTCTAAGAGATATACCCTGTTTCCCTGAAAATAAGACCTAGCTGGACAATCAGCTCTAATGTGTCTTTTAGAGCAAAAATTAATATGAGACCCTGTATTATATTGTATTGTATTATGCTATAACTATATTACATTATATTACATTATATTATATTATATTACATTATAAAGACCGGGTCTTATAGTAAAATAAGACCAGGTCTGATATTAATTTTTGCTCCAAAAGACGCATTAGAGCTGATTGTCTGGTTAGGTCTTATTTCCGGGGAAACATGGTAAAAGCAGGACTTATATTGTATGACAGGAAAATGTCTTAAGTATCCTCTTCACCCAGCTACCACTTGAAGTCTCCCTTGTTATGGAAGCTGCTCCACATAAAATCCCCATTTTGTCTCTTTTGGAATCTCTCTTTTCGAAGGTATTAAATGCCAGGGTGTGAAGTCTCATTTACATGCTGTGTCCTTGACCAAATTGCATCAACCTTTCTGTGCCTCGCTTTCCTCATCCGTAAAATGGGGAAGAATATTGGTACCTACCTATAGTGTAAATGTGGTAATGCCCACAGAGCACCGGGCTGATAGTAAGTGCTCAATAAATTTCACGACTGCCGCTGGCAGGTTGTCCTGTCCCAGGCCCAGACTTTTCCGAAGGCTCACTAAGCCCATGTTGTGGTTTAACAGGCATCTCTGACTGTCCGTCGCATGGTGGGTAGCCAGACATCACTGCTGCTCACACTAGATCTCCTCCTCTTCCAGCACAGGCAGTGATTCCACCGACCCACCTGGAGCTTGGGCATGGCCACATTGCTTGCCGTGACCACCAGGTGGAGGCGTTTAATTGCGACACTCCACTTTCCCCACACTCTCTTCCCATGTTGATGTGCAGGGACCACGCTGAGCCAACATGAAGCCATGCCTGCACCCACGGTGGACTCTGTATGAGTGAAAAATGCATCTTTGTGGTTTTAAGCCTGATGGATTTAGGAGTTGTTTTGTTTCTGCTACAACCTTGTCTTACTCTGACTGATAAAGCAGGGTGGCCTTGTCCCCCCAAGGATCCCTGGAATGCTCATCTAGAGAAGGGTCAGTCTTAACTGGAACTTTCCAAACATCTCTGGCTCCCAGCTCATGCCCTCACCCTGTTAGGAGCCTCTGTGTTGAGCTCTGCCAGCCCCCAGCTGTCCCCTTGCCCTGGCCAAGGGCCACTGAAACATGATCACAGAGGAAGGTGCCTCATTTTCCCCAATAGAGGCTCTTATCAGCCCCATCTACAGAGGACATTTGGTCATTGTCTTCGTCTAGACATCAGGATTAAAATCTCTTATCAGCTCATATACTGAGGAAGTTGGGCCAGGCAGTATCAGGGCCAAAATTCCTCTGCCTGCAGGGCAGCTGCTGCTGCTGCTACATCAGAGATGAAGCATGTTGGAAGGGGAAACAGGGATAAGCGAAGGAGCCCTGGACCAGAAGCCAGAAAGCCTGGGCGCCAGCCCTGGCTCTGCCTCTCACTGTGTGATCCCATGGAGTCGCTTTCTTTTTCTGGGCCAAAGATTAAATAGCTCTGCATTGTCCTGCCCCAGGGCCTTTGCACTGGTTCTTTCCTTTGCCTAACAGCTCTCACCATCTCCTTCCCTGTTCACCTGCTTAACTTGCTCCACCATCACATCTCAGCCTGAAACACAGGCTCACTGTGTTCAATGCATCCTGCATGCCATCTTCGGAGCATACCCTTGTTTGCTTTAATTACTTGAATTAAAGTAATTACTTGAATTACTTGTGCAGAGACTGTCTCCCCGCTGGGTCTGAGCTCTGTGAAAGTGACAATTTGTCTGACTACCTTCCTGTGACCCACTTAAGGCTTGGTGAAGGAATGAATGATGTGTGTGAATTTGACCTGGGAGAGCCTCCCTGGGCACGGAAGGAGGCGTTAAAGGTGCCCAGCCCTCCCAGTTGCTGCAGGAGGGTCCCTCTCTTCCAGCTCCCCTTGGCCAAGGTTAAGTGCGGCCAAATGACAACTTGGTCCTGTGCTGTGCCCTGGTGTCCACTTTTGAGATCACAGGCCCAGACCCTCCTTCCACTGCATGGAAGAAACTGTCTGGGTGCTCGCCCTGTGTCGTCCTGTTCGTTCCTACAGCAGCCCGGTGAGGCAGGGGTTCTTATTACCCGTTTTATTATTGCCTGTCAGGCTGAGGAGCTGCGCTGTCTGTGGGCTGGGAGCCCTTGAGGGGAAGAAAGCCCACATCTGTTCATGTATTTGAAAAATATTCTCTATTTTTGGCCAAGCACTTTGCTAGGAACTGGTGCTTCACTGGTGAACTTTCTGCCCTCCTGGAGCTTACCTTCAGTCTGATGGAGAAGGAAAATCATAGCAAATGAACACACAGAATGTGTGTGTGTGTGTGTGTGTGTGTGTGTGTGTGTGTACATGTATATGTATGTATATGTATGTGTGCGTATGTGGCCAGCACGTTGGTGGCCCAGATGTTAACTGACTTGTCCAAGGTCACAGAGATGTCACCAGATTTGAACCCAGTTGTAATGCTCATAGCTAATAATTATATAAGCCCTCAGTTGGTGCCAGGTGCCGAACTCCACGTTCCGTACACATGTGTTAACTTGTTCTACCCTCACAACTACTCTATTGTTATCGCCACTTTGTAGATGGGGAAACAAAGCGCAAAGAGGCTAGTAGCTTGCCCAAGGTCACTTAGCTGCTGAAGGGTAGAATCAGGATTGACCCCAGGCAACTTGGCTCCAGGGCCTGTCCTCTTGATACTGTACTACACAAACTCTAGGAGTTTTGCCATCCAGGACGTCCATGACAGTGGCCACAGTTCTAGTGCCACCCATTCCTCCCACATAGCCGAGAAGGATCAGAAGAGCCCATCCTGGCCGGTCCCTTGTCTCCAAACCACCCAAGATGGCTGAGTAGCCTCCTGTCCCATGACTCCGAGAGAGAGGGCAGGAGAGGGTGCTGTAGTTAGCTCCTGCCTTCAGGGAGCCTGACGGGGCGGCCATGCGGACAGGTCCAACCCTGCTGGGCTATGAGGTGAGGGTGAGGGGCTCAGCGTACACAGACCCAGGAAAGAATTTTCAGACGAGATGAGGGGAGGGCTGGGCCTAGAAAATTGAACAGAATTCAGATGTACAATTCTGTGGTGGAGGAGTTGGGGGGCGGAAGCAGAGGTAATGGGGTGAGCCGAGGTTTGGAGGGAGAAACAGTGAAGCTGCCTGCGGGCTCAGAGCTTCAGGGCTTACCTGCCAGGCCAAGGAGCTGGACTGCCTGTGGCTGGGGGCCCTTGAGGGGAAAAATGTGGTCAGATCTGGGCTTTGGAAGAGCCTCTGGCTGCAGAGTGAGGGGATGAGCTGGGAGCCAGTGAGCCCTGAAAAAGGGAGGTGAGATCGGGGCTATGGCAGGTGTCCAGGTGAGAGGGGCAGGGACAGCCAGGGGACAGAGAGGCTGAAGTCAAAGATGAGTTTTGAAATCACATGGCCTGCCCCCCTCCCACCTCTCTGACTTTGATCCTTTCAACATCCCCCTCATTCATTCCACTCTTTGCTCTTGCTTTGTTAAAGACACTTTATTGTGACACTTGTGAAAAGGTAAAGACATTATTCAAGACTCTTGCAATAGGGGAGAGGGACTGAGCTCAACTCTGAACACAGCAAAGATGGTTGGGATTTATAGTCAAGGAGCAAAGTGAGGGGTCAGGGGATGGAAAAGCACAAGAGGAGACATCTAGTGTAGGGAGCGCTTGCTAAATGGGCCTAACAAGATTCCTGCTAAAGGCAGGCCAAGGACGAAGATATTGAGGGTAGGAGGATTCTTGCTAGACTAACATACACGTGCACACACAGACACAAACACACACAGGTGTATATATCTACATGAACTCACGCACACACCCACACACATGCACACAATCACGCACACACAGTGTACACGTAGACATCCGTACATGTACATGTGCCCATTGTGCATACACATGCCTCCACACACGTGCACATACATGCACTGACACCCCTACTCTGACCCCCTCTTGTTGAGGTGGGGACTGCATTGCCCTACAGCCAGACTGCCAGGGCTCCTTGGGTGTGAGTGGACTCAGAGCCTGAGCTGGTGACCCCACTGATCCTCTGCTGCCATCTTGTGGCCACTTCCCAGATGGCAGCACGTAGGAGACTATGGCCTTTCCCCAGTTACAGTCCAGGCAAAGGCCCAGGCCCAATCCACAGAGCTCCTGGGAGACTCTTAGTGCCCCCTCCCCCGGAGCCTTGCCTGCCCCAGAGCACTTGGTTTTGCCAAGTGCTGTGGGTGATTAGTGGGGCCTGAAACAGACTGCTGGCCCACCTTTCCCCTCTCCTCTCCATCCATCTCCTCTCACCTCCAGGCCTTCCCAATGCTGTTTCCTCTGCTGGGAGCACTGGCTGCTCCCCATCTCCCAGACTGCTCTGTGGCCCTTTGGGGCAGAGCCTTCACTGTGCTCAGCTCAGTATCTGGAGACCTTATATGGCCTCTGGCACAGGCAGGTGTTCAATGAGTAGAGGAGGGAGGGAGAAGGAAGGAAGCAAGAGAGAGAGGGAGTGGGCAGAGAAGAAAGGAGGGAAGGAGGAGGAAAAGGTCGGCCTGATAAGCTGTCAGGAGAGGGGCGCACCCTGCCTATCCCCGGAGACGACTGATCAAAGTTTTAACAAGGAGGGAGAGAACATAGCATGAGATTTTTCTACCATCTTTTTGTCATGCTCTAAATTATTACTTGCTTACAAACATTTTTATTAGGAAATAGAGGGAGTCTTCATCTCTAAATGCCCCCAAAAGGCAGAAGTTTTGATTAGATGTGATCTACGTCTGTCACCTCCATGTAAGAGAAGGCGGTTTCCTTTTCTTCTGAGGAAGCAGGTCCAGGGAGCTGGGCCAGTGCTGAACCCCATTTTCCCAGCAGCCTAAACTGAAGTGGGGAGAGGCAATCTTCGCAGCTGAAACTTTTCAAACAGTGAGAGAAATCGTATTAGTGGAGGACTGAAACCCTAGTGCTGACGATATTTGATGACTGTTACTATTTTGAGTAGACAATAGAAGGAACTTGGTGGAAAACCCCTTTCAACTCATGTCTGTCTCTCAGAGTTCGGGGTCTTTCTCTCACTGCCTTATAAAGACCTCTTCTCTGATCTTTGGCCAAGAATGAATTTTAACAATGTTATCTGAACACCCATTATGTGCCAATTCCTGTTCCGAGGTGCTGGGATAGAGCCATGAATGGTACAGATGGAATTCCTACCTTCACGGGGCCTACATTATAGCAGGGGAAACAGAGAGTAAACGAGTCAACAGAGATGTGTAAAATCATGCCAGGTGTTGATGGGGACATGAAGGAAAATAAAGCAGGGTAAGGGGACAGAGAGGGGTGAGGGCGCGGTTTTAGGCGGCATGGCTAAGAATGCCCTCTCTGAGGAGGTGACGCCGATGAATCCTCCTAAAACAAGGAGGCAGGGAAGCAGGACCTTTTGCTCTATGCCCTTAACCAGATCTTCTAATTTTGTTAATTCTTAAAAATGAGACAAGTGATGTAAGTTTATTGTCGACAATTTTGAAAGGTGCCCATAATCGCTTTATCTGCAGGTTTACACATGCAGTGGGGACTCCTCCTGGTGTCTACACTTGTTATAGTTTAAGACGGAATCACCTTGACTTTGGGAAATGTAGGTACTTGGAATTACTGTGTGAGTGTCATTTGGGGGCCTTGGGCCCACCACGCCCTGGTTTCCTGTCTAATCCAGGTTTCCTGCAGTCACCTGTGTTACCTGGCCCCCGTGGGACTGTGAGTTTGTGATTCCTGTTAAGTGCTGGCCCTTCCACAAGAGGTGGGATAAGGGAAGCGGCAGACACAGGCTATGGGCCTACGTCCCAGCCACATGTAAGAGGTGGCCATGTGGATGGCACTGACTGTGGCCACTTCAATCCTTTAACAAGTCATAGAGATGGCCAGGCAGTTCCCGCAATAGAGAAACTGGATCACTCGCAGATCAATGCATGAAGAAGTGTTTGGACTCACTTGAAGTCTAAGAAGTGCATGTTAAAACACTACTCAACGGATGAGAAAAATAGCAAGTTGGATGGTACCAAGTGCAGGAGCAAATGTGGGAAACAGCCATTATGCACCAGCAATGACGGGGTGGGGCGGGGCGGGGCGTAGAAACAAATACCTATAGTATGGGTCTCTTTTTATTGGGTTGGTGGTCTAGTCCTTCAGTCCTTCGGCAGGAGGGCACATTGATATTCGCAGATACTAGTCAAATTTCCCATTTCTAGCAATTTTTTGACAGTATCCTTGTGCTGTCGTCTCACTTACATTGCCTGCTTCTCTGTCATTCTGAGCAATGTTGGGTGTCAGAATTGTCGCTCCTACGGGCACTGCCATGGGCATTGTGTTGTACCTCCCTCCGTCACCCCCCAGGACTCGTCCTCTCTGAAGCGATGCATCATTATCAACATTTTCCTCTTTCTTCAACTCTTGTGCAACGTTCAAAAGTTAGAGGGGACAGCTACCAGAGTCCTGGTTGGCACAGGCCCTGAGTCAGGGGATAGACACTGGGAAAGCTTGAAGTGTCTTCCTGTTTTTTTCTCATCCAGATGGTTCTCTACGCTAAGAACCTATAAAGTGGTCTTTAAAAAACCGGAACTGAATCACGTGACTCCCTTCTTAAAGTAATTGACCCATTCCCCATCCCCCATTGCTGTTAGAGTCTGGATCCCTTAATATGCTTTGCACCTATCTCATCATGCCCTCCTCTCCAGCCTAGTTCCCTGCACTGCCCCTGAACTTTATGTGGCTTCCCGAATGCTCACGCTCTCCACAAACCTCTGTGCCTTTACACAAGCTACTCCCTCGGGCAGCAATGGCCTGTCCCTTCCCAAGCCGATCTACCTGGAAAAGACTAGTGAGACAGGGCTCAGGTGGGTCTCCTCTAGAAACTGTCTCTGATGTCCCTGAGCGCATGAGTTTCCGCACCCCCAGTCTGTGCTGCATTCGTTATCCATTCATTCCCTACACAGCTCCTAGATCCGATTTCATTCCAGACACTCGGGCATCCCTTCTTCCACAGTACTGTGATGTGCAGGTCTTAGTCACTGTGTCTCCAGGGCCCAGTAGTAGGTACCCATTCAATGCTGATAACACTGAACAAAGAGGTCCACACTAGCATCGCAAACCTGAGTGGTGCTGCCACACTATACAGGGTCGTCTTGAGACCCAATCCTAACAGTTGGCGGTGCTGGGCTTCTGGGAAAGGTGGTCAGAAGAGCCCACAGTCTCCAGCAAGGCAGCCCCGAATGTCCTGGCATTCTGACCAAGGCCAGCTCTGCCCTTGGCCTGCCACTGGACCACACATCTTGTGTAGTTCAATTTTGTTAAGAACATTTTACAATCCAGGAAAGCACTTGAGGGCAAAGGAAAGGGAGGGGCCTTCTTTTAGTTGAGGTAAAGGTGTGCAGTGGTGACAACAGAAGGCTCAGACTGAGCCTTCAAGAGCTGTGTTTAGAAAATGCAAGGGCGGAACTCACATCATACAACTAGACATTTATTAAACTATCCTTTTATTTTAGCATGAAAAAAACTCCAGGTTGCGTAAATTGCTTTAGAAATCTGAAAAGATCTATGCATAATCTATCTTTCCAAAGACAGAAACTCAATCCCCCTCTGCTCATGGGAACAGAATGTAAAACTAATCATTGGTGTTAGGGTCTGAATGCTACCTCAATGGGGAGGAGGTGGGGAGCAGGAGGCAATACCAGCCTCGCAAGGTAAGGTGGGCAGAAATTAGCATCCCATACTGCCCGCTGTGGAACTGTCACTTAACCAGGTTAAAAAAAGCTATTTCCAAGCAGGCTCCTCTGACGGCCTTGGAGCTGATGTGGAAGCCGCCAAATGTGTGTATTTGTGGAGTTGTAAGTAGGTCAGATATTTCTGTCGCTAATTATTACTTGTAAAAAAATATGTCGTGAGCTTGCCGCAGGGAGAGTATCGGAAGCAGCATTGATCTTTGGAAACTCCAGCCAGATTTATCCATGCAAGGCTGGAATCCCGGGGACTGTCAAAAGAGGAAAAGATGTCCTACATCCAGGTCCACATGGGGCAGTGGTGGGAAATCCAGCAGGAGGTCGGAAAACCTGGATTCCAGCCCTTAGTTTTCATTTCCCTCTTCTGAGTTTCAGTTTTCTCATTGAGCTGGGTTTTATATTCAATACAAAGGTTCTGATGCTATGACCTCCTCCTGGAAGGTCATTTTCTAGGGACCTGGAATTTCCCGTCTGATTTAGGGATATGTTTTCCTGTTCTGGAGTTATAGGCAAGAAATTGGTTCAGAAGTAAGGTTTAAAAAAGCCCCTAAGTCTTTGACTAATAATGAAGTTTTACTGCTCCTGGATCAGACCCACGTGCCTAAATATTTGCTGAGTGTTGAATATGTGTTGGACATTGTGGCAGTCATGTTAGATGCACTAATGAATATGACTCTGCCCACTTCTTTGTATATCTAGGATTGGTGGCCACTTATTACCAAGTTTCAGAGTGTGAGACAATTGCCAAAGTTACACAGCTAGTAAGCAGCAGAGCTGGGATTGGAATTCAGCTTCTTGCCCCAGTGTCCTAAACCAGCCCTCATAGCTGTGCTTGAGCAAGCAGTTAGGAAGACGAAGATGCCTCCTCCCCTTCTCCTAAGTGTGCAGTCTGGATACCAGGGCAAGACAGTGCTTCTAATTAGTTTTATTTTACAGGCTCTGAGACTTGTCGATGCTTTATGCAAAATTATGCAGAATATGCAAATCCAGGCTGGCTCTGTTTATGTTGTAACCAGTACAGCACCTGTGATTCTCTGATCTGAAAAGTTCTACCTGCAGAGCTTCCTGGTGGCATGGGCAGCAGGACGGGTTCTGGGGTGCTTTCCACAATGTCACACCTGCTTATAAGTCCCCTCTAAGAGTTGTGCCCAGGACTAGGAATATAAATGCCCCTGCTACATGGACAGTATTAGCCCCAGATATCTGAGCAAGGATGAATTTAGTTTATCTGCAGAATTGTTGGTTCTGTTTTTGAAGCAGCTGGCCCTCCGTTCCTTCACCTTCAAAATGGGTGAGTTGAGTTTTAAGGTCCTGTGATAACCCTGAATATTCAGAATCCCGTATTGAGGTTTCTAGAAAGTACAAGTCTCTGTCTTTTTCTTCAGTGCTCTGCGTATGATGCCCTTACCCCCTACCGCTCTCCAGCACTTACTCCCACCGTCCCTTGTTTGTACTTCTCCCAGTAAACTATTTGGTCCTCCGACACCCGTCCTGCCTTTTCTTGCCTCCCATGCTTTGTACATGCCATTTCTACACACTGGGATGTCTTTCCCTCTCTCTTCCATTCATCTAACGCCTTCTTTTCCTTCATGGGCCACTTAGTCATCACTTACTCCTGCCCCCTACGTCAGGCAAGACCAGCCATCCTCCATCTTCAGCCCTTTTGATGGCTCTTACTAACTTTTACTTGTCTACCTTCTCCAGAAGGTGGGTAAGCCCACTAGAGACAGACCCCTCACCCCAAGCAGGACTGTCAAAGTGTGAATCAACATTTAAGGAATTAACAAGTCAAAGAATAAATGCACCCACCCATTTTAGTTTAGAATTGTCCAAAGGAAGCAGTTGCAATGAACCTCTCACCCAGCTCATGACTTTAGACTAAAAATAGGTAAAGGGACAGCAGGCTCCTGTAACTCCCTAATATGAATTTTAATTTTTAATAACTCGAGAAATCAGTGAACTATACCTATGGGAAAATGATGAGGAATCAGCCACATAAATTAATGGAAAATATGTGTTCACATTATCTAACTATATTAAGTGTGAATAATAATTAATTATAGATTCCACATGCGGTCTTGTCTTAGAGAATTCAATGTGAAGGAATTTAAAGCGTCACTCATCACCCTCCCTGTGCTCCACCCCAGGCCATAACATAAAAAGCAATGACCAAAGAATTTTCCATAATTTATAAAAATCATCATCTTAGAGGAAAAATAACTCTCATTAGGAGCATAACAACTTGGAAAAAGAAGCTGTGCCCAAGCGTGTTTGTTATAATCATCTGACCCACCCTCCCCTTTCTTCCCTGCAACTATTCATTCTTCCATTCACTCACTGTACTCTGTGGTGTATGGAGAAGTGGTCTAGCAATGGCTATGAACTTGAACTCTAGAGTCAGATTGTTTGAGTTCAAAGCCATGCTCATCCATTCTGCAGCTATGTGGACTTAGGCAAGTCCCATAACCTCTCTGTGTCCCAGTTTCCCTATCTATAAAAACGTAGGTAATAATAGTACCTATTGCATAGGGTTGGTATAGGGGTGGGATGTAAATAAGCCAACACACATGAAGTGCTTAGCAGGGAGCCTAAGCATGCAGTAAAAGCTAACTCTAGTTGTGGATCTGACCTTGTTCTGGGTACCACTTAAGATGAACCAAGTTTCTGTCCTTGAAGAGTTTGCTGACTGGTGAGGGAAACAGACTATAAATAAGCAAGCTCATTTCAATTACAAATTGTGTGTGTTATATATGGAAGTGAGTACAGTACCGTGATAAGGAATGATGGAGGCTTCTTCCATAGGGGGCAGGGGGACTTCTGTGAGGAGGTGATGGTTCAGTCAAGATCTTAAGGGTAAGAAAGAGCTAATAAAGTGAAGAATGGGGCTGAAGTTTCCAGGTCTTGGCTTGTGTGCAATACTTTTCCTGGTTAGCCCTTTTCCTGTTTCCATTTTTGAAATGTGGGCCTGTTGTATCAGCTATTAAGGTAAACTGTAGAACCACAGTGATAAAAACAGTGCAGTTAAAGGATATGGGAAAGTCAGTAGACAGTGGCACGGATTTACTTGATAATAGTTTATGGTACAGAGATGCCACAAGATAATGGGGAAAGGACAGATCCGTTAGTCTGTGGAGAACTGGCTTGCTATAGGGAGAAAAACAAAGCTAAATCTGCCTTACCCCGCACCAAAGCTGGGCTCCAGATAGATTAAAGAAGGGAGTGGAAAAACATTGGGGATAATAGGTTTATGACTTGAGGGGTTAGAGTGGGAAAAGATTTCCCAGCTAAGAACAAAAAGGCACAAAAATCAGGCAAAACACTGTTAGATTTGACTGCATCAAAATTAAGGACTTCTGGGGGCAGCCGGTTTGCTCAGTGGTTAGAGCACAGTGCTCGTAACACCAAGGTTGCCAGTTCGATTCCCACATGGGCCAGTGAGCTGCGCCCTGCACAGCTAGATTGAAAACAATGACTTGACTTGGAGCTGATGGGTCCTGGAAAAACACAGTCCCCCAATTAAAAAAAAAAAGTTAAGGACTTCTGTTCAGCAGAGGAGAACAAAGGCTGAATAGACAAACAGATGCCACACTGAGAGAAGACTGATTGCGTCTAAAACAGGAAGGGGTTTTTATCTATAATATACAAAGGACCCCTTCTGATCAGTAAGGGGGAAAACCCCCAGTAAATTCAATACGGACGGTCATAGGATATGATGAGGGAGTTCACAGAAGAAGATCAAATGCCCAACAAGCTCATGAAGAGATGCACAGATGCACTAAAATCTAAGATATGCAAATAAAAACTACACATGGAAACCTTCTTCTGAACCTCAGAAGGGTGACACTTGGAAAGGTAGCAACCCCACGGATGCAAGGAGAAGGGAACGCTTGCTTACGCCCTGCAGTTGGGAGCCATGCTCAGGAACCTTAAGGATGGTGTGACAACAGCATTTGGCTGAGGGGTAAAGGTGGTGCTGAAAGGCAGTCGCTGCCTGACAAGCCATGGCGCCGGCCCAGGGCTGCCTGTGCCTGGAGGAAGGGAACCCCTTCTCAGCACACAAATCACTACCTGGCAGCCTAGCCAGGGGTTCGTGGGGCAGCATCTGTCTGGAGGCGGTGCCTTTTGCTGATTTTCACAGAGGTTTCATTTGGGTGACATATAGGGCCCTGGCCTTTGGAAAACCATTTGCCCACAGTTAAGGATGTCAAGTTAAGTACTTATCCATGGCCCAGCAAGACCACTCCTGGCCTTCTATTTCAGAGACATCTCATAGGACAAAAGGAACAAACCCCCATGAAGCTGCCACGGCAACAGAGTTTGGAAGGTCAGGAGCTTGGAGGCCACCCATGTGTCCTTCACTGGGGAAATGGATGAGAAAGATATGCTGGGTTCTCACCACGGAATATTGTGCACAGGGAGAAGTAACTATTACACACAACTGAACACACCTTGCTGCTGAGTGGGGGTGAAGAAAAGAACCAGACTGAGAGCTACAGCATGAATCAGTCGTGTTAATGAAAAGCATATCCAGACACAGAACACGTGACACGGGTCTATCAGTATTCACGCATATTTAAGAACAGAAATCAACTACATCAGTGAGGATGTCTGTGGGGGGAAGGGAATGGTGGTGGGAATCAGAGGTGAAGGAGAAAGCAAACTGAAAAACAAAAAGCAAACCTACGAGGAGGGTCCCGCACAGTCAGCAGTGTGATTGTGCCGGGAGCGAGCAGACGAACACCTTTGCTCTCTGAGAAAAGTAGAAAGATAGCAAAACCAAAACAAAAGCCAAATCCTCCCTGTCATCCAAGGCTAAACTCACACCTTTCTCCTGCAAGGGGCTGGATGCCATTTCTTTTCTCCTCCGAGTGCCCCTGGCACGTGCTCTGCCCTCGTTGGGGAATAGCGAGCTGCTTGAAGATGGAAAATCATTTATTTGTCATCTATCTTTTTTACCAGTTGCAAACAGCAGGCCCTAGGAAGAGCTTGCTGGATTGATTTTCTATTTCCTTGCACTTCAGAGCAGCATGACTCCACCATACATCGGTAAGTATGCCAACGACAGTCAAAGGGGAAAGTGGTGTGGCCTCAGTGGCACGGATTGTGGTCGCCTATCTGTCGCCAATCTGACGGGTGACCATAGGCAAATGAGTTTTCCTGTCTGGGACTCAGTTTCCCACGGGCAGCTCCTCAGTAGCAGAAATAGGCTGGTTTTCCCCTAAACCGTTTTGCTTTCCTCCTGGGCTCATACAGTTGGTCTGCATTTTCCATGCTCCTCGCAGCTAGTGCTGCCATGCCACTGGGCTCTGGCCAATAGAATGTGGGTGGAAGTGAAATACTCCCCTTAGAGGCCTGTATTCCATGGGAACCTCCCCACGTGACCCTCCGTGTCCTTACATCATGTGCCGGCCAGATGCAGGGGATCCCACAAGTGAGAAGGAGCCTGGGTCCCTGAGTCACCACTGGGAGGAGAGCCAGCCACCCAGGAGAGCTTTATAACCAGGAAAACCCCTGTCGTATAGTTTCATGAGCAAACTAAACTTTTACTCTGTGTTCCTTTGGAATTTTAGGGTTGTTTGTTCTACCAGGTGTCCTCCCGACTTATCCATTTTCTTTTGGCCTAAGTCAGATGTCACCAGAGAATTCCTTAATTTGTGTAATGCGTCTCCATTTTCCCAATTGACATTTTGTAATCCACCTCCTTTATTTTACTCAAAAGTAGCTGAATAGCCTGAAATAGCAATTGAGTCTCCAAAAAGAGCCAGTCTCAGTGCTGGGGTCCCCCCTGCATCTGCTCCCTATAATATATCCACTATCCTGGAACCAAAGAGCTGTCTGGAAAACGCAAGTCTGATAGTGTCTTTTCCTCCAACATGCTTTCATGGTCCCCCATCGTCTTCATGATGAAGCCAAAGAGCTCAGGCTTATAAGTGCCCTGCAAGCACTGGCCCCTGTTTATTTCCCCTGCCTCTTCTCTCCGTTGATTCTATGGTTCCGCTGAGATAAGCAGTTCATCCAATATACCAACCACAGAGCCTTTACACATGCTGCTCGCTTGGCCCGGGAAGCTCTTCCCTCCCTCCTCCTCATCATGGGCAGCTGGGCTTCCAAGTCACTTTCCCTTAGCGGGGTCTGGACACCTTGACCACTCCCTGCAGCTATGTACTTGTCCCACTGATGTGCTCAGCTTCACAACATTCATCTCAGTTGTAATTTCTTGTTCATTCTAAGTATCCCCAACTGAACTGTCAGTGTCCCGATGGAAGGACAAGCCTGTCTGGCGTCTGGCTGGTCCTGCCTCACTGACAGCGCTCATAAGTAGAAGTGGAACTGATGCATCCATAAATGAACAAATAATGAGGGAACGAATGAGTTTGCATCTTTGGAGACGAGGTCATTTCCTGTGTCATTCTGAGGAGACACATGTATTTCTTGGAAGGAATAATGTCTCTCAAAGGAATGAAAAAGTCATTCTGTGATGCGTCAGGCCCTTGCGGGTGATGGCATTAGGTCTGTGGCTTTCCAGAGTGAATCCAAAAAGCCACAGCTCACCATCCATGGAGATAGATCTGATAACGGGCACCAGTGTGGGCCACCAAATTCTGGAATTCAGTCCAAATGCCAAGAATTATTAAGATACAAAAATAAACCCTGAATGCCAGGCTGGAAGGTATGATTAGTGTTTATGATGCAAATAAGCTGGGAGGGGAAATCATTCGCACCAAATCATGCCTTTTCATATACACAAACTCATCTCCATGGCAATTGTTTTCTCCCCAAGTTCCGTTGAAGCAGCCATTTGTGTCTCTTGATTTCCACACAAGGCTGACCTTGTTAGGTCCTGTTAGATAGAAACAAGACAAATGCTCCAACAACACAGGCTTCTGTGCCCAGTTTCCCTCTGACTAATTACAACATGCCTGAGATGCCCCTTCAGGTGGATTAAAATGAGAGGCCTGATGGTTAATTTAAATAACAAATAGTGTCAGCTTGGCCATCTGCTGATGGCTGCCAACCCCTGGCTGTGTTCTCTCAGCCTTGCAAGATTATAAAAGGCCAGGCTGACAGACCCCAAGACTCCCCAGAATGCCAGTGCCCAGTCCAATAAGGACTGGACCTTTATGGTGACACTGAAATTTCTTAAAGGTGATAAAAGCCTGCAGGGCCAGACCCTCTTGCACAGTACTCCCCTAAGCCTGGCACTTTAATTGATTTCATCCTTTTCCACCCCCATTAAAGGAAACCTGTGTGCCCTGATCTAGTATTGCTATTTTATTAATGATTGGCATAAATAGTACCTTCCAATTACACAGAATTTTGAATTTTTTTTCACCAAAGCATTTATTTGTTTGGTTATTTCACTCTCTTGTCTTTTCAAACTATCCTTTCCGTTCATCTAAGATTTCAGCTGGGTCACTGTCTGGGGTAGTGAGAGGGAGAGGTGCATGGCTCCTTCTTCCAGAGACTGGGTACTGATCCAGCTGAGGTGTGGCTGGGCCCAGCCAGACCTAGGCTGTTGGCTCATAGGCTGTTAGTGCTGGAAAAGCCTTATTAATGGCAGGGACAGAGACCAGGAGTGGGACACCATGGCACGGTAGTGGGATAGAGGTGGATTTGGGCCCTTAGTTGCTACCTACATCTCCAGGGCTCCATTGCTGCACCCCAGCCACAAACCAGGGCAGGCCTCCTCCTGGCAAGATGGAAAACCTATGCCATCATCCTCTCCATCTATGAACTGCCAGTCCTATTGGCCTCTTTGGCTCCATTCCTATTGTTGTCTCCACTGGACCATCACAGCAGCTCCTCAACTGGTCTCCTGATGGGGTAGAATCTGGTCCACCTGGCCTTCTTCCAGCAGCCCCCAACCCCTTTCTTTAGGGAACTGCCCCTTCCTCACTTGATATAGTTCAGATGGGGCATCTCCAAACGTTAGGGTTTCACTGGTCTGCGGGATGGCTTGAGCAGTGGGATTTTTAAGACTGCCCAAGGTGATTCTAGAATGTAGTCATGTTTGAAAACCCCTGCCTCCTTCCCCTGCCCCAAGGATGGGCAGATGAAACCAAAGTGGGCCAATTAGTCCTTCCCTGGAATTTCACTGTAGCTACCACGTTTCCCCGGAAATAAGACCTAACTGGAAAATAAACCCTACCGTGATTTTTCAGGATGACATGCCCTGAACATAAGCCCTAATGCATCGTTTGGAGCAAAACTTAATATAAAACCTGGTCTTATTTTTTGGGAAACACGGTAGAAGTTCTCTCTTTACAGGCTGTTAGCAGGAATTATATCAATCTGTTTGTACTTGGCCCCTCACTCACCGCCTACACGCCTCTCCTGCGCCTTCTTACATGTGCTTCCCTGCGCTACTGGCTCACACGTAGCCCTCAGAATCGCTGGGCCGCTCCCTGGATGTGCATCTGTGTGGATGGTACTTCTTTCTCATGAAGCCCCACTTAACGTCAAAGAACCAAGCAGGCGTGATTTACCCCGGGAGACTGCCATGGCTCCCCGTGGGCTGAGTTTCAGGTCTGCGCCCCTGGAGTGCCACAGCCCTGTGTACTCCACGAAGGACCTCATCACCATTCACACCTGTGTTCCCGCAGACTGTGGGCTTCTCTGAGGCAGGGACTTCATCTTGTTCTGGGCCACCCCCTATGGTCAGCTTGCAGCTGGCACAGGGTGGGGTCTGATGAATCCCTGTTTGTAAGTGAGTTGTATTTAGCTCCCAGGAGCGTGGGGGAATCGCCCAGCCATGGAGCTGGGGCTCATTCTGTTTCTACTGAGTGCTCATAAGAGGGCAGGAAAAGATGAGGATGTGAGATGTGGAAGCTGAGGCCATATTCGTGGTCACCCAGGCAGAGCTGGCTCTGGAGCCACAGTCTCCTGGCTCACTGCTCATGGCTTTTGTACACCCTTTTCCTTTGATCTCATATTTTCTTTCTTTTTCTTTCTTTCCTTCCTTCCTTGCAGGACAAACCTGGCTTTAGAGTGCCTAAGATTTGGGAGGGGGCTATAAGGAACTCAGATGCTTGAGGTGAAGAGAGCTGGGGGCCCCCATGCTCTCCATGGGGCCTCCCAGGCTGGCGTCTTGCAGAGACGTCACACCGCTGACCACATTGGTTATGCTGTGACCTTTCCCCAAGCCCAGCCCCACTGATATGAGCAGCTGTGCCTGTCCCTTGGGAAAAGAGGCAAACTGGGACATGGGAAGATGGACGAGACTGTTGGGGAAAGGCCACTTTAGGAAAGTGTGGCCCACATCTCGGTGCCTGGGGACATTGATTAGACCCACAGTGTGTCCTCTGTGCATGCCTCTGATGTCCCCCACTCTGTTCCCTCAAGTATGAGGACCATATTTAGTGTTCAGAATCTTCTAAGCTTGCAATGTCCAGAGGTGTTGCTCACGCAGTGACCAGACCAGCAGGCTAGGTGTTGAAGCACAGAGAGGGAAACTGATGTACACAGATGTAAAATACCTGCAAGACGTCGTCAGTTGAGACATCACTTGGTGGAGCTGGGGTTTGCACCCAGGACTACCTATCCCCTCAAAATACCCATGCCCTTCACGAAGAAGGGATTGTCTTTAGGAGACTGAAAGTAGGAACAAGGATTCCAGCTCTGAGAACCTCAGATGGTTTGGAGAAATAAATAAGACACTATTTGTCAGAGGATGTTGAGAACAGTAAAGTGAGGAGGCACAGCCTTCATTTTATGTCTCAGGCCTTGTTCAGGCCCTGAAGCATTATTGTGATAATAAACATTACACTTTGCTAACAAGGAAACTGAGGCTCATGGGGGTCAAACCACTTGCCCAGGGTCACTTGCAAGCAATGGCAGAACTGGCTAGAGACCTGAGTTTGAGCCGAAAGCTGAGTTCTTTCCATAGCCTCTCCTGGCCTGCCACACTACACAGAGACATCAAGTTGTCAGCAATTACTGCATATCGTCTATAAACCAATCATTTAAGAATATAGAGTGTCTTTCTTATCAACTTGAAGTGGGTGGTCCTGACCTCCGTGAGGGCTTGGCATCCTTCCTTTTCTGGAATTTCCCCCTTCTCCCTTCCTCTTGTACTTGCTTCCGGAAAACACTAAGATCCTTATAATGAAATAAAACTGACTTCACCACCACCAACAGCTCCTTCAACCGGCTTCTTTCTCCTCTAAATATTTCTTTAGTGTTGTATCTTTGATTTCAAGACATTTTAACAACAACCCTACATGATCTTAACATTTTCCCTGAACTAGAAAAATAAAAAATAAAACACTCTACTGGGAAGAAAAGGAAAATTGTATGTTCTTTTGTTTACACGAGTGTGCAGAAAATCATTACAGATCTCCATGCAGCCCTGGTGATTTTCCATTGTGATATGGAAAGAGAAATGGATAAACTGGAGTTTGCAACCAATCTAGAGGGATTTCTTTTCTATTTGAGTGACCCCTGAAAGGCTTCTGAGCACAGAGCTATTTTTGAAAGAGAAAAGGAAACACAGAGGGGTGGCACCGTTAGCAATAGTTCACCCAGATGCTAACTTATTCTGATGTTTGCTTGTTTTTATTTTTATTTAATCTGATGCTTTGATGCAATTATTGGCATTTTGTTCTTGACCTTCAACCAGTATAATTCATTTTGGGCATGCCAAGAGAGGCAATAGATTATCAGTGACCAAGACGCAGCGTATTTTCTTAAATTATGATCCAGCCATGTTCATTGATGTGATGCTGAGTGAGGTCCATCTGGGGGGAGGGGGAAGTGGCACTGCTTTGATCTTTCTTAATTCTCTCTGATCATAATTTACCCCTAGGCTGCCTGGAATAGGGGCCTGTTTCCTCTCACCCAAGGCTTCTGCCAAAAGGCCTTTATGTTTGAGAAGGACTTTAGCCACGTCCTGACCCATAAATTCTGGATGCGAGATATACAGAATGAAGAATTGCTTTCCTAAAATTCTGAGCTATGTAAATTCTAGGAATGGCAGACTGAGCACTGGATTGGGAGTCAGTATAATTGTCCCATAAATCCCAGGAAGAAAGTTATTACCTCCATTTCTGGATGAGGGAACTGAGACGTGGAGAGTGGTCCAAGCTGGCAAGCGAGTAGTAGAGCCTTGGATTCAAGTGCAAGCTCCTCCTTGCAGAGTCTAGGATCTTAAGGACTAAGCGCAGTACATCTCCAGATCTGCTGTGTGACCTCAGGTCAATTCTCTTCCTTCTCTGGGCCCTGGTTTCCTCCTCTCTAAAACAAGGGGCCTTGGCTGGATGATTTCTAGGGCCCTTTTTAGCATTGACTACATATAAAATTTCATGATCTTCCCAAAAACCCAGCGGACATTCAGACTTTAACAGGGGATTGTGGGCAAGTTTCTTCTCCAGTGTATGAAGAAAAAGAATTTAGTATGGTTGGAGAAAAGTAGTGTTTAGTAAGGAAATGCTCTGTGTGCTATGTGTTTTCACATACACTGTATTTCCATTCAATCTTCACCATAATTTAATGAGGTAGGTACTATTATCATGCCCATTTTACAGATGTGAAAAATGAGGTTCAGAGAGGGGATGTGCCTTGTCTAAAATCACACACCTGGCGAGTGGTAAAGCCAGGATTAGTCTCCAGGTTCCCACCGTACCCTGTTCTTCTCCCATCAGAGTGTTTTGTAACCATCTGATTATCTAATTGTGTTTAGTTTAGACTATGAGTTCTAAGTGGCAAGGACCGTGTTTTAGTCTTCTCTGGCCTAAAACAGATGGTCAATAAACATTGTTGAATGAATAAATAAACCCAACACTCCAGAGCTCATTCTATCCACTGAGTGAACTGCACAAGAGTCTTAGTCAGAAGGAAAGCAACAGGTGAGGGAGAGGAGCTCAGAAAGAGTCTTCACTTACATGGTGAACGATTTGGCCCCCAAACTCAGATGCCCACCCTCCTTCACAAGCTCAGAATTGAGCTCAGATTGACAAAATGTTTTGCCGCCATGCTTCTGTTCTTTCTAAATAAACACCTACTGAACCAGTAGGACTGTAACCTCATTCCTTTCTCCTGCTGGTTGTGATGTAGTTAGAAAGCTTACTTTTGAGTTTTACTTTCTCCTTTGTGCTTTTTGGCATTTTCAAAATTTCACATCATGATTATTTAAAAGCAAAATAAATACTTAATTTTTTAAAGGTAGAATCAATAATGAGATGGAAATTCATCTTACAACTCTTTGGAAGACAGTAGGTGGTGATTTGGGATAGCATATTCAGGTGGCACCAAATTAAAGAGTACTTAAAAAAAAGAAAAGTCAACAAAAGCAAAGCAGAATTCCACCTGGCAGAAGACAGAAAATGTTGGAAAACCTGCCGCTACCGCTGATGCCCACAAGAGGGCGCCTCAGGGTTATCAGGACGCAAAACCCAAGCCCAGTTCCACCCCAGCAGCTGTAAAGGACCAAAGAGCTGGTTTTGGAATATTAGGGATTACTCCGCCTCTTCAGCCCTTTACAATGTACGTTAGGTTCTTTCTCCTCCCCATGTCGTTTCAGCCTCACCAAGCCAGTTCTCCCAGAGGTTTCCACTCTGGGGGCATTTGTGGTTCTCTCTTTGCCTAGTGGGGCAGGACTGGTAGTGTGTGTGTGTGTGAGAGAGAGAGAGAGAGAGAGAGAGAGAGAGAGAGAGAGAGAAAACCAGGGCAAGCAGAGATGTAAACAGTCTGCCACAAGCTGTACAGTTGGCTGTTCATCTGGGAATTCATTCATCGAGATGTGGCACTCCCCCCAATAACACTCCCCTTTTCAAAACTTTGGGTCCATGACAACCATATTAAAAACATTTCTCACCAACCTTGTCAAATCAAGCAGATTTTTCAGAGTAGAGGACGGAAAAACAATGACCACACAGCCTTGCCCCATTTCTTCTGAAGAGGACAGTCACAGGATGCAGTGATGTGGAAAAGCAGAGAGCACATCTTTTCTCTACAACACTGAGAAGGGAGAGAAGGGAGTCAGCCTGGCTGAAACCCAGTGTGGGCACTTTGTACATGTTGTCTCTTTTAGGGCCCACAACACTCCTAGGACAGAGGTACCATTCTCCCTATTTACAGATGGGAAAACTGAGGCTCAGAGATGTTAAGCCATTTTCCCAACATCACCCCATCTCGCAGCTCTTCAGGGACACACAGAAGCAAAATTTTAACTCTGGAAGGGCCTAGGACCCCTCTTGTCCCACCACTGCTTCTACTGAGGCAGAGACAGGCCTGCGAGTGACTTTCCAGAGAAGGGGTAAAAAGCAGGGATGGGTTAGGGTTTCAGCTCCTGACTCAGGAGGCCAAGTTACCCACTCCAGAATTCTACCTGGCTGTGGGGAGGCCCATCTCTAGTTCAAGGGTTCTGTGAGCCAATGCATGAAATCTTTTGTTTTTCCCCATTAATGCATTCTGTACTTACACTTCTTACTATAATTACTCTGCAGTAATTAACAAGGGAAAATAACACATCTGGGTCTACATTGCAACTCCAAACAGACGTACAAGATGCAGAGGCACATTATTTGATAAATGTGTATTGAACACCTACTATGCAGTGGTCTGTTGAGGTACTGGGGGTCCAACCATGAGCCAACAGGGCAAGGTCCCTGGTGGAGGGTTAGGGGGTGGCACATAGACAGTGCATACATGAACACTTCAAAGATGTAAGTTAATGATAACTGTGGTGAAGACAATAAAACAGGGTGACATGTGGCCAGGACGGCCTCTCCTGAAAGTGACATTTGAGCGGGGGGCCTGTTGAGATGCAGGGAAAAGCATACCAGGCTGGGGAAGAGCAAGAGCCAATGCCCTGGGGGGTGAGGGGAGGGATGAGTTTATCGTGTTTTGAGAAGGCCTAAAGGGTGGGTGGGAGAGGGGCCAGAGAAGGGCGTGCCAAGACCCTGAGGGCTCTGGAAGCGCCAGAAGGCAGTTGGATGATACGCAAAGCACAGTGGGAAAACTGGTGGGGGCCTTCCAACAGGGTCACCTGGCAGAATCTGATTTTGTATATTGCCAGTGGGCCCCGGGCTGCACTTTCATCTGTGTGGAGAATACTCTGTATGGGGGAAGACAGAGTGGACGGGGGAAGACGGTTGCAGAGAGAAGCGACTGGGGCTTTGACAGGGTGGAGTGGGGATGATGAATTCAGTGCGTCTTGTAGTTAAAGTCCGTGGATCCATTGATGGATTGAATGTGGAGGTGAGATAAAGAGAAGAACCGAGGGATGTTTCATTACGAGTGTGATTGCACTATAGCTATAAGTCCCAGCCACCCGGGAATTCGTACGTTCATTCATGTACTTATTCAACTATTTGACAAAGCCTGAGGGCCCCGTGCTGGGCACTGGGCATTGAGCAGTGAGCAAACTCCATAGACATGACAGATATGAAATGACATTCTAGAGTAAGGGCAGGCTGGACGATCCAGGGGGTACTGAACTGCTGGGGTGGGGTAGCAGCCAGGGAAGCTTTTGTGACAGCGCCACTGGGATCTGAACAAAGGGCAGGCTTCAACCAGGGGAAAGGGAAGAAAGAAGCAGTGCTTCAGGCAGAGGGAACAGCATGTGTGGAGGTGCTGAGACCAGAGGAAGCAGGGGGTGTTGAAGGGAGGCTCTATGTCTAGAGTGGAGGGAACAAGTGGGGGGTGAGCGTGTGGCCTGTGGGGGAGGCTGGGGCTGCCTGCACCCCATGGGCACAAAAGGCATCAGCATGCATCCTGGAGCGATGGGAAGCAACTCACAGGGCTCAAACCGAGGAGGGTCCAGGACAGACCCAGATCCCTCATGTCTCATATCCCTCTGGTTGCCAGGTGGAGGCTGGACCGGATGTGGCTGTGGAGACAGAAAGCAGGGGACAGACTGGAGATATGATTCTGGGTGCATACAACACGATTTGGTGACGGTTTGGCTGTGAAGGAGAAAGGAGGAGTGGAGAGTGAGTCCCCCAGTTCTTGCCTGAGCAAGTGGACAGTTGGAGAAATCATTTACGGAGAAAGGGAAGACTCTGGATTTGGAGGAAATGATTAAGGATGCAAAATTTAATGGCCATTTTGAGCAGAGATAGATAAATGATAGATAGATATTCAACCTCCAAGACCATGCAGGAAACAAGGAGCTGCAAATCCCATGGGTGCTGGGTTCCCTGGAGAAAGCTTTAGTTTTGATTCTAGAAAAATAAGGTGCTGTGATATCTCTTGCACTTGGAGTGTCTAGAGTGAAAATCACATCCACCACGTACCTGTGCATTCAGAGAAAACTCTGGAAGGCTCCACGCCAAAGCCTTAGTGCTCTTTATTGATGGGTACTGACGGTGTGGGGGATTTTTTTTCTCTTCCTTTCGGTCTTTTGGTGAGTTTACATTCTACATTAAACATGGATTACTTGTATAATACTATATTCTAAGAAATTTAAAAGAAAACCCCTTGCTAGGAGGAGAGTGGCCCAATGACGAGCAAGTTTTCTTCTTTATTTACTCCCCTCTTCTCTCTTGCCTCCTCCTCCCTCCCATCCTTGCAAAGGGGCCCACAGGAAGCCCCCGCCCTGTGGGCCTGGGAGCTGGGCTGCTTAGGAGAGAAAAAATGGTTCTGACGCCATGGAGGCTCCGGCACTGCAGAGTCTGGGGCCTGGTTTGAAAGAGAGGGAGGGGTGGAGAGCAAGTCCCATACTTGCCAGCCCCTGCCAAGGCCCTGCTCTGCCCCCAACTGTAAGGGGGTTGCTGTGGAAAGCATGCCAGGTAGAGGGCACAGCAGGTGCCAAGGCCTGGAGTGACGAGACAGCACGCAGTGGCTGAGGCTGGAAAGGCGGGAAACTGGAGGGAGTCAGGAGTCAGATCTTGCAGCTCCTACGAGAACACCTCGTGTCTTGGAGGGCAGTGGGGGCCTGTTTTCCTGTTGTTCACATTGTTGTTGTTATTGTTAATAATAATATTGTTATTATTATTCCCCTACACTGATGAGGGGACTGAGAGTGCCACGGGCAGTCGCTTGCCTTGGCAGGGGAGGCTGGGAGCCTGGGAAGCATGGACTTTCTAGAGAGGAAAGGAAAGCGCCAGGCCAGCTGGCCCAGGCTCCTTCATTCTCGTCCTTCTCGCTCTGGCAGAGACACCCCGAGGGTTCCAAGGCCACCCCTCTCTGACAAAGGGCAGAGCCAGGATTTGAAAGAGGGAGTTCTTGAGGGTAGTGGGAACGCTGGGACCTCCTTTCAGGCAGAGACTGGGACCATCCCTCTTGGAGGTTCTGTACATGCTGTGCATGAGGAGGAGAGGAAAGAAAGAGGGAAGGATGGAGGAGGGATGCGGAAGTGAGGAGGCGGGAAAAGGGAAGCTGGGACTTGGCCTTACCTCACCTTTTTTAGAGGAAGAACTAAGCCCCTTGCCAGGCCAGAGGACCCCGGGAAAGCCCACGTGGGACCTGTTTCTCCTTCTGAGCAGGGTGGGATTGCACCTCTTACTTTCTCTCTTTTCTCCCCTGCTTCCCAATTTGGGGGATTTCTTGCTCTTTGTGTGTGAGTCTGGCGGGTAGGCAGGGTGAGAAATGCCCCACACGAATGGGGGTTTGGGGCAGCATTGCTCGGTTCTGGAGCCGTGCGCAAGGCGGATCATTGCACCTTCCGGGCCTCTAGTAATTTGGTCTGTGCCTGTCACCACCCCCCGCAGCCCCCTTCCCTGCGCGCCCCCAATTTCGCCTGCTTCTCTGGGCCCCGAGAGACACTCTACAATTATCTCTCCTGCCTCTGGCTCCCCTATAAACTCTTCCGAGGGTTCTCGCTCTCGCTGCCGTGGGCAGGTGCCCCTGGGGACACCTCCAGGCTGAGCCTGGCCCAGCGATCCATGCTTCCCGGTACAAATTGCCTAGTCAGCGCAGCCCACCCGCACTCGGCCTTTCGGGGTGGTGGGTTGGGGGTAGGAGGCTTAGAGCTGGCAGGAGGCATCAGTGGGCACCGCACCCCAGCCCCTCTCCTAACCAGACCGCCCTTCCCGCTCTTGGAGCCCAGATGCCACCTGGCTCCCTACCCCACCAACTCAGGGAGAGCAGGGCCTGGGAATTGACACTGGGCTTTACACCTGACTTGCTGTTGACCCTGGCCCCTCTCAGACCTGTTTCCTCTTTAGAAAACTGTAGAGGCTCTAATAGTACTTTCCCTGAGAATGTGGGAGTGTTTTCCAAAACCACTTTGTAAGTAAGGATTATTTATACCTTGGGAGGAGGGGCTCCCGTTGTAGCCTTTTTGTGCCAGAGTGGTTAAGATGACAGATAGGGATTCAGGCCACCCGGGTTCTGATCCCAGGGCTGAATGATCTTGGGTGAGTCCCTCCGTTTTCTCCATCTAGCACTGTAGGCAGTCACTACCAATCAATTACAGTTGGCACGAAAGCTGAAACCCCTTTTGCTTCCCTGGTTAGCAACTTTCCTGACAACAATAAATTCTTATTAAATTAAATTGTAAGCTTCAAGGAGGAAGAGGCAAAGTAGGCTCAGGGCTTGGGTCTCCTGACACCCACCCAGTCTAGGGCTCTGCATGCAGACATCAGTTAGAAGCCTGCTTCAGTGAATGTTTCCTCATTTCTCTGACCTAATGAGATAGCCTCAGACACCATGACAGGTACACACACACACACACACACACACACACACACACACACACACACACACCCTTCCTCCATGGCAGACTTCCCTTTAGCCAAACCAAAAAGAAAAAAGAAAAAAGAAATCACCAAGCCGTGTTGGCAAGGAGATAAGTTTGGGGATGGGCCAGTTACCTGAGCCAGATACACTGGCTTCCTAAACCATGCAGTGGGCCCAGGTACCGCAAGGAGACTCTGTACTGTAAGGAATGAATACTGATAATAAAGACTCGAATTTACTCTTCCAAACGGAAATGCTTTTGACTAGCAAATTGGAAATTTTCAGTTTCATCACTGCAAAAGCATACATTTTCTCTTGAATTGTCATTTCACGGGCATAAAGTATTCCTTACAGAGCCCAGGACCAGCTGTGGGAAGCCCCTAGTTCACAGGTCCCTCCTGAGCCACTGCAGCGCGTGAACACCTGGCCCACCTTGTGTGACCTCTCTGAGCCTCAGACGCTTTCTCTGGAGAATGCAAATGCCCACCCCTGTCTGGCTGCCACCTTGCCATGCAGTGGGGTCAGTCACCAGCTGAGTCATTTCGAGTAAAGTGCTTGGCTTCTTGGGCAACAGTTTTCCTACTTAGGAAAAGAAAATAATGACATTTTTGAGGACAAGCTGGTGAGCAGATTCCACTCAATGTGTAGGCAAAGGCAGTGCCTGGGAAACACAGCGTAGAACTGAATCTCTCAATCCTGTGACTCCTCTTCCCCTCATCGCACTGAATTGTCGTAACATGAAAGGTGATTCGTGAGAAAATGCTACTTACACTTGTGCTGTCACTTAGAACTTTCTATGATGATGGCAACGTTTCCTGTGTGCACTGTCCAATATAGTTGTCACTAGCCCCAGGTGGCCAGGGAACACTTGAAATGCTCCTATTGCGCTGAAGGCACTGTATTTTAAATTTTATTTAACTTACACCATTTAAAATTTAAAAGCCACATGGGACAAGTGGTGACTAGGGTGGACTTGACAGATGTAAACATATAGCAACGATCTCCGTTAGGAAGTAAATCTCTTCTCCCTGCCCCCAACCAAAAGCAACACTTTGGGACCAAGAGTCATTGTTACCCAACTGTGCATGAGTTCAGAACCAGTTTAGGACCAGGAGATTTAGGGACTACCAAAGCCAAATCAGCCGTGTTTTCTATAGACAAACAGGCCCAGAGAGGATGGCATGCCTTGCCCAGTGAAACATGACTCACCTATCCTGTCTCCACCAGCATCGAGGGCCTTCCCAACCCTGGTGGACTAACCGGTAAACTGCGAGATGAACCCCGTCTGCAGTCATGGACGGAGACCACTCCAATTACTCTTAAAATTCGGAAATGCTGATTCCTGGCACAAGGACCCCAGGGGGCAGACTAATAATAATTGTTAGATTTTTGTTCTTTCCCAATTGCCAGGAGGGTCTCACAAAGTAGCCACAGACCCTCCAAAGGGAAGATGTCAAGCTAAGGGATTTTCCTACGACCTGGGAACCTGAGAGTCCAGTTGTTGAAACTGCAAGTGAGTGACAGCCAACCTGGCTCCCAGACAGGCAAAGCTCTGAGTTGCTCTGAATTTCATCTTCTCCCCTTAGAACTGCATGGAGCCTCCTTGGGGTGAATGTGGTCCAGTAAAGTCCCAACAAAAACACAGGTAGGAGATAATGAAGATTAAAGGACAAGTTTCAGCAGAACCCAACAGAGAAATGGATGAACTGAGATATTATCTTATCAAAATCGAAGGCAGAAATAGCCCCTCTGAAAGCAGAACCATTCACAGTCAGGGGATTGCCCGTAAAACTCATCATGTGGATAATCTAATCTAAGAGGGTTTTTATATTTAAGACACTGCTCTGCTACTATCAGAGCACTTTCTGCTACTTGCTCCTGCTCATGCTGGCATAGAAACACAAACCTTGCTGTGTAGACGCTGCAACGTTCCTCCAGTGACAACCTGGCTGCTAACCCCAGAGGAGTGATAGAAGTCGAGCCTAGGAATTGGAAGCCTTGTGAGTGGGGTCACTGCCTTGCTCTGCAGAGCTGGACGCCTCACCTCACCTCCCTGGACCTCAGTCTGCTATTTATAAACAGGGTAAGAGTTAGGAGGGCCCTTTAACCAGCCGCTGTGGCCCCATCCCCCACCATGGCCCCTAACACCTGCTCAGAGCTCATGCAGCCCCATTTCCTGACTATGCCATGAAGTTTCATTATTGATGGCTCAACACCAGCTCAGACTAACCTGTTGGTTTGTTTTCTTGATTATTGTCTGTTTCCTCCACTGGATGTCAGCTCTATAAGGACAGGGAGATTGTCTGCTTTGCTCACTGACATACTGAGTACACTCAACTCTAGATCAGTGGCTGGCACATAGTAGCTGCTTAATAAATATTTGTTGAATGATCAAAATGGATCACAGACCTAATGTAAGAGGTAAAACTCTAAAACTTTTAGAAGAAAACATAGGAGTAAATTTTTTTTTATTGGGGTGACAATTGTTAGTAAAGTTACATAGATTTCAGGTATACAATTCTGTATTACATCAACTATATCTCATGTTATGTGTTCACCACCCAGAGTCAGTTCTCCTTTCACCACCATGTATTTGACCCCATTTACCCTCTTCTAGAATCCCCCTCCTCCCTTACCCTCTGGGAACCACTAAACTATTGTCTATGTCTATGAGTTTTTGTTTCTTCATTTGTCTTGTTCTTTTGTTGTTTTCAGTTTTATATACCACATATCAATAAAATCATATGATTCTCTACTTTTTCTGTCTGACTTATTTTGCTCTGCATTATAATCTCAAGATCCATTCATGCTATCGCAAATGGCACTATTTCATCTTTTCTTATGGCAGAATAGAAAATATATTATACAAAAATACAATATATTCCATTGTGTATATATACCTCAACTTCTTTATCCATTCATCTATCGAAGGACATTTTAGTTGTTTCCATGTCTTGGCCACCATAAAAAAAGCTGCAATGAACATTGGAGCACACTTGCCTTTATGGATAAATGTTTTCATATTTTTTGGGTAGACACCCAGGAGAGGGATTGTTAGGTCATTGGTAATTCTATTCTTAATTTTTTGAGGAACCTCCACACTGCCTTCCATAGCGGCTGCACCAGTCTGCATTCCCACCAACAGTGTATGAGGGTTCCTTTTTCTCCACAGCCTCTCCAACACTTGTTACTATTTGTCTTGTTGATGATAGCCATTCTGACTGGGGTGAGGTGATATCTCATTGTGGTTTTCATTTGCATTTCTCTGATGATTAGTGATGTTGAGCATTTTTTCATATGTCTGTTGGCCATTTGTATGTCCTCTTTGGAGAAATGTCTCTTCAGGTCGTCTGCCCATTTTTTAATTGGAGTGTTGGTTTTTTTTGGTTGAGTTGTATGAGTTCCTTATATATTTTGGATATTAGCCACTTATTGAAGGCGTTGTTTGCAAAAATCTCCCATTCGGTTGGTTGCTTTTTTATTTTGTCGATGGTTTCTTTTGCTGTGCAGAAGCTTTTTAGTTTGATATAGTCCCATTCATTGATATTAGCTTTTACTTCCTTTGCCTTTGGAGTCAAATTCATAAACTGCTCTTTGAACCCAAGGTCTATAAGTTTAATACATATGTTTTCTTCTATGCAGTTTATTATTTCAGGTCTTATGTGTAGGTCTTTGATCCATTTTGAATTACTTTTGGTACATGGTGACAGATAGCAGTCCAGTTTCATTCTTTTGCACTTGGCTTTCCAATTCTCCTAGCACCATTTATTGAAGAGTCTGTCTTTTCTCCATTGTATATTTTTGGCTTCTGTGTCAAAAATTATCTGTCCATACTTATGTGGTTTTATTTCTGGGTTCTCAATTCTATTCTATTGGTCTATGTGTCCATTTTTCTGCCAATACCATGCTGTTTTGATTATTGTAGCCCTGTAGTACAAGCTAACGTCAGGGAGTGTGATACTGTTCTTTTTTCTTAAGATTGCTTTGGCTATTCGGGGTTTTTTGTGGGTCCATGAAAATCTGATGATTTTTTGTTCTTTTTATTTAAAAAATGCCATTGGGATTTTGATGGGGATTGCATTAAATCTGTATATTGCTTTGGGTAATATGGTCATTTTAACTATGTTGATTCTTCCAATCCATGAACATGGAATATCTTTCCATTTCTTTGTGTTTTCTTCAATTTCTTTGAAAAATGTCTTATAGTTTTCAGTATATAGGTCTTACATATCCTTGGTTAAGTTTATTTCTAGGTATTTTATTTTTTTGTTGCAATTGCAAAAGGAATTGTTTTTTTATTTCTTTTTCTGAGATTTCATTGTTAGTATATAGGAATGCAATGGACTTTGGTATGTTGATTTTGTAGCCGGCAACTTGACTGTATTCGTTTATTGTTTCTAATACTGTATTTCCCTGAAAATAAGACCTATCCCAAAAATAAGCCCCAGTTAAGCTCGTCAGCCAGATGGACACATTTAGTAGATTATGACGATGTTCCAGAAGAAGATGACATGACTGTATTTGAATAAATGTAGATTGTTGTACATGAAAAAATAAGACATCCCCTGAAAATAAGCCCTAATGCATCTTTTAGAGCAAAAATTAATATAAGACCCGGTCTTATTTTTGGGGAAACACGGTAGCTTTTTGGTGGATTCTTTAGCGTTTTCCATACCATCATGTCATCTGCAAAGAGTGACAATTTAACTTCTTCATTCCCAATTTGAGAGTAAATTTTTGTGACCTTGGCTTAGGTAATGGTTTCTCAGATATGACACCAACAGCACAAGTAACAATAGAAAAATAGTTAAATTGGGCTATATCAAAATTAAAAAATTTTGTGCATCAAAGGATATCATCAAGAAAGTGACAAGACAACTCAAAGAATGGGAGAAAATGTTTGCAAATCATATATTTGATAAGGGTCTAGTATTCAGAAATATAAAAAGAACTCTTATAACTCAATAACAAAAGGCAAATAATTATAAAAAATGGGCAAAGGATGTGAACAGACATTACCCCGAAGAAGTTGTACAAATGGCAATAAACACGTGAAAAGATGCCCAACGTCATTAGTTATCAGAGAATGCAAATCAAAACCACAATAAGATACAACATCACACCCACTAGGATGGCTGACATCAAAAAGACAACAATAAGTGTTGGTGAGGCTGTGGAGAAGTTCAAGTCCTCACACATTGCTGGCAGGAATGTAAAACGGCTCAGTCACTTTTCCACTTTGGAAAACAGGTGGTCAGTTCTTTGAAAGTTAAACAATTCCACTGCTAGGTATATACCCAAGAGAATTGAAAACATCTACCGAACACAAAAACTTGTACACAGATGTTCATAAAAGCATTATTCGTAATACCCAAAAATTGGATGGAAACAACCCAAATGGCCACCAATTGATAAACGGATAAATAAAATGTGGTGTATCCATACCACATGCCATACAAAAGAATGAAGTATTGTTACAACATGCATGAGCTTTGAAACCATGATGCTAAGTGAAAGAAGTTGGTCGCAAAAGACCACATATTACATGATTCCATTTATGTGAAATGTCCAAAGCAGGCAAATCCATAGAGGCAAGAAGATTAGTGGTTGGGGGAGTGGGGAGTGACTGTGAACGGTGACAGAGTTTCTTTTGGGGGAACGAATATGTCCTCAAATTAAATTGTGGTAGCACAACCCTGTGAATTGACTAAAATCATTGGATTATACACATTAAATGTGTGAGTTGTATGGTATGTGAATATATCAATCAATAGATCTTTAAAAAAAAAAAAAAGTAGAAACAAAAACCCCACTATGGACTAGTGGAGACTTCCAGGAAGAGATGACGCCGAAGCTGAGCCCTGTGATGTGAGTAGAAAGGAGGGAAGTGAAGTGTGGATGGAGTGTGGGGGCCGCAGAGAAGGAGGCGTGGAGAGTGAGTGATTTATGAAGGAAGAGCACCAAGGAGAGAAGGGTGAACCCTGGCCTGGAGCTGGAAGAAGGGCAGTGTGACCGGAATGAAGCAAGAGAGCTGGGAATGCGGGCAGGTAAGAGAAGAGAAGGGTTTATGAGTAAATTCCCATCCTACTGGGAAAAAAATGGAACCCCACTTTCAACCTCTGGTCCTAAACTCTTCATTTCTTGGGGGGACTCAGACAGTGAGTGCACTGGGAGGTGGCGTGAGCATGGCAGGAGGAGGGTCAGCAGCGTGTAAGGCCACCTGGGGAGTGGGGTAACCCACACCTCACTGATTTTATTGTGTCTTGTCTTTAGTACAACTGTGGCAGCCCTTCCTCAAATGCCTCCCGGGGCTGCCTACTGCCCACAGAATGAAGCCCCATTCCTTAGCCTGGCATTCAAGACCCCTGTGACCTGGGACCAGCATGGCATTTTATCTCTTCAGACCCTGGAGGTTACATCTCCACTGTCCCCACACTGGCTGGACTGTGTCTCTACTCTCCTGGCACCTCTGCATTGAACCCTGTGGAACCCATTCACATCTCGTCACCCAGACCACTGCTGTACATATGTCCTGGTTTCTGAAACCTCCATTCCTTCTCTAAGGGCTTTCTGAGCCTTTCAGGGCCCACTTAGCCTGCCAGATGGACACCAGGCTTGCTGAAAATACTACATGCTTCTCCTGTACAACTACCATAGACCTCAATGAATACAAAGGACTGGTGTATGAATCCCCCAACTCCCTGCCGTGTCCCGGGATAAAGTTGAGCCCGTGGACTACACTGGCTCTGGAGTCCCCAGGGTGATTACAGTCCAGTTACCGACAGTGCAAATGGGCTGATAACACACCTGGGTCACTGGCTGCCCTCCCCTCTCACTTCCCCACTAGCACTATCTCCTTCACCTCCCAGATACGCTACTCATGTGCAGATCCTTGCCTCAGGATGTGCTTCTGGGGGAACCCAAACCAAGACAGGACCTCACCTCAGCCAATTCCACACAACAGACACTCTGAGCTCACCCCAGTGGTGGCCCCATCCAAGAATATGGGCAGAAATAGTAGCTAAGACTAACCTCCAGATGCCATTCTAAGCACTTTACATGTATGAACTCTTGTAATCCTCACAATGATCCTATGAGGAGGGTCCTATTATTATCATCACCATACAGATGAGGAAACGGAGGCACGGAAGGGACAACTTGTTTTAGATCCTACAGCTAGACTGTAGCAGAGTTAGAACGTTGTGGGGATAACATCTGAATTTGTGGCGACAGAACCAGGGTGAACATGCAGATTGGTTATGTTTCTGCTGCCCATGTACTTTGTCTGGTTCCTTATGTCTCTTCTCCCTTTGTGATCTTGGATCAACTCTATCAAGCAGAGCATAAAGGCCTAGCCCAGGGCACAATATGTCTTAGGACTCAAGAGTGTTTATTAAATGACACCCCCAAATCAAATTGCTTCTCGTATCATGCCTCTCACAGCATCCTGTTTGTGTCCTCCGTGACCCTTATCATGAGACGTATTTATTTATATGTTGCTTTGTTTGTTTCCTTTATAGTCTGTCTGCTCCATGTGACAATAAGGCACAGGAGAGCAAGGTCCTTGTCTGTTGTGATTTGGCTGTTTCCTTAGCACCTATCATGGTGTGTGGCAAATAGCATGTGTTCAAAAATATCTGTTAACAAGTGAATAATTAAATAAAGAGTCATAGGGAACCAGGGCCTTCTCAGTTATGTGAGGGTCTGGGCTGGATCATTTTGTCCGTGACCTGGTTCATCTTCCTAGAAAATGGCTCACAGTCAGTAACCATCTGGCTCAGGTCACATGGAAATTAGTGGCAGAGGCCAGTTTCCAAATGGGGGCGTTATGTCCAGAGTTTGCTTTCTGGAAGGTGCCGCCAGATTTTAGCTTTCTCAGTCCAGGGGCCAGACTCCCAGGTTCCCAGTTGAAAAACAACAGCTGTGAATATTAAGTGAGACACAGAGTCTTCGATCCGCAGAACTTGTATAAATTTCAATAATAACGGGGATGCATTCATCAGACCTATCAATCATCACCCCCTATGCCACAAAGACATTTCTCAATGTCAGACAAGTCTTGCAGACATATGCTCTGCAATCCAGCTGCACGGCCCAGGCCGGTGGTCACCACTGGGAGCCATCCCCCTCCCCTTTCAGGCCTCTGTCTCTGTCTATCTGGGATGGGGATTCGGCATGGATAGCCTTACTCCAGCTGCTCAGGCTTCAGAATTATGAGTTCCAAGATGGCACAGGATGAAACATCATGTCTTGCCTTCTGTTCATGGTGCCTGCACAACTGTCTTTCCTCTCCTAAAAATGCCTGCAATGGTTCCTTTCCACCTAGAGAATGAAGCTCCAATTCATTACGGGCATTTGAGTTGTTGCTGCGTCTGGTCGCCCAATCCCTTCTCATTTACTTGGTCCCTTCGGGTAGGAGCCCAGCCACGCCTTTCTCACCTCTTCTGCCTCTGTCCCTGCTGCTTCCTGGTCCTCACTCATCTCCACCCTTCACCTCTCCCCATCCTGTTCATACTGAGTGCCTGCAAAATGCCCATGGCACAGTAGGTGCTCAAACATATGTGCTTTGTCTTCTTGCTTAGGAGACTGAGGAAGCCTTCAGGGACAAGGTGACATTTTAGTTGCTTCATTGTGGCAAATGTAGACAATTTGGATAGGAAGACACTGAGAGAAGGCGGACATTTCAGGTTGTGGACATAGCAGACCAGAATGACCGGCATGAAAGAGGGTGGAGTGAGGGTTGGAGATGAGGGAGGGGGGAATCTCATGACTTGGCATTTTAGGAATTCATTTCATTGGCACTCACAGGAATGGGTAAATGGTGGCCTCATGGTGACTTCTGAGATTTCATAGAAACATTCACCAGTCATCTCTTCTGTGGCAGGCTCCTGGCCAGGCACTGGGGATGGAACTTAAAAGACATATTTAAACAATGAACTGTACATAGTAAAAGGCAAAAGAGCTGGTGCTAAAAGAGGGATGGGAACCAACATTTGTTGGGCACCTGCCGTGTGCTGGGCACTTTTGTTCATTCCTCTCATGGTGGATTGTGTTTGCAAAGATACTGCAATAATATCCCGTCTTTCGGAACGTGACCACACCATTTGCCCACCGAGAATTGGTGTCTATTTGTCCTCCCCTTGAACCTGGGTTGACGGCGTCAGTGCAGAGGCTGGGCTTTAAGAGATTGCAGCATGTGTAATGAGCAAATAAAATGGTTGTTTTTTTAAATCAACTTCTGAGTATTGGGATCATTTGCTAGGCTGTAACAAACAGTCAAAATACCTCTTTAACCTTCCTTCGTAACTCCAAGAGATAGATGTTGCTGTTTCCACTTTACAGATAAGCAAACAGAGGATGGGAGAGCTGAAATGACTAATCCAAGGTCATATGGAAAGTCAATGGCAGAAGCAGGATTCAAATCCAGGCCTTGAGACCCAAAGACTGCCAGTTCCCTCAGGTCAGAGGATGAAGGCCTTTCCCTCTAGGGAAGGGAGCTGGGGCATGACTGGGTAGGAGGAAGACTTTTCCCTCTGCCCTTTTGTACCTTTAAAAATTTGCTATTATTATGTACTCCAAACTGAGCAAATAAAGGTAACATTTTTATTAAAAACAAAAATAATATGGTATGTGTGGATGTTAGGGTGGGAGCAGATGAAATTAGAGGCCGCTCCCCAGAACAGAAGCATCTGGGCTTGGCATAGAATGGCATGGTTCCTATCCCTGGCCACGCAGTCAAGTCTCCTGTGGAGTTTTAGAATTGGGATCTTGGGCCTGTTCCTAGAGCTGCTGGTGGAGGGTGTTACTTAGGCCTCAGGATTTTTAAAAGCTCCTTAGGTGGTTCAACTGTGCAGCCCAGGTTGAGATGGAGGACCAGGATTCCACCAGGCAGTGAAAGGGTGGGGAGAGGAAAGGACAGGTGGGCTGTGAGGGACTGAAGGGGATGATTTGTATAGAAGAAAATGAAAAAGAATTGATTTTGCAGTATAGATGCTTAAACAAAACAAAACAAATCAGAACAAAACAAAACAAAAGAGAGTGGCTCTCCTTTCTGCACCCTGGTGTGTGAGATCCCTGAATAGTTCACAGAAATACTCAACCTTCAAGGCCAAATCAATCAATCTCAGAAGGAATTAATTTGAAGGATGGTAATAATTAGGTTTGGTCATGGGGAGAAATGATAAGCAGTGCAAAATCCATCATTGCACAGGTCGCTGTTCCTGGTCTCAGCTTTGCCAGGATCCTCGACCTGCCAGCAGCCAGGGCCCAGGCATCCTTAGGTGGCAGAAAGGTCTGGGGCTCCCCAAGAAGCAGGTGTAACAAGAGACCTTCCTTGAACTTCCAGGGAAGGAAAGTCCCATGCAGGCCATTCAGGCTGGGCCGCACCTCAAACCACCTGAGAACTCTGCAAACAGATTTCATCCTGGGATTCAGGGGCTGGCTGCTCACAGAGGAAGTGCCTCCAGGTGGGAGAGTTGGGAATGGTGGAGTCCCAGCTGAGTCAACAGGGCGGAACAATGTAGCTGACCAGGCCAATCAGGTTCAGATTTGGCCTGTGGGGCGGGCTCAACATAGGAAAGATGGCTGCCTGCCTGCTGGCTGCAGGGAAAGGGGACACTTACAGGAAAATGCTGCCTGTCTTTGAGTCCTCCCCCTGAAGCCACACTTCTCAGTCTGCTTCTTGTGTGTCTCCGAGGCCCCCTGAGTTACTGTCCCTCCGCTGGAGCCCAAGGTGAGTGCCTGCGAGCGAGTGAGTCTGTGCGCGGGCTGTTTAAGAGGATGTCTGGGTTTCCCGCAACCTTTCATCTCACCCGAATGGTCGGAATCCCCACTATTTTTCACAGCCAGAATTTGTGGGGGTTCCTTTTCCTGGTACCAGTACTCCTGGCTGGGGAACCTGGTGTGGGGGGCTAGGGTCCCTTATTCCTCTGCGGGAAACATTTGCGGCCAAGGTATCCCTCCTGATTCTCAACGGCCACAGGGAGGTTTGGGGTCTGTTCTGCATCTCCACCCCTCCTACCAGTCTCAACATGGCTTCTTCTTTATATTTTTAGTTATAGGACTTCTGTTTGGCTAGACTTCAGATGGTTTTCCAGGTTGAGTGTTCTATAATTTCGTTGTAATTTTGATATGTTCATGGAAGGACGCAGGCACAGTGTTTATTTGCTCCACCATCTTGGATCTTTCCTAGGTATGAGGAATTTGAAAAGCTCCCCAAGTGATTCTAATGTGCAGCAAAGTTTGAGAACCCCTGGATTAGGGAGTCTAAAAACAGACTCAGGTATATGTGGGAGTTTAGTATATGATCAAAGTGAAATTTTAAGATCAGTGAGGAAAGGGTGAATTTTCAGTAATGGGGTGGGTTAACTGGCTATACATTTGGGAATAAAAACAGGTCTTTTCTCATATTATAAACAATAATAAATTCCAGATGGATTAAAGACATAAATGTAAAGGATAAAATAATAAAATCGCTGTATAAGAAAATGCTTTTATAAGTTTGGGGTGAGGAAGGCTTTTCAAAATGTGACACAGGGGCAGCCGGTTGGCTCTGTAAGTTAGAGCGCGGTGCTCTTGACAACAAGGTTGCCCAGTTTGATCCCCACATGGGCCACTGTGAGCTGTGCCCTCCACAACTAGACTGAAACAACTATTTGACTTGGAGCTGATGGGTCCTGGAAAAACACACTTAAAAAAATAAAAATGTGGTACAAAACCCAGAAGCCACAAAGAAAAAGATTGAAAGATTGGTTACTCCCCAAATTTAAAACTGTATATGGCAAAATGAACAATAAACAAAGATGGAAAAAAAACAACACTTGATATGCCTGGAGAAAATATTTGCAACCCATCTAACAAACCAAAGATTCATATCCACAAGACATTAACTATGCTTACAAGTTAATAAGGAAAGGACAACAACCCAGTAAAAATGGGTCAATGATATATATGGGTAATTCTCAAAAGAAGAAATACAAATAAACCCAGATTTATGTGCCAGTAAATATATAAAAAGATGCTCTTCAGTAATAATCAAATAAATATAAATTGTATTTTTCATTTATCTGGTAAAAAATAAAAAGATTGGTATTGCCTATACTGGGAAATGTGGGAGGGAGAAATGGGACACCACATATATTGTTGGTAAATGTGTAAATAGGACTTTTGAGGAGTGCAACTGACATTATCAAAATTTTAATGTGTCTAGCCTTTGACTTAGTAATCCCGCTTCTAGAAATCTATCCCACAAAAATACTACCAGCATTGCACAAGGACACTGTACATGGATGCTCAGTGCATCATTATTTTTAATAGTGAAAAAATGGAAAAGGACCAAAGTGTCCAACAATACAAGAGAATGGTTAAGTAAACTATCATACAGCTGTGCAGTGGATTGCTGAGCAACCATTACAATGAGTTCAGCTCTGTTTACTAATATGGAAAGATGTGCACATATGTTGGTAAAGTAATGAAAGCCATTGCAACACAAGATGGGTAATAAAAAGCTATTTCCACACATAGTGTTTTGGGGCAGCGAAGGGTGGGGGCATTAGTCAATGATGGTGAACAGTTTCTGCCATGATCCACTTTTGGCAACAAATCAACTTGAGTTTCCAGAACAACTGAGGAAACTTTGGGGTGACAACCATGAAGAATCTTTTTGAAGGGATCCTACTATTAGACCCACAAGACCCCCAAGCTTATGTCTTTAGGCACTGAAATAATCATTGATAATAATAATAGCCAGTGTGGATATTGTACTTTCCGTACTAACACTGCCCAGCACTGTTCTAAATCCTTTACATGTATTAATCCAGGCAGACTGGGATTCAAATCCCAGCTTTGCCACTCACTAGCTCTGTGCCCAGGGTCTCAGGTGGTAAATAAGGACACTACTTTCAGTGAGGTGACCTTGGTGCAGGACCTACTTCATGCACATGGTAACCCTCCATGATTCACAGCCAACCTAAGGGTCAGTTCCTTTCACTAACCCTCATCATGTGGATTCAAAGTTTAAAATCAGCCTATTTACCAGCTTCTTTAAAGCTCTGCTATCAGCTTTCCTAAGATTTATTCATGATTTGGTTTCAAATGTTTTATTCTCAATCTCTTAGGCAACTCTCTGAGTCTTGAGGTCATTCGGCATCAATTTTATGACTTCCCAGTATAAATTGTCCAACCCTCCATGACCCACTGAGGCCTCTGGCTGCATGTGATATTTTAAATACTAACTTTGGGTTCTTGTCTTAAAGGGAGGAGAAATTAAGTTCACAAATTGTGGCTCTTTAGAAATACATAAAACGTGAGCTGAGCTTTTAATGGAAAAGTCACCTTCTCATAACCTCTGCCAGGCATGGCTGGGACAGGCAGATTGAATCTCCTCCCTTTTTCAAAATCAAGAGCAAATATTGGTTTACCCTTAACCAAGATGACCTCAGGCCCATTCTTGTAGGAAAAAACTGCAGTAGGTGCTCAAATGCAAAATGGAGCCACAGCTGAGCCTGTGATTTGGGGTCATCTTGTTGTAGCTAATTAGGGAAATGAACACTCTCCAATTAAAGTGGCCTTTGCTCAGGAAAGAGTCAATTAGCCAAAGGAAGGAACCTGGAGGTAGGAAATTTCAGGCATCTGGGGAGTTCTTGAAGGCAGGGGCCTCCCTCACATGTTTATGTGTCTAACACTGGGCTGGCCACTAAGGAAATGGGTGGCTGAATGAATTTGGATTGTCACAAATTCATGATTAACCCAATCTGGTTCAGAAGGTCCCCCAAAAGTAGATTCTCTGGAGAACACAGGTCATGTGGCTGCTTAGAAATAAACACTGAAATTCTGGCTGTACAAAACCTGGTGAGATGCCAGCGTGGTGTTAGAGTATAGACTCCGAGGCTAAGCTTTCTGACTGTGTGAACTTGGACAAGTTACTTAACCCCTCTGTGTCTTATCTGTAGAAAGGGACTAAAAATAATAATACCCCATGAAAGAATTGTGAGGATCAAATTAATGAATTTTTAAAAAAAGATTAAAAGAAATCTGGCAATGTTAAAAAAAAATAAAGCCAATGACTAGGGACCCCATACTAGGGACACTTCCTCGAGGTGACTTACTGCTGTTGGACCTCAGTGATCCTTTAATAGATTGAGCCCCATTAAGACAAATTACGCTATCTATAAGGATTTTGACTTGTGTGGGAAATCTTAAGATTATTACTGCCTTCACCTCCAAGGCCATGGAGAACTTGATTGCCTTGAATATCACTGCATAATTTGTGGACAGAAGGAACATTCTCCAGCTCAAAAAATGCCCCTTTCACCTGCTCATGGATGCTGGAAATCCCACTCAATGCATCTGCTCTCCTTCCACCATTCAAGCACAAAGTATTGCCACACCAGGCAAGGACCACTTGCTGTGGGTTCTCCCAGAGCCTCATTCTTCTGTTCTCTTACCTTCATTCCACTTGTATTTACTTTTTTAGTGTCTGCCTTCCCTCTTAGGCTGTGTGTGGTTAATTTTATGCATCAACCTGACTGGGCCACAGGGCATCCAGATACGTGGTCAAACATTATTGTGGGTGTGTCTGTAAGGGTGTTTCTGGATGCACGGAACATCTGAACTGGCAGACTGAGAAAAGCAGATTGCCCTCCCTCATGTGGGTGGGCTTCATCCAATCAGTTGAAGGCCTGAATGGAATAAAAAGGCTGGCACTCCTTGAGTAAGAGGGAAATCCTCCTGTTTGAGCAGGGACATGGGCTGTTTCCTGTCTTTAGACTTGAACTGAAACATCATCTCTTCTTGGGTCTTGAGCCAGGAACTACACCATTGGCTCTCCTGGGTTTCCAGTTTACCAGCCAACTGCAGCTCTTGGGACTTCGCGGTCTCCATAATCATATGAGCCAATTCCTAATTTATATGTCTATAAATACATATATATATATATATATATATATATATACACACACACACACACACACACACACATATATATATATATAGCATATATATGTATATATAGTATCTATATCTATATTCCATATATGTGTGTCTGTGTGTATATATGTATATATGTATATATGTGTATATATGTATATATGTGTGTATGCTTATATATATGTGTATATATGTGTGTGTATACATATATATATTCTGTTTCTCTGGAGAACCCTCACTAATAGTCTATACATTCAGATCAAGGAATCTCTCCGTGCCTCAGTTTCCCCATCTTTAGAGCCCAGTGAATGACTGCCATTCAATCACTATCTGTTAAAGGAAGGAATGCTTGAGTGAGAAGAGATCCCTGTGGCAATGTCACACCTGTGAACCCTCGGCCCATCCAAAGCCCTTAGGGCAGCATTTGCAGGATCTGTGTAGTTGGTGCTTTTGACCTTTGGGTCTTTTATTTGCTTTCCTTTCTCTCTGCCTTGGTGGATCCCTGGGTTCCCAGCTCCCAGATCGAATCCATCCTCCAGTTGGGATCTACTCCACATGCTAATTCTCACTAATGTGTGAGTGCCGAGAAGTGTGCCTTTAAGGGATGAAGAGCTGGTGGCGGATGTAAAGCGTTTCTCCTGGTGCGTGACATGTCCCGGGAATTCAACTGTTCCTTGTGATTATTGAGTCACTCAGAAGTTCTAAGAGAGAGGTATTAGCCCTAGTCTATAGAAGTGTCTGCTGAAGCTCAGAGGGGTAGAAGGGCTTGGCCAGGGTAGAGCTGGGTTTCAAACCACCATCTGTGGGACTCTAAGCCCAGTGCTTTTCCTAAAGACTGCTCATGGATGATTGGATCATTGCTCCCAAATCTTTACTTCCTCCCTTAATAGAATTATGCATCCTCATGCTTGCCATGGCTTCATGGTGGGCAGAGGGCATCTCCCTATCCTTTGACTTTGGGTTTGGCCAATGGAATGTCAACAGGTATGGTTTGGTCAGAGGCCTTAAATCTGCGGGCATGGTTTGACTTGGTCTCTTGTGCTCTTCTGACTCACCATGAGAAGAATATGCCCAAAACAGAATATGCTGATCCAAGGTACAGAATGGATACAACCTAATGCTGCAGTCAAGCTAGGCCAACCCACAACCTGGGGCACAGCCACACCAATCAATCTTCAGACTCATTGGCAAGAAAAAGAAACGCTTGCATTATAAACCACTGAATTTTGGAGTGGTTTGTTATGCGGCATTAGTGCAGCAATTGCTGACTGATGCACTTCCCTAAATGGGTTTCTTTAAGGATGGTTCAAGTGGAAGGGAAATGGAAAGAACCCCAATGTTTGGATCCCTCTAAAGAGAATAATGGACATTACTGGTGTCCAGATGCCCTTTTTTCCATGGCATACAGGAAACTTCCCAGATCTCTGGCAGTTATCAGGACCATGTACTATTTCTGGCTTATGAAATATGAGTGGAAGTGCCATGTGGCACTTTCAGGCTGTGGCAGTGTAATTCCAGTGAAATTCCCTGGTTTCTCTCTTCCTGTGCCACAGTGATCATGGAGGGGGCCTCAGAATGAGATGGGAGCCATGAGAGCAAAGCAGCGTGTATCACGGAGTCACCTCATTGGGAACACAATGGATTTTCATAAGCAAGAAATGAAATTTTGTAGTGGTGAGGCACAGAGATTTAGGGGTTGTTTGTTCCTAAGGAATCCACCATCCTGACTAATACACAGAGAGAGCAAAAGATTGTGGGAGGGGCTTCAGCTGCAACCTACTCAGAACCCCAATTCCAGTTCTCCCCAGTGAGTGAGTGAGGCTCTGCCACAAGCTTGCTCCAAGTCCCAGGAACATGCTTTACCCCTCTCCCTCAGTTTGCTCAGTGGTCACATGGGGGTCCCCTGACTCCTCCCTAGGAGCATGAGCTGGTCCTTAGGTGATGTGAATAGATTCAGCGGGAATTCACCCTGGGAGGAACCGCACTGGTGCCAGCAGGCAGGGGCTCTGGGTGTGGGAGGTGTGACTTCATTGGCTTTCATGAGGTCTCTTTATGCAGGGAGCCAGGATCTGCAGGCTGGTTACAACTTGACAAACCTGTAAATATGTATTTGGAATCATTCAGTGCCTGGCCTTTGTATGAAATCTGCATTGCAAAGCCAGGTCTAGAGAACAGGGCTTTTTAATCAGGCAAGTGTGGCCTGGGTCTGGCTGGTACCACATGTCCTGCAGCCTCAGTTTCCTCGTTTGTAAGAGTCTGCCCTGCTGACTCTTGAGCAGTTATAGGTCAAGAGAGAATGGACTTAAGTGTGCTCTGTAAACGGTGAAGTACCAGATGTTGGGTTCTCAGAAATGAACACAGCATAAATCCTGTCTTCTTGTTGTTAGGGACCCAGTAAGCAAAAGAAGTGACCCGCCACCCAAAGCAGGAGAATGAGTTGTGGGGTACAAAGGGAGAGAGAACCATCCACAAGGGTTTCTGGGAGGACTTCCTGGAGGAGGGGTAGTTATAATGGGTTCTGAGGGGAGGTAGAATGTGAACAAGAAAACTGAGAACAGCATGAGAGAATGTATGCACCTGACAGCACATTGGTGTGCTCAGGGAACAGCAAAGAGGTGGTTGTTCTTGTCACTGCATCTGTAGGAGTTAAGAGCAGAGGCCCTGGGCAGACCAACCCAGGCCTAAGTCTTGGCACCATCACCTCTTCCTCTGTGCCTTTGGGTAAGTCCCTTCACTTCTCTAAACTCTGGTTTATTGACCTGAAAAGTTGGGCTGATAATACCGTCCTTAAAGGCTAAAACCATGTGCATTGGATAAAGGCCTTACTACTTTGTCATGTGGTTTGTACTCCACAAAGCGTAGCTAATGACAGTGGCCTGATCCAGGAGGCTAGACTTACATGGGAGAGGAAGAGCTGGTATCTCCAGTCGGCAGTAGCTCCTTTGGAGAGCTGGTAAACCCTGTGCTGAGACTCAGAAAGATCATAGCTTCTGGAGTGAGAGAATTCTGGGTTTGGGCCTCAGCTCTGCCACTTCCTACCTGTGTGATGGTTCTGAAACCTCCCAGAGCTTGTGTTCTCTCATCTGTACATGAAGGTGTGTTAGAATCTTGATGGCGGGGACTGGGTGCCCATGCTATCTTGAGAAAGGAGGTTTATTGTAAGGGTACACATGGAGTGAGAGGGCATCAGGATTTGAAGAAACTCTAAAGATGAGCCCGATGGGCCCACCATGCATTGGTGGTCAGGCTATGGGTGGGCCCTCGGTCAGCCAAGTGCCTCTCTGGACCAATCAGTGGAGGCCCTGCAAAAAATAGCGTCCTGTCTGGGTCTATTTCCCAGCATGAGTTGTAGGAGCGGAGGCCCAGTGCAGGGGATGTTGATTTCCCCTTCACAAAGTGGTCTTGAGGATCCAGTGACTGGTAGGTATAAAGTGACCAACCCAGAGCCTGACTGTGTAAGGGTTCGGAGGGTTTGGGCACTTTAGCTCCAAGGATGGAGAACTGAACAGAGACTCAGTGTGACTGAGAGAAGCACAATCAGCACTCCTGGCAGAAAGGAGGCATGGGACCTGCCCTTGGAAGCAGAGCCTGGGAGTGCCAGGGGACATGAGACACGGTGGCTAGCAGCAGTATGGATCAGGGTTACTGCCACTAGACCCAGTGTCGAGGGGTCTGGATTTTAATCCCAACCCTACCAGAGACATGCCTGTGGGCTTGCCTGGTCTCTTAACATCTCTGTACCTCACAGTTGCCCCATTTGTAAAGTGGACATAATGACGCCTCTCTAACTTTCTCCCATGGCTTTTACTCAAGACATGCATTTAGTTTTTCTGTAACTGGTGGGATGTAGCTATATGAAAGCAGATACAACCCCCATTGGATTGAGATGTAAACTCAGGGCAGAAGGTAATAATGTTTGAAATATGCTGCCTGAATCCGTGCCATGTACAGAGTCCTGGGCCAGGCATAATGGCAGGCAAGGTGGTCCATCTACCCTTTTCACTGTAGCCAGAGGGATCTTTCTGTCATGCACATCGGTTACTATCAGTCTCCTGTCTGAAACCAGAAGGCTGGTAGGATCTTTGAGATAGACAAGTTAGAAATATTTACGGACCTTAAAAAGGCAGACGTGTAGGATAGCGTAAGAGCCCAGATTTTCGAGTCAGGCATTTTATGCTCAAAGCCCTCCTCTGATCAGTTCCTGTGGCCAGATCCAGTTACATCAGCTCTCTGAGCTGTTGTGTTCCTCCCATGATATTCCTCCCCCAATGGCTGCCTTGTAGAATTGTTGTGAAGCTTAAAAGACATAGTACATATATTTGACCCCCTTTACACTCTTCTACACAACTCCCCCCCAAAAAAAGGGGTCCAAATATATAGTGACAGAAGGAGAACTGACTCTGGGTGATGAACACACAATGCAATATACAGATGATGTATTATAGAATTATACACTTGAAACCTATGTAATTTTACTAAGCAATGTCATCCCAATAAATTTAATTAAAAAAAAGACATAGTACAGAGTATGTGTCTAGCTTATGGTAAGCATTGCTTCACTGTAGATGCCATTAGTAGTATAGAAGTAGTAGCAGCAGCAGCAGCGGTTATGTAACAAGGTGAAGACCACTTCAGCATCTTAACAGCTGGTACCAAACCCCTCTTAGGGAAAGAATTGTCTTGTTTGGGAAAACGCCCTGCGAGGTCTTCTTAGGAAGGAGGTGAGCCTGTGGGGATACACTTGACGACTTGGCAGGAGCCAAGAGATGTTTCCGAGTGGAGGAGCCACCCTGTTGGAGACATGGAAAGCATTTGTGCTTTTGATTCTGGGAGTGAGGAAAGGAGTAAGAGAGAGGAGGGAAGGGATGAGAGAAGGGAGGGGCCACAGAGAGGGAGAGGTGCTAAGATAGTTAAGGGAAAGCCAGCGAAAGCCCTGTGGGGGTGCTGGGGCCAGTGGTCCTAATGGGGAGGCCTCCTGCTCACCTGTCCTCAGTGTAAGTGCCTTCTCTGCTCCCCCCTCACTTCCTGGACTTGTATATGTCTCCTGTGGTCATGACTGCTGTGGGGGGAGGTTCTGATCAGGGTGGAGGGCTAGAACTCTAAGAAGGGACAGACTTTCACAACTGGGTGCATAGTGAAGGTGAGCAGAGGCAGCCAATGGCCCCGGAACTCACTGGAATCCTGAGCGGGCTCCAGGCTTGCACAGCTCCCTCTTCCCAACAGCTTTGGGAAATGAAGCCAAGTTTATTCCGAGGCGCAAGGGCAAGCTTGGCATCCAGGTGCATCTGTCAACAGCAGTAATGTCTACATTATTGAATCATTGGATGTGCCAGGTACAGGGCCAAGAACTCTACACGCATCCTCCTACTTCCTCCTCACAACCATCACGGAGGAAACCAAAGTTCAGAGTTTAAGTGACGTGTCCAAGTCAGAGGGCGCTTGTCAGCCAGAGTGGGGACAGACCCAAGTATCACCAAAATGACTCGAGCTGGCTCTTTCAGCCACTACAGTAAGCTGGAGCTGGTTCTGTGGATAAATTGATAGTGTTACAAAAATAGAACGCCAGAAACAGATGCAAGGGTGTGATTTTATCCTTATCTGGATAAATTATTTTATATGATGATGATCTTATCCATGGGCAAAGGAGGGAATATGAGTGAGACCAACTGGCTACTGGGAAAAAATAAAATAAGCTTCTATCACACACTAAAATAAATCCAGATGTTTATAAGATTTAAATGCAAACAAATAATAACAACGCATAATAATTTGATCTTCATTGTATAAGATCTTTCTAGACATATGTGCAAAGACAAAACCATGAAAGTAAAAAGATGGATATATTTAACTGAATAAAACTTTACAGATATAATAAGGCAAAAATACCTGAACAAATTTGAAAGTGTAACAACAAAATGGCCAAAATATTTGTAATATATATCACAAAGAGCAAAAAGGCTTTGCAAATTAATAAAAATAAAGAAGAAAAAATAAGGGATACAAAAAGACAGTCCAAAAAAATACAAGTGGTCAATAAAAATATAAAAATATTCACTTTTGCTAATAAAATAAATTCAGATTAAAATAACCATTTCTTCTCCCACCAATAATCCCAAATTAAAAATACTTAGTTTTAGTGAGAGTAGATGGAAATGGCAGCTTTCAGGCTGAGAGCAAATTACTGTACAACTGTTCCAGGGGTAAATGAAAGATGATGCGTCAAAAGTCTTAAAACCACGCCTACTTCTTTCAACCAGCAATTCTATTACTACAACTTTATCTTGAGGAAATAATCATGGAGGGCTGCAAATATTCAGCATCAAGAATATACATTGTAGTTTGTGTGTGTGTGTGTGTGTTTTATGATGAAAAAATAAATGAAAACCTCAATGTCTAATAAAAGGTAATTGGTAACATAAATTATGGAATATCCCCATTACAGAATAAATCCTTGACTGCCATTAAAATTGACAGTAAATCTAGTTTTAATCACAAGGAAAGATATTCTAATTTTATAATTTAGATAAATAAAACACAGTACACACAATGGTATTGTGTCCCATTTTGTAAAAATTTAAAAACCTTTACATAAAACTTTGTAAAGAAAAAAAAATCTAGAAAGTGTATGCTAAAATCAATATATATCTCTGGGAAATGGGATTTTTGGTGATTTAGGTTTTTCATTTGTTTTTTTTGTTTTTGTTTTTTTTTTAAGATTTTATTGGAGAATATTGGGGAACAGTGTGTTTCTCCAGGGCCTGTCAGCTCCAAGTCGTTGTCCTTTAATCTAGTTGTGGAAGGTGCAGCTCACTGGCCCATGTGGGGATTGAACCTGCAACCTGTTGTTAAGAGCTCGCGCTCTAACCAACAGAGCCATTTGGCCACCACTTTTTTGCTTGATTTTTGGCTCATTGTTATTTTTCCTCTAACAGATCTCATTTGTCCATAAAAAATACATGGCCCAACAAAAATAATAAATAGGTGATTTTGCAGGATGCAGACATAGCAGCATTTATAGAGAAATTCACGACTTTAAACAATATTATCATAAAAGAGAGAAAAGCAACCAACTTTGTGCACCAGGAAAGAAACAGAAACAACGAAAAAGAAAATGATAAGAACAATATAATAAAATTAAAGTAAATACATTTGAGAATGAAATAACCAGTGGAACTGATAAATAAAATCAAGAGCTACCTCTTTTAAAAGATTTTAAAAATATAGAAACTTCTGGAAAATCTAATCAAAGGAAAAAAGAACACACAAAACGAGAAAGGGGCATAACTACCCATATGAAAGCAATAATACAGATAAGGAAACACTAGGCACAGTTTCATGGTCACACATTTTTCATTAAGATGTTGCTTTAGAAACATCTTAATGAAAATGGCTCATTTTCAATAAACACATTAACTACCATGGGCCTCCAAAGATGCCCCTCAGTTGTAGGACAAAATTCAGCCACCAAGAAGCCAGGAGGAATGAACTAGCATTCCTGTTCAATTGTTCTGAGGGTCAGCTTTCCTTTCCTCTTGATGAAATAAAAATTACTCAAATAAATAAATAGAAAGGGAAACTTCTGCCAGAAGCTCAGTCAAGCATGGCAAGATTGGCTTCAAAATACCATAAAGACTCGTCAGGGTTGCAGGATGAGATGACGTCATTTGACAGAGGCTACAATTTCTTCAAAGCCACAAACCAGCTCAGCTATTTCTGAGTCACTGGCTCCTGGGGACCTCCTGGGTCACGCGTGTCCCTTTTGCTTGGTGAGGCTTAAGACTTCAGAGCATGCTTCTAGGTCAGGTTCCTGTGTCCAGGCACACAAGTTCTGGCACAGATCCAGCCTCTAAAAGGGAGCCGCCTTCTCCTGGAAGGACCCCGGGTTGAGGACAGCTTCGTGCTTTCCCCATCAGGAGCTTGCCCCACAGGGAACACTATGCCCTGAGTGTCTAGCACGTTGCTGGGTGAAAGGAAGAACCAAAGGGGGTTTCCTTGCACATTCTTTGCGCTGACATTTTCTTACTTAATCTGGGTCCTCTGTAAACATCAACAGATGTTTATAATCATAACTACAGAGTAAGTTTTGAAGTATGTCTTTTTAAGCATTTATTTACAGGAAACCTTTGTAGACACAAAACCTAATGACGGTGATCACATGTTGCCTAAGCCTGTACATTGCTGCTCAACCTGTACTCGCAGGGAGAGAAATATTTGTCATAAACCATTTTTGTTTAACAAAGACTGATTTCAAAATACAGTACTAGAAAGGAAATCAAAGGGAAAGCATGAGTTAGTGCCTCTGATTTGGGCCCCCAAAGCTCATCTTGGGTCTTATTCTAGACTCCCATCAGCCTAGCCAGGGACACAAGCATGGATGGATCTACAGAGTGTGGGAGGCTGAGAAGATGGGTCTCCTCTCACAGATGAGAAGATAGAGTCCCAGAGAGGTACAGAGATCCCCTCAACTCTTCAGTGAATTAATTATAAATCTGGGGACTGCTTCCCACAGCCACTTTGCAGGTCTTAGGTTGGGTTCTTTGGTGTATTTGTCAGAGTTCTCCAGAGAAACAGAACCAACATGTGTGTGTGTTGTAGATATAAATACAGACATAGATATGGACAGATTTATTTTAAGGCGTTGGGTCACAAAATGAGGGAGGCTGTCATGTCCAAAATCCTCAGGGCAGCTGGGCAGGCTGGAGACCCCAGGAGGAGATGATGCTGAAGCTTGAGCCTGAAGAAAGTCTGGAGGCTGAGTTCTTTCTTCCTCGGGGGATGTCAGTCTATTTTCTCATAAGGCCTGCCACTGATTTTATGAGGCCCACCCACATTAGGGAGGCTAATTTGCTTTACTCAAGGTCTATTATTTTAAATGTTAACCCCATCTTAAAAAATACCTTCACAGCAACATCCAGACTAGTAATTGACCAGCTATCTGGGTGCCATGGCCAAGTTGACATATAAGATTAATCATCTGAGCCTGAGAGGTGCATGCAGATGGTTTCTAGGGGAGTGCTCTTGGAAACAATACCTTGGGGGAGTGAGGAACACAGGACAGAACAAAGAGAGAAGCTGGGGTGCACTGAGGTTGTAACACAGGACTCAGCCCATCCCACTGAGAGCTCTGGAGCTGGGATGGCTCTTGTTCCAACTGAACCAAGGCAAAGAGGCTGGGCCTTTATCCCCCTGCATAGACCAGTCACTGAATGTGGGCTGCCCCTGGGGAGGGACATATTCCCAGAGACAGTCTAAGTTGAGAGCCATCAGCCACTAATTCTCCCTGCACCCTGGGGCATTAGTGCCCCTAGCTGGAAGGGGAGGCTTGGGTGATGCACCGCAGCGTCCACCACAGACAGTATTTCACTTTACAGTATTTCACATATACAGCTTATAAGAAAGAAGAAACCAATTGGGGTTTAGAAAGGAGGAGACCCTCCTTTTAGCCCCATTTCAATACTTTTTTGCCTTTACTCTAGCAGTCTCTGGTGGGGAAAGTCTGACCTTTTTCTGCTGTAGAGTATTTGGTTGGGGTCCAGGGTAAAATAGCAGTTTTGTCCCACTGGGTCCATATGTAAATACCTACATCGAGTCCTTTGCCTCTGGCCTTCTGATATCCTACAGGAATTTCTCTGCAGGCCCAAGGCTGGCTTCCAACAAGAGGACCTTCTGAAGAATATTTCAAATAACTTGTTTTTAAAGAATCTCTCAGCTACTCTTAGGTGGGTGGGTCCAAGAGGGTTGCTAGAATCTGCTGTTTTGAGGTATAAGAGCAGCCCATCCCTTGGCAAGTACATATGAGCACCTACTGTGTGCCCCAGCATCACCTGGGTGCCTTTCAAGCCCCACAGCTTTGGGGGGAGAGGACTCCAACCTGTCCCTCCTGGCACCATGATCTCAGTCTGTTACTCAGCATCAGTTTGTTCATCTCTCAAATGGAAGTAATAATACCATTTTCAGGGGATGCCCATGAGCACTGGAGGAAATGTACATAAAGTGTTTAGGGCACCTCTGGCTCGTGGAACGCGCTTAACAAATGCCAACCTTCTCCCAAGTTCCTGCAGGAGGCGATGCACGGGTGCATAGGAAACAGACCCGGCCCTGTGGGAGCCTTAACGCTGAGTGCTGGGGGGTGGAGGAGGGAAGGCAAGCACACCCTCAGAGAGTGCCAGCTGGTAAACATGTCCCAAGTATCCTTGACTTGAGTAGACAGGCTGGGCTGGGCCCAGAGGCTGCACGCTCTGCTCTTCCTCAAGCAGGTTGGGGAATGAGCCCCTCTCAGATCAGCCCTCTCCTGATTGTTAAGTCACCTTCATAAAAGGCAGCACAAAGGATTATTTTTAGAGCTGCACTGGAAGCAGAGTGTTGTGCCTTTCCTCAAGGAAGCCCCCCTTGTTGGAGAGAGAAGCTCTGCTCCCTGCACCCCCCCCACATACACGTACACATACATACACACATACACGTGTGCACACATGCACACACATAGACACTCACACATAAGTGTGCGCACACACACACACACACACACACACACGCACACACACCCACACCAGACACAAGTCGAGGAAATGTGGACTTTCCAAGTAATAGTGGCTACTGAGCTTCCCATTTGCTAAGCACTGTGCTAATACTTACAGGCGTTGTTTCACTTGATCCCCCCAGTAGCTATATGTGGTAGAAACTACTGTTAACACTGGTTAACACGTGAGTAAACTGAGGCAGAGAGGTGGAGTAATTTGCTTAGACTCTGACTGCTGTGTAGTGGTGGAACCAGAGTTTGAACCCAGATCTACTGGATCCAGAGTCTGGCTTTTAACTGCTAAATTCTGCTGGTTGCCTCAGACCAAGGATTAAAGGTGCTCAGAGTGGGGGAGGTTGGGAGGGGCAGGAAGAGGCAGGGAAGTCTCCCTGGAGGAAGTGGCACTGACTCAAAATGTGCAACAGCTAAGAAGGACTGAGCATTATCTGTGATTCAGGCTCTGGATGTGGAGTAGGATGCGGATGGGCAGAGAGAAGTGGAGAAGGCATCACAGGTGATAGTCCTGCGGGAGCAAAGGTAGGAAGCGGGACTTGAGTTGCTGTTCACTGGGTACAATGAGGAAAGTGAGCCAAGTGGCGCAGAAGGCACACATTGGGCCTGGGAACCTGGCAGAGTGTCTGAGCTGCCATCTCCTGCCCTTCCATCACTGCTTGTTCTTAGCCCTGGGAGCAGGGATTCATGGTTCCTCCTTCTTGGCTCCTTCCCAGCTTTGGCGTCTGACACACTGACCCACATCACAGGCAACTACAAGCTCAGTTCCAGCCGCCTTGGCAGAGCCTGCTGGCTTCATGGCTGCTGTCACTGAGTCTTACACTTGAGCAGGCAGACAGGAAACCATCCCAGCCAGAGAGCCTCGTGCTCCCTGATTGCCTGAGTATGTATGTCTGGCCCTTTCCACTGAGGTTTTCTCAGAGCCTGCACCCTGCTGTGGTGGCCCCCGCCCCCACTGTCCTTGTAGGCCAGGGAGAGGGTGATTGTGCTGGAGATAAAGCAGCCAGATGTGTATATCACTTCCCCATCCCCAGAGCTCCTCATAGTTTCTGCCCTGGGGTCGGCAGACTGGCCAGACAGGTGGTGGCTCCTGGAAGGTGGCTCTTGATGGAACGGCAAGATTTAAATAGGCAAAGGGAAGAAATAAATGAAGGGAACAGAGCAAAGTGAGCAAGGTGTCTAAGTGGTCCAGCAGTCAGTCACTCATTTATTCAATCAGCAAACACTTCTTGACTACCCACTGAGGCCAGGCCATTTACCAGAACAAGCACATCGACTTGGCCCTAAAGGGTGGCAAAATGAGGCTGGAACTGTTTTATGGGAACTTTCTTCCCCCAGTTGTCCCCCAGGTACCTCTACTTCTGCATGTCCCAAACTGACCTCATCATATTTGTCTTTTCCTCCTTTTGGACGCTCTGTCTCCATGAATGACACCACTGGAAACCCAACTGCTCAGGCTAGAAATCTGGGCTATATCCTTGACTTCTCTCTCCCTTAGTCTCCATGTCCAGTCCATCAAACTCCCCATTAAGATTTCGAATCTGTCTACTGTTCTCGATTTTCCTGGCACAGCCACGATAAAGGCCCGTTATTTCTGGCCTGGACCTGTATAGAAGCCTCCAAATAGGGATCTATGCTTTCACTGTCACCTCCCTCCTGCCCATTCTCTGCACCAGGATCGAAGACATCGATCGAAAGTAGAGAGTGGATTACGGCACTTTCGGGCTTAAAATCCTTCATTGGTGGTTTTCCCACTGCCCTCAGGGCAAAGTACCCGAAGCCCTGAGTGACCCTCTTGCCTTCTTGCCTCCAGCCACCTAATAGCTCTCCATTTTCTGATTCCATCATATTTGCTTCTCCTGGAGAGCTTCCTTGACCCTTCCCAGGAGATGCCGTTAGTCTTCAATCCCTACCCCCATCCTTCTACCTGCCGCTGCGGTGGGGGTGGGGGGCCGTCCCCGAGAACACTGCTTGTGTCCTGTCATCGGGCTTCTACGTCTTGGTCTGTTGGGGCTCTCTGACTTTGGCTGGTGAAAATGTTTTGGAAGTAGATAGAGGTGATGTTTACACAACATTGTGAATGTGCTAAAAGCTGAACTATACACTTTGAAATGGTGAACTTCACGTCATGTGAATTCTACCTCCATCAAACCAAAAAGAAGTAGGGTGTATCAGCCTGTGGTGTCTGGCTGTCTCAGTCTTCCCACGCTGCGTCCCAGGACCCCTCTCTCCAAGGCTTTCATGTTTCCCACAGAGCAGCCACCCAAGCCTTCAGAGGTGGAGCCGTCATGATCTTTGTCCTTCTCTGCCCTTTCCTTTGGAAGGGTTGTGGGGAGGGGCAGGGATGGTCTCACATTTTGAAACCTCCATTTCTCTGGGGGTGCCCATCAGAATTTGGCCAGAACTGTTGCTCAGGGTAACAATTACTCTGCCAAAGGTGTGTGAATATTTATGACTACTCACATGCGTTATGTTTACTATGTCAGCACACTGTTTGCATTTGTGCTGATAATAAAAATTCAATTTATAATAAAAACAAGCATTTTGTTGTAGAATTGGGTTCTAAGGATCCTATAAAGGCTTTGCAGATTTATTTTAGCCTTGTAAATATCTTGCCCCTGGGTGAAACTTTAGAGCCTTCAAACAGTTCATTTTGAAGGCTTTGGTTATTAGAAAACTTTTATAGTCTCTTTAATTTAATGGGAGAAGAATAACAAACTCAATGGACTCCAACAACAATAGATTCTCCACACCTGGAATGTCTTGCCATCTAAATGGGCTGAGTGGTACAAGCCGAGAGTTGCTGAGAGTTGGAAGACTTGGGTCCTAGGCTTCTTCAAAGCTAAATAACTTCAGGCAGGTCCCTTCTCCTCTCTGGGCCTTAGTCTTCTCCTTGGAACAATCGGGGAGGGGGGGGGGTGTGGTGAAATTTTATGTAATAAGAACTTTTGATCCTATAATCCTATTCCTAGGAATTTTTCCCGAGGGGAAAATAATTCAACAAAGACAGAAAGTTATATTCTAAAACTGTTCAACCCAGTGTTATCTATAAAGACAAAAAAGCAGATGTGAGAAAACTAACCCATGAACTGGAAATAACTGAGAGATTTATAGAACAATTTATGACAGAGTAAAAAACTGACATTAAAAGTAGTAATTGTCATATACTCCTGTCCCCAACACCATGAAGACTGGGACGATGCTCATGAAAACAAAACAATGGTTATTTCTAGATGATGGGATTATGGTCAATATTTGTTTTCTCCTTTATGCTTTTATGTATTTTTCAAATTTTCTGTAATGAACACATATTACTTCTATAATCAGAAAAAAGAAATGTCATTGAAATAGTAATTAATTTTATAAAGAATACATGACAAAAAAGAAAATGCTTTAGTTATAATGTGAAATGAGAAGGAAATAGAACATGAAATGAATATTCAGATTGCAAATAGGTTGAAATGGTAACAGACCAAATCCTTGAAAATCACTTTGCTAATTATCAATTCATCTAATAACCAATTCTCTGAAATTTTGCCCCCTGCCTTTAAGTGTTTTTATATCTATTCAATTATCGCATTCTTTTTCATTTTATCATCTTTTGACATGGTATTTGCTATTCAATTGTCTAAGGGTACTTCTGATAATTTCATATTTCTAAGAGTTATTTTAAACATTTGTACCATCCCTTGATTATGGAATTGTTTTTATCCTTGCTTGTGTAATTTGTTTCTTTTTAATCTACTTTGGAATAATTTAAGGACATGTCAGGCTATTTGTTAAACATCCTTTGTTCAAAATTAATATTTCTAACACAATTCTCAATGGTACACAAGATAGTACAATCAATTGTAAAGCCAGCCACCTCTGTCTTGATCTTTCACTGGAATCCCATCACTAAAGTTACAGATCAAGCAAGATGTGGGTGGATGTCCTAAAAGATAAAAATATCATCATGAAATGCTCATGATTTAATCAGTATAAAGTGCCCCAAAATGGCAACAAAGATTAAGATATTCAAATGGATTTAATGCAGGATCAAATAGTAGGTGAATTCATCTTGGGGAACTGGCTGTAGGTGAAGATATCTAAAATGTGTGGAATTTGAAAAAAAAAAAAATATTGGGGTGGTGAAATTTTTGGTGTTTTTATTCAATATTCTCTTTAATTTTGTTTGTTATTCTCCCTCTCTCCCTCTCTCTGTGTCTGAAAGAAGCCATCTGAGTTATTTTAATTTTTCCTTCAGCAATATGATTCCATCGAAAACATCAAAGGTGAGAAATTTTGACAAGTTTTCTGTTCCCATGAGTCATTTCTTGGGCGAAGGGAAAAAAGTCAATTGTTGTTCCTAGTCCTTGCTACTTTCTAAAGAGAGGGCATCCTGGTACTGGGAGCATAAGCAGTAACTTTGCTTGAGTGGGGCGATGGGTATAGGTAATGGGGATTTTGGAAGGGCTACAACAGAGCTAAATGTCCTACATAAGAAAGGGAAAGAAATTAAGAGAACAGGAGTCAGGGAGTTACAGTCAGATGCTGAGAAGATTGAGAAGGAAGGAAAGGGTCCAGGGAAACAGCAGTCCTTCCTGGTTGATCTGGTCCCAAACAAGCACTTGGGGTGGGGAGTCTAATGGGGATTTAAGCTGTTTGCAGCACAATGTGCAGCAAGCACTGTGTCTAGTGCACCTACCAAATCATCAGCAGTGTCTACCTGGCTCACAAATCCTTTGGAGTAAGTAAAATTCTTAATGATAAACCTAAAGAACTTTTGGGGTCCTACTTCAAGATTGGCCCTGTACAAAAATCACAGCTTCCCATAAGAGTAGGCAACATACGGGTTACAACTACATCAGCATCTGCCTGTGAATATACCAAAAAAGAAAGGAGGAAAGAAATGGGGAGAAAGAGAGAAAAGAAAGAATCTTATAAGAACAACTTTATACTGTCCATACTAATTTAAAATTGAAATTATTAAATGTAATTATACTTAATGTAACAACAGAGAAATGGAATGGAACTTCAAATAAACATTCCTTCAAAAAAGCAATATTGGTTACTAAATATTTCTCTGAAGTTAAGGGATGTAACTGTAAGTTTTGACAAACTAAGTGGTCAGAACCATTGTTATTTTCTTTTCGTTTTTTTTTTTTCCATTTTTTTTTTTTTAAATTGGGGAATATTGGGGAACAGTGTGTTTCTCCAGGACCCATCAGCTCCAAGTCGTTGTCCTTCAATATAGCTGTGGAGGGTGCAGCTCATCTCCAAGACCAATCGCTGTTTTTAAATCTTTAGTTGCAGGGGGCGCAGCCTGCCATCCCGTGTGGGAATTGAACTGGCAACCTTGTTGTTCAGAGCTCGTGCTCTAACCAACTGAGCCATCTGGCCACCCTGTTATTTTCTTTTAATTAAATCTGATAGTCTCTTTTGTTAATGTCAACTTAATCTGTTTATATTTATTTGATCCTTGGTTTGAGACTTATTTTACATTTAAAAATTGTTTATTATTTTTCTTTTTGTTTCTTTTTGTTTTATTTCCTGCCTTCTGTTGAATTAATAAAGCTTTCTATATATCTTCCCCTTTTAATTATTTTATTTTATTTTTTAATTTTTTTAAAAAAAATTATTAAAAATTAGCTAACCTACAGTATTACATTAGTTTCAGGTGTGCACCATAGTTATTCAACATTTATATACCTAAAGAAGAGATCACCATGTTAAGTCCAGCAACCATCTGACACTGGACCATGCTATCACAATATTATTGACTGTATTTTCCATGCTGTACATTACATCCCCAGGACTTGTTTCTCTTATACCTGGAAATCAGGACCACTTATTGCCCTTCACCTTTTCCCCCTTTAAAATTTTTCAGTTACAGTTGACATTCAGTATTATTTTATATTAATTTCAGGTGTACAGCATAGTGGTTAGACATTTATATAATTTCAGAAGTGATCCCCCTGACTAGTCTAGTACCCACCTGGCACTGCACATAGTTATTGCCCTATTATTGACTATATTCCCTATGCTTTACTTCACATTCCCATGATTATTTTGCAACTACCAATTTGTACTTCTTAATCCATTCACCTTTTTCACCCTGACCCTTACTCCATCTATCATCCCAATCAATCTAGTACCCATCTGATCCCATACGTAGTTATTACAATATTATTGACTATAATCCTTATGCGATACCCACGACTACTTTGTAACAACCAATTTGTACTTCTTAATCCCTTCCCCGTTTTCACTCACCATCCCAAATCCCCTCCCATCTGGCAACCATCAAAATGTTCTCTGTATCTGTGAGTCTGTTTCTGTTTTGTTTGTTTATTTTGTTCTTTAGATTCCATATATAAGTGAAATCACATTGCATCTGTCTTTCCCTGTCTGACATACTCCACTCAGCACAAAACTCTTCAGTTCCAACCATGCCACCGTGGATGGCAAGAAGCCATTGCCTTCCCTTGCTGAGCAATATTCCACTGTATATATGTACTATTTCCCCTTTATCCATTCTTCTATCAACAAACACCCGGGTTGTCTCCACATCTTGGCCCTTGTAAACAATGCTGCAATGAACATATGGAGGCAACATCCCCTTGAAGTAGAGTTTTGGGTTTCTTTGGATAAATACCAGGAAGTGGGATTACTGGGTCCTTCTTTGTCTCTTGTTATAGCCTTTGTTTTAAAGTCTATTTTGTCTGGTATAAATATTGCTACCCCAGATTTTTTGTTTTGTTTCCATTTTCATAAAATAATTATGTCCATCCCTTTACTTGCAGTCTCTGTGTATTTTTCAATCTGAAGTGACTCTCTTGTAGGCAGCATATGTACAGGTCTTGTTTTCTTACCCATTCAGCCACCCTATGTTTTTTATTGGAACATTTAATCCCTTACATTGAAAGTAATTGTTGATAGATGTGTAGTTGCCATTTTATTATTCATACTTTTGAACTCTCCTCCCCCACCCCCCAGTCTTAAAGAAGTCCCTCTAACATTCTTCATAATACTGGTTTGGTGGTGATGAACTCCTTTAGCTTTTTCTTGTCTGGGAAGCTCTTTATCTGTCCTTCAATTTTAAATGATAGCCTTGCTGGGTAGAGTAGCCTTGGTTGTAGGCCCTTGCTTTTCATCAGTTTGACTATTTTCTGCCAATCCCTTCTGGCCTACAAAGTTTCCATTGAGAAATCAGCTGACAGTCTTATGGGAACTTCCTTGTAAGTAACTCTACTTTTCTGTTGCTCTTAGGACTAACTCTTTGTCTTTAACCTTTGCCACTTTAATTATGTGTCTTGGTGTGGGACTATTTGGGTTCATCTTTTTGGGGACTCTCTGTGCTTCTTGGGCTTGTATCTCTATTTTCTTTGCCAGTTTCAGTCATTATTTCTTCAAATAGATTCCCAATCCCTTGCTTTCTCTCTTCTCCTTCTGGTACCTCTATGATGTAAATGTTGTTATGCTTGATGTTGTCCCAGAGGTCTCTAAAACTCTCCTCGTTTTTTTGGATTCTTTTGTTCTTTTTGCTATTCAAATTGCATGTTTTCTGCTACCTTGTCTTCCAAATTGCTGATTCGATCCTCTGCTTCATCTAGACTGCTGGTGATTCCTTGCAGTGCATTCTTCATTTCAGTTATTGTATTCTTCACTTCTGACTGTTTTTTTTTTTTTTTTTTATGCTTTCTATCTTTCTGTTGAAGTTCTCACTAAGTTCCTTGAATATCCTTATAACCATTGTTTTGAACTCTGTCTCTGCTGGTTGTTTACTTCCATTTTGTTCTTTTTCTGGATTTTTCTACTGTTCTTTCATTTTGAATGCATTTCTTTGTTTCCTCATTTTGACTGCCTCTTGGTGTTTGTTTCTATGTATTCGGTAGGGCTAATATGTCTCCCAGTTTTTCTGGGTGACCTTATATAGTAGGGGTCCTGTGGGGCCGATGGCACAGTCTCCCTGATCACCTGAGCCAGGTGCTCCAGGAGTGTCCCTTGTGTGGGTTGTGTGTGCTCTCCTGTTATAGTTGAGCCTTGATTGCTATTGGCATGTCATTGGGTGGTATTGATCCTCAGGTTGACTGACTGTGGGGTTTGTCCACATCCACAGTATATGGGCTGCTGTGCAGGGAGCTTACCCCACAGAACAGGATTTGCCCCAGGACGCTCTGGTACCTGGTGAGACTGCCCTTTGTGTATGCCACTTGTGGGGCTTTGGGTAATGCTGTGCTATGGTCTGAAGCCAACCTGCAAATGTGTTGGTTCTGGGGTCTCTTGGGAGGGGCTCTTGTGCAGGCCCAGATCACCCACTGCCTGGGTGACTGGCTGGGAAGTCCCTGGTAGGAGTTGCAAAGTGATCCATGGTTGGTTGCTGCCTGTGCTGTACCTGGAGGTGCATGGGAGAGGACACACTGTGAACCAAGGACATCTGCCACCAGTACCGGGTCTAGGGTAGCTCTGCAAAAAGCCAGGATACTCCAAGGCCTGCTGCCACGTGCCAGTTCCTATAAGGTTCAGCTGCTAATAAAGCCTTCTTTGGCACACAAGTTGGGTGAAGCAGGGTCTTGGTGAGTTAGCAGGGTGGAGCAGTGGAGGTCATTAGGCCAATCAGATTCACATTTGGTCTGTGGGGGCAGTTCAACAAAGGAAAGATGGCATCCACCTGCTGGCTGCATGGGAGAAGGGCCCCGCACAGGGAAAATGGGTAATGCCCTTCAAGTTTTTGCCCCAAAGTTCACAACTCAGTCTCTCCCCATATGTCTCCAATGCCTCCAGAGTCACCGTCTCTCTGCCAGAGCCCAGGGTGAGTGTTTGTATGGGCTCTTTAAGAGGATGTCTGGGTTTCCCAAAGCCTTCTATCCTACCCTGATGGTCGGAATCCCCACTATTTTTCACAGCCAGCAGTTGTGGGGGCTCCTCTTCCTGGCACCAGGACTCTGTGCTGGGGAGCCTGGTGTGGCGGGCCAGGGTCACTCAATCCTTTATGGGAAACCTCTGGCTGAGATATCTCTCCTGATTTTCAGTGGCCACACATGGGTGTGGGATCAGCCCATTTTGCATCTCTGGCCCTCCTACCAGTCTCGACACAGCTTTTCTTTATATCCTTAGTTATAAAACTTCTGTTCAGCTAGACTTCAGATGGTTATTCGGGTTGATTTTTCTACAATTTAGTTGTAATTTTGATGTGTTCATGGGATGAGAAGAAGCATAGCATTTATCGACTCCATCATCTTGGATATTCACCAATTTGTACTTAATCCCTTCCCCTTTTGCACTCACCACCTGAACCACGTTCCCATCAGGCAACCATCAAAAAGTTCTCTGTATCTATGAATTTCTTTCTGTTTCATTTGTTTATTTTGTTCTTTAGATTCCACTTATAAGTGAAATCATATGACATTCGTCTTTCCCTGTCTGACTTACCCCACTCAGCAGAATATCCTCTACATCAATCCTTGTTGTTGCAGATGGCAAGATATCATTATTTCTAATGGCTAAGTAATATTCCATTGTATATATGTGTCACCTCTTCTATATCCAATCATTCATTCAGGGACACCCAGGTTGCTTTCATATCTTGGCTATTGTAAATAATGTTGCAATGAACGTATAGATTAACCCATTGGAGTAACATTTTGGATTTCTTTGGATAAATACCCAGAAGTGGGATTACTGGATCGTCCTTTGTCTCTTGTTGTAGCCTTTGTTTTAAAGTCTATTTTTCCAGCTTTTTTTTTTTTTTGGGGGGGGGTGTTCTATTTTCATGAAATAACTTCCCATCCCTTCACTTTTAGTCTGTGTGTGTCTTTTGATCTGAACTGAGTCTTTTGTAGGCAGCAAATGTACGGGTCTTGTTTTCTTATCCATTCAGCCACCCTATGTCTTTTGATTGGAGCATTTAATCCATTTACATTTAAAGTAATTGTTGATAGATATGTAATTATTGCCATTTTATTATTCATATTTTAAAAATTGTTTTATTGTTGTTTCTTAAAGAAGTCCCTCTAATACTCCTTGTAATGATGGTTTGTTGGTAAGGAACTCCTTTAGATTTTTCTTGTCTGGGAAGCTCTTTATCTGTCCTTTGATTCTAAATGATAGCTTTGCTGGGTAGAGTAATCTTAGCTGTAGATCCTTGCTTTTCATCACTTTGAATATTTCCTGCCAATCCTTTCTGGCCTGCAAAGTTTCTGTTGAGAAATCAGCTGCCATTCTTATGGGAGCTCCCTTGTAGGTAACTAATTGCTTTTCTCTTGCTGCTTTTAAGATTCTTTCTTTATCTTTAACCTTTGGCATTTTAATTATGATGTGTCTTGGTGTGGGCCCCTTTGAGTTCATCTTGTTTGGGACTGTGATTCCTGGGCTTGTATACCTGTTTCCTTTGCCAGGTTAGGGAAGTTTTCCACCATTATTTCTTCAAATAGGTTTTCAATTTCTTGTTCTCTCGCTTCTCCTTCTGGTAGCCCTATGATGTGAATATTGGTATGCCTGATCTTGTCTCAGAGGCTGTCCTTATTTATTTATTTATTGTTTACTATTTTTTTCTTTTTGCTGTTCTGTTTGGGTGTTTTCTGCTACCTTATCTTCTAAACAGCTGATTCAGTCTTCTATTTCATCAAATCTACAGTTGACTCCCTGTAATATATTCTTCATTTCCATGTTTGTATTCTTTATTTCTGACTGGTTCTTTTCTATGTTTTCCATCTCCATTTTTATGTTTCCTATTTCTTTGTTGAAGTTCTCCCTGAGATCATTGAGCATCCTTATCACCAGTGTTTGGAACTCTGCATCTGGTAGATTGCTTGTCTCCATTTTATTTAGTTCTTTTTCTGGAGCTTTGTTCTGTTCTTTTATTTGGGACATGTTTCTTTGTCTTCCTATTTTGGCTGCTTCCCTGTGTTTGTTTCTATATATTAGGTAGGGCTGCTATGTCTCCCGGTCTTAGTAGAGTGGCCTTATGTAGTATGTGTCCTGTGGGGTCCGTGGCACAATCCTCCTGGTCACTAGAGCCAGGTGCTCCAGGTGTGTCCCTTGTGAGGGTTGTGTGTGTCCTCCTGTTATAGTTGAGCCTTGGTTGCTTTTTGCATGTCAGTGGGAGGGATTGACCCTTGGGCTCTTTGGTTGTGAGGACTGACCATCACTACAGTGAAGGAGCTGTTGTGGAGGGTTTGACCCTATGGAGCAAGATTCACTTTAGAAGGGCTCTGGTGCCTGCCCAGTGTGCTCTTTGGGTATGTTGTTCTTGGAGGTGGCCGGGTAATGCTTCAGCATGGTTTGAAGCTGGCCACTGGGGGTGCCACTTCCAGGGCCACCTGGGAGGAAACCCACAGCAGGCCAAGTTCAGTCACAACCCACACCCCACCTGGGGCCACCTGGCAGGAGCCACAAAGCAATCCACAGATTGCTGCCACCTGTGTTGTGCTTGGAGGTGTCTTGAGAGGCCAGGCTGCAAACCAAGGCTGCCTGCCACTAGTACCAGGCTTAGGGCTGCTCAGCCAGAGGTATGGGACATGCTGAAGATAGATGCTTTTTGTTTGGGTTTTATGAACCTTTGAGAGACTTTAGGAAAGTCTGCAGCATGAGCCAAGGCAGGTGGTTTGTATAAAAAAGCCCCTGAAAGCAGCTTGGGCATGCCCAAATGTTGGGTAGGGCATGGTCTCAGAATCACCAGGGTGGGGTGAATGAACGGTGTTAGCCAGGTTGATGGAGACTCAGATATGGCGGCCCCTGCATCTGCACACTGGAAAGTGGGAGGGCTCAACAAAGAAACCATGGCTTCCACCAGTTCCTCCGTCCAGGAGAAAGTTGCCTCTCCAAGCCTCATGCTGAAGTCAGACAACTCAGTTTCCCCCTGTATGTCCCTGGCAGCTTTTGAGCCACTGCTGCAGCTCAGAGTGAGTGAGTCTGTCATTGAGTAAGTCCCAGTGGGCCCTCCAAAATTAGCACCTTGACGTGTAGCTGCCCTCTGTCCCACTCAGTCACAATCTCCACTGGTTTTCACAAACAGAAATTATGGGAACTTCTCTCCCTTGCACTGGTTTGGCTCTGGGACCTCTTGCTCCTCCTGGGGGGACCTCTGCAGCTGAGATATCCCTCCAAATTTTTAATGGTCACATACAGGTGTGGTACCAGCCCGTTCTGTGTCTGTCTTTCCTACCAGTCTCAAGGTGGCTTCGTCTGTATGTCCGTAGTTGTAGGGCTTTGGTTCAGCAAGACTTCAAGTGATTTTCAGTGATGGTTGCTTGTAGCTTAATTGTAATTTTGATATGGTCATGAGAGAAGGTAAGCACAACGTTTACCTATTCTGCTGTCTAGACCAGAAAATCCTTTAGTTATTTATATCTTCCCCTTTTTACCCCAGCTGTTTAGGAAGCTTAGGTTTTACTTATATTCTTTTAGTGGTTACTTTTAAAATTTTAATGTGTATATTTAATGATTAATTACTCTAATACAATCTAAAATTATTCAGTATTTCTACTCATCTTTTGAGCAAGTGGGAAGAGATGGCATACTCTTTCCACATTCATTAACTAATCTTCCTTGTTACTGCAATCCAAGTATTTAGCATCACTTCTGTTTAAATACAGGAAATGGCATGATGATTATTAGGCAGTTAATAGTTAATTAAATTTGCTAATGTATTTTATCAGTGTCTGTATTCACCATTTTCTTTGCATTCTCCTCTTTGATTTCAGACTTCTTGATGAGTAGTAAATGGTATATCTGGGGAAAACATCTGTATTTTGCCTTCCCTCTGGTGGTATAGTTTAGCTGAGTATCATAGTCCAGGTTGCTAGTTGTGTTCCTTAGCTCTATGTTAGCTTTAGTTCAGGTCAAATAAGAACAGCCTGTTAAGTGGAGTCTCTCAGGCAACCATCTGACAAATCAAATGAGAACAATTCTCTGGAATTTGAGGGAGCTTCAACCCTATTCTGTTCCTCTGGTGGCTGTCAGGCTGCTGGTTTTTACTATAATTGTAGGCTGTTGATTTTCAAGGTTACCATGAAGCTGGAAAACAAAGGATGGGAATGAAGCAAATTAAAATGTCACAACACTTTCTGTCCTTACCACGATTTAGCTGTTGTGTCTTGAAAAAATGTTCCTCAGTTTAATGCAAGTTTTTGATTAACTCCCAAAGTTACAAAAAAATTTAAGTCTAAGATTTTGATTTTTTGGTTTTAGTTTTCTCATTGCTTTAATGGAAGAGAGAATTTTTGGAAGTCCTTACTCTGCCATTTTCATTGATATCACTTTTTCATGTGTTTTTTGAATTTTGATTTGCAGGTTCATCTTAATTAGATCTCTTTCTCTCTCCCTGCATTCCTCCCTGTCTAGCAGTTATATGGCTGTCTCTGGCCAACACCTTGGGACGCTTCGTTCAAAACGAGCTCTTACATTAGCATCCTGAGGCTCTAGCCTAGTGATGACATTGGGATATTACAGATACTTTCACTGAGTCATCCACTTGATTGAGGTCCTAGATGTAAGGCTTTGTTCTCCCCCTGCTGCTCTAAGCTTACAATTTCATATGAGATGTAACCCCTGGCAGCTGCCAGCAGACCTTTGCAGCTTCCTTTCAAGAGCATAGGGTACCCATTCAAACCCCTGGTATGAGGCAGTGAGCCTGGCTCTGGTGCCCCACCTCTTGATGGAGGCTGTTCCTCCTGTCACATAGGAAGATCCACAGTCCTACTCCCTCTGCTTGCTTCCCAACCTGAGCCCCAGACGCTCACTTTTATAGCCCCCATTTGCACTTTTCATTTCTGGTCCATGAAGATCAAGCTTCTCTTATTTCCGAGCAGGGCCATGCCTTCTTAATTTTTTCTCTTTGTATTTTATTTATTGTCGCTTTGTGTTTGGAGCAAGAGGGCTAGGAGATGTGAGGATTGACAAGGCATGAATGAACAGTGTCATCTTCACTATACATTGTGTTAGATCTGCCATCATTTAAACTTTTTAACTATTTTTCAACCTGAGACAGTATCTATTGACTCTCTGCCCTGATAGATGAGGAAATTAGCCTAAAATGATTTAAAATGACAGTACATATCGATGGCAGGCATGCACACTGGGGGTAGGACTCCTGAGTCTGTTTCTCTGACAAAACTATTGCTCCTGCTTTCAAAATTTTATATATACGGCAAGCATTTATCTTGATTTTGCCTTCTAGGAAAACAAAGAACTAAGGCACCAATCACCATAACAAGGAATTTTTCCTTTTCTTTTGTCAAGCATGTTTTATGAGGGTGAAGAAGTGGCTCTGTGGAGGATAGAAGTAATTCCCAGAAAAACCATGATTTCATTCAGTTATAGTATTTGTAGGCATATATATGAACCTGGATAGAAAACTATAATGTACAATTGAGTGGGGGGAAAAATCACTAACTTGAAATTTAAGGACTAGATTAACCTGATCCGATTTGACCAAGTTTTATTGAACTTCTCCAAGGTGCAACTTTGAATCCTAAGCATTGAAGTGAACAAATACCAAGAAAGGGGAAGGCAATTAAATAACTTGAGGGCAAGCTCTGTGGTCCACGCTGGCTTGACCACCTTCAGTGAAATTGTTTCTGAGTGCAGGCCTGAGGGCCAGGTTCCTCTGGTGGCACCTGAATGTTTAAGAACAAATGTCACCATATTATTGAAGGCCCAGTGATGAGGAAACGATTTGTGGCTTTGTTTGAAATTTTCCCACTGACTTTTTATGAATCAACTCAGTGTTCTAGAAATGGAAATAATAATAATCAATTGACTAGGGACATAGCTCTCAAGGTTACTAAAATTCAGTTGTTTTAATGTTGAGATCTAGAGGGGGTATAGATATATTTCCAGGGAAATCTCCTTCTAACAAATAGATGGTGGCAGAGAATTGTGGAACCAAATCTGTCTAGTTCCAAGCTCTGGCTGTTAGTCACTAGCTCTAGTAGCTTGTAAGCTCTTCAAGGAGATTTTATAATAAAATATTTCCACATTCCCTGCAGTGCCTAACAAAGTATTTGTTAAAAGACTCATGGAGGAGTTTGGTGTAAAGGCCTCAGCGTACTGGTCCAGGTTTGTTGCCTTCGTTTTCCTTCTCTCGTGTTCAGCCAAGTTTCTTTACCAGGACAAGTCACTGGGGAGCAGGAACTAACAATGCTTCCCGGAGACCTTTTCAACTCTGTTGCCTCTGGATGTTCCTTTGTGGAGTTTATTGTTTGAAGCATTTGTTGTACTTGTTTTGAAATCCATTTTCTCCCTTGAGACTCCTACCACCCCTGAGGAGGAAAGGATGGGGTGGGGAAGAGACTCACCTAAGGAAAGAGAGGAATTAAAGACCGTGATGGTTCAGGCTGGTAGTTTAGTTGGTAATCCTTCAAGCTAATGCCTTTAAACATTTGTCTAAATCTATTTCAAGAAAGTGAGGAGAGACTGGCTTTATAGTAATAGAAGTTGTACAGAAAATGAAATTCACTTACTAGTTTGCCTCCTCGGGCAGAAATAGTGTCAACATTCTGAAAAATACCTGCCACGTATTCCCCACTTTCCCGTGGTTCTTATACTCTTTCAGTTTTCTTTGGCAATTTGCTGAATTGTACAACTTGTCAGCAGGTATGTTAAAGAGCTTTATGTCTTCATAATGAAATAAGCTGCGTGTTCCCAGTAAACAGCCCTACTCCCTGGAACAGACCTGGACAGAACTGCAGGCCACTAGAATTGGAGTCCACTGAGGACAAGGCTGTGTTTGGGAGCAACATTTTATCTTTATCTTCCACTGGAGGGCGCTGTCTACTTTGGCGGAAGTGGAACCTTGTTCCAGTTCATCCATTTAGCGATCTTTTAGCTTCCCTCGTGGATTTGTGCCCTGGGCAGTTGTCCAGCTGTCCACGCCTTCATTTGGCTTTTTCCAAAGTCCTACAAGGCAGCAGTGTGAGGGATTAGAAGAGACACCATCAGTTTGATTCCTATTGGGCTCTGCACTCAAACTTCTCATCAGCCAGATAAAAACGCCCGGGCTTACCCTAGCCTCACCCCCATGTGTGTGTGTCTACTATATGGCCCCATATTGTCTGTCACTTAATTTCCATGCCTTTGTGTCCTTTGCCTTTGAGAAAACATAAACAAGGCATCTCTTAAATAGCACCAGCTTCCTAGGTCACCATTTCTACCTCTGGATTGGCAGTATTACCCCCCCAACCCCCCCTCATCCCCCCACCCCTCCCCACCCCGCCCCAAGTTGTCAGCATGCGCTTTAGGGAATGTCTTCTCCAATTGTAACATGCAAAGGAATCACCTGGGCATCGCATGAAAATATAGATTCTGATTCAGTAGGCTTTGGAGGTGGGGCCTGAGAGTCTGCACTTCTCACAAGCCCTCATATGTGCATAAAGTGCTTTAATACTAACAAGACAGTATAGAAGAGGCTATGGGCCAGGGTTCCAGAGTCTGCCTGCCTGCATGCAAATCCTGCCTCCGCTGCTTTCTATCTGGGAGGCCTTGGGCAAGTTACATAACTTCTCTGTGCCTTAGTTTCCTCATTTGCAAAATACGATGCTTCATAAGGTCCTTGTGAAGATTAAATGAGATAATATGCGTGAGGCACTTAAAATAGGCCTGATACATAATAGGCACTCGATAATCATCAGTGATGTTATGATTCCTCAATCCTGTGAAGAAGGTGAGGAACCCAAGCTCCAACGGGGAGAAATGACTTACATTCAAGATCCCAGAGCAAGAATGGTGCACAGCAGGGACCATATCTGATTCCAATTCTAGTGCTCATTGCACCCACACCACACTTCCAAATGTGGAGTTTTATTACCATGGATGTTTTCCCAGCATCCTGCTGATCTGTTGTTCTCTCTTTCCTTCTAATGGGGCATTTCCAGCTGGGGTGATTCATAGATCTGGGACCACATGGCTCCCATTAACTTCAGGAAAGTCATAATGCAAAACCCACATCAATCAAGCTTCCAAATTACTCATCCATCTTTACAGGTGACGTGTAGATTAAGAACAGGGAATGAAGCAGGTATCATAGGATAACTATTTAGATTTATGAAAATCACAGAAGAGTTTACACCAAGTCCCCAAGTTGAAACTTACTCTTTTCACGGCAAGGTTAAACCGCAGGGATGAGAGACAGGCTGTCACAAGAAAACAGCCTTAAAGTTTAAAGTCTGAGGGGCTAGGACGCCCAGCTTCACTACTTATTATACTTGTGATCTTGAGCCAGCCTTTTAACCCCTGTTTTCTCATTTTATTATTCATTTATTTCTCGTGTTATTATTCATTCTTGCAACAAAGCAAGGAGTTAGTTATCCCCATTTGACTGATGTGAAAACTGAGGCACAGAGAGGTTGAATGACTTGTCCAAGGTGACAAGGGATAAAGCAAGATTTCAAACCCCTACATTTGAGTCCATCTCATGAATGAAATGATGAGTCTAAAAGCAGCACGCACTGAGTAGGAGCTTAATAAACCTTTGCTGATCGTGAGAACAAAACTCATATCTGACTAATCCTTTCTTTGTAGTACCAGTGTACCTAGTGGGTTCTTGATTAATAAGAGTTGAGTTGAATTATTCCCCCCTGGAAATGGTTGTGTTTTTATTTAATGATTTGCTTAGATGCATTTTAATATGCAGACCACAATGCTTTTTGTACAATATCTCTGGACTGCAAGGCGCGGGCATTCATTATTTTATGAGACGCATGTGTCATGCACAGCACAAGCCCTTGTCTTAAACCAACACAACATGCAAATAGAAATTTCATGTAAAATCACATTCAGACAGTCTCAAAGTAGAAACAGATGTCTGAAAAATATGAACGCCAGGCTTATTAAATATTTTATCATCAAATATTTCATACATTTCAAAAATGTCATCTGTGAAAACACAGAAATACCGCCTCAGGAGAACCAAAATATTTAATCACTTTCAAGAAATTCTTAAAAATAAGTCTTCACCTCCGAACTATTCCAGGCAGAGAACAAATTTCCAGGTGCTGCAAGCTATATTTATTATATTTTCATCAAAATCAGTAACCTAGTTGAAGGAGATACAGTAATCAGTAAGGTCATTATTAGGTAAGATAATGACTTCTGAATGAATTCTCTCATTAATCTCATTACAAAATGGTAATGGTACCTGACTAATCATGCCGAAGGGGAGAGCTGTGTTGAATCAGAGCAAAATTAAGGCTGTAATCACAGAGCTGCTCTTGCCATTTCTTCATGAAAATCTCACTCGGGGTTTGGGGACTGGTTTGAAGTTCCTTTGGCCCAGGGGACTGTAGATCTGAAGGTTGGAGGCACCCAATGTAGCAAGGGGCAGGGTGAAGAGCCCTGGGCAGCAGCAGTCAGGAGAGCTCATCCTCTTCCTGTTTCTGTCCCCTACTTCCTGTATAACCTTGGACCGGTCACGGCTGTCTTTGGGCCCCGCTTCTGGTTTCCCTGCCTTAGTCTCCTGCTTCTACCCTTGCCCCTTAAACACGTCAGGCGGATCACATCACTCCCAGGATGGTTGCCCATCTCACCCAGGGAAGGATCCAGATCCTACATGGACCACACACCCTATGTGCTCTGTCCCCATTGCCTTTTGACACTATCTCCCCTATCCCCCCATCCCCCCATCCCCCCATCACTTGCTTCTTTTCAGCCACACTGACCTCCTGCTCTTCCCTCTGCCTGGACTGTGCCCTCCTCTTCCTCCATATATCCACGTGACTCACCCCCTCACCTCTTCCAAGTCTTTACCCCAATGTCACCTTCTCAATAATGCCACCCTGACCACCATGTTGAACACTACAATCTCTCCATCCACACTCCAATCTACACTTTCTTTCTCCATGTCCTTATTGCCTTCTAAGGCAGAATATGACTTATTGAGTTTCTTGTCTGTCTCCCCACCTGTGCCCCACCCCCACTGCTCCCACTGGAATGTAAGCTGCACAACGGCTAGGATCTTTGTACACTCATAAATGCCTGGAACACAGCAGATGCGCAATAACTCTTTGATGAATATGGAATTTATCACATGCTTGTGGGTTCCCAACCTTGCTGGACATTAAGGGAGGAGCCCCAGTGTGTGAGACGGTTGACCAGGGGTGATGAAGCGTGCACTCACTGTGGTGAGGCCCCTTTGGTGGTGGAGGTGCTGGCTTTACTTTTCCATCATGTTAGAAGCTGGAAGCACATCAAGTGCCTTTATTTCCATGAAGACTGGCCTGAGTACACAACACATTACGTGGCAATGTCTGGAGTCAGAGAACCCTCCACAGCCAGGAGCAATGGGCCAAACTGAGTACGGTGGAACTGACAGAGACAAAAGGGACACCATGTCTTGAGTTCCAACCCCAGTGTGGAGGTCCAGGGTCAAGGTGACAGGGACCCACTATGGCAGGCATGCAAAGACCACCAGGGGTTTCAGCAGATATAAGATTCAGAATGTTTTAACAGACTCCTCGTGACCAATGCAGGACAGGTGGCAATCTCAGCCTAACCCGCACTGGCCAAACCCCCCAGAAACAGGTCAGGCTGCAGTCTCCCTCTTTGCTCACACTGGTGCCAAAGAGGCTATGGAACATGGTGGGTGCTCATGAAGTGTGTCAAGAGCTCGGAATTAAGCCTTGGTAAGTTTGTTTCTGGGGGACCCATTTTACAGATGGGGAATTATAAACGGTCCAGTGCTAGGAAGAAGTCTGAAAACCATATCACTTAAGGGACAAGGGGAAACAACAACAGGAATGGTTCAGGAATGGTTCACCTGGACAAGAAAGGCAGGATGAAAATCAGCCCGGTCTCTCACAGCGGCAACACCAACACGCAAAAGCTGGAGTACTTTTATGTGGCTTTAGAACAGGGATTGCGGATCACTGGCCCAGGTGCCACCACACGCCCCTGCCGAGTCCATGGCGAATATCACTAATTGATCACGGACACTTTCGTGTATGTAGATCCAGACCAAGCTGTAGAATCCTTCTCGACACAGTGCCTCAAATTCTCTGCCCCAATCAATGGAGCTGGCATGAGAGAAAATACATTTGCAAAACTTTCTCTAGAACACAGGGATGGAAATGGAAGTCCATTAACATTAAGAAAAAACATTTTGTTATAAGCAAAGAAGGTGTTAGCTTCCCTGGGGGGTGGGCAGTGAGATTCTCATCACTGTTCAAGAAGAGGCTGCTTCTCTCGCTGTTTTTCCATGATGCTGTCCAGTGGCAAGGAGAGCGTCTGAGTCCTCACTGGTATGTGGTGGATGCATTTCCAGTGTCCAGAGGGCAGACCTGGAGTTACATCTGACGGTACTGTAAGAACTAAGCACAGTGACGGTGCTTCGAGAACAGGAGGCATGAGGCCCCTCGGACACAGAGGATAGTGCCTTCAAAACGCTTCACGCTTGCTCGTAGGAAGTTCCACCATGTTTTCTTGCTAATGAGGTCCCTACTTCAATGGTTACTGCATTTTGGCCCCAACACAATTTAATCTCCAGATTCATCCTGTAGCTCCCCTGTTATAGAGTCTCTTTGCCCCTTACTGTGGGTTCCAGTGGTGAGCTTATACCCCAAGACCCTCGGGGTGTAAGGGAACTTCTGGATCCCCTAGGTTGTACACCAAGGGAACTGGACTCTCTCTTTCTCTCTCTCTGCCTGATTATACCATACCAGAATTCCTTGCAGCTGCCCATGTTGGTGAGGGGTGCTGTATAAACTGTTGCCTCCCAAAGTAGCAAAAGGTAAAACTAAGTGCACTTTGCTTCAGCTCTCAACCCATTGGATATATGGGACCTTTCTATCACCGATTCCTTCCCAGCCCCCATTCTGGGGATTTCCACTCGGAAGGAAGAACCAGGACACTTGAGTCTCCTCTCTATATATTTCCTCCCCTCTCCTCTTCTTTCCTCTCCTTCCGCTTTCTCTCTGATGGGAACATAACATGACTTTATAGAAAAATTCCATACTCTGAGACCTTCACACTCTGAAAGACTTTAATCTTGTCAACAAAGCCTATCTTTCATGGCTACTACTGCCTTGCTGTTGCCTCAAAACTTTGGTTTGATTCAAAGTGGGACAATGACTTTTTTTGGTCTGGACTCTAGGTGGTATCCACCCCTCCCCCCAAACAATAAAAGCCACTGATTTAATGGATGGGAAGTTACAGGACAGTGACTCAAAGGGAAGGAAAAATGCATGGTTACCCCATCTTTAAAGTTATTTTTCTATGAAATAACCAGAATGCACAAAAAGATTTGTGTTCAAGGGTGTCTATCTAACATTTGTAATTTTAAAAATACTGGCAATAACTTAAATGTCCAATAAAGGAGGATTAGTTAAATTATGATTTTAAATGATATCATAGAAGATCATTTGTATGGCTAAAATTTTATAATATGTTATTAGGTAAAGAAAACATGTTACAAGATAGCCTATTCAATATGATTGTGTTTTGTAAAGTGTAGCTGTCTGTCTCTGGTTGATAAAGTGATGTGATTTTTATTTTCTTCTTTGTGCCTTTTCGTCTTTTCTAAATTACCAGTGAACATGTGTTAGTTTTGTGGTCAGAAATAAGTGAACAATAAAGGCTTTGTTTGTTTGCTTCTTGGAGGAAAAAATGCAGGTGAGCCCTTGATGGGGATGATGGGGTGGATTCAAGGACCAGATGGAGGATGCTGGGACTCTTTTCATCTGAGAGACTCTGGTTCTGGGATCTCAGCTTTGGCCTCTGGCCCCGTGGTGAAAGGGTGGAATGGTCCTTCCCAGCCTGGGTGGCTCCCGAAGCCCCTGCACAATGGCCCATGCCCTAACCAGCATAGAAAGTACCTATTGCCCATGAAGCCCTCCCGTCGTAGAAACACTCCATTTGTTAAAGAACCATAGTGCCAAGAGAGCTTTCTGCCTGCACTCAAACCTTGTGTATCCTGGAGCTTCAATCTTTTATGAAACAGCTTTTCATTTTTCCCCCTTCTCTACTAAGGGCTATCACAAGCCACTGAATCATTCTTTGCACATCAATTTTTAATCTTGTTAAGGTTTTTTTTTCTTGACCAATGCTCAGTTCATAAATAAAACATCCAAAATTTGCTCCAATTCCTTCTGTAGGCTTTGTTTGTTTGTGTTTGTTTTAGTATGGTCTCCCACTGGGAAGGAAGAAAGTGACGAACACACCATGTCCTTTTGACCATGTCCTTTGCCGGTGTACACACCTTCCATGGCTTCCATGGTACCAACGGGAGAAAGCCCATACTTCTCAGCATGGCACTATAAGCCTGCCATGACCTGGCTCAACTATTTTCTCTAGCTCAGTTCCTCTCCTCATTCTTCCAACTCACCCCAAAGCCAACTGCTGTCCCGGAATTTACTCTACTTCCCAGTCTCCTCACCTCTGCTTATCCCAGGCCCTGTACTGGGAATGCTTGGAAAAGACTTGGGGTGACTTTAGCATGTTTTTGTATGATTCTCTGAGTTGTGTTGAAGTTTCTGCCTCTGGTTCCTCTGTAGATAAGGCGGCAGCTTAGCAAACTCTGGACTTGAGGTTAGACAGATCTGGGATTGAATTACACTTTGTGACACTAGTTAAGAACTGGTAGCTTCATTTATTTATTCATAAAATAGAATAATGCCTACCTAATGTGGCCGTTATCCATTATCTCCCTATCTATCGAGATCTATATAACCATCTATCTTTTTTGTTCTTTTGGCTGATGTACTCGAAAGAAGTGGCAGAAATAATGATTCTTTATCCCCCATGTATCTAAAAATACGAAAAATTATCTTATATAATCAAATGCCACTTTATACCCAAGAACATTAACAATAATTATCTATTAACATCTAATATCCAGCTCTCATTAAAATTCTCCCATTGTCACCAAAATGTCTTTTATATTTTTCTCCCAACTAAAGGTCAATCGCGATTCATATATTGCATTTGAGTGCTATATCTCTTCTGTCTCTTTTAATCTAAAACATCTCTCACACAGAGGTCTTTATTGACTTTTGGAAATACCAGGCCTCTGTCTTATAAAACTTCCTACATTTTCGAGTTTTCTGATTCTTTCCGGTATAATTTGACTTTTTCCTCTACCCCTTGTATTTTCCATGAACTAGTTGGCATGGAGTATAGATCCTCTTAAAATGATCAAGGAGGGCCTTTCTTCTTTCCCTTTCATTAGCAAGTTTCAGAGTAAGGAGTTGGAGGAATGGCCACTTTCAGTATTTACATTTGAGTCTCTCTCTCTCAATATTCACTAAGGACTCACAGATTTTTAAATTAATGCTTTCTGTTATAATCCATTATTTTCATTATTGGTTTTGATGCTCAAATTGTCCTAATTTGTCAAATGGAAGCCCCTTCAAGCCAAATCCTGTGTCTTTTTTAAAAATCCCCCCATTACTCCCCAACATATTATTTTGAAAAATTCAAACATTAAGAAAATTAAAAAATATTTTCCAGGGAACACCCATGTATATGGCATCTAGACTGTACCATTCACATTTTACTGTATATGCTCTACCAGCTAGCCATCCTTCCATCCATTTCTCCATCCATGAATTTATCTAGGTATGATGTAAGAATCCAAATTTATATTTGCCCAAGTGACTATCTAGTTATCCTATGTCATTTATCGTGAATGTTCCTATTTCTCCACAGATTCGAGTTGCCTTCTTTAATAACAAACTTTCCACGTGTAAGAATCTATTTCTGGTCTTTCAATCCTGACCCATTGATGTATCTGTCAAATTATATCTCAATACCATATTATTTTAATTTTAGAGTCTTTCTTATGTGTTTTAACATCTGAGGGAAATAGCCCTTGCCATTGCTCTAAATTTTTGGCACTTTTCTGGATGTTCTTGTTTGTTTCCAAATAAATTTTAAAATCAAGTTGTCTAGTTCCATAAAAAAAAGTTAACTGCAACTGGGCTAAATTTATATATCACCTTTGGGTATATTAAGTTATACTACCTAAGAAGAGCGTCTGTGGAGACAATCATATTATTTTTATTAGAATTATTAACATTTAGAATTATACTAATTTCCTAATATTAAACTATCCTTGAATTGTTATAGTAAAATTTGGCCATATGTATTATTTTAAATGTGCTGTTGGAGCTGTTGATAAAATTCTATTTAGAATTTTTGTATAATTATTGATCAGTGAGATTGGTCTGCACTTCCTTTTTTGCAGTATCTATCAGGTTTAGGTATCAACATTATTTTCACTTTATACAAAAAAAAATCCAGAAGGTTATATTCTTTTTCTGTTATTTGGAACAATTTAAATGGCATTGGGATTATCTGGTTTTTGAAGGAATGTTAGAAAGCATCTGAAAACATTTCGGCCTGATAGTTTTATGGGAATTAGCTCTTTCATAACTTTATTTATTATGACAATTAATCTATATAATCTATCTCTGTTCGTGTCAATTTTGGCAGGTGACATTTTCCCTAGAAAATTATCTTTTTCATCTAGGCTTTAAATTTTCTATGCATACAATTGTGCAAAGAGATCATAAAAATTTATTCTGTTTCAATGGTTATTTCTTCCTTGTCATTCCTTATTTTGTGTATTTTTTCTTTCTGCTTTTTTTTCATGTTTTATTTAACTGTCTCAGTTTAGTCTATCTATATTTATTTTTTTATGGAACTTACCAAAGTCTCCATTGTGATCTAATGTAGTGTTAATTTTTGTGAACATTTCATGTGCACTTGAGTAGAAGGTATATTCTCTATTATTAGTCAGGGTGTAAATTTTGATAGATATATATAGTATCTACCTTGTTGATTATGTTGCTTGGAAGTTCTCCATCTTTATCTTTTGTCTAATTCATCTTTCTTGGAGTGAAGATCATATGTTAAAATCTCCTTTCCTTAATGGTTTTTGTACATTTCACTTTGTATCTCTTATAGTTTCTGCTTTATGAAGATTACTATGTGTTATTTGGTACACTGATATTTATAACTGTTAAATCTTCATTGCAAATTGTAGCACATAACATTATCAAGTGTTCTGCTTCATCTCATTTAATTTAAAACATTTTTCTCTTGTTTTAGATCAAGGTGTCAGTTTTCTTTTTGCCTGGCATACTTTGGCCCAATCTTTTATATTTGGCCTTCCTGAATCACTTAGTTTCAAATATGTATCTTTGTAAGACAATCTGAACATCGTTTTTTTTTCTAGTAGATCAGTGCTACAGACTGAATGTTTACGTCCCTCCCCTGCCCAAATTCATGTGTTAAAACCTCATCTCCAATGTGATGGTATTTGAAGTTGAGGCCTTTGGGAAGCAATTAAATGCTTACGATGATTAATTTTATGTGTCAGCTAAAAGATGCTGAGATAGCGGGGTATGTCTGTGAGGGTATTTCCAGAAGAGATTAGCATTTGAATCAGTAGACTGAGTAAAGAACATAGTTTTCACCAATGTGGGTAGACACCATTCAATCCACTGAGGGCTTGACTAGAACAAAAGCGCAGAGGAAGAGCAAACTCTGTTTGAGGTGGGACATTCAACTTCCAATTTTAGACATTGGCACTCCTGGTTCTTGGGTCTTTGGACGCAGCCTGGGACTTACACCCCTTGCTGCCCTGGTTCTCAGGCCTTCAGGTTTGGACTTGAGCTACACCATCGACTTTTTTGGGCCTCCAACTGACAGATCATGGGCCTCCATCATCATAGGGGACAATAACAGAATAAATCTCTTTCTATGTATCTGTAGTTATTATTGGTTCTGTTTCTCTGGTTAACTCTCACTAATACAGTAAGTTAAATTTATTTATATGATTTAAGTTTGGTCTCAGTTCTGTCATATTATTTTACATTTATTATGTGTCTTTTGCTATGTACTCTTTTTTCTTTACTTAAATGTTCGTTTTGAGTTTGTATTTCTTTTGGTGTTTAGAATGGTTTGTGCTTGTGTTTTACTAGTTATGTTCATACTAACACATTTACTTAATGCCTTTAGTCCCCCTTTCCGTACTTGTGGTGTCTACTATTTGGTTTTTTAACTTTAAATGGTATTCTTTGATTCCACCTGTTAGCTATGCAGCAATAATGAACATATCCTTCTTTCTTTTTTCTCTCTCCTTTTGCCCTGTTTAGTCCTATAATTTCAACTTTCTCAGAACATCTAATATTTACATACTATTCTTCCACCTTTTGGAAATCTAAGTTTGGTCACAGCTCTGTGGTTAAATAATCCAATGAGCAAAATCAGTGGTTTTGTCAACGTTTCTCCTTCTGGTACATTCCTCAGGAAGAACACATGAATAAAATATTCTGTACATTTTGTTTTCTTTTCATCTGACTTGTTCTGATTCTTTGATCCTTTCTTGTTTGAGTATTTTGGGTCATGTTTTCTTTTTTTCCCCCCACTATCAAGAAGCCAAGGAATGCTCTCCTTTCCAAGACTCTTCCCGGAAGCAGTACAGTCTCAAGACTGCCACCTCTAGTACTGTGCACTGTACCATCTCTTCTTTTTTATACCACATACAAATATCTAATCTGTCAGGTCTCAGACCTGTTCTTGGTGGTGCTTTCTTACTCAGGATGGCGAAATACCTTCATTTTTGGGATGAGATCTGGGTAGTGTAACCCAGACCTTGCTGCACTTTTCTCTGTGCCATACAGTGTCTGCCTGAAATTATGCTCTGCTGTGGGCTCAGAATCTACTCCCTCTGACATGTAAATTGAAGTGTTTAATATTTTCTGACTCCCAGTTATGCCACAGGCCCGTGCTTGTGTATGGACCATGCCAAGAGTAATTTTATTTGCTCTCCTTTTTTGTTCTGTAAGGTTTTTAGGAGGCTATATAGACTACATTGTGTCTACATCGTACATGGTTCCAAAGTCAACCATGAAACCAAATCCCTGTGCTCAGCCAGGCAGTCTAAGGGCCTGACCAGGACGGTTGGGGGGATGGGGCAGAAGTGGTTCAGTGGTTGCGGACCTCTGACCACTTAAAAATCAGTAGGATTGCACCGAGTACTCACTAGGTGCCAGGCAGGTACTGGGCACTGGGATTCACAGATGAACAGGCAGACATTTCCCTGCCCTATGGTTGCTCCCAGTGTTGTGAATCACAATTACAGTGCAGAGTGTTAAGTGTATGAAACGGGAAGGACGGGGGACTGGGGAAGCCCAGACGAGGCGCCTAATCCACTCTCAGGGCTCAGGGAAGAGAGGTTCCAGGAGGAAAGGACTTGAAGGATGAGCAAGAGTTAACGAGGTGAAAGATAAAGGACGGAAAGTACAAGAGGTAAAGGGCTAAGGACCGGACGCTGGGGAGAAAAGAGCCCTGGAGATGATTCCGATGGTTTCAGAGAGTTGGCAGTGGGGTGGAATGACAAGCGATGAGGCAAGGGCCCTGTCACAGAGGGCCTGGAGGGCGGTGGCAGGAGTCAGGGCATGACCCTGAGCACAATGGGGCGAGACACGGGCAGGGGTGTGACATGGGCAGACACGGAGTCACAGCATCAGAGTGCATGAGGGACCTCAGCAGAGATCTAGTGCAAGCCTCGCTCTGCGCAAGAAGCCCTGCTGGAGGCTGCACACCTCTGGGGATGGGAAGCTCATCTCTCCTGGATAGCCTACTTTGCTGAGTTGCTCTGACCAGAAGGGAATTCTTTCTCTTCTTTCAGACAAGCTGAAAGCTGTCTCCTGTGGCCCCCACTCAAAACAGCTCTGCTTTTTCTTCTCATCTTACCCTTCTCTGGGCCTTGATTATTACAACATTGTGAGGCGTCCGTGATGCTAGAAGGTACCACCAGCCCTGCCACACATCCTGAACAAGTTTCTCTTGGGAATGGAAAACCACTGCATGGAGTTGCTTCACACTCCCAAGAATTCCAATGGAGGTGGCAGCAGGCTGTCCACCAACGACTCTGACAGGTAAGCATGTATGACTCGAAACACAGTGGCTCTTGTGGCAGCTGCTGCTTCAACACAATAGACGGATAAACAGCAGCTGGGTGCCACTCCCGCGTTCTGCTCATCTGCGTCCTTGCTTATTTTGACCCTATTTGTGTGCTTTGCACTGTTAGGTCACCTCCAGGTCTCCCCAGTTCCTGGTTCTTGGTTGATGTGGAGACCCCAGTTTCTAGCTCCCTGTGCTTTGGTCCAGACCCTGGTCCCTTGGGGCCTCTCCTGGTCCTAGCTCCACGTCCTCACTTCATTTTGCTGGGCTGCTCAGCTGAGCCCCGCGTGACACCAAGTTATTAAGCAAATTCCAGCAAATCGAAGTATCTGCTGCCAAGCACATTTCACCAGGGAAAAGATAATTTTCATCTATCAAAGACGCATTTATTTCAAGGGGGCCTATCACTCACTGAAATTCACAAGAGTAAGAGAGTCCCAAGAAAATCAAGGGCATTTGCATTACAATCCACCTCGATGCCCAAAAATATCCCGCTGAGCTTGCAGAATTTCAAGGAAAAGAGTGTGTTTTGCTTATTTGCAGGAAAGAAATGAATGTTCAAGAGAGAGGGAGCCGAGGCTTAACATGTCAGACAGGCAAAGGAAAGCATTTGGTAAACGTTGACCAAAGAATCACCTTTGACCCTGCAGATTTTGGAGCTGGCCCTGGCAGCCGTGGCAAAGGATCCACACACAGTGTGGAGGGCAAGGCACCCCCCTTGGGGTGGACCAAAAGGGTTTGAAGCTGGAGGCTCTTGGTCTCTCAGTGCCTCTGGTTCCACAACTTTAAAATGGAGGTGTTGGTAACAGGTCATCAGGAGTCTATCTGTGCTCTGCAAACTTGTCTCCTAAATCTCCTTAATGGTTGACGAAAGTGAGCAAGAACTTGACCCACACAGCTGCCTCCCCTACCCCCACTGGAGCTGGGGGTGAGGGGGCAATGCCCACAGCTGGCTATCACAAAGCAAAAATGCCTTTGAAGTTTTGTGCTTGAGGCTAAAATTAATGTGATTTGTATCCTATTCCATAATAGTCTATGTTTATTATATAAATGTGCTTAAAATGATTCCCAACTGGGGGAAAACCAAAAATCAACCACAAGAGACTTTGCCTGGCTCATAGGTTAATGGGGGAACTGCTCTTGATAATAACAATAAGTGACGCTTACGCGCCACTTCCTCTATGCCAGGGATCATGCCAAGAGTTGCCAAATATTCCTTTATTTAGAGAGATTAAGAAACTTGCCCAAGGTCACATGGCTAAAAAGTGCTAAAGGCGGACTCAAAATCAAGCCTGTGTGACTCCAAAGCCCCAAGCTTGGAAACAGTGCCAGGGCCAGGGGCTGACATGACGTGTGATGCCGTCCTGTCAGGTTAGATTGCAGGCCAGTTTTTCTCTGTCTCAGAGTCACAATATTTTGAGAGTCCAGACTTATGTGAATATGGATCCAAGGATTCCTCTTAAGTTATTGTTTTATAAGCCTCCTCAGTGATTTGCAAGGGGAGAGGATCAGAAAGTGGCTACAGCGGTGCCGTGGTGACCTTAGGAAATTCTCGATTGTGTCCCATCCTGTTGAAAAGTCAGGCCGCTTGAATCCCTGAGCCATGGTCATTCTCTTCCGTCTCAGAGGATGTTTCCAGGGAAGAAGTCTGACGTGCTGAGGGCCTCTATTTTTACCACCGATACTGTAATTTTCACTGCATGACATCCCTCCCCATCACCAACTCTCTTCATCCAGTTATCAGAATTGTTTTGAAAAATAGGTAATTCAGTTTGCCTCGTATTTGTTGTCTGAGACTGACAATCTTGAAAAAACTCTGCTAAATATTTTAGATATTTAAATATCAGTGAACCATATTTCCCAAGGTTTTATCCCTTTGCCTTTTGTTCTTATGTATGTCCAGAGAGAAAACTAATGATTGAACAGTGTAGGGGGAAGTTTTCTTTCATTTTGCCTTCCAGCATTGGAAGCCCTTCCAATGTGTGTGTAACTATTGTGTGGAGCAGTGTGAATCTGTAGGAGTACAGTTGTGCAGCAGTTTTCTGTTCCCACATACTGTCCCCGGGGAGCAGATCCATGACTGACAGCTCAGAAAGACACCCTGGCTTTCAGGCTCCTTGTTGCTCTTAGAAGTCAGTCTGGGTCCAAGCCCAGTTCTGAGTCAGGGCGTTCCTCCATCTCATAGCAGCCAGCGGTCTGCTTTCTTCTTCTCCTGCTACAGCACCAAAGTGTGCGGGAGGAGGGTCAAGGTCACCTCTGGGATACTTCCTCCTACTCTCCTTTCTGGACTTGATGCCCTGGTGTTGTGAGCTGAGAGGAGGAGAGAAGAGGGGACAACCCTCTTTCCTTAATTATCTTGGCTGTGGTCCTCTCTCAGTTGGCTGCTTTAGCTCCTCTGGCTAACCCTGAGAAAGGTCCAGGCCTTCCGGGCAGCTCTCTCTCTTTCCACCCTACCCTCTCTTCTCTCCTGTCTGCTCAAATAGGATCAAAGGGAAGATGAGTGAGTCTTCTGCCTGAGTAATACCAACTGGGAACGTGAGATACCTGTCTCTCTTTGCAGGCACCCTCAATCCCTATGAGGGAATTTCTTGGTGCCCTTCCCCACCACTTCCTTTGGTGATGGAAGAGTAGCATCCTGTTCTCAAAGAGTGAACAGAGGTGGGCAAAGCATCTATTTCAATAATTTCTTTTCCCTCCACTTCCCAAGACTTCTTAGATGGAGTGGGGTGTGGCCTGCGCAGCTGCCTCTTAAGTAAGCCCTGACTGAGGTCTCCTGCCCCAATTGTTCCTGGCTCTTTAGGCTTTGGGGTGCTTAATGCTAATTCTGCATCCTCTGTTTGGGGCCCTAATCTCACTTCACATCCTGTTATGTATAGTTGGAGAGTTTTCGTTTTTATAAGACAGAGTCCATGTCTCGCTATAAAAAATAAGTGGCAGAAACTCACTTTCCCAGCCTACCTTGCAGCTAGGGTACAGGTATGTTACCCAGCTTTTGATGATTGGATCAACAATCCAGGCTTTGAATTAGAAACTGAAAACAGAAAGAATTAGGGAATAGGCAGAAATCCAAATTGGCAGCCACAGTAACTGTACCCAGTTTCTAGGGCCACAGTGACGGCAGCGTGAGGGGCCAGTGTCATGGGGTCAGCAATGTAAGTGGCAGGTCTGCGCAGCAGGTGTTCTGGGAATATCTCCATGAACCCCTTCTGTGGCCGGACTTGGAGCACTGCTCTGAGCTGTGGACATTCACTCACCTTTGTTCTCAGGCCTCAAGATTCGTTGGGCTTACCCAATATTCTTTTAGTAAATTTCTTAACTCGACCTCCCTCCCCTGCCATAGCTAAAACAAATGCATATCAGTGGCATTAAGAGGGCTTTAAAATTAGTTCCTGTTTCATTACACATTTGTCTAAAAAGATGATGAATCAAAGTATGCTATTTTTGGCAAGTTATTATTTTAAAGAAGATGCCACACCGACACACTGAAAATATTGAATGGAAAACACTTCTAGGCAAAATTTCATTAGTGCCTGATGCAGTAGCTACGGCTGCCCTCATAGTTTGCAGTGGCTTTGATAAGAGCTCTCTCACTTACACTTTGATTACTATAGAGTTGATGTCATCTTCACAAATAGTCTTGATTGTTTCCCTAGTTGATACTGTCCTTGATTAAAAAGTAAGCTCAGGTAATATTGAAAATTTTCCACCAGTTATTTTACCATTTGTAAATTTTGTCCAGAATCATTATAAATAAAGCAACCAAAGATGAATAAGACGGCCAAAGTATTAACACCTAAGATGTTATCCAAATGTAAGGTAAATAAATATTGATAATTCCTAAAAGTTTTACTGAGTACCTACTCTGGGCCAGATTTCAGGCTAAGTATATATCATTTCATTTAATATTTAAAACAACCCTGTAAGACCAGAATTATCATTCCCATTTTATAGGCAAGGAAACCGAGGTTTTCGATATGAAGTATCCTCAGTCTTTCAACCAGTTGTTCAAGCACATTAATTATACTGATGATGCAGTACTTTCTCCAGTTTCTGTTGGACCCAAAAGATTTGACTTTACTGTGAAGAGTGTACATCTGCTCTCCACGCCTTCCAAGGGCTGTCTGTCTTGGTTCCACTGCAGAGAATAAAATCCTTTCTAGTCGGTTGTAAACAGAAAGAGCTTGGTTACACAGTTAATTGGGAAACAAACCCTAGGACGAGCCTCCAGAAACAACTGCCAAAGCCACATGGCAGAACTGGGACATCAGGGAACTGCTGCTCCTGTCACTGCAGGAAGCAACTTTAGAGACAAGCTTCAGGAACATACTAGAAACAGAAAGCCACCTTTGTGAAATGACAAAGGTGCTCTAGAGCTATCTGACCTCTGCTCCAATCGGCACCGGCGCGGGGATGCCTGACACCTGCTCCTCTCACACTTAACTTGAGCCCTAAACCAAGTCTAGCACAATGCAGTGAAGACAAGATCAGTGCGAAATCATGTTTCACTTAATACAGACACCGATGGTTATCTGTAGAAATAGACAGACGTGTGCATTTACGTGGGTTTGTGAACATTCAGGTATTTCCTTGATCTGTCAGCTCAGAAGACCTAGAAGCAAGGACACCCCAGTAGCAATGGGGCATACCTAACACCCAGACTTTAGTTTCTAGTACTATTCTCCGAGAAAAGGGACCAAGGTTCCTTAGAGAAGTGGCTGATTTTAGGACTGGGGCAGGACATACATAAGATGAGCCTGGGGTGTCTTGTGATGCTCAAACAAAACAAAACAAACAAAAACCAACAAAAAGAATGCCTCCACAATAATGGGGTATGCCAAAGGGGCACAGGAACCAACTGAAAGAGCTCCCAATCGCCAAAGTTGGAGCAATTTGAGGAAGGAAATAAAGTAGTATTGCATGATAACCCAAAGTATAAAATAAAAATCTATGAATCCATTCTGATAGAAATAAATGAGTAAATTAATAAATGGGGAAGAGAGGCAAATCTCTTGAGCAGACGAATGCCAAATACTTTATGTATCTACTTCACTCTCACGGAGGTGAAGCATCACTCCTGCTCCAGAGGTGTGAGCTGTCACAGTGACTTCCTTCTAATGAGTACAACATGGAAAGGGGGAAATGAGTCACTTTATCGTAGAAAAATGTGAAAAACGCTACCTCAGCCAGGTGATCAAGGTCAACAACAGTGATAAGTCATGGTGATAGTATACACCCTATATCTGATGTGGTAACACTGGCGAGTTAACTCTGTGGCTTTCCTCCCCAAACTCCTAACCAAGTCTAATCATGAGAGAAATATCAGCTGCAGAGACATTCTGCAAAACACCAGACTAGTACTCCACAAGTCTCTAGGTCATTAAAAAGGAAAAAAAATCTGAGAAATTGTCACAGCTGAGAGGAGGAAACATGATGACTAAATATAATGTGATATGCTGGATGAGATCTTGGAATAGAATAAGGGAAGAACTGAGGAAATCTGAATCAAGGTTGGAATTTAGTTTAAAATATCAATATTGGTTGATATTTTAATTGTAACAAATGTCCCATAGGAGTGTAAAATGTTAATAATAGGGGAAATTGGTGTGGGGTATATGAAAACGCTCTATTTTATCTTCATAATTTTTCTGTAAGTCTAAAGCTATTCAAAAAAATAAAGTTATAACCTGAACAGCACCTCAGGGACCTGTGGGACTATATTAGAAGCGCTAACATATATGTAATTAGAGCCCCAGAAATAAAGGAAGCAGAATTGGGCAGAAAAAGTTTTGATGAAGTAATGGCTGAAAATTCACAAATTTGAGAAAGATATAAATTTACAGATTCAAGAATCTTAGTGACTCCTAATTAGAATGAATATGAAGAAAACTGTACGTAGACAGATCATAGTAAAACTGCTCAAAACTTGTGTGTGTGTCACTCATAGCTTTAAAGTTGACATAGAAAAGAAGAAATGCTAAAAATGACAAAAAGCAAGAAAATGGAAGGAGGAAATAATAAACAAAAGAGCAAAAATTGATAAAATTGAGGAGATTGAAAAAGATTCAATGTAATGAAGAAGATTGAAGAGACTAATTGTATTTTTAAAAACCCTCTGACAAGATTGACGAAGTAAAAAGAGAGAAGACACAAATAAAGAATATTATAAATGAAAAAGAGGAATACTCATAAATGTAACAGAAATTACAATGAACAGATTTATGCAAAGAAATTTGAATACCTAAATGCAATAAAAAATTTAATATGAAAATTAAAATGTTATTTATCATCATTTAATCAAGAAATAGAACACCTGAATAATTTATTGCTTTTGAAGAAAATCAATCGATAGTTTAAAATATATTTACCTTCGTAACACCAGGCCTAGACAATTTTAGCAATGAGTTCTAACAGTCAAGTAACAAATAATTCCAACCTTACACAAAGTCTTTCAGAGACTGTTAGATGAAGGAACATTTATCAACTCATTTTGTGAGGCTACTAAAAAACCTGATGCAAATTAGACATGGACATTATGAGGAACATAAATTACATTCTTACTCATAAATATAGATTAAAAAACATAAAAATATTTGCAAACCAAATGTATATAAATAAAAATGCAAATATATACAATCATTATCTAATTGGTTATATGTCAAGAATACAAAGATGGTTCACATTAAAGGAGAAGAATCCTATAATCATCTTGACAGATGCAGAAAATTCATTTGAAAACATTTAGCACTCGTTCAAATAAAAAATTTTTAGGAAAGAAGGAATAGAGGGGAATTTCCTTAACCTGATAAAGGCTATTTACCAAAACCATACAGGAAGCATTATATTTAACGGTAAAATGTTAGCAGCAATCCATTTAAATTCAGGAATAGGCAAGGGACCCCCTAGCACAGCTCCCTTCAGCATCATGTTGAAGACCCCAGCCAACCCATGAAGACAGGAAAAGACAAAAGGTAAAGGTTGGGAAATGAAGTAAAACTCATTATTTGCAGAGTAAATTAATGTTATGAAAACCTAAGATACTCTTCAGACAAGTTATAATTAATGAGTGTAGTAAGGTTTCTGGATATAAAGATTAAAAATTAAAAATTTTTCACCTCCTGTGCACAAGCCACAACCATTAGAAAATGTAATTTTAAAAGTTTGTAATAGTTTCAAGGACATAAGAAGCAAAAGAATAAATCTAACCAAACATGTGCATAGCATTTATAGAGAAATGTTAAATCCGTCATTGAAAGAAGTTAGAGAAAAATCTAAATAGATGGAGAAATAGATATACCATGTCTATAGATAAGAAGACTCAATGTCATACTAATATAAATTTCTTACAAATTCATAAATTTAATGTGCTTCCAATTAAAATCCCTGTGGAGCACTTTGTGGAGCTTGACAAATTGATTCTGTAAGTTTGTAGGGAAGAGCAAAGGGCCATGATATTTAAGATAAATTTAAAGAATAAAGTAGAGGGATTTGCCCTGGTAGATTTCCAGGTTTTTATATGTCTACAGTAATTAAAATAATGTTTTCTGACAGGTATAGAGAAATAAATTAGTGAAACAAAATTGAGAACCCAGAAACAGACTAATGCTTATATGGAAACTTAAAATGTAACAGAACTGACAGTACAGAACAGCAAGGAATAATAGGCCTAACCACTTAATAAAAGGTGCTAGTATAATTGGTAATGCATATGAAAAAAAATTGATCTCTACTTCCCACCACATACAAAAATTAATTCCAGGGGATTAAAACCTAATATAAACACGCAAAAATTGAAAATGTTGTAAGAAAATATAGACTATCTTATGAACTCAGAAAAAGGAAGGATTTTTAAAACCAGGTAAACAAAGAATAACCTCTGAGAAAAATAACTGATTAATTCAACTACATTAAAAGTGAAAACTTTTCTTCTGTAAAAAGGTAAAAAGACAATGCACATACACCCATCAAAGAATTAGTTTCCACAATAAATAGCACCTACACATCAATTATCAAGACAACCCAATAGAAAAAAATGTGCAAAGCATAGGAAGAGGCGATTTACAGAGGAGGATATTAAGTGGAAAATAAACACATGAAAAGATCATCTTACTAGATTTCAGAATAGTGCAAATTAAACAAGGTACAATTCTACACCATCAGCTTTACAATTATTTAAAAGTCTAATAATTCCAAGTGCCAAGTATTCTCTGTTTCCCCCTCCAGACACATTCTCCATGCTTCTCTATCCAGAAAATGGAGAATGGGAGGAGTGTGAATTTGGGATGTATTTCCCAGTTCCTTCCCACCTCTGCCTATGGCTGACAACGGCTGTGCTGCCGTCCTGAAGGCTGCAGCTCTGGCAGAACACCCTCTCCTGCAGTTCCAGCTCTCCAGTTCCAATAACTCTTCCACTCCTATGTCGGGCCTGGGGTCTTAATGGCTCGCACTGGAATGCTTCACCATCTCTTGTTGGTTCACAACCACGTGAATAATCCCTTCATTGAACTCTCTTTAATTATCCCTTTGAGTGCATCATCTTGCCTGCCAAGACAGCCTGATACACTAAGTACTGACAAGAAGGTGGAACCGTAGGAGCCCATACACTGCTACGGGAGTGCGAACCAGAGCAAGCATTTGGGAGAACCACTGGGCAAGATGTAGAAAGTTGGAAACGTGCATACTACATTCCCAAGGTAACATGCTCCATACCAGCAATTCCATTCCTACATGCAAGCCTAGCAAAACTGCTTCTGTATGTTCAGAAACGTAGATAAGAATGATCTTCACAGCAAGCTTGTCATAGTAAAATCTTAGAAACAACCAAAACATCTATCAATAGGAAAAGGATACATAGATAATAGAACGGTCACACAATGTAAAACTCTGCCACAGTGAATATTAGTGAAGGAGGAGTTAAATATATTGACATAGATGAATCTCATAAACATAGTTTTAAGGTGACAAAAGAAAACGGCAGAAGAACACACACAGAATCATATCATGAAGTTCTAAAATATGCAAACAATATTAACCGTTACTCAGGGACACAATATATCTACGTAACAAATGTAAAAAGAAATGTTTGGGAATGATAAACATCAAATTCAGAATACTGGCTACCTCTGGGAGGGAGGGAGTATGAGGTGATTCCAGAAGGGTATATACAAGGGGAATTTAACTGTGTTGGCAATGTTTAATTTTTTAAGCTGGGTATAGGTACATGACTACATGATATTATTTTTAAACCTTTTTGTAGGTCTTGGATAATGCACGTATATTTTTAATTTAAATAATAAACGAGAGGGAAAAAACCTAAAGCTTAATAGTGAAGAGAAGATAAAATGTTCATATGAGATTGCAGTGAAGACAGTAAGAATAAAATAAGACAAATGCATGTAAAGCAAGGTTTAGAACCATGCATATAACATGCTAACATTTGTATGTGCTTGTGTATGCATAGATTATCTCTGGAAAGATACACATGAAACTAGTAATAGTGTGGTCTTCTGCTGAATGGGCCACCTGTTATCTATTTTTAAGAAATAAATAAATGTTTTAAAATGACTTGCTGAGAAATCATATAATATATCCATTCTTTCTGCACCAGCAGACCAGCACCGGTCTTTAGAACAGGAGAGCGCCTGGTGTTGAATAGTCACAACTGAAGACCACATAGCCCTCAAAGTTTAATATGTTTACTACATGGTCCTTTAGGAAAAAGCTTAATAACTCCTGGTTTAGAAGGTTGTGGATATGAGAGATGAAGGTGAAGGAAGTAGCGAGTAAGATGTCCAGGTTTTGAGCTTGAGTTATGGACTGCAAGGGTTGGAGGCGGTGCTCACTGACCTAGAGCATCGAGGAGGAGGAGCAATTGTGATAGAGGCTGTGAGTTGGTGCAGGTTGGGGGTTGTAGAAGATTCTGAATACAGTTGTCCTCCTTTATCTGTGGGGTATACATTCCAAGACCCTCTCAGCGGATTTCTGAAACTGAAGATAGTATGGAACCCTATACGCATATATTCTGTGTTGTTTCCTATACACAGATACCTGTGATAAAGTTTAATTTATAAATTAGGCACAGTAGGCGATTAACAACAATAACTAATATATAGAACAATTATACCCATATACTGTAATCAAAGTTATGTGAGTGTGCTCTCTCTCTCTCTCTCTGTTTCAAAATATCTAATTGTACTGTACTCACCCTTCTTCTTGTGATGACGTGAGATGATAAAATGCTACTGTGGCCATAACGTTTGCAGTTTGAGGAATGATGGTAAAACTGGCAGAAACTTTTTTTCTTCTTCACCATTTCATGGACAGAAGATTCGTTCTTACCATACATCTTAGCAATCTCAGCATACGATTTTTCGTTTCTTTATTAAGTCAAGAACTTTCACCTTTTCACTCAAAGGAAATATTTTACGGCTTCTCTTTGCCCTATCTAAATTGCCAACATCACTGCTCTTGCACCTTGGGACCGTTGTGAAGTAAAAATAAGGGTGACTTGAACATAAGCCCTGTGATACCATGAGAGTTGATCTGATAATCAAGATGGCTACTGTGTGACTAAAGGGCAGGGAATGTCTACAGCATGGAGATGCTGGACAAAGGGATGGTTCACGTCCCTGGTCTCACGAGATTTCATCATGCTACTCAGAACAGCATGCCATTAAAAATGTATGAATTGTTTGTTTCTGGAATATTCTATTTAATATTTTTGGACCATAGTTGACTACAGGTAACTGAAACAGTGGAAAGGGAAACCGTGGATAAAGGGAGAACTACTGTAGTTTGAGTTTGAGATGCAACAGGATGTCCAATCAATGATGTCATTAGGTAGTTGGATACATGGATCTGGAGCTAAGGAGAACGATCAGGGCTGGAGATACAGAACTACAAGACATCCGCATATAGATGGATTGTGGAGCCACAACTCTTTAGATGGAGTGAGGAGAAGAAGAGCTGAAAAGGGGCCTAAGGAGAGGTGGCCAGAGAAGTGGGAGGAGAACCAATAGGGTATAGAGTCACAGACCTAGAGAAAGAGTCTTCCTAGAAGGATCAAGTGGACCACAGACCAAATGCTGCTAAGAGCTGAAGAATGGACATGGCAGGTGACCTTGATAAAAACATTTTCAGTGAACTAGTGGGATTCTAGTGAGGTTTTTATGGGCAGAGAATGAGAGAAAGGACATTCCAGGGTGAGGAGATTGAATCAGCCCAAAAGCGGGGCCAATGAAGAATGAGCCATGTTTAGGGAATGGGGAAGAGAGGACAACATCCTAGGAATTCCTACTGTTTTCTGTAGACATTAGGGAACCAAGGCAGGGTGTTGAGTAGAGGAATGTAGTTAAGAGAAGATAAACATTATTTTTAAAAAGAAGATTGCATGCATGGCTTCTCTCTGGGAATACTGAGATTTAGCCAAAGTTCTATGAAGGCTAGTGTCTCAAGAATTAGGACCCAGTGCCTCTGTATCAGCTCTTGTTAAGATTGAACAGGAGAAGAATTCATTTTATGTGATTGCACAGCACCAAGCCATTTCCTGACACACCTACACTTGAGACTTGGGGAAATGGGATGTGGAAGATATGGGTACTAGTAATTCTGATGAGGATTTAATTAAGAACTCAATTTTCCCAGACTTCCAGTACTTGACTGCCTGATGTTTCTTTAATGGGAACTGTTGATATGTTCTAATTACGGTGGGTTATTTATGGGATCAGGCCTCATCTCCGCTCAATTATGTTTTGTTTGGGAGGTTTGCGTTCTTTTATGACTCTGGTTCTTAATTGAGTCTATTGTCTTCCCCAGGATGCACTTAGTCTGGGGACCCATTCGTTTGTGGGTTTTACTCTACCAGGAATCCCATCACCCCTTGCCTTTCTCTTCCTTTCATTGATAAACTTCGAAGCCGTAGGGAAAGCGACTGCCCCTCCCTCATTCTCAAATCTCCCTGCGGTTGTGCTCCTGGCCCATAACTTTGCCCTGAAAACTCAGCTCCCTTTAAATTTTGGAGACAGGATTCTTTAAAACTGTGCCTCGATATCCAATGTCTTTGAAATTCTGAGAAAACTGCAAGTTTCAGGGGCTTGGAGTCAAGAGACAGATTTGATATTCCGAATTGAAACGTATTTATAGATGTTTATTTACAGAGGAGAGATTTCTGGTTCACTATCTTAGAGATAGTCTCAGCTGTGGGTAAATTACAATCGGGTCCTGGGAAACCGTGATATCATTATATTATTTTGTAGACAGTATTCCTTCCAGCATTACAAGAGGACTCTGTTTCCATAGCCGTAAGTGTGGATCTGCATTATGTTGAATGGCCACCCAGATATTCTGTGTTGTGGATACGTGATAATTTGTGTAACCAATTTTCTGTTGGTGGGAATCCAGGTGGTTTCCAACTTGTGATGAGTAGCTTTGGACATGCACCGTTATGCACATCCATGGTTATTCCTGAAGAGCCAGTTCCTGGAAGGCAAATTGCACAGTCCAAGGACATGTACTATGTCCGGACTTTAAAAGGCTGTAGACTATGAAATTCCAACAGATCAGATTTCAGCTGGAGCTGGAAGTATGAGTAGTGGAAATGTATGTCTGAGGACAGGAAGAGCATCTATGAAAGTATGAATGCGAAGAAGTGTAGTGTGGGTTTCAATCTTTGCTAATCCACTTTGAAGACACTGGTCAGGATGGGATCAAGTCAGTGATGGAATTGCCTCTGTTCAGACACAGTCACAGCTCTACCATGATTTTCTAAATGCCTTTATCCCATTTCCTCTTTCCTTGCATAGCACATAGCACACAGTGGGTGTATAATAAATGTGTGTTGGACTGAACTGAGTCAGCAGAGGTCTATAATCGCCCAGTTTCTTCAAAGCCCTTTCAGCCTAGACTTGTGGGATAAAATGCAACAAAGAAGAAATTGACACAGGGGTTTGACTTATCACAATTTTGTGACTATGAAGGAAGAGTTTCATCCTACAAACATTCCCTTTTTCTCATCATTCCCGATTTTGATTCTATAGCCTTTCAAACATGGAGAAAATATGTAATGGGATGAAAATGTGAAATACTAGTACAATCGTTTATCATGTTTGTTGAAGAAGGGTATTGATTCCCTGGAATGCTCACAAACCTGGGGATGCTTCCAGCATGTGAAGATTACTCTCCATTCACACACCCCTCTCTGTCGGTTCAGCAGGGTCATCTCAAACCCCCAGATACTCCCTTGGCACTAACACTGGTACCCTCTGGACACACACACACACACACACACACACACACCCCATGGAGAAGAGCTCCCTGTCCTGTTTCATCTCCAAACCTGACTGATGCTTCAAGGTCCAATTCCTCCATTAAGCCAGTGTCCACAATCTCCTGTCCTTTTCTGAGCCCACTTCTCTACACAGTGTGGGACCTCATGAGACCACATGCCGCCATTTTCTCTCATTGGTTTCAACCTGCAACAAGAGGTCTGTATTCGTTTTCTAGTTCTCCCATAACCATAACTTTAGCGGTTTAGAAGAATATCCATTTATTATCTCAGTTCTGTGGGCCAGAACTCTGGGCACAGTACCCAGCGAGGTCCTCTGCTGAAGTCTCACCTGGTGGAGGCCAGACTGGGCTCTAACCCAGAAACGCCGGGGCAGATTCTGCCTCTAAGCCCATTTCGGTTGCTGGTAGAATTTGGTTCTTTGCCGTTGTAGGCCTGCTGGCTGTCAGCCAGAGCTAGGTCTTTGCTGCTAGAGGCTGCCTGCACTCCTTTTAGCTGCTTTCCATGTCCAGGTCTCCTGGTGGGTCAGTTTTTCTCATGCTGCCAGTATCTCTTTCTGTTGCTTCTCTCCAAGCCCAGCCAGAGAAAGTTCTCAGCTTTTACAGGCTGTGTGATTAGATTGAACCACTTGAATAATTCAGGATAATCTCCCTATTTAAACAATCCCTTTTATCTTTGTAACCTAACATATTCACAGGTAACTAGGGATTAGAATGTGAACATCTTGGGGGGGAGGGGGGATGGCAGGAATCCAGCCTTCCTCACTGTTCTCTCTCCCACAAGGTCTAGCATGGGGCCCACTGCTCCTCATTCCTCTTGGTTTCACCCTTCCTCGCTCTGTGGAGGTCTCTCTGTGATGTATGGTCCCAGCCAGTTTAAGGGGAAACTGGCTTCTGTGTGAATGGTACCCCTTCTTTTTGTATAGTACTTTGACATTGCTAAAGCAAGGTAGGTGAGGAAACTGAGACATTGCTAAAGCAAGGAAGGTGAGGAAACTGAGGCTCAAAGAGGGCAAGTCACCTGGAGAATGAGAGCGTCGGCAAAGGCACAAGGTCACCCTGCAAAGGTCAGAGTAGGTCTTGGGTCTCCAGACTGCTAGGCCATCACTCTGGAAAATTCCCTGTAATCAGAAGCCAAAAAGTTAAGGGCCATATCTTCTAGTTTTCCAAGAGACTCTCAAGGGAGAAACTGGCAAACCAGTTGGAGGTTTGGCAGGCTGTCGTTGGGCTCCAGCTGCTAAGAATTTGCAATGACAGAAGTCCCCCATAATGAATGGCACACCCTGGTCACGGGCACAGCCTAAATGGAGACACCAGCTTGGACAGAACTTCCCTGCCTTTTCCAAGCTGACACATGGCTCGGGGGTGGCCATGGTTCATCTCCAGGTAATCATTTGAAAGACAGGAAAGAAGCAGACTCACAGAACAGTAGAGATGGGAGGCAGTTTAGAGATTATTCAGTCCACACCCTTCACCTGATTTTAAAGATGGGGAGCTAAGGCCCACATGGATGGGGAGAATGCCCAAGTGAGCAGGAGACTCACGACGAAGATCCAGCCATTCTGATTTCCAGAGCAGAATGCAATTCTCAAGCCCATGATATCTCAGTCCTTTTTATTCACTCATCCTGTGGACCTACCCTTACAACCCACAGTGTTATGAGTTATCCGTGTGTATACACACAAGTGTGTTTGTCTGTGCTCACCCACACACATACACACACCAACAATCTTAGAATTAATGTGACCCTGGACTCTGGTGCCAGGCTAGCTGGGTTCAAATCCTGGCAATGCTAACCTTGGGCAAGTTACTCAATGTCTGTGCCTCAGTTTCCTCATTTGTAAATGAGAATAATAATAGTACCCACTTCATAGCGTTGTTTTGAGGATTCCCTGAAACATGATATGTAAAGGGCTTAAAATGGTGTCCGGCATATAGCAAGTGCTGGGAAATTGTCTGCTATTGTTATTTCCAGGACGTTCACTGTCATGCCTGCCTGTTATTCTCTTGGTTGGGAAATAATGATCTCATAAAAAAATAATAATCTCGTACAACAATACTCACACACGGAAACGCCTATAGGGGCTAGGGATGGAAGTGGGCTGGGGGTAAGAAAAATTGTGTGACCCACTCAGTTCTATTTGATTTTCCATTTTGAAAGAGAAATGAGTACAGAAAAAATATTTCTTTATTGTGGGAAAAACAACAGTGCACAGACAGTGACAAATGGTGACTGTCCTTGGCCTCAGCGGTAGAGGCAGTAGGGAGTGGTGGGGACTGCGGTGAACTGCAACAATGGAGGACACACGCGCTGTGGGAAGGGGCAGCTGCTATTCAGTTTCAGCTGATTGCTGCCATGTGGGAAATCAGCTCTGGTGTTGTCAGATCTCTTGATTTTTTTTTTTTTTCAAGAGAAGCCAGAAATCTGCATTTTTAATGTAAAATCCTCCAATTATTAAATGTTGGCTCAACTCTTTGAAAACATTGGATGAGCCAAACAAAACATCTGTGGACCAGATTCAGTCGCAGCTGCCAGTACTGTTTCTGCCCTATATTTGTGTGCTGTAGTCATCATATTACTTAATCCTATGGTGTCCATGTGAATATCACGGCGTGGCCATCAATGGCCCCATGTGAGGTTGAGATAAAGAAACTCCGAGGGTGGCAGCTCACTGCAGGTAACACAGCTGGGTAAAGGAAAAAAAATCGGAGATTGTAAACTGGATTTTCCAAGGAGGACTGTATCCCTGTGTCTAAGATAGGACCTTTTCTTCCCTGGGCTTCAGTTTCCCCATTTGCAAAACAGATAAAGAACAGTCAGATTTTCTTCCAGTGCTTGCTTATTGAGTACTACCACCATTCCAAACTACCCCCCATCACAGTTTCCTACCTGCCAGGCTCTCGGCTCGAAGTGCCTTTCATGGTAGGAAATCTACTATTTTTGTCTTCTTGCTTCCCTCCTATCAGGGACATTCCTTCTCCTCTCCTTGAGTTTCTGGTGGACCCACTGTTTGTAGTACACACTAAACCTCAGCCCTTGGCCATGTAACCCAAGCCTGGCTAATAATGCTTCTCCATCGTCCTGGCAACAATGATTAATTAGTTCAAGAGGTGGGAGAGTAACCCAAGCGAGGTCTAGAGGAAACCTCTCTGGAATTGCCGTGCAGATCCTGAGAGAAGGAAGCACTTTCTTTCTTCAGGTTGCTAAGCTAGGACCGCTAGTGGCCATGTCCCCACCATATTGGAACGGCTTCTCTGCAATAGGAGCGAAACGGGCCGACATGCAGAAAGGCAGAGACAAGACACAGATGCAGAGGGAGGGTTGTGGTAGTTCAGAATTTAGTCCTCAGTTACAGATGCCAAGGCCCTGGTCCCTACAGCAATTCCTCAGCTTTAATGGGCTCCCTCATTATGCACTGAACCTTTGGAACCAATCAATTCCTTAATCAATTCCTTAAGCAAGTTGGGTTTGCTTTAATGGCAAACAAAAATGTCAGACAATTACAACAAAAATTTTTTTACAACCAATAAACTCAGACAGTTGCATTGGAACCCAAAGTCCACTAGAATATAACTGTGGCAGACCAGGGTCATGTCAGTCTCGTTCACTGCTATATCCCCAGTGCTGTGAACAGGACGTGGCCCATAGTAGGTTCTCAGGAAATGTTTGCTGAGTGAATAAATAATACATGAGTATTACCTCATAGAATCCTTACACAAACTCTGGTGGGGAAACATTATTATCCAAAGTGCCGCTGGGAAGGGAAGGGCCAAGTTTACCCAGCTAGAAAGTGGCAGCCTACAGGTGGTGACATTACTCTTAAACCTGGAACTCCCAGCCTGACAGTCCCCTTCTAACTGGTTTCCTTGCCTCCACGCGTGTGGAGAATCAGAGTGATCTTTCAAAGTCACCGCTCTGCTTAAAATCCTTTACTGGTGTCTACTGGTCTGCCACAGTTAGTGGCAGAGGCAGGAGGCCCTGGCAGGACCAGTCTCATCTTGTCCATGCCTTTCCCACTGCCCCCCACTGCTTCGGCCCTGCCCTTCAGCAGCGCCCAGTTTCCAGATGGAGTTTTCCTGCCTGGTGGTTTTTTTCCCTCCCAATTCTGTGAATCTGTTCCAAGTTTCTGTGAGTTATTAGATCCTCAGTTTTAAATCTTTTTCATATGCAAGTAGTTTATTCTCATTAAGAGAAATCCTATCTTTTGCTTGTTTAACTCTGTCAGTGAAATCCGTTAAGTTTATTTGTGTTTGCCCAGTGGTAATTTTTATTGAGAGAACATCTGAAACCATCTGCAGGGGGGAAGTTGAAGAAGCTGGTGGAGTGCCCCAGCTCTGTGACTGATTTTCCTGACATCTCCACCACCCAGAACAGCTCCTTCCACCCACGGCAGGCTGACCACAGGCTTGCTCATCTCTGCATCCTTTGGAGTTTTGAATTTATATAGAAACCACCTTGACTTTCAAGATTTCACATGGTGTGCTTTTCTGTTGGAGGGGGTTTCAGAGAAAGGTAGCCCTAAAGAGCCAGGCTCCATGGTTTCTAACGCAGAACTCATTAATGAGCAGTTCTCTGCCTTCACATAAAGGGAAGGACCCAGACTTCATCCCCCATGTGTGTGATCACCCTGTCGTCTGAGATCCTGCTGTACTCTGCACCTTTCACAAGCCCCTGGCACTTTTTCCTTCGGGTCAGATTCATCTGCCTCATTCTTCTTCTAGACTCTGAAAGTCTTGAGTAAGCGCTGTGTATAATAAGTTATACCCCCTCATTTACCCAATAGAGTGTCTTGCCTACAGTAAATGCTTTTCCTATTTGATGAATAATGAGTGAATGAATGAATGAATGAATGAATGAGTCCATGAACAACCTCTCCTGCATGTAGCCCCTGACTTCCCAGAATGTGTATTGTCAGGGACCCCTACAAGTGAATGGTCCTAGGAGTTCCAGGGAGGCGATTATCATTGTTCCTGTTTTATAAGGCTTTTAAACATTTATTTTCTTATCTTCATTTTCTCTAAGAAAAAAAAAAATCCTCACCTAGTTAATCAAAAGTTTCCAGTGCTAGTTCTCTCCATGCAAATTGCAATTTCTAAATGACACAGAAAAAAGATAACCACAATTACAAAACCAGGCAGCTCAAATGAGAAACTGGAGATTTCAGAGCAGAAAAGATAACTTAAACAAAAGTTTGCCGGTGGACTCCCCTCCTTCCCACCCAGGTTTTTTTAGCATCTCATTTGGACTTGAAAGAAGTTTGTAATAGATTGAGCTTTCAACTGTGAATTAGGCTGTCAAGATGGATAGTGAGCTCCCCATCACTGCAGGTAGTAGGCAAGTTGAGGTCGGAAGACTAACAATGGAGAAAACAAAAAACAGAAAGTAATGATTCAAATATAGTGAACAGTCCAATAATGTACTCTAAGAACCCCCAAATGACAAACTCAACTGCACAACTGGTGGACAGAAAGGAGTAGTGGAAAATAGCGTACGATTTAGGTTCAGGCAATCCTGAGACTGAATCTTGGCTACAGTGATGAGGCAGTTACATAACTTCTCTGATTAAATGAAATATAAATTGTAAAGAACGTATCTGGCACAGAGTTTGTCAAAATATGCTAGCGTCCTTTATTCTTCTAAAAGGAGGGAAAGTAGGGTATTAGGTTGGTGCAAAAGTAATTGCGGTTTTTACAATTATTTTTAACCTTTTAAATCTCAATTACTTTTTTTTTTTTTTTGTAAAGATTTTCTTGGGGAAAGGGGACAGGACTTTATTGGGGAACAGTGTGTACTTCCAGGAGTTTTTCCAAGTCAAGTTGTTGTCCTTTCAATCTTAGTTGTGGAGGGCGCAGCTCAGCTCCAGGTCCAGTTGCTGTTAAGTTGCAGGGGGCGCAACCCACCATCCCTTGCAGAGTCGGAGTTGAACCAGGAAACTTGTGGTTGAGAGTCCACTGGCCCATATGGTAATTGAACCAGCAGCCTTTAGCGTTAGGAGCAGGGAGCTCCAACCACCTCAGCTACCGGGTAGGCCCCAAATCGCAGTTACTTTTACACCATCCTAATAGATTGCAAAAAATTTCTCCCATTCCTATATGCATACCCATCTGCAAAGTGACATTACTTCTCCTTCCCTCTAGGGGCAGTAGCTGCAGTCTCTCTCTCTCTCTCTCTCTCTCTCTCTCTCTCTCTCTCTCTCTCTCTCTCTCTCTCTCTCTCTCTGTCAACCCTGAAACAATGACCATGTGAGTGAGCCTGGTCTAGCCTGCTGGGTGGACAGACATGTGGCTAGTTTGACCTTTCTCACTCTAGCCAATGTGTGAATGAGGCCATTCCAGACCCACCAGCTCCTAGCCCACCCACCAGCTAACTGTAAAACTGCTGAGTTGACCCACAGACTCCATGAGCAATAATATAATGGTTGTTGTTTTAAGCCAGTAGGTTTTTGGGGTGGTTTGTTACACAGAAAAAACTAACTATTACAAGTAGATTGGAAAAGTTATCTACCATTTAATAAATAATAGGAATCAATGAGGAAATGGAATTTGCTTTTCAGAAAATCACTTGGTAGGTGACTTTGCCGTAATGCAGATACATCTCCTGATGTAAGGGCCATCCATGTGAATAGAACTGTCAAAACATAGCTGAATTGTCTGTCAGGCTTTTAGCCAATTTAATCTACAGAAATGCATGTTAGGCCAAGAACAATGAATTTTAATGCTTGGGCTGCTAAATACAAAAAGAAATCGAACCCATATTTCCACAAGTGCTATATTCCCAGGAAAACCCACAGGTCCTCTTGGAGAGGAGGCTGGCTTGGGGCATCCCTCGTGTTCTTCCTCTAGGATACACTGTGATCCTGGGAAAAGCAGAGAAATATTCAAACATTATTTAGAGCCCACTTTAATATTACCTAAAAAGCACCATTCATAGGCTTTGATGTCTTAGCTTGGTAGAAATAACACTTCCCTCATCAAAAAAGTTGTTTGATCCCTGAATTCCATTTTTTTTTTCTTTTAGATATTAACTCAGAGCACTGCAGCCTCCCCTGGGGATGAAGTGATGAAAGTGGGCATTTGATTGAGTGAATACAGTTATTTAACGTCATTATTATTGCAGCCCTGAATGGGGGCACTGTCCCTTTCCTGTTGACAATCCCATGGTTCCTCCCCCCCCACTCAGCTGCCCCACACAACCCCCAACCAGTTCTCACATCATCTCTCACATGAAAATGGCAGCTCTTCTCCTGCTTCCAACATTTCCACCTTTCAAGACCCTGGGTATACAAGACCACTGGGGCGATCTTTTAAGAATGCCAATCGCATGTGGTTTTCTTGTTCAGAAATCTGCAATGGCTCCCCATTCCCTAGGTCCCTGAGACATGTCTCCTTTTCCTGTTGTGTTAGTTTCCTGGGGCTGCTGTTACAGTTTTTCCCAAACTGGGTGGCTTATACATCAGTTCTGGGGACTAGCAATTCAAGATCAAAGTGCTGGCAGAGTTTGTTTCTTCTGAGGGTCGAGAAGGAGAATCCGTTCTGTTCCTCTCTCTTCCAGCAGCCTCAGACAATCCTTCACTTGTAGATGGCATTCTTCCAGTGTCTTCACATCGCCCTCTCTCTATGCCTGTCTGTCTCTGTGTCCAATTTCCCCTCCATAAGGGCACCAGTCATACTGAACTAAGGCCCACCTTTATGACTTCATCTTGCTTTGATCATCTTCGAAGATCCTGTTTCCAGCTAAGGTCGCATTCTCAGGTATTAGGGGTTAGGACTTCAACATCTCTTTGGTGGATTCATTCAACCGGTAACACGTGTGTTGTAAAGCCCTTCATAGGCTGGGCCTGCACTCTCTGTCCTGGGTATTCCCCCGGTCATCCTCGTGCCTTCACAGTTCTGGCTGCAATGACATCAGATGCCATCTGAGTTCCAGTCTCTGTTCTGCCATCTCTCAGGTCACTTATGTTCTCTGTGCCTCGATTTCTTCATCTTTAAAATGGGGATAATAATAGTACCCAGCTCTGGGGCATTGTTGTGACAGTTAAATGAATTCTTACAAATAGACCTTTTGACTAGTGCCTGGCTCATAAGAAGTGTTCAGTGAATGTTAATTACTATTACTTTTATGTGTTTTTCTGACGTCTTCGTTTGTTTCTTCACTCCGGTGAGGCTCACCCTTTCACTGTCCCCAAGTAGGAGGTTGTGACATCCCCAAGTCACACTGCAAGTCCGCAGGACTAAAACCCAGACCTCTTCCCCAAGCCAGTGCTGGTTGCATGGTCTTGTCACTCTGTGCCTCTTTCGCCCCTGGTCTACACACCACTCACCCTCTTCTGCCTCCTTTCTGCAATCCCAAATTGTTCCAAGGTGGAGCCATGAAAATCATTTTCTAAAAAACCTAGCTTCCAATCTGAATTAAATGTGCCCTAAGTGTTAGCAGTCATTGTTCTGTTGCGTGTTAATTTGTCACTCGGGGATACGGAGGGGACGGGAAAAGCACTGAGCACTGGATAATGGATCTCTCCAGAGTTTGCCCCCGGTCTTCATCAGCATCCTAATTATTCCACACCTTTTTAATCGAGGAAGCATTAGCATTCCCAAACTGCGTAGGGGTCTGATTAAAATAATGTCTCCTGAATTATCTTCTCATAAACCAAAAAATAAATAAATAAGTAGGAAGTTCCACCCACGCAGCCTCTTCCTGGGCTGCTGCCTGGCCAGGGTCTTAGGGGACGCATGAGGAGCGAGTGAACGGGCTGCGTTTGACCCACTGAGGGCAGGAGATATTGCCCAGTCCCTTTGCTCCTCCTCCTCTCCACCCTTCCTCACTGTTCTCATCCCACAGGGCCCAGTTCATGTGACTCCTCTTCCTTCAGGAAGCCTTCTCTGACTTCCTTTCCCGGTTGCATGTAGAATATGTGCTACCAGACCTGGCTCTCGAGTACCATCCTTATTGTTCTGTGTGCGTGGCCCTTGCCAACTTGAGCATAAATTTCTCAAGGACAAAGCACGGTTAGAACCTCCTCTCATCCTCTCTGTAGCTGCCTGTACAAGCGTAGGCCCATAGTAAGTCTCAATATATAGCTACTGACTCGATAGGAAAGGAGAGTTTGAGTCTCAATGTATCCTGGTCCCTCCAACTGTCTCCCATTCCAGCTGCCTCTCCAGATGTGGCAACCCAAGAGGACTCAGCAAATGCAGATTGGAGCTTAATGAGCAAGGAAGGTGTTCCCAGCAGCTGCTGGTCTGAGCAGAGAATGGGCTGCCTCACACGGCACAAAAAGTCACCATCTCTAGGAGCATAGGAGCAACAGATGGGAGACCTTCCATGGCTCCAAGACTCTAAGGTCCCATGGCTCCAATGTCCCATGCTCCAGGGTCCTGTGACACGAAGGCTCCATTCTGTTTTATGTCATTCTTTGCAAAGGAAAGACCAGCCCCTTTTAGGAGCTCCCAGGCCGTGTGTTCAGAAGGAAATCTGTAGCTAACACCCGCCACTTTGTTAAAATCGGTACAAACAGAACATCACACATTTGGAGCTGTCACTCCACTGAGAGTCATTCACGTAAACAACAAGGTCCTCGTGGGTTTGATGGCAACACAAACACCACTTGTGACTCAATTAAGGAAGCGGTAATTAAAAAGGAGGAACAGCATGCAGTCTCTCCAATAGTATCTTCCTACTGGGGCCTGGCCCTGCTGACTAGTGGGATCCAGGGCAGGGAGGGGTCTGCCCGAGGGCCTGTGCTCCAGCCCTGCCCTCCGGTCTCCCAGGATGAGGTGCGGAGGGAGAGAAGACATGGAGACACAGCCCTACATCTCAGGCAGTGACCAGCAAGTGGTATAACTTAATAAAAATGATTGTAAATTAACAAAGTGCATCTAAGGGATTGCAGTAATGCCCCCCTGAAAATTACTCACAATTTCTTGGTTCTCAAATAATCATAACCAATGATTTTTATTTTTACTATGTCGTAAGAACTTTATAAGTATTTAATCATAATGATCTCATGAGATAGCTCCATTTTTCTAGGTGAGGAAACTGAGACACAGACCCCAAGTTCTTCAACTAGGAAGAGGCAAGGCTAGAATTTAAACTTTGGGAATCTGGGTCGAGAGCCCACTTCCCTCAACACTATACTCAACTGCCTCTCACATTTATAAAATGCTTTTTCCTAGGCCTGGGTCTTCCTAATAATAATTGAATAATTTGCCATTTGTTAAATACCTACTCTGTTCCAGGAACTGCACTTGACATGTTATATGGAAGATCTCATCTTATGAAGTATGTGTTGTGATTATTCCCATTTTACAGGTGGAAAAACTAAGGCTCTTGGAGATTAAATGCTGTCCCTCACCCAACTGAGTGACAGAGCCTAGTTTCAAATCCATATATGCCTGACTCCAAATATTGTTACTCTCAGTTGTGAGTATTTGGGATAGGGTTGGTAAGGCCAAATAGTAGACCGACAGATATTATTCATTTGTATCCTGTTAGGCTAAGAGTGTGGGAGGAGAGGACCTAATAAGATGCTCCTGTCCTTGAGGGTGTCTATGAATTGAATTGTGTTGCCCCAAAATCCATATATTGAAGCCCTAACCCTCAATGTGACTATATTTGGAGATAGGAATTTTAGGAGGCAATTAAGATTAAATGAGGTCCTAAATTGATAGGATTGGTGGTCTTCTAAGAAGAGGTAAAAGATCTCTCTCTCTGTCTCTCTCTCTCTCTCTCTCTCTCTCTCTCTCTCTCTCTCTCTCTCTCTCTGTACATGCACCAAGGAAAGGCCATGTGAGCAAACAATGAGAAGGTGGAGTCTGCAAGCCAGAAAGAAAGAACTCGACTATGCTGGCTTCCTGATCTTGAAGCATTAAAACATTAAGACATTGCAGCAAGCAGGGACTGTGGCTGACCCATTATCCATCTTGTGGATGGATGGATGGATGGATGGATGGATGGATGGATGGATGGAAATCTGGGAATACATGGTATTCATCCAGTGTTAGGGACAATGCCGATGGATCAATGCGATTCTGATGACTGTTCCACATCCATCTCGGTAGCTTTTCCATCATTTCCTCTCAACTTTCATTGAGATCCTGGAGAATAGACCTCCACAGGTGGCAAAGAATTGGGTGCTTCTCAGTGAGAAGTAGCCCCGATTAACATTCAGTCCTGCTCCATGAGGCAGCTCTCAGAAGGATTCGTGACTAACACAAATACGCAGAACAACCACACCCTGAAATTACTCCCATGTATGCTTTCAGTTTCATAAATCACATCCCCTAGGTTTGGGGCAGGATATTTGGGAAGAGTAACAGCTGTGGGACTCTTGCTGGGGCCCTGAATCCAGGCTTAGCTTGGGGCTTGGCAAACATTCTGCATGCCTGCTGTTAGCCAGGCGCAGCGAGGGGTGCTGGGCATACAGAGGTGAACAGGACCCATGCCTGCTTTCAAGGAGCTCCGAGTCTGGGGGAGGCTTACAAAGCCTCCACCCTCTGTTCTTGGAATCTCCGCAGGCTCTTAGATCGTCTCTATTGAGCCCCCCCCCCGCCCCAAACCAAAGGAAGATACACCGTGTTTCCCCGAAAATAAGACCTAGCCAGACCGTCAGCTCCACTGCATCTTTTGGAGCAAAATTAATGTAAGACCCAGTCTTATTTTACTATAATATAAGACCGGGTCTATAATATAATATAATATAATATAATATAATATAATATAATATAATATAATATAATATATAATACTAGGTATAATATAATATAATGTAATATAATATATAATACCAGATATAATATAATATAATACCAGGTCTTATATTAATTTTTGCTCCAAAAGACGTATTAGAGCTGATTGTCCCGCTAGGTCTTATTTTCAGGAAAACAGGGTATCTCTCCTTTGTCAGGGAACAAAGCGCTCAACAAAGGGAACAGAAGACACTGTTCCTGAGGACAGCAGGCTCTAAACCCAAGGGCAGTCTCCAGGGTCATGTCCAAAGGACTGAATAAATAGAAGTAAAGGGCCAACACTGGAGCAGAAAATTAGACCAAGTTTTATATTGGGAGAGTGGGGTGGGGGCAGGGACGAGGAGGTTAAACTGGAGGCAGGACCCAAAGAAGCAAGTAGGCAGAGTGAGGGAGCTGCCTTTTAGGGCAGAAAACATTTCGGGTGTATAGGAGGACAGTTCAACTAGGGTACAGCAGCCACCGCTTGCTGAGCAACATACACTGACACACTGGGACACACGTCATACACAAGGTCAAGCCTGAAAATGCCTGTTTAGCCCAGAGCCAGGTCCATGGAATAAACAACCTTGTGACATAGGTTGTATGTTCCCCATTCTTTCACTGACGATGAGAAATTAGAGCTCAGAAAACTAAAGCTTCCAGCCCCTGGTCCCGTCACAAATTGGCCCGAGCACAGACACCTGCCCAGGGACGTTACCCAAGGGCTGTACCCTTCACTTCCACTTCTTTTGCTTCCCCGAGGGGGACTCTGAAACCTGCAGAACCTCCACCAAACCTCTCTGGGTCAACTTCTTTTTTCTGTAAAATGGGCTGTTTGGGGATTAAAGAGCAAAGGAATCAATGTGACAAAGAAACATTTGTCACGTGGGGCACATTCTCCACGTTTGTGGATATGGCTGCTAGTTAGAAGCAGTGCAGGGAGAACAATGGAGGTAAACATTGCTGCAGCCTTCGGTCTGTGCCAGGCACTGCTCTGAGCATCCTTCATGACACGATCCCATTCGATCCTTACTCCAACCTAGGCGTAAGGTGTGATCATTTTATAGGCACAGCGTGTTGTGCAACTTCCACAGGGTCACACAGCTGCATGCGCAGAACTAGCTTTTCCACTGGGTCGTCTGCCTTCAGAGCCCATGCTCTTTCCCACTCCAGTCTACATGGTAGAGCCGACAGAATGCAGGCCAGGTGCCCAGAGGGGCGGTAAGTAAGAAGCCTGGCTCTGCCTAATGGTTCTGTGCCCTTTGGCAACTCACTGAACCTCTCTGGGACTATTTATCTCTTAAATAGAGATTTAAATGCAAGTGCTCAGCTCACTGGGGCTATTGGGAGGATTTTAAAACATGATGTACGTAAAACACTCAGCCTCATGCTTGGCACACGTAAGTACCAGTTGAATGGCAATCGCTATGATTGTGAGAAGGAGAAGGAGGAAGAAGAGGAGGAAGAGGAGGAAAGGGGAGTGAGGATACCCATTACCTGCTCCAACTTGCCTCTATTTCTGACCTCCCCTCTTGGCTTAGGGGAGCCAAGCTGCCATTGCAGCCATGGGCAAGAAGGGAGCAGTCACCCCCAGTTCTTGGGCAGGAACTTCTCACCATGACCTCCTGTCTCTCTGACAGCCCCTTCCTTGATCCCAATAGCCTCAGAACCCCAAGTGCAAGAAGCTCCACCAACTACTCTGTTTCAGAGTAGCGCTGTGAGGAAAGACCATCATTTGGGCCTGTAAATCAATAGACTTTCTGTGGCCATTTGCAGAATCAGAGGCACAGTCAGCTCCAGATAATGCATCATGCCTGAGAGGCCAGGGGGCGGAGCTGTCACCTCCAGTCAGCGAGGAGGAAAATCTATGCCTCCTCCTGGGTCCCAGTGCTGGTGTCACTGAACGCTGCCCACTTGGTCTCCTGCATGAGCCAACATGGTGCAAATGGCATGGGGCAAGTGGCAGTAGCTGGTGTGTGTGTGTGTGTGTGTGTGTGTGTGTGTGTGTGTGTGTGTGTGTGTGTAGAGAAAGAGAGAGAGAGAGATTTGTTGTTTTCTGTGTGTGTGTGTGTGTGTGTGTGTGTGTGTGTATGTTTCCAAGAGGCCATCAGCATTCTGGCAGCATCCTAAGAAATTCATCAAATTATTTAACCTTTGCTGGAATAAATAATACATGTGCTTTCTCAGGATTTATTCTGATTAAGCCGTTCTGGAGTGGTGCCAGGCCTGAGCCCACCCCAGGAAAGGCAGGAAGGTGCTGGTGGCACAGGATGAGAAATCAGGAGGCCAGCTGAGGGCTGAGTGGGAGGGCCGATGGGGCTGGAAAACCCTTATGGTGGAGACGGACCCCCGTGCCCCCCTCCAGGATGGTAGGACATAGAGGAAGAAGCCTCCATCTCTCCACCCACAGGCTGTCAGCCTCCATCGTGGCGTGAGGAGGGAGATACAATGTAGAAAGAACTGGACTTTGGGCTCAGAGATGTGGTTCAGACTGCTAGGTGACCATCTGTGTGTCCAGGAAGCTGAGCACCAGGAGGCCTGGGTTTGACTCTCTGCTCTGCTCTCTGCCAGCTATGGGTCCTGCCCTCTCCTGGCACCACCATGCATATGTCCCATCCAGGTGGTGCTGTGAGGTGCAGCATCTACTATCTATGGAGTGCTCAACAGATAAGAGGTTGGCACATATGACACTGCTGAGATTCAGCCAGTCCTTTAACCTACAAAAGGACCACTTTACGTGGCTCGACCTACACGTGGATGTATGGTGCTGACCATACTAACGGGTGCAGTGCACTCTGTATCCGGTCTGTGTGCCTTCAGCAAGTAACCTGGTTCACCTCAGTCCCATGAGGTCTGTACAATGATTATCACCCTCACTCTACAGGTGGGGACACTGAGGCCCAGAGAGTTCCGGGAATCTGCTCAAGGTCACCCAGCTGACAAAGGGCTGAGCTGGGATTTAAACCCAGTCAGCCCAGAGTTCCTTCCAGGATGTAACATCACATCGACTTTGCCTCCCTTGCGAGGATGCTGCTGTCCCACTCTGCATGGGGGTGAGAAAGGCAGAGAAAGAAGGCTCTAGATTTCCAGATTCGGTTACCTAGGTGGAGGGTAAGCAGGCAATGAGGGCAATAAATGAGAAATCTGAGCCCATCAGTAACATGAAAATTTTGCAAGAACCCAATTTCAGTGAGAAGTTCTAGATAAACTGCAGAGACATTGAAAGAGGGAGATTGTAATGTTTTGGACTTTTGCACACTCAGCTGTGTCATAGGACTCTGGAAGGGTTCTAGACATGACCCAGAAGCTGGACGTAGCAAACACATCTCTAGGAAAACCCTATGGATTCCAGGAAAGGAAACCCCTTCCTCTGCTTGTTCTGGTCCATGCTGAGCACCAGACATTAAAGCAGGCAAGTCTAGAGGCTGTGAGTCAGCTCGGGCTGCCATACGAAATGCCACTGACTGGGGGCTTCAACAACAGAAAAGTACTGTCTCATAGTTCAGGAGGCTGGAAGTCCAAGATCAAGGTGAAGTCCAAGAGTTGGCTTCTGAGGAGTCCTTGCTTCCTGGTTTGCAGAAGGCCTCGATGCTGTGGCCTTTTCTCTGTACATGTGGTACTTCTGATATCTCTTCCTCTTCCTGTAAGGAAACCAGTCCTATTGGATTAGGGCCGTGTCCTCATGACCTCATTTAACCTTAATTACCTTTCTAAAGGCCCTGTCTCCAAATAAGTCACATTGGGGGTAAGGCTTCAACAAATGAGTTTTCAGGGAACAAAACTCAGTTTATAGAGGTCAGTACAGAGGAAGACCAGCCTGACCCCAGAGTGAAGGAAGGGGCCCAGGAACCAGTCACCCATCCTACCCCAGGCTGGAGGCTCTGTGGCCCTAGACAAGTCCCTTCCCTTCTGGGGGCCTCAGTTTCCCCCACTGCTGAGTGGGGTGGTCGCCCTTCTCCACAGTCCCGCTAAGCTATAACACTGACACTCTAGGTTTCTGCGTGGCAAGGGAGACAGGCAGGGGCTTTGGAGCTAATGTGCATGGGTTCAAATCCAGCTCTACCACTGAGCAGCTAAGTGACACTGGGCAAGTGACCTGAGCCCCTGGAGCTCATTTCTTTATCTTCCATGATGGGAGTAGTAGTAATTCCTACCTCCAGGCTGGTAGGTTTAGTTAAACAAGAGGATTCTGTGGCTCACCTGGCTGTCAGGAGGGGTTCCAGAAGTAGCAGCTGATGACCAGGAAGTCAGCGATGGTAGGAAGTTGGTCTCAGACTCAGAACTCAGAGGGAACAGAGGAGAGTCCCAGGGGAGGGCACAGCAGGGTGCCAACTCAAACCCCACACCCTCGGGGATTCAAATCTCAAAGCTCCTTAGGCAGAAGACCTCAGTATTTCCACAACTGCTCAGTCAGCTCCAGTCTCTTGCTCAGATGCAGAAACCTGGGCTTTGAAAGATTCACCATTACCCAACGATAACCCCAAATAATCTTTTTGGAAACCACATATCATTTTCCTCTTAAAGAAATGAAATCTCTAATTAGAGTTTTCTCTGAACGTTTTCTCTTTGAAAAAAAAAATTAAAAATGTATAAGGCCTCCTGTATCATGTATGTATATTTCATTGCTGCGGAATTGGGATCTTTGTCAGTAACCGGGGTAGCGAGCGACAGTCTTTTAACTGGCTACAGATGCTAATGTGGGGAGAGACATTTTCCTCCTCTTTGCTCAACTGTTCCAGCCAGAGACTAGAGTCCTTCCTAATAAGTATTTATGTCAAAATCCTTTTTGGGGCGTGGGGGGAGAAAGAGCAGCTGTAGCATGGCTGAAAGATGGTGGCTCTGATTACAGTATGCCAGTAAAGGGAGGGGGGATCATTTTTTGAGCGAAACAGTGTTAATCAAGTTAATCACAAAACCCACGCTATAATTGCTTCTGCTCTCAGACAAAATTTTACTTTTATCTAAATTACTAAAGTGAGGAGAGTGCAATCCACTCTAATTTAGCTTTTGAGCTAAGGAGAAAGCGTGTGTAGAAGGCTGGAGAGGTTTTTAAACATCAGGAGAACTCAGGCTATGGAATTCAACTCTTCCTCTCTCTCCCTCTCCCTCACTTCCTCCTCCCACCCTCCCTTCCTTCCCTCAAGACAGCTTAGCGCAACTCGAAAGGTCAGAGTTCTGGATCTACCACGTAAGGCTGTGTTAACAAGTGACTTAGCTTCTCAAAGTCCTCAGTTTCTTCATCTGTGAAATGGGGGTGATAATGTTACCTACCTCAGGATTATGGAGCAAATTAAATGAAGTAAAAAGGATGAAGGATTTCGAACAGTGCGTGGTGCAGACACACACACAACAATAACAACAAAACTCAGGAAGTGTTAGTTGCTATTCTTACTCCTCAGTTTTTCGTCCCTATTTTGCCTCTTCCTTCTTCTCCTCTTCCTTTCCTCCCTGACTCCCACCTCCTGTTACTAAGCACCCACTCAGTAGGAGGCTTGTCTTCAGGGAGATGATAGTCTGGTCCTTGATTAGTTCAAATACAAGGGGAAAGTGAGCATGGACTCAAGAGACTACAGAAAAGTATTGGGGTTTGGACTGGAGGAGAGCCCTTCTTCCAACTGGGCAACCAAGAAGGGCTTTGTGGAAGAGGAGGCATTGTAGCTAGGCTTTGAACGGCACTACAGACGTGGAGTTGGAGGGTGCGGGAGGGAGGACCGGGATCCACACTCCGGACAGACGGACTAGCACCAGCAGAAGTCTGGAGGGGCGTTGGCAGGAGTAGCCAGAACAGGAGTCGCCAGAACAGGGCTACTGTGGAAGACCTAGATGCTGTCAGGTGGGGCTTGGCGGACCGTGGCCCTGAGCACAGGCAAATGTTATACTAGCACTCTGGCCCTGTGCAGCCCTGCAGTTTCATCCAGGTCACCTTCCTCTCCTCAACTTCCAGGAGACCCACGGCTGGATCTCATGATGACCACACATTGACTCAGGCACCGTCCTGTTGTCATGGGCTGCCACACCGTCCCTTCACCAGCTTCCCTTTCTCCTCTTTGGGTCTTCCCAATTCACGCTTAGTCCAACAAGGAGCTGATGTCATCCAACTTGCCCGGAAACACAGATTAGAGAAAACACACACAGTCAATTTAACTGGCAATTAAACAGGCTCCCCTATGTAATTAGCGTCAAGACAACTCACAATTACTACAGGGTGTGCCTTCGCAGCCAAGGCTCCAGATTTATATAGAGCGACAATTACTGAGCGCTAATATTTTAACAGGAAGCAGAGGGAATTTGTGAAACCATTTCAAGGAGGCAGCCTGTCCTGTCCCCTCTCTGTACTGTAAATAACTCTTTTGTAAATGCGACTGTAAAATTAAAGAGCGAATGCTTGAAATGATGCCGAAGAAGAAAAATACTTACTCTGTTGAGAGTAACTGGTTGCTATTTTGAGATGACTGATTCCGGGAGACTAACTAGAGGTACCGTCTTAGTAATAACAAACACCACTGATTGAAGGCCTCCCTGTGCCAGGCCCATTCATACTTACTGTATCTCGGTTTCACAATGGCACTCTTACAGAGAGGGGGGCCTGAGGTCAAGGAAATGAAGCAGCTTGCCCAAGGTCACAGAGCTCACAAGGTCAATGGCAGGATACAAACCCAGGTCTGACTCCAAAACCTTTGTGGAAAACCTCCTCACACACAGCTGCTCTGTGCTGCCTGGCAGAGCTCACATCCAGTCTCAAAGACTCACTAGCAAATGGGGAGGCAGAGGCTCAGAGAGAAAAGGACTTGCCCAAGGCTGGCAGTAAGGGAGGGGCCTGGGTCCCAGGTCTCCTGCCTCTCACCGCCTCGTCCTTTCCACTGGACCCCTTCGTGTATATGGAAAATGAAGCCTGGACAAAATCACCAAAGAGGCCCCCACTGGTAATTCCATCTCCCCTCGAACTGCCTCATAGGTCTGAGGTCCTTGCTCCCAGAGGGAGGGAGGCCTGGGATGGCTTCAAGGTCATCAGATTCCATGTAACTTAACCCAAACGAGGGAGCATCTGGAAGCGCTGAGCGCAGCCTGGGCACACAGTAAGCATTCTCCTTCCTCATCCCTTCTTCTCACCGTTCAGAACTACCCCTGAAAGGAATAGCAACCATCCCCTAATTTAGGAGCCCAGCCACTAGGAACACTTAGCCAGACTTAGTAGATGAACTTAGCTTATCAAAGGACTTTAGCAATAGAATCTACTTATCCAAACCACTAGGGCAAGTTGGTGGATATATCAGCTATTGCTATGTAACAAACCTCCTCAATACTCAGGAGCTTAAAAACAGTTATTGTCACTTAGCCATCGGCTGGTCAGCTCGGGTTTGGCTGATCTAGGCTGGGGTTGGCTGGGTGCCTCTTCTTCTCACTAGCTCTGTGAGTCAGCTAGGCAGCTCTGCTCCACATGTCTCTCAGCCTTCTTGGACCAGCAGGGTGGCTGGGGCATGATCTTCTCATGGGGATGGCAGAGGCTCAAGAGCCTGAGCAGAAACCTATGAGGAAGGCCTGGGATTGACTCTGGTACACTGTCACTTTTGTCCACATGCCATTGGCCAGAGCAAGTCACATGGCCAACCCTAAGTCACATGACCAAGCCCAAGCCATATGGCAAGGTCGTGGATGCAGGGAGGAGTGAAGAATTGGGTGGTGGAGAGAGGCATTTAATTTACCACAGTGCAATAAAGCAATAAATAAGTCATTTCTTATTTAAAAATTGGTCTTTGATGGGAAAGGAGCTAGCAGCTAAAGGGATATGACTTACAGCTTTAATGTATAACTCTGTAAAGTGAGACTAATCACAAAGAGCTCACAGGGCTGCTGTGAGATTTAAATGAGATAATCCACATAAAATACTCAGCTCCATTTCTGAGTCATCCACATTCAAGAATCACCACCACCCTCAGTTAGGGTGACCAACATGTCCTGGTTTACCCAGCACAGTCCATTCTAGGAACCCCTTCAGCGCAAGGCAAAGAGGATGGTTGGCTACCCTAACTGTCCCCATAACCAAACTAATATGAGCTTGTCTGCCTTTGCCAGGCCAACTGCCAGGGGTGGAAATAGATGGTCTCATTTAACCCTCACAACCACTCTGCTCAGCAAGACGTAGCACTAGGGAATATAAAGGATGATTTTTTTTAATGAACTCTTCCCTCAAGGGGCTAACCATCTAGAAAGAAAGATAAAAACCGCATGCGTTGGAACTGTGACACACAGAGAAAGTGATTCTGGCAAATCCAACTTTCCTGAGGATGGCAAGATCAGGATTTCTCAAAATTAATATTCATGGTCCTTTATAGCCTCTATCTTGTTAGTTGAGGTTAAGAGTCTGGTTTTGGAAAGTCAAGGAAAATTGTGTCTAACAAGAGTTTTCTTGACAAAAGGAATTTGACTTAGTTCTCCCACCGGGTTTTTTTTCTAAATATATTTGTTCACAAACTGGAAAACCTTTAAATCAGGTAAGGGCTGGTGGAGGCTGTTCAACCATTCTGTTCCCTGAAATCTTGGGGAAGATGAGGAATCTGTATTCAGGGTGCTCTGAGTAATGTCAACACTCCCCCATTTACTTAGAAATAAATACTAAAGCACGTTTATCAGTCCCAATCATCCATCTTTTTCCTTGCAGCTGGGCCCTTTAATTTTATGTTTTCGTTGTTTTAAAAAGTCATGGGTGAAGCAATATATTACCGGGAACACAACAAGCAAATGGAGTGTTACCTGAGGAAGCCAGTTCTGGCCTCAGCTCTGATGTCTTCTGGAAGAGCCAAGTCCAAAATGACAGCCAGGCACCTTGGGCATATTGAGATTTTTGAGAACATCCTAAGCTGAGCTTGGGAGCTCGATGCTTCAGGACACGCTCCTGTGCAAACCAGAGGGTATATTTGCCACATTTCAATTCACTTTCTCTTTAATGAAGTTGTGTGGGTTCACGTCCTGCTCCTCCTGACCAGAACGTTGCTCATTCTCAGAGTCTCATTCACTCATTCACCAAACTTTTACCAAGGAGATAAACAGATAAACAGCTTTGGAGAGGTTAAATGGACGCATGCATAAACGACAGCAAGGCAGTGTCAGCCTTGGGAGGTTCATAGAGGGGGCCATAAAATGTGTGACCAGGGTAGGAGGGAAGGGGGCAGGAGTCAAGGAAGGCTTCTCAGGGGAGGTGGTATTTGGGCTGAGCCCAGCACATCACGGCACCTTTGCCATAAAAGCCAGCATTGCACAGAGAAAAATGAGGCTCTGAATCCCAGGTCTGCTTCTTACAGTTGGGGAGCTATAGGCAAATCATCTAAGTTTCTGGGCTCAGTTTCCTCATCTACAAAATGGGGTGTGATGGACCCTTAAGTTATATCTGGCCGCTATTCCTTCCTGAGGTATCTTGTCCAAAGCACTGGGAAGAAGTAAGGATCTCTCAGGGCTTCTTCCATGAGGTTAGACCCTTGTTCCAGGCCATCCAACAGTGTTGAGATCCCAGTGCAGACTTTGTACATCACTCAGCCTTCAATTTCCAGAAGCACGTTGGCCTCAGGGAATGTAGTACTCAAGAATGAAAGAGATCAGGCGCCATCTTCAGCAAATTCCTCCTTAAGTCTTCCAGAGGACCAGCTGAGATGGAGCATGAGCCATTCCTGACCCATGGTCCACAGGCCAATCTGAACTGGACCCTCTACTCATGACTGTGTCCTCACCCCCGGGGGCAATCCAGGCACGTTACCTCTTGTGATGGGGGATTTTATGTGTCAACTTGGCTAGGCCACATACCTACATATGTGGTCCAACATTAGTCTAGATGTTTCTGGGAAAGTATTCTTCAGATGAGATTAAAATCAGCAGACTTTGAGTGAAGCAAATTACCCTCCATGATGTGGGTGGGCCTCATCCAGCCAGTTGACAATTACAGTAGGAAAAGACTGATCTCCGCAGAAGTAGAGGTAATTCTGCCAGCAGATTGCCGTCAGACTTGACCTGCAATGTCATCTCTCATCCCTGGGTTTTCTGACTGCCAGCCCACCCTACAGATTTTGGACTTGTCAGCTTCCACAATTCCTTAAAATCTCTCTCTCTCTCTCTCTCTCTCTCTCTCTCTCTCTCTCTCTCTCTCAACACACACACACACACACACACACACACACACACACACACACACCCTATTGGTCTGTTTCTCTGGAGAACCCTGACTAATACACCTCTGCTCTCAGTAGCTCCCTGTCCTCATCTGAAAGATGGGGATCATTGCAGGACGGATCCCTACCCTGTCTTCTTCCAAAAGCCTGTGGATATATGTGAAATCTGGGCCGGAATTAGAAAGCCAATTTCAGGGCCACATTTGGGTTTCAGGAACTCTGAGAACCATCTGGAATATGTGTAATGTGCTTATTGATTCATTCAACAAATCATTCTTGCTTGTCTCCTCTGGATCGGCATTGTGCCAGATGCTGGGGATACAGAGAGAGTGACGCAGAATGGGATGGCCAAAGACCTACCCAAGCAACAAGCAAACTGATAATGACCAATTGTGCCACATGTCAGGTGGGAAGCAGCCAGGAGCCGAGAGGAGGGTCCTCATCTCTAGGGCAACCTCCAAGCTGAGACCTGACACAGGAGGAGAAATAGCTGGCCCAGGAGTGAGAGGAAGGGTGTTGAGGGAACAGCATGTGCGAGGGTCCTGAGTCAGGACGGAGCTAGAGAGACAGAGATGATGGTCCAGAGGGGCAGGAAGGGAAGTGTGTGGCAGGGAGGAGGCCTGAGAGCTACGTAGATGGCACCCAACCACGGAGAGTCTGTGTGTCTCTGTCGGGACTTGGGATTTTATCCCAAGGGCATTGGGAACCATGGAAGGGTTTCAAGCAGGGGATGATAGGGGTCACTGGAGAGTTGCTGTTTGTCCCCAGGTATCTGGATGTTCCTGGGGGTGAGAGAGTGAGGAGTCCATGGAAAATTGTCCCTGGGAGCCTGACTGACTTTTCACCAACTCTCCCAGGTACACGGGGGTGGGGAGACGGAGGCACCCCCAGTGGTTGGAGAGGCATACCAGCAGTAGGGCATTCTGGTGAGCTGGGTGATCTGAAGAACCTGGAGCCCCCAGGTTCTCCACTGCCTCTCCCCATCCCTACCGTTGTTTGACACGGCCCGGGAATTGTGTTGTGACATCAGGCTGCACTGGCCCCGCTATTGTAATTAAGGGTCTGTCAATGTTTCCGCTGGAAAGGCAATTTTCTGAGGGCATGTGGGTTGTTGTTTTTCTTCATTCTTTCTTGGATATAAGGGAGCTCGGGCAGAGCACGCTCATTGTGCATGCGAGGCTGGTCTTGGGGTCGTTATGAGAGTGTTAATGTTCCGTTGCAATATACAGTAATGAATTGGGGCTTTCAGAGGAATAGCAGTTTGTGCTATTGGCCAGAATGAGTGTATTCATCTTAATTTTTCACATCTATTGCCTTGGAGAAGATTTCATAATTAAATGTTTGGTTGCACCAGAGACTAAGAGGAAGGGAGTTTCCTCCACTGGCTAGAAATGACCTGTCCTACCTGCATCTGGCAAGAATCCTGGCCCTGTTGCTGTACCCACAGATACAGTGAGAGTCCGATTTCAGTCCATGGCAGAGAGAAACTTTATGATGATTGCAATCATCTGGCAATAAACCAAACTTCTTTTTGAGGTAGTGAGTGCCCCATTACTGGTGTATTCAAGCACAGCTTGTAAACTGCTGAGCTGTAGAAGAGTATTTTCAAGGTACAGGCATTTGTAGATGGGACCTGCACAGGGGTATCTTTTAGCATAAGCTGCAAGGAAGGTTCTAGGGGGAATTTATCACCAGTTTCCAGGATTTTCGTGGCACCTGCCGAAAGTGTTTCCCCAAAAATAAAACCGGGTCTTATATTAAGGTTTGCTCCAGAAGACACGTTAAGGTTTATGTTTGGGCGATGTCCTCCTGAAAAATCATGCTAGGGCTTATTTTCTGGTTGGGTCTTATTGGGTCGGGGAAACACGGTACTAACCGACACTTGCTCCTCTTAGAGGACACGTCCATTCCACTCTCTTCCAGTCACTCTCTCTGGCAGGCGCGGCCATGTGATGCGGTGTCTGTGTCATAGCATATACCCCAGAATAATAAAGCTCAATCTTCTTTAACCTAATTCTCAAGTTCAGATTTGTTGCTCTTCTGATTTTCCCTGCCAAGAAAAGTGGCCAGAAGAGCTGAGGACTCGGTGGAGTAAGTCATTTCTGTGTCCACTAAAAGGGGTGACCTTGACCCGGGCCTGGCATCTGTGTCTCCTTCTATCGAGCAAATGTCAGTGTGATTTGAACCACCTTGGGGATTCCTAGAATTCCTCGTAGAAAGCCAAGGACTCTCAGTGGCTCCCTGGTTAGACGCATAACACGGAAGGGAACGTAGGACTCATTTTTGGCAAAATCTCCATGATCCCATGTCGACCTTTGTTCAAGGAGCCCCATGGCATCATGGGCTTTGGTGTCCCTCATCCCGTATGTCCCCACCGAGGGCCACTGCTGGGAGACCCGGTCCTTGAGGAGCGCTCCATTAGCTCTCCTGCCTTTCTCCCACAAGACTGTGACTTCTCCATTCTCTGTGCCCTACTGCCCAGCTCAGTGCCTGGTACGTGGTAAGCACCCATGACTGTTTACGAGATGAATGAATGAATGTCAACAGAGGTTGGAGCTGGTTAAAAACCACCCCTTTCTTGCCTCTTGAAGTCAGCTGAGACAGAGTTTTCTATCCCTTTCTTCCCTGCTCGCTCTTCGTCTTTTAAGAGCATCGAATTGCCCCCAAACCATAATGTCTGGTGTGCGTGCCACACTTCCTAGGTGAAAAAAACCCTTTCATATCCATCATCTCATCTGACCTACCTATTTCAAGGTGAGGAAACTGAGGCACAGAGTCGCCAGAGCAGACGACTGAGAGAGGACTCCAACCCTCGTCCTCTGATTCAAAGACCAAGGCACTGGTGACTATGCATCTGCGAGCCCTGCCATTTGCAGGACGTGTCCTCAGAAAACTGCAGCCCCCAGAGGGGCCCACCCCTCATTTCCGTCTCACACAGACCATGCATGCAATGGTTCCTGCCTTTCTTTCTGATGTCCTCATAACTGCTCCAGGACTCGCTTGTAAGGGCTTTTCCTCGGTAGGCAATTACCTGAGTTCATATGGTTAATTGAAATATTCCTTTTCCTAGAGTTTTAATTCATCCAGCATAGTTTCAGGAGCCACAGATAATAAGACCTAATTTATAATTAGGGCTTATCAAGAATCAGCTAATTTCTAGACCCCTGATTCCCAAAGAGGGAGCGTGCGAGGTGGGGGCTTCTCTTCCCTTTCCAGGGACTTGCTACCCACAAACTCTAAGAGGCACCAGGGAGAGAGGAGAACTAATTGGGAGCTGGCCCTCCATCTTGGACAACTTATTAATTGGATTATGGGAAATCTCAGGCCCCAGGCAAATCCCAAGGAGGCACCACTGCCTTCCCTGGTTTACTGTGAGAATATTAGGCACAAAGACGTGAGACCTAGGTTCCACTCAGCCTTTCAGGAGCTGAGAATCTTTAAATAAGTCACTGAACACTACCTAGCCTCAGTTTCCCCATCTATACAATGGCCAAGATCATCCCACCCACCTGGCTTCTCAGAGTTTTCATGGGAAATTCATGAGATGATGGGCAGCATTTCAGGAGCTTTCATGATTTCTTCTGGGGACTTTGTGCCTGCAATGGGCCTGAAAAACAACCAGAAAAGGGGGTCTCACCCCAAGAAACCATGCCTTAGAGAGATTGAGACTGGCTAAGTCACCACAGGCAGGAAGAGTTGGGGGTCTGCCTTTGACCCCGGCTGTCCTTGAGCCTGGTTTCTTGAGTCTTTCCTTGTACCTGCAAGTGCCAGGGGTCTTGAACGCTACTCTCTGTGTACACTCCACTTCTCCCTGGAAGCCACTCAAACATCTGCCCAACCAGTTTGGGTGTCAGGAAGGGGTAATGCAGGGACAGTGGCCAGAGTGGTACTTTGGAAGCATGCAGTCCTGGTTTCAAACCCATACTCTGCTCTTTACTCGCTGTTTAAGTCAGGGTTCTTTTAGCCAAAAGAATGTGACAGAGGACAGAAGTCCAATTCAAATGATCTTAAGCTAAAAAAGAAATATTAGCTAATGCATTTACAAACTCTAGAGGCGTTGGCTTTAGGCACGGCTGGATCCAGGCGCTCAATGATGACGACAGAGCTCTTGTTCTCTTAGCTGTGATTTTCTCTATAGTGACTTCATTTCTCAGTAGGGTTTCAACAGTGGTGGGAAAGATGGCCACGGCCCATCCCTGGGGTGAGGGGGAGGAGGTAGAATGAGCTTGCTCCATAGTCTGAGCAGGATTTCCATGCAGCAGGGAAGAGTGGTTCTGCAAAGAAAGGGAGATTGGGAAGACAGAAAGCCATGTAATCTCAAACCAATCATTCTCCCTGTCTGGTCATCTGTTTTCTCATCTTAAAATAGTATCAACAGCAATGTTGCATGATTAATATACAAGATTAGTATACAAAAATTAATTGTATTTCTATACACTGGCGATGAACAGTCCAAAAAGAAAATTAAGAAAACAATTTCATTTATAATAGTTTCAAAAAGAATAAAATACTTCGGAATAAATTTAACAAAGGAAGTGCAAGATTTGCATACTAAAAACTATAAAACATCATTGAAAGAAATTAAAGACCTAAATAAATGTAGACATCCTGTGTTCACGGAACACTTAATATTGATAAGCTGGTAATGCCTACCAAATTGATCTACATAGTCAATGCAATTTCTGCAAAATCCCAACTGCCTTTTCTTCCAAAATTGGCAAGGCAATCCTAAACATTCACATGGAAATGCAAGGAACCAAGAACAGCCAGAAACAATCTTGAAAAATAAAAGTAAAATGAAAGAATTCACAACTTCACCTTCAATTTCCCAATTTCAACACTTTCTGCAAAGCTTAGTCCAGTGCTTTGCATCCACTTCCATCTGTTCCAGCGGTCACTTGTCAGACCTCAGCCACCAAAATGGTGAAGCAGATCGAGAGCAAGTTTGCCTTTGAGGAAGCTTCAAACAGGGCAGGAAATAAGCTCGTAGTCATTGAATTCTCAGCCATGTGGTGTGGGCCTTGCAGAATGATCAAGCCGTTTTTTCCAGTCCCTGCCTGAAAAGAATTCCAACGTGGCGTTCCTTGAAGTAGAGGTGGGCGACTGTCAGGATGTTGCTTTGGAGTGTGAAGTCAAATGCATGACGACCTTCCCGTTTTTCTTAAAAGCGGACAAAAGGGGGCTGAATTTTCTGGAGCGAATTAGGAAAAACTTGAATCCACCATCAACAAATTAATCGATTATGTTTTCTGAAAACTTAACCAGCCATTGGCTCTTTAAAACTTGTAATTTTTTTTTTTACAAGAAGGAAAGATCAAGTAGAAAGATTATACTCAACTGCCATCTAATTATAAATGAGAATAAAATATTAATTCTACTGTTTTTAAAACTGTCTGGTGTCTTTGAATAACTTTCAAAATAAATGAAACGTGGCCATAAAAAAAGAAACTTTCTGCAATGCTAAATTAACCATGACTGTGGCACGGGCACATAGATCAATGGCATAGAATTGAGAGTGGAGAAATCGACTCATATATCTATTGCCAACTGATTTTCAACAACAATGTCAAGACAATGAAATGGGGACAGAATAGTCTTTTCAATAAATGGTGCTGGGACAACTGGCTATCCACATATAAAAGAATGAAGTAGGATCCCTACCTCACACAGTATTCAATGGATCATAGTTCTAAATGTAAGAGTTAAAACTATAAAACTCTTAGAAGAAAATATAGGTGTAAGTAAATGACCCTGGATTAAGCAGTGATTTCTTAGCTATGACACCAAAAACAAGTGATAAAAGGAAAATAATTTGGACTTCATTAAAATTAAAAACTTTTGTGCTTCAAAGGACATTACCAAGAAAGTTACAGAGAGAATGGGATAAAATATTTGCAAATCATGTATCTGATAAGGGACTGTATACAGAATATATTTTTAAAAACTTACAATTCTTACAATAATGAAAATATAAGTAACCTCATTAAAATTTGAAGTTTTCATCAGATATCAAAAGATGTGAATATGTATTTCTCAAATGTGTGTATCTTCAAAAGAAGACATACAAATGACCAATGGCACATAAAAAGATGCTCAACATCATTAGGGAAATGCAAATTAAAACCACAATGAAATGCCATTTACATCTACTCGGATGACCATGATCAAAAAAATGGGCAATTACCAAGCATTGTCGAAGACATGAAGAAATGAGAACTTTCATATGTTGCTAGTAGGGAAAATGCTACAGCCACTTTGGAAAATGATATGGCAGTTCTTCAAAAAGTTAAACATAGAGTTACCATGTGACCCAGCAATTCCACTCTCAGCAATTCTACTCCCAGTTTCAATAGAATTGGAAACATATGTCTACACAAAAACGTGTACGTGAATGTACATAACAGCATTATTCATAACAGGCAAAAAGTGGAAACTGCCCAAATGTACATCAACAAAAAATTGGGTAAACCAGATGTGTTATAGCTATAAAACTGAATATTACTCAGCCTTAAAAAGGCATGAAGTACTTATAGGTGCTGCAACATGGAGGAACTTGGAAAACATCATGCTAAGGAAAAGAAATCAGCCACTAAAGGCCACATGCATATTCTATGATTCCATTTATATGAAATGTCTAGAATTGACAGATCCATATAGATAGAAAGTAGATTATTAGTGGTTAGCAGGGGCTGGGGGAAGGGAACAATGGGAGTGACTGTTAATGGGTGTGGGGTTTCTTTGTGAGGTGATGAAATGTTCTGAGATTAGATAATGGCATGGTTGTACAACTTGGAAAATATACGAAAACCACTGACCTGTATACTTTTAAAAAGTGAATTGATGGTGTGATGGTTAACGTTATGTGTCAGTTTGATTGGGACATGAGATGCCTAGATATACGGTTAAACATTAGTGTGGATGTATTTGTGAAAGTGTTTCTGGAAGAGATTAGCATTTGAATTGGACTGAGTAAAGCAGATTGCCCTCCCCAATGTGGGTGGGCCTCATCCAACCCACTGAGGGCCTGAAAAGGACAAAACGGCAGAAGGCTGAATTCCCTCTCTCTGCTTAACTGTGTGAGCTGAGACATCCATCTTCTCCTGCCCTTGAACTGGGACTTACACCATCTGTAAGGTCCTCAGGCCTTTGGACTTGGACTGGAAGTGCACCACTGGCTGAGGACTTTCAGATTACAAAGAGCAATTCTGGGACTTCTTAGCCCCCATAATCATGGAACCCAATTCCTAATAATAATAAAAAAATCTCTCCTAATGTTTCTCTTAAAAAGATTACATATATTTACATATATGTTATGTATCTATAGCTATATATCCTATTGGTTCTGTTTCTCTGGAGAACTCTAACACAGAAGGCATGTGAATTATATCTCAATAAAGCTATTACTTAAAAAACTGGTATAAAAACATCCATGCTAGGTACACAGCAAGTGCTAAGTTTTAGTTTCCTTTCCTTTCCAGATAAACACTCCCCACTCCCCTTTCCCTCACCAACCCTGTTTAAGCCCTTCCGTCCCAGTTTCTATGGTAGAACTTCGAGGCAGTCCACAAAAAAGGCTGTGCTACACTACGCTTGGCCATTCGCAGAGCAGCTAGGGTCATGATTAAGACGGTTGGCCTAGTCGTCCCCGATGTTAATGAATAAGATATTCATTTCCTTAAGAATGCGTCAACCTCTCTAGCAATCCTGGGAACACAGGGCGAGACAGATGCAGCTCTATTAATCCATGCAGGCCTCACATCCACTTTGATTCAAAGGTTTCATTCTGGTCGGTTTCCATAAGGAGGATGGTTTATTAGTTGGCGATGACAGGCTAAGTGAACTCAGGTACTGGGTGTTTGGCTGAGGATGACAACGAGGCTATTTTAACTCACTAGAGTTCAAGGGTATCTGCCTCAGCGCTTTTGTTTAAATTGATTTGTAGTCCTGCTCACTTGACCTTGCTGCATAAAATAGTTCCAAGGGGGAAAAATAAAAGAGCTCAATTCTAGCCAAGGGAGCAGATGTGTCCCAGCCCGTCTCCCCTTTCCCTCACAACAGTGAACCCACCACCCAGCCGACCTTGAGTGTGGGCTTCAAATGTGACTCAGTTTCCACTTACCACGCAGCAGTCACAGGAGTCAGAGAATGGCCCAGCAGGATGACCCCCAGAAAGGAAGAGGATTGCCCAAGGTCGTGAAATGAGTCAGTGAAAAAGTTAGGATTTTAATCCAGATTGGTATAACTCAAGCTCCTCTCAAATCTTATAAAACTGTTTAATACTTATTAAGGGTCTATCACAGACCAGGTACTCGCTAATGCTTTATATACATTAGCTCCTTTAATTCATACAACAGCCAGTGAGATACAGTATTATTGGTATCCCCATTTTATAGATGAAGAAACTGAGAATGCTTGTTTTACGTGGAGCTTGAGTGATTTGCCCAAGGCCACTTGGCTAATAAAGTGACAGAGATGGGATTTGAACCCAGGGAGTGTGACACTACAGCCACCCTTTTAGCCATCACACCATGCCACCTCTATTTGCTTATTGTATTGTGAAAGAAAGGGAAATCAGATTCTGCCAAGGTCTAAACTGCACAGTTCTGGTGCCGCAATGGACCAAACTAGCCTAGTGATTGTCGCATCCCCAAACCACCTCATGCAGAATGGAAATGGGTGACATCACTCTTTGGAATCACTCCTTTATCTAGGTTTCTGGAGTGTCCAAAGCAGGACTGTCTAACCAGTATGAAATGTACTACACCTGACTGATTCCTGGAACTGCCCAAACAAGCTGTTCCCTCCTCTCCTCCGCTCTGAGCACTCAGAGACCTGCACCCCTGGTCCTCTCTTTCGGCCTTTAGCTAATCAGCCTGCCGGTGTTTGTTACTTGGCATGAACAGACGGAGCACCTAACTGGGATTCAGGGCATCTGTGTGAAAATCCTGTGTGTCCTTGAGTGAGTCACTTACCCTCTCTGGCCCCTAAATTGCTCCTATGTAAGATGTACATAAGGATATCTGCTTTTCTCACAGGATTATTCTGAGGATTCAGAGAACTTGCATGAATGACATGGGTGGATTTTGAACCCTAGAAAGGACCAAGCATTTAAGGAGTTATTACCAAGAGAGAGCCCTCTTCAAGTGATAGGGTGTAATGAGAGGGAGTGACCAGTAGGTGGCAGTGCACCAAAACAGCCTGTGGGGTGCCAGAAGGAACTTCCTATTAACCCTTCTTGATTCGGTATGTGAACCTTAGCCCCCAACTCCATAGGCACTGCTAAAATGGGAAAAGTGAAGCTCAGAGAGCAGAAGTGCCACTTCCAAGGACCCACCTGGCCCGGTAGAGCCGGGATCAGGCCCCACATTGAGGTCATCTCTGCATGTCTTCCTTCATTCGACTCCTATTTATCAGGTTCCTCCTGGGTGCAAATGCTTACGTGAGACTTTTCCCATGCGTTTCATTGTTCAAGCCTGGGGAATTCCCATCCAACCTCCAGATCTGCCACTTCCCATTGCCTCCTGGCATGTACTTACTGGGATAAGTACTCACCAAGCTTAAACTGGACACCAGACAGGGAGGGATGATGGAAAGTGGACAGCACCCCACATGGACGAGAGTATAGGAGACTGGTTCTAGCCCAAATATCACCTCCAGCTTGCTATGTGACCTTGACCAAAGCCTTTATTAGTAGATCATGAAATCAATTTAGTGGGTGTTTAATTGTGAACGAAAAGAATAAAAAAATATACTAGAGTACTCGTATATCTGTCATAGTATAGCTAAACATTGTTTGTTTGTTTTTTTTAATTGTTCCACTTTTATACAAACACGTGTGAAAATCCTGTGTGTGTGTGTGAATGGGTCCCGACATAAAAGGCATTTTGTCTTGTGCACCAGTCTCACTGTTCTGAAAACCCCATTGAAGAGCAGTTCCAACTCTGTATTCTGTGATTCAGTGTTTCCTGCCCTTTGCCATCTTCACATCTCCAGGACGACCCCAACCTGCCCAGGTACCTGGGTACATTTCTACTTTCAGCAGTTTGCTGCCTCAGCAGAGGAAAAGTCTAGTAAACTCACATCTTTCACTATTTACAATACTGGTAATGTGCACATTTTATCCCCAATGCAATCAGACGTGGTAGATATTACCCCATGTACAGATGAGAAAACTGAGGCTTAGAGCCGTGATGTGACTTTCCCAAGGCATCACAGCTAGCAAGTGCTGGAGGGAGGACTTGAACCAGGGTCAGCCTCACCCTGAGAGGTTGTTGCCTCCACCGCCTCCTGCTGCCTTGAACACAGAGAGGGCCTGGGGGTCTCCTCCTAAGAAAAGCAACAAGGGCTTACCAGCACTTCCATTTCTCTTATTCCGAGTCACTTTTATTTTCTCTCTCTCTCAAGTTTGATTGAATTTATACTTAATGAATCCAACTTTGTCATTTAGGGAGGTTGGAGCAATAAGACTTGACAAGGGGTGAGTAATGATGCAATCAGCTGCGCTGGGAGCCCTCTCGGGCAGCAGCTCAGAGCGGGCACCATCCCTGCTCCCTCCCTGGAGTCATGGTGCACAATGCAAGCAACCTGACTCCCTTTGAGGAGCAAGACTGAGCGTAGGGTCCAGTCACTTTATTTAGGTTGAGAGGTCAGAACAGGCCTTTTGGGTTAGAGTGGGTAAACGAGGTTGAGGATGGGGATCAGCAAGATGGGAGAAGTGGTACCAGTTCTGCCAGTGACCTGCTTGCTCCATGCCCCTGGGTAAGTCACTTCACTTCTCTGGTCCTCAGTTCTCCCATCTGTAAAATGGAGCGATGGTCTAAGTTTGCTGTTGCTTTGTAAATGGTAGGAGGGAGGTTCAGGCTCCTGTTGGAATTTTACAGGTAGATGTTTGACAGCAAATTAAACTACTTGGAAGTCCATTTCCTGTTCTTGTATTTGCTAGGGATCAAGGGCAGCTCCACCGGCCAGGCCTATGCCCCATGTACAAGGCTGGTGGGAGGACCCCTAGGGAGAAGGGAGGGTAACAATCTGTGATAAAGGAACAAAATGAACAATCAAAATTTTAATAAAATGTGATCTCACTAAAGTGGCTGGAAGAATATATACAAATGTTCACAGAGGTAGAATTTTATCGGTTTCCTCTTATTCTTGTCTGAAATTTTAAATCATTTTTATTTTTAATGAAATAAAACACAGAAGGGTACATACCACATGCATGTCGAGTTTGATGAATAATTATAAAGTGAACAAGTATGAAACCGGCTTCATTGTAACTCCTTAAAAGCCTCTCAAGTGCCCTTCTCAATGAAATCATTCCTGCTCCTTAACAGGGAGTTTTTCATCCATCATCTCTGTTTTATTTTTCATTGTTTTACCACCTAAGTAGGCATCCTAAAGAATGGTTAGTTTGTCCTAGTTTTAAAATTTATATAAATGGAATGATACTGTGTTATTTTGTGGGCGTGTGTCTATGAGGTGTGATAAAAAAATACAAGTTTTTTTTTTTCCATTTTCATTTTCATGAAATATCTTTTTTCTACTCCTTTACTTTCAGTCTGTGTGTGTCTTCTGATTTGAAGTGAGTCTCTTGTAGGCAGCGTATGTATGGGTCTTGTTTTCTTATCCATTCAGCCACCGTATGTCTTTTGATTGGAACATTTAATCCATTTACATTTAAAGTGACTGTTGATAGATATGTAGTTTTTGCCATTTTATTACTCATATTTTAAAAATCATTTTGTTGTTGTTTATTAAAGAAGTCCCTCTAATAATCCTTGTAATGATGGTTTGTTGGTAAGGAACTCCTTTAGATTTTTCTTGTCTGGGAAGCTCTTTATCTGTCCTTTGATTCTAAATGATAGCTTTGCTGGGTAGAGTAATCTTAGCTGTAGATCCTTGTTTTTCTTCACTTTGAATATTTCCTGCCAATCCTTTCTAGCCTGCAAAATTTCTGTTGGGAAATCAGCTGCCATTATTATGGGAGCGCCCTTGTAGGTAACTAATTGCTTTTCTCTTGCTGCTTTTAAGATTCTTTCTTTATCTCTAACCTTTGGCATTTTAATTATAATGTGTCTTGATGTGGGCCCCTTTGAGTTCATCTTGTTTGGAATTATCTGCTCTTCCTGGGCTGGTATATCTATTTCCTTCACCAGGTTAGGGAAGTTTTCCATCATTATTTCTCCAAATAGGTTTTCAATTCCTTGGTCTTTCTCTTCTCCTTCTGTTACCCCTATTATGTGAATGTTGGTATGCTTGATGTTGTCCCAGAAGCCTCTTAAACTGTCCTTATTTTTTTATCCTTTTTTCTTTTTGCTATTTTGTTTGGGTGTTTTCTACCACTGTTTTTTCTAAAACGCTGATTCAATCTTCTGCTTCATCTAATCTGTGATTCCCTGTAATGTAGTCTTCATTTCCATTATTATATTCTTTATTTCTGGTTAATTCTTTTTTATGTTTTCTACCTATCTCCATTTTTAGGTTTCCTATTTCTTTGTTGAAGTTCTCCCTGAGATCATTAAACATCCTATCACCAATGTTTGGAATTCTGTGTCTTGTAGATTGCTCTTAGTTTGTCTCCATTTTGTTCAGTTCTTTTTCTGGAGCTTTCTTCTGTTTTTTATATGGGACATGTTTCTTTGTCTCCCCCATTTTGGCTGCCTCCCTGTGTTTGTTTATAGGTAGGGCTGCTATGCCTCCTGGTCTTGGTAGAGTGGCCTTATGTAGTAGGTGTCATGTGGGATCCTGTAGTGCAGTCTCTCTTATCACCTGAGCTGCACATTCCATATATGTTCTTTGTGTGGGTTATGTGTGCCTTCCTGTTATAGTTGAGACTTGATTGCTGTTTCCACATCAGTGGGAGGGATTGACCCTTAGGCTGATTGGTTGTGAGGCCTGGCTGTGAATAAAGTGGAGGAGCTATGGTGCAGGGGCTGACCCTATAGAGCAGGGTACTCTTTAGCAGGGTTCTGGTACCTGGCCAGTCTGCCTTTTGGGTGTGTCATCCTTGGAGATGGCCAGGTGATGTTCCAGCCTGGTCTGAAGCCGGCCATTGGGCCTGCCAGCCCTGAGGCCTTCTGGGAGGGTACCTACTGCAGGCCAAGTTCAGCTGCAGTCTGTACCCTGACTGAGGCCACCTGGCATAAGCCACAAAGCAATTCAGAGATGGCTGCCACTTATGCTGTGCTTAGAGGTGCCTTGAGAGGCCAAGCCGTGAACCAAGGCCAGCTGCCAGTAGTGCCAGGCTTAGGACTGCTCAGCCAGAGCTACAGAACATGCTAGAGCCAGATGGTGCTTGTTGGAGTTTTGTGAAACTTTGAGAGATTTTAGGAAGGTCTGCAGCATGAGCCAAGAAAGGCCATTGATATGGAAAAGCCACTGGAAGTAGCTTGGGTGTGCCCGAAAGTTGAGTGGGGTTTGATCTCAGGGCCTCACTAAGAAGGTACAGATGAAAGATGATAGACAGTTTGATGGAGACTCAGACATGACATCACCCTGCATCTGTACACACGGAAGGGGAGGGCTCACCAAAGAAACCATGGTTTCCGTCAGCTCCTCCGTCCAGGAGAGAGCTGCCTCTCCAGCCCTCACCCTGAAGCTAGACAATTTAGTTCCTCCTCGTATGTGCTTGATGCCTTTTGAGCTGCTGCCCCAGTGCTGGATCTCAGAGCAAGTGAGTCCATCAGCAAGTAAGTCTGTGCATGGTTCCTTTATCAAAGCACCTGGGAGTGCGGTCGCCCTCCATCTTACTCAGCCACAATCTCCGCTTGTTTTCACAGCCAGAAATTACAGGGACATCTCTCCTTGGCACTGAAACCCTGAACTGGGCATGGGCTGGGACCCCACTCTCTTTGGGTGGTGGGGGGGAACCGCTGCAGCTGAGATATCTTTCCCAATTTTTAATGGTCACACACGGGTGAGGGACCAGCCTGTTTCATGTCTCTGCCCCTCCTACCAGTCTCAAGATGGCTTCTTCTGTGTGTCCTTAGTTTCAGAGCTTTAGTTCAGCTAGACTTCAGGTGATTCTCAATAATGGTTGTTCTGTGGTTTCGTTATAACTGATGTGGTCCTGAGAGGATGTGAGCACAGTGTTTACCTATTCTGCCATCTTGACTAGAAATCAACATGTTTTAAAAATGTATCCTCGTTATGTTTGTGGCTATAGTTGGTGCATTTCTGATGTTGTATGGTAGTAAATTTTATATGTATACTAAAATTCATTTACCTGTTCTAATACTGGTAGACAATTGGGTTGTCTTCTCTATATTTTCCAATTTTTCTACAATGAACATGTCATTACATGTGGAGTGCCTAGAACATAGTAGGTGTTCAATGAAAAATTTTGAACAAATGCAGAAAAAGTGATGTCATTTTATTATTATTATTATTATTATTATTATTATTATTATTAAAGAAAAGTTTTAGTGGTACTAGAAGGGTTGAAGCTATGTACAAAGATGGATCACAGGGAGAATTTTCCAGATTTGCAGATTTTCCCTGGAGCTCGGAGGAGACACATCAGGTTAAAGTAGAAGATTGGCGGATGTCATCTCCATTACCTAGAAAAGCCTCAAGCATATTTGGGTGTCCCATTTAAAATAAGAATAGAGTAATATTAAAAATGAAGAAAAAATTCCCACAATTATAGTGTTACATGTGTGATTAGAGAAAATTAAAATTTACAGGAAGCATTGCAGTGAAGTAGGCAAAGCAATTAACTAGGAAGCAGAGGAACTGAGTTTAATCCCAATTCTTTCATCAATGAGCAATGTGGTCTTGAAGTAGCCATCCTAACATCTCTAACTTCTCAGAGCCTCAGTTTCCTCATCTGTAAAATGGGACTGATCCCTCAAAGGACTGGTCAAGTGAGATGATGTACGTAACTGAGTCTTGTAAAAGTCTATGCAAGTGCCAGGGGTTTTCTACAAAACCACAGGAAGAAAACAAATCTCTTACAAGGTCCATTACCTAACATATAACATCCATTTCCTCACTGCCTACCACATACCATCCCCTGCCAGAGGCACAGAAGATACAGAATGAGGAGACATAGCCTGCTTATAAAACAGGGAGAGTAGACTAATCTGGAATAAAAGTGACCAGTGTTGGTTATGAGGAATTTGACTTAATTGGAAAGATCGGGGGCAGGAGCGAGAATGGGAGACTCCCTGGTCACTGCCTGCTGTCTTGTTAGCACCAGGAGGGAAGAGACACAGGCTGTGCCAGACACAGAGCAGACATTCCATTTTGAAAGAAAGAATGAATGAAAGTAACAACAATATTTTCTTATCAGATTTTGGAAGCACATCCTTCCCCCCATTCCACCTACCTTTTGGGTCATAGATCTCTTCGAAAAGTTGACAAAGGTTTTGAATGCTCCTGAAATCCCACAGAGGTCCAGGAAGTCCTGGTTACAACCATGAATTCAAACAGAGTTCTCAACCTTTTTTTTTTTGAAATGTTGACCTCTTTGGCAGTATAGGGAAGTTCATAGGTTTCTTCTCAGAATGATGTTTTTAAATGGAAATAATGCACATATATACTTAACTGCATATGTATTTTTTATGAAAATATTTTATAGGATAGCAAAGAGTTTCAATAATATTGAAATATAATTTTCAACATATTAAGTGAACAAATATAGAAAATAGATATATTTCTCTATTAATGCATTAAATAACAAGCTTTAGCAACAGGTCTAATAACTAACATGATTTTGAGATAGTGATGAACCTAATAATATTTCAAGATACCTGTAACAGCTGTATTGGGATAGGAAAACACCTGGGATTTTTATTGGTGACACGCCATAGTTCTGCTAAAGTGACTATGGCTTGTTGCCTACATTCAGAAGGGAAGAAAATGCTAAAGTTCAGTTACAAAATTAGTGAAAATAAAGAGAAATAGACATGCATTTTTCTTTCCCCATCCAAGTTTATAGACCTCCTAAATTCTAAACATACCTCAGGTTAAGAGCCCCTGCAGGTGGTTGAAACTGTTTTTGTTAATACCGAAGTGGTCCATACTGTACCAGCATGTCTTTTTGGAAAAGGTTTCTCCTTTTAAAAACACATGAACACACCCAAAGACTCAGCCATCTGTGGAGGCCAAGGTGGTGGAGGGGACGCAGGGCAGGGTAGAGCTGGGGACAGGGAGGGTCTTACGGCATTAAAAAACAAACAAACCTGCAAGTGTGAACATTTGGGTCAGGTACCCCCCCAAAAGCTCCTCTGACACCACAGCCCGCAAGTCCATATGACATTATACACTGGACCAAAAGACAACAGGTCCAAAACACAGCGTTTCAAGACCATGAGAAGCAACTCAGCTAGCACACAGAGGTAAATTCTGTTTTAGATGCTTTTTCAATACACACACACACACACACACACACACACACACACACACACACACACACACAAAACAAAACCAATGACCTAAGCTTACTGCTTTAGGTCTCGGAAAATAGATTTCTCTCCCCCACCCCCACCACACACACAAACCCTAAGGAAAATAGTAGGCAGGGAAGAAAGATAACAGCCGGAATAAACAAACTAGGAAGCACAAGAAGAGTGGAATCAATAAATAAAACCAAAAGCTGATTCTTTGAGAGATCTAATACAAAAGACCAACTCTGACAAATATAATCAAGAAAAAAAGCCCAAATGAAATCAGAAATGAGGACATGATTACAATGATGAATCAAAAAGATTAAAAATATTCTATAGCAAATTTGTTTGAAATTATCAATTAGACAGACAATAGTCTACAAAAATATAAAATAACCCAATTAATACAACGAACAATGTAGGCTAGACTAATAAGCAAGACTGAAAGAATGAGAACTTTAATAAAGAACAACCCTCCCTACCCCTGGAAAAGGACACTTGTACCCACCCCAGAGTCTCTGGAGAAATCTATCCCAATTTTACAGAACAGTGCATTTCCATGTTACATAAATTATTCTTTAACATAGGAAAAATGGTTTTTTAAAAAAACTGCTAATTCATTTTGCAAGGCAAACAGTCCTGATTTTAAGCCCTGATACAGAATTTTTTTAAAAAGGAAACAGGATCCAATATCATTTGAGAGTACAGTCCCAGCAAATAGTGTTCAGCAGCATATTAAGAGACGAAAACACCATGACCCCAAAGGGTTTCTCCAGCAATGCAAGGAAAGTTCAGTGCAAGGGTATCTATTAATGCAACACACCAGATCAATAGATTAAATAACATGAACCATATGATCATCCTAATGGATGCCAAAGAATGCATTTCAATAGATGTCAAAACATTTTTAAAGATAAGAATAGAACGATACTTCCTTAACATAAAAGGATCTATTTAAAACCAAGCCAGCATCCTTTTTAATGGAAAAACATCAGAGATTTTCCTATTAGAAAAGGGAATAAAATAAATACACTCTCTATCAATGTTATTATTTAATATTATATTGCTATATCTGGCTGATGTAATAAGACATGAAAAAGAAACCATAGGAATAGTTATTAGAAAGATAGAAAGCTTCATTAAATGACATCTTTTAAAAATATTATGTTCTCATTTAAGGAAGCATTAGCAGTAATACAAAAGTTCAATAACTGGCTAGATACAGATACATGATAAATATTTTAAAAATTAATAACTTTCTTAAATAAATGCAATAACAAGACAGGAAACAAATTTAAAAATGAGATCTAATTAATTGTCAAATGTAATTATTTATATACTAAGACATAAACATGGCATACAAAAAAATTTCAAAATTTTCCTGGAAAAAAAAGAAATTTTCCTGGAAAGTGTAATATTAGATTGGTGCAAAAGTTATTGCAGTTTAAAAGGTTAAAAATAACTGCAAAAACCGCAATTACTTCTGCACCAACCTGATAGAAAAACGTGTTTCTCAACAGAAATCTAAATATTTTAATTTTCTGATTTCATGATTCGAGATAATCTCAAAATAATACAAAAGGATTTCTTAGAGAATTTGACAACATGCAAACTTTTTTAGAAGAACCTGCAAAATAGCAAAGAATATTCTGCAAAAAAGAGCTATGATAATAGAGAACATTTAAATAGATCATTGAAGAACAATAACTAAAAGGGTGTGGTAGTAGAGCAAAATTAGATCTAGAGTTTGATTAAATCAAAGATCCAAAAACAGACTTAATGACACAAAAGAATTTAACATATAAAAAGGATGTCACAAAATGATAGTGGAAAGAAACACCGTGTGATTGATAAAGGAGTTGGATGGTAAGCAAGCAGAGAAATTAGTTTAGTTCTACACCTAAAAATAAATTCTTGATTTAGAAGGGATCAATATAAAAAATATTATAGAAAACCCAGTGGAAGATGAAATGGTATATTTATCCCTTCTAGGAAATAATTATAATAGACCAAGGATAGAAAAAATTACAAAGAAGAGAAATAGACAGAATAAGCTGTTAAAATGCTAAATGTAGGCACACGCAAGCTGAAAGAAAACGGAAAATTATACATTAGGGAAAATATTTGTATTAAACAGCCTCTTAACTATTTTTAAAATTTTGATATTTTAGAGAATCTAAAGAAAATGAAGACCCTTTTACATGTATATATAAGTATATATATATAGACATACCTACATGCACATACATACACAGACACACAAGAACACACACATGTACATTTACATTGACACACATACATAGACACACACACATATATGATAGGAATACTAACACGGGGCTGGTGGACTCCTTAAGCCTCTCCTAGGTCCCAAGGTTAATAACACCTCATCTAGACAGAATAGAATACATTAAAATATGTAAGAACACCCGAAAGCCAAACAAATAAATAAGCTAAAGGTATGACCAAACAATTCACTGAAAATGAAAAGAAATAGCAAACGCAAGGACAAATGATCAATAGGCATAAAATATGCTTCAAATATTGTCTATAAAATTATCAAATCACTATGAAACTGATTTTAAAAAGCAAAGTAATGTTGATGACATTGCTGGTCCCTTTTGAAAAGTAAGTTAAAATACCTTAACAAGAGCCCCAGCACATTAATACTTTTTGACCTAATTGCCTTTTTTTCTGGAAATTCATAGTCGTGAAATAGACATTTATCACACTATGAATTGTGGTAGTGTGAACTAGAACCCTTTAAATATGAAAAGAAAGGGCAGGGGACAGCTAAACAATTTTGGAAATCAATATAATGGAACAATGTGCTGCCATTAAAATGAAAATAAAATGATTATGATATGCTAAATAAAAAATAAAACTGTATAGTTTTATATTACAAAATGTGTTGAATGATAAATTTTTTTTTTAAATTTCCCTCAATGTTATGCATAAAAACTTATATTCTGTGGTAAGCATGCAGAGGACATCATATTATAATAGAATCTGAGAATCTGAGATGTCCTCTTCATGCTTACCACAGAATATAAGTTTTTATGCATAACATTGAGAGAAATTTAAAAAAATAAATTTATCATTCAACACATTTTGTAATCTTAGAGAGCTTATGGGGCTGTGAGTCAAATCCAGGACTCCTGACTTAATCTAATTGCACACCTGAACTATTCGAGACAAGTAGGGCCCTCGGAACTTCTGTGATGAACTCTGAGTTCCTTTTCCTCCCTTTCTCTCCTTCTTCCCTCTTTTTTCTCTTTCTTCTTTTCTCTTTCTTTTTCTTTGGAGGGGTGGGTGATTCTTACACTTCATGGTCATGATTCAAGCTTACTATCTCCCCAAATCCCATCAAACTCAGAAAGCATTCAAAATATTCATGTCAGTGTTGGACTACAAGGATGTTTTAAAGTCATGTGGTACAAATGAGCTCAGATTGAGGGAGATAAAAGTCCTCACATCTTGTAGTGCAATCTCCTCTAGAATGGAAGCTCCACATCTGTCTTCATCCACCAATGAATCTCTAGCATCCAGAACAATATTTGGCACAAAAGGTCAATTAGGCTGCTCAATAAATATCACATGGTTGGAAGAATGGATAGACGGATGAGACACAGAGGAACCCACCTAAGAGGCAAAGAGAAACAAGTTTGAAAACCCTAAAACTCTGAGCAGATCATCGCTGTGGAGTTCCATATGGTGGTCAAGAGGGATAAATCAAAAGATTTTAGGAACCGCTACAGGCCACACTCAGAGCACTTGGCTGCAGCGTCAGCCCCCATCTTTCTCTGAAGTGCATTAAAAGGTGGTGCAGGGCCGGCCTGGTGATTCAGGCGGTTAGAGCTCCATGCTCCTAACTCCGAAGGCTGCTGGTTCGATTCCCACATGGGCCAGTGGGCTCTCAACCACAAGGTTGCCAGTTCAACTCCTCGAGTCTCGCAAGGGATGGTGGGCTGTGCCCCCTGCAACTAGCAACGGCAACTGGACCTGGAGCTGAGCTGTGCCCTCCACAACTAAGACTGAAAGAACAACAACTTGAAGCTGTAAAAGGCCTGGAAGTACACACTGTTCCCCAATAAAGTCCTGTTCCCCTTCCCCAATAAAATCTTAAAACAAAACAAAACAAAACAAAAAAAACGGTGGTGCACTAAGTTGAGATGGGTAGTCAGACTGGTTACAGAAGTGTGGCATAGTATCCCCTGCTAACTCAAATAACAAAAGCAAAATTTGCTTGATTGAACACTGAATATCCCTGATCTGTGGTGCCTTTTGCAACTCCCATTGTCATCTGGATCTTAGACCTCATCCAGGTGCCTAGAATCAGGGGCTAGCCTTGATAGTGAGCCAAGAGGCAATAAGAAGTGAGCTAATCTCAAGCCCGAGAATGATTTGGAGAACTGTATCTGCCATGCCTACACAGAGAGGGTGAAAGGACATATTCCATAAAGAAGTGAGCTTGCCTGCCAAATGACTGCCTGACCAGTAGTTATAAACTACACCACATGATAAATTGACTGTCCTGACTAGCCAGCAAAACCTTCAGTAACATAAAATTTCTCTTTTTCTCCAATGTCTGGGATTAAAAGAACTGAACTTGCTTCTTCTCTGACAGACTTCATTTCCAAATCCAGACCTGCCTCCAAAGAGTAAGTGAAACAAGAACAATTATTAATATAGGAAAAAAAAGAAGAATCATTAAATTATTATGTTCATCAGTACAAAAGAAGAAATTAGATCAGATATATACTTTGAACAAATGTTTCGTATGACATAGACTTGCTCCAAAATCCAGAAGGATAAATTTTAATATCAAATTTATATTTTCCATGAGATTAGAGAATATATTGCATTTATGAAAAGATAATTATCTGAGGTAAGACAATTTCACTTTAAGATGAAAACCATGATTACAGAATTTTAAAATGTAATAGAGGCAGTGAAGAGCACATTAAACATTGAAAAAAATGTATTAATAATTTAAGTTGTCAGTTGAAAAAAAATCTCCTAGAATTCAGAGAGAAGCATGGTGAGATAAAAGAAGATGAGTAAAAACATCAGAGTAAATATAAAAGCAGCAATAGCAGTTTAAGAAAAAAGCACCCACTAAAAGCAGGTAAAATTAATGAAAAGAATCCACATTTAGACACATCCTAGTAAAATTTCCAAATATCAAACATAGAGGAAAGGAGTCAAGGATTAAGGGGTTTGAATTTTTAAAAAAGGGTCAACCAAAATAAAAATAAGAGAGTACATGTAACTTCTGAAAGAATAGGAAAAAAGAAAGTAGATAATGTGAACAGTGTAACCAAAGACTGGGAAAGAAAACAAGAAACAACATAAAATAAAATGACAGAATGAAGAATCAAGGTATTGATCATCACAATAAATATAAACAGATCAAACTTCTCTATCAAAAGACAAAGATTATCATATTGGGTCTAAAAGCAAACTCCACTTAAACCAAAATTATAATGTTTAAAATAAAGGAATGATAAATAAATATAAGGCAACTGTTAGTCTGTAAAAGGAATACAGGGACAATATTAACATAAAAAGTTGAATTCAAACCAAAATTTTAAATGGTAGGGCTAAAATATTTATGATGTCATGAACTTTAGGCACTAAATAACATGGCATTACAATACACAAAAGCAAACAAGCATGATGAGAGGTTTTACAGACTTTACTGTCCACACTTTCACTTTTGATCATGATGATGTAACTGGAATCAAACTAGCCCTCCTGTCTCAAACATCTAGAAAACTCAATAGACTATAAGCAATTATTTTCAGGCAAATCTGACATCCAATAAAAAAAAAATTACCAACCAGGTAAAGAAGCAGAAAAATACAACCAATAATGAGGAGAAAAATCAATTGAAACTGACCCAGAAATGATATCAATTATTATATAAGGACATTAAAATAGTATTATAACTGTATTTCACATGTTCAAGAAGCTACAGAAAGTAGAGAAGTTAAGTGCACACATGGGAGATATAAAAAAATAACTTCAAATCAGCATTGAAGAGATGAAAATTACAATATCTGAGAGGAAACCTACAATGGTTGGGTTAACAGCAGATTTGCATTGCATAAGAAACGAATAATTTAGTTGAAGTCATAGCAATAGAAACTATCCAAAATGAAACACATGGAGAATGCACTTTATGAAGATAGTATTACTCTTTTACTAAAACCAGAAAAACAACAACAACAGTACAAAAAAAGAAAACTGCAGACCAACATGCCCTCATAAATAAATCTTAAGTCAAGAACAAAATAAGATTGCAACTATAGGCTAGAAAATAATTGTGATAATACTGTGTATCAAAACTTATGGGACTCTGAGGTAATACTCAGATAATAATTCATAATTTTTAATGTTGTTTATTCTGAAACAAAACGGTGTTTGTCAAAAACAATTACAGGCAATTGTTTACCTTCCTGGCTTCCTGAGGTGGTGGGTAACAGTTGGACCAAACAATAGATAAAATAAAAAAAGCTTAATATGAGAATCTGGAGAGTGAGATGTGATTGGGGCTTTGAAAAGCTCTGATATCATATTAAAATTTCAGCTTCTTTTTTTTTTGCAGAACTTGATATGCCAATCCTAAAATTCATGTGGAAATGCAAAGGAGTTAGAATAGTCAAAACAACCTTGAAAAAAAACAAAGTTAGAGGACACATACTTTCCAACTTCAAAACTTACTATAAAGTCAGAGTAATCAAGACAGTGTGTTACTAGCATAAGGAGAAACATATAGATCAATATTATAGCATTAAGAGTCCAGAAATAAACCCATACATCAATGGTCAATTGATTTCCAATACAGGTGCCAAGAAAATTCAATAGGGAAAGAATAGTCTTTTCAACAAATGGTGCAGGAATAACTGGCTATCCACACAGATAAGAATGAAATTGGACCCCTACTTCACACTATGTACAAAAATTAACTCCAAATGGATAAAAGAATATAAAGGCTAAAATTATGAAACTGCTTAGGATAATACATAAGTGTAAATCGTGATTTTTCTTAAGCAATATTTCCTTCAGTATAACAAGCAACCAAAGAAAAAAATAGATAAATTGTACTTCATCAAAATTTAAAACTTTTATGCTTCAGAACAGACCATCAAGAAATTGAAAAGACAACCCACAGAATGGGAGAAAATATTTGCAAATCATCTGATAATCATATATTTGATAACTGACTTTTATCCAGAATATATAAAAAACTTCTATGGGGTGGCCGTTAGCTCAGTTGGTTAGAGCGTGGTGCTGATAACACCAAGGTTGCCAGTTCGATCCCCACATGGGCCACTGTGAGCTGTGCCCTCCTTAAAAACACACACACACACACACACAAAAAAAAAAAACTTCTACAGTTCAACAATAAAAAGAAAAATAACCCAATTTACAATAACCTAATAAGTAAATGATGTAGATAGGCATGTCTCCAAAAAAGATATACTTTAGGGAAATGCTAATAAAAACAACAATGAGATACAACTCCACTGGGATGACCATAATTTAAAAGATAGACAATCAAAAGTGTTAGCAAGGATGCGGAGAAATTGGAGCCTTCACACATTGCTGAAAGTAATGTATAATTGTACAGCTGTTTTTAAAAGAATTTGGCAGTTCTTCAAAAGGTGAAACAGAGTTACCATATGATCCAGCAACTCCACCTCTAGGTGTATATCCAAAGTAACTGAAAACATGTGTTCACACAAAAATATCTTATACATGGATGTTGAGCATTATTCATAATGTCAGAAAGTGGAAATAACCCAAATGCCCATCAAGGGTAAATGGGTAGAAAAAAATGTTATATTTCCATTCAATGGAATATTATTAGGTCATGAAAAGGAATGAAATACTGATTTGTTCTACAATGTAGATGAATCTTAAAGACATTATGCTAAATGAAAGAAGACAGACAAGAAAGGCCACATGTTATAGGATTCCATTTGTATGAAATGTCCAGAATAGGCAAATCCATAGAAACAGAAAGCATATTAGTTGTTGCCAAGGGTTGAGAGGGAGGGAGCAATGGGAAGTGACAGATTAATTGGTACTGGATTTATTTTTGTAGTGATGAAAATGTTCTGGAATTAGATAGTAGTGATGGTTGTAAAACGTGAATATATTGAAAACTAGTGAATGGTTTACTTTAAAGGATGAATTTTATGGCATGTTAATTATCTCTCAATAAAAAAATCTACACTTTTGGAAATGATAAAGCAGTTTTAACCAAATTTCTAGAGAAAAAAATGTTATTTGTAGGCACATATTACGCAGAAATTACGAAAATACAGTGCTCCAAAAATTGGAAATTTTAACGAGCCAAAAATTGGAAATTATAATGAACTAGATTATTTTGTAAGAAAACACTTCCCCAAAATACACTCAAAAAGAAATAGAAAACCTGCACAGACTAAAAACCACAGCTGAATTTGAGATGGTTGTAAAAGAGTTGTACCAAAAAGGCACTAAATCTATATTGTTTCATCAGTAGACATTTCAAACTCAAGTCTGATAACACACAGAAAAGAAAACTAATGACCAGTCATGCTTTGGGTTATGGATATAAAATCTCTTTAAAAAAAAAAAAAAAAAAAGAATGATTGAATCCAGATGTACAGTAAAAAAATAATACACCACCACCAAAAAGGTCTCATTATGAGAATAGAAAGTCAATTCAATATTAAAAATCCACTATTATAACTAATCATATTAATATGTCAAAGATAGGAAACCAAATTAAACTCTTTATATACCACAGATAATACTTATGCAATTTGACTTTTTTTAAACCTACATCAAATCAAACGTCAGCTTCATGCTTAATGGTAAAACACTAGAAACATTGTAATTAAAATCAGAAAGAAGACAACAAGGCCTTCAATTATCATTGTTACCTAACTTCATTATATAAATGCTGGCCAAGGCAATTAGATGATAAACTGTAACAAAAGCATGGAATATATTCAAAATATTTAACAAGAAGTTTAGTAATATAAACTATTACATTCATTAAAAATATTAAAATTTAGACCCTTTTACTTTCTAAGAAAACTAAGCTTTATGTATCAAGATTGCTTCTCAATTAATAGTTAATTATAATTAAATTTTTGCATCAAGTCATTCTAATAATTTCCAAACCATTTGTTGAGTTTTAGCAATAGTGGGTGCAATTTTTAAAACTACATCCAACGCTAATTAAATGATGCTCTCTCTAAGCTATAAACTGACACACAAGCCACACCAAATTCTTTGAACAATTTACCATTAATTGGTAGTTAGTGAGTGACTCTGTAAATGAAATTTTGAAGTCTAAAGGTCAAAAATATTACTTATAATGCTGCCTCATCTCTCAGCTTCTGCTGAACTTATAGCAATTAATCTAAAAATTTTCTAGCCTTTAAAATATTTGCCTTTTTATGTATTTAATTTCTATTATCAAATAAGCCACAAAATTGTTCACTATAATACTACATTTAATTATAAAAATGATTTATCAATCTTCATTTATTTTTAATCTATAGAACTTCATAAACATTGTTTAGTCAAATAATGGCCAAAGCAGCATTAATAATTTAATAAATTAAAGAACAATTTATTAAAAATGTAAGTTAAAATTTTAACTTTTGTCATTAAACAACAAATACAGTTTGACAATTTATCAATTTGATATAGTTTCTCTTTGAATTAATACTTTATTTGAAAGGGTATATTTCTTTATTTCTATAAAATCTCCATTTTCTTTTATTTTTGTATGTTCTAACATTTTTAATTAATGGGGGCATTAATCTGTCCACTATACTTAAGAAAACTTTCTATTAAGCTGAAGATATTATTGATATTTTAGTTAATAAGTTAGCTTAAAATAAAATCCTTTTCTTAAAGGGGTAATTTTCTAATGGTTTGCTCCTATTACACAGTTTTTGTTCAATTGATAAACTTGATATAATTCCCAAACTGCATTTGTAATTCTAGCATCATGGCCCAAGCATTCTAATTTTCATTGTCTCAGTTCCTAAATCTTCAGATATATTATAAATTTTTTCTGACATTGTACAATGATAAATTAAGAAAACATTTACAATTACTTACTTGCTTTATGCATTTTATTGCAATATCCAGTGATAATTGAATTCAGTGACTTGAACAGTGCCAAATTAAAACATCCAAAATATTTCCTAAATTTTGGCTGAAACTGTAGACTCTCTCTCTCTAGCTATTTACAGGCACTGTTTGTGTAAAATCCAATAAGGTTTTCATGGAAATATTTCTCATTGAAACCATTTTTCTCATGTGTCAACATAAATTTTGATAAATTATTTCAGATGTTGTTCCTTCTTGCTTCATGAGATCAACAAAAACCATTAAATTATCTTCAAAGTCTTGAAATTCACATTTTAAGTAAATTATTAAAAGTATTTTATATGAAACAGTTGAGGCTTCATCAATAATGATGAAATTTTACTGCCTTGATTTATACATTTTCCAAAAAGTTGTTTTCTCATATCAGTAGATAAATATTTTGCAACAAGCAAGTTCATAAATTTAGATTGCTATGATAAGCTTATATTGATGTTGCTTGTTTTGAAGTTCTATTAAATATTTTATGTTTGACAATGCTCAATTTTTTTAACCATACCAATGGTATTTTCTAGATATTTTTTCATTTGCTTTATGAATATTCTGATAATTTTTTTTCAAAAATTTTTATTATTGCCAATGTTTTATATATGAAACTGATTTTAGTATTTTTATAATTTTCCTCATGGATGAGAGAATTTTTTTCTTTATTTAAACCATGAGTTTTAATAGGACACAATTGCCTTGCTGAGTAAATGTGGAAGTATAGCATTTTCAACTTTTAATTATATATATTTTAAGCTCTCTGATCATCTGAACCACATTTATACATTAACAATATAAATGTTATTTTTTATTGAAAAATTAAGTTGTTTTTATTTCATTTATATAAATTATTTATTTTATTTTGCATTGTTTTCTACACAGTATCAAAAGATACCCCAGGTTCTGGTTTCTACATAATTGCAGAAGTTATTCCTGGTGTGGTTCATTATTAATATCATTTCTTCTTTGTTCTTTCACAGTCAGAAGATTCATATTTATAATATTTAAAAAGAACATTCAGAAACTTATCCAAACTTTGCTATATCTTTACTCTGGGTTTCATTTTTACTATTTAATTATAAAGCCTTACATTTAGAAACATCAGGACGCTGCACAATTACTACTTACTCAACGAATTATAGCATACTGAAAATAAAACCAAAGTAAAAACTAAACTATTTAGAAGTAGGGTGCAATTACATAATTTGGGCATGACGATAAATTGTGAAGTCTTCTCAAAGCAGCAGTTCTCAAACTTTTTGGTTTCAGAACACTTTTACAGTGTTAAAATTATTTAAGACAGTCTTAAATCTCTGTTCATGTGGGTTATGTCTATCTATGCTTATAGTAGAAGTTAAGACTGAGAATTTTCATTGTTTACGTTTATACAGTTAGATACAACAATAATAAACCTATAGAATGGTAACAGAAATAACGTTTCTCTGAAAATAACTATATTTTCCAAAATGAAAAAAAATAGTGAGAAAGTGACATTGTTTTATATTTTTGCATATCTCTTCAATGTCTGGCTTAATAGAATTCAGCTGGATTCTAAGATCTGCTTCTGCATTCAATCTGTTGTGATATCACACATCACATGGACTCTGGAAAAAGTTAACTCATGCAAGAATGAGAGTGAAAAAGGCAAAAGATATCTTAATATTATTATTAAAAGTTTTATTTTCAGAGACTCCTGAAAGGGTCACATCAACCCCCCAGAGGACACCTACTCACAGATTGAGAACCACGGTCCTAAAGCGTAGAGTGCTTCCTAAAGTGTGTACCAGGAAGACATTCTGCCTTCTATGAAATGGGCCAAACTGGCAGGAAATTTACTGCATAAATTGCTGAGCTGTCACCTTGATGGAAGGCCCATTTATTGGCAGTTGTCACGTGGGACAGCCACTAGCTTGAACTAATGGATTTACATTAGAATCTATATCATTACCTGATTTTGCCATACCTTGCAGTTACTGGTACACTATTTACCAAAAAATACAGAAGTAGTTCAAAATTTAAAGACCAGTAAACCATACTGGTAAGTAATAGAGTTATAAATACGTGAAGGGGAGAGTTATAATTGTCATTCTTTGTTGGTGGTATATTGACATATGAAAGCCAAAAAGATTTTTAAAAATTCAAAGGGCATCTAGTAAGAAAATCTATTGCAAAGTAAAAGTGCTTGTGCGTGTGTATGTTTGTGTGTGTGTATCAACATTTATATCTATCTACATCTATATCTAGCTTTCCTATATAGCGAGGATAATTCAATCTTAATAAAAATACGCAGAACATATATGAAGAACAGAACTTGACTGGAGACATAAAAGAAGATATCCTAAATTAGAGGGTTCAATATTGTAATTCTCCCCAAGTGAAGCTATATATTCAACATTATCAAAATAATGCTATTTTTGAACTTGATAAAATTATTTTAAAAGTTTTTTATATAGGATTGAATTTGATAAAAATATATATGCAAGAATAGCAGAACAAAATCTGGAAAAAAAGAATGAGGCGGGGAGTATTGGGTCTGTTTTATTGTGGTAATGTTTATTAAAAATTTGCAGTACAAAAATAATGTAGTTTTGAGACCAGAATAAATAGGCAGATTAATGAAACAGAATAGAAAGTCCCCAAAAAACCTAAGGTGTATCCCAATTTAGTACATAATAAGGAGAGCATCTCAAATTCAAAGAAAAAAGAAGAATTATTCAATAAACAGTGGTACAACTGGCTAGTCATTTTGAAAGAAAAAAAGGTTTGTTGCCTAACTCACATCATACACCAAAATAAATCTCAGTAGCATTAAAGACTTAAATATCAATGAGATATTTAAAGCAATTAGACAAAAATATAGAGAAATATTTATATAATCTTGAAATAGAATAAGCTCTTTTAAGGATAGAAAAAAGATTTGACCACATAATAATTGAAAAATTGCATTAAAATAATGAATAAAGTAAAAAATAAAAAACAAACTAATAGTTGAACATTCCAGTAAAAAAGTAGACAGCAGCATATTTATGAATAAACACAGGTGGCCAGTAGGCATAAGAAAAGATGCTCAACTTAGTTGTAATCTAAGAGTAAACATAAAAACAAGGTATCAGTTTTCACCTACCACATTGGTCCAGAGTATCATGCCATCTATTGGTTAGTGCATAGAGAAAGGAATATGTAAGCTGGACCCATGGTTTGGGATGGGGTGCAGGTGGATTTGGAAGTATGTAGTTAAGTTTTTAAAATATTCATAATCTCTGATGCAGAAATTCCATTTTTTAAGGAAATACTCAGGAAGGTTCAAGAAGCTCTTCACAATATTGTCTCCTTATTAAAATATCAGAAACAACCTAAGTGGTCGATAATACGGGTTTGGTATATGCATCTCTACCAAATAACAAAGGTTTGGTATATTCTGATATACCATACATGATGCCACATGTGTCATATCATAACAGCATGGTATATTCATATGATGAAATATGCTGTCATTAAATATGACATAAATATATTTGTATTGACTTAGAGACAGGTTCGTGATACAATCTTAAAAGCACCCTCCCAGGCAACACGTAGAATCTGATTTCATTGTTTTGAAAAGTTTGTTATTCATGTATCTGTATTATACATATATGTGTGGAGAAACTGTCAGGCTTTATAATAAAATACTAACACTCATTAACTTTAGAGGTGAGCTTAAAGATGAGTTTCCTTTTCTTTTCACTGTTTTTGCTGACCTATAATTTTTTCAACACTAGACATGGATGACTTTTTCAAATATATATATACATACATATACATATACATATACATATACATATACATATACATATACATATACATATACATATATATATATATATATATATATATATATATATATATATAATTTAAATCTTGCCTAGGCTGCCACCCAACTAAGTTTGGACCTTAGTACTTCCTTTCAGAGACTCATGCTCTGTCAGTTCTGTATACGGGGAAGTGGAGGGGCTTGGTCACAGAAGGACAGGCTCAGGCTCTTAGAGATTGTGCTGTTGGCTGATATAAAGGGTCTAAATGTACACTGAGAAAAGACTGCCAATCTGCTGGGGTGTCTGGAGGGCTGGAGCCCACACGCTTCCTCCTCAGGCTGATCTATCTGGTGAGTTGCCCCATCTCATGGATCTGTGGCTTCTACCCGCTCTGCCAGGGGATTAGGTACCAGTCCACACTGGCCACTCACCCCTCTGATTCCATTCTCTCTTTCAGTGATGACCAACCTCCATTCTCCCTTAGATCCCACAGTGCCACCGAGAAGGGCGACTATGACCATGCTTGGTTCGCCAGTCAAATCTTCCATCCTCACCAAGCCCTTTGCTCAGAACACAGCCAAGAGACTTATCACCCCACATGGTTATCTGCTTATGGGCCCGTGTCTTCTATCAGGCCTTATCAGATTCTGGCTCCCACCAGCCCAGGAAGCCACCCAGTGTGTATCTGAGGCCCTAGCACTTACTTGGCCAGAAGCTGCAAACCTGTGACTAATCTTGGAAATTTGGGATGGAATTTCATTTTGCCTGCTGTTCCCCAATACCGTGCATTCATTCAAGTATTCATTGAGGAACATCTCTGTTCCTACTTTTCTTCCTAAACAGCACCCACCAGAGCTGGCAACAACCTTTTCAGTAATTAGTAAGAAGCCAGAGTGACTGAGGTTTCAGCATGAACCGAGAAAGAGCTGACTGCCTGCGTCCTGCTGCTTCCACCTGGCTGCCTCACTGAGAGCCACGAGCCAAGGGTCTGGACAGAATATCCAAGAGCACAGGATTTGGGGATCAAATAACAGCTCAACCACTTAGAAGCTGTATGACCTTGGGCAACTGACTTCCCCTCTCGAAGCCTATTTCCTCGCCTGTAACCTTGGGGCTGATAATAGTGCTTACCTCTTGGTTTTGATTATTACGTGAGATAATGTATGTGAAGTTCACAGACTTGGGCTCAGTAAGTGGAGCTTTAGTGGTTGCTATTATTTTTCTGGTGGTTATAGCATTTGTTAGCTGAGTCAGCACTGGTGAGAATGAAGAACTGCCTGAGACCCCACCATTAACGGTCATTCCTGTAGACTTGGGTCATGGTGAGAGCTGAGAGCTCCCATATGACAGACAAGGCTGCTGAGTGAGGCCCAGAGGAGATGTGACTTGTTCAAGGTCACCCAGCGAGCCTGTTGTGGCCATCAAGACCCAGGTCTTCTGTCTCCCACACCAGCACCTTCCACCAAGCCACATGTTCGCTTTGAAGAAGCGTCCAGCCTTTCAAATAACAACAATAATGATAATAATAATAAGTTCCAAGAAGAGAAGGATTCCTCCCATTCCCTTTCCTTGACTTGAGTTTCGCAGGTACAGCTGCCTATGCACCATTAGTGAGTGGTGAAGCCAGGCCGATGCTCAAAGCACAAGCTTGCCAGCAGGCAACAACACAACTCAAAGGGCATACAAGCCAGCAGGCAGCAGCTTAAAATAGCAGGCAGCAGAGTCAGTCAGCAAACCAAAGCAAAAGAAGAAAACTGGTGGTCGTGATCAGGTACCAACCATCCTGCTCAGAGCCCCAATTGTTGTGGTCACCCACTTATGTGGCACCAATCTACCACCCAAAATCTGGTTTGGATGTTGTATCTGATGATACCACACATGCACCAACAAGAGTAGGAGAAGATTTATTACTCACATAATAAAGCTTTCTGGAGCTTTATTGAGCTTTAAGGAAAAGGTTCCCAAGCTGGTAAGTAAAATGATTTGAGAGAGTGAGGAAAGGAGATTCGTTTGGGGTTTTATGATGGTTAGAAGATGGGGCTGGAGTAAGTATTCCCAAGTGTGCAGATTGGGGCTTGTATGGCATTTAATTCTCCAACTACTGTTGAATTCTATCATGTACTTTGAGGCTGTGTTTTGTATATATATATATATATATATATATATATATATATATATATATATATACACACACACACATATATATGCGTATGTATATATACATATATATGTGTGTGTATGTGTATATATATATATAATTTTCCTGATGTATTTACCCTTATATTATTATGAAATGTCCCTCCTTGTCTCTAGTAATATCTCTTATCTTAAAGTCACCTTTGAATCTAAGGTGTGTCTCTCATACAGAGCATGTAGTTGGATCATGTTTTTTTATACAGTTAGAAAATCTCTTCCTTTTGATTGAGGTGATTAGATTATTTGCGTTTTGATAGGTTGACTTTACATTTGTCATTTTTTAATGTTTCCTATAGATCTCTTATCTTTTTTTGTTATTCTGTTTCTCCTTCACTTTCTTATTTTGTGTTAAATATACTTCTGTGTACCATTTTAACTCCTATATATTTTTCAGTTATTTCTTATTGCTCACTTTTGGATTATAATATGCATGTTAACTTATCCTAGTGTACTTAAAATTAATAGGAACTTAGTTCTGGTGAAATATAGAAACTTTGCTACAATATATAGCTCCAATTCTACCCTTCCTCTTTGTGCTGTTTTTTCATATATATCTCTCTATATAAACCTAACAATACAATGTTAATATTGTTTTATACAATCTTATGTCTTTTTTTAAAGTTAAAAGAATGAAATAAACAATATAGATAAACTTTCATATTAACTCTCTTCTTTTAACTCTTATTAGATATTTATCATTTCTGATGGTTTTCATTTCTTCCTGTAAATTTAAATTACCATCTGGTGTCAATTCCTTTTGGCTCAAAGGACTTTTTATAGTATCCGGTAGGGCAGAAGGCAGGGCAGGTCTAATAGCCATAAATTCTCTCAGCTTCTTTTTAAAATTTTACATCTGCGAATATCTTTATTTAGCTTTCACTTTTTAAGTTTTGTTTAACATAGAATTCTTGTTTGACAGTTCTTTTTTTTCCAGTAATTTTAATATGTCATTCTAGTCTCTATTATTTTACATGAAAAGTCAGTTATTAAAAGTATTGATGTTTTTCTGTATGTGCTGAATCATTTTTTTCTTACTGATTTCAAGATTTTTGTCTGTTTTGTCTTTCTATAGTTTGACTACAATGTACCATCTAGTTCTGGATCTTTTTGTATTTATCTTACTTCGGGTTTATTGAGCCTCTGATGTATCTAAATTAATGTTTTCTTCAAATTTGGAGTTTTCTGCCATTATTTCTTGGAAGAAATTTTGTTGCCCCTTTCTCTCTCCTTTCATTTTGGTGCTACCATTTTGCATGTGTGCTGGTGTGCTTGATGCTGTCCCACGGTCTCTGAGGCTCTATTCATTTTTATTCAATTTTTTTCTCTCTGTTCTTCAAAATTGATCATTTCTATTAATCTATCTTCAAGTTCATGGATTCTTTGGCCATTTTTAACCTTCTGTGAAAGCTCTGTAGGTGAATTTCTCATTTCAGTTATTGTACTTTTAACTTCAGAATTTCCATTTGGTTCCTTTCAATTTCAATAATTCCTATTATTTTGTTGAGATTCTCTGTTTATTCATTGTTGCCAAGCTTTTCTTTAATTTTTAAACATTTTCCTTAGTTCTTTGAACATATTTATATAACTGCTTTGAAGTCTTTATTTGCCAAATCAAACACCTGGGGGCACTCAGAAGCAGTTTCTATTGTTTGTTTCCCGAGTATGGATCACACTCCCCATTGCTTTGCATATTTCATATAATTTGTTGTTGAAACCTGAACATTCTAGGTAACATATTGTAACAATTCTGGATGCTGTATTTTCTCCCTGAAAGTTATTATCATTATTTTGTTTGTTTGTTTGTTTAGTAACCTGCTTGAGCTAAATCTGTCTCCCCAGTGGTACCATGTATCCCCGATAATAAGACCTAGCCAGACATTTAGCTCTAATGCATCTTTTGGAGCAAAAGTTAATATAAGACCCGGTCTTATATAAGACCCGGTATTATACTATATTATATTACAATATTATATTATATTATATTATATTATATTATATTATATTATATTATATTATATTATATTATATTATATTATATTATATTATATGAAACTCAGTCTTATAGTAAAATAAAACCAGGTCTTATATTAATTTTTTGCTCCAAAAAAAGCATTAGAGCTGATTGTCTGGCTAGGTCTTATTTTTGTGAAAACACGGTATGGAGCTGCTGATATCTCTGCCCAGTTTTTTTTTTTTCTTTGTAAGCTTGGCTTCCTAAGGGTCATCCCTGTGTCCGTATAGCTTAGTAGTCAGCTAAAGATCAGGCAGAGTTTGTGCTGAAACACCTCAAGCAAGTAAGTCTTCTGACCTCTGCTAAAATGTGTATGTGGGTAAAGGTACCAATTCAAAGTTCAGGTCATTTTTAAGTCTGTCCAGCATTTTATTTTCTGCTGGGCCTTTTGGGGTCTCTTATACACATGTGAGCAGCCTTAGGGTCACCTAGGATTATGTTTATCGCTTGTGTGCTCTCTGGTCTCTGCTGCTTATATGTGTAGCCTCAGCCAGAAACATGGTTGGCCCAATCACGGCCGCAATCCCAGACCCTTCCTGCTCACCTGCCACCAGGATAGCCTCTCTCACCAATGCTGCTGGATGGATGCAATCCATCCAATGCTATGGATGCTTATTGTTCCAAATTAAATAAGTCCTTTTGACTTCAGCAGTGCAGCTGCCTGACCTTGTGGCCTGCCCCATCCTGGCAGAATCACTGCACCAACTAAGCTGAGAGGGAAGTGGGGGCTGAGAAGAGCCACAGGCAAGAATACCACACTTCCACTGTGCTTATCCAAAGTTCATTAGTTTTCAAACATAAATGCTTCTCAGATTGGTGTATGACTTAAGCTCATTTCCAGATGATTGAAAGGGTCATTTTTGTCCAACTTTGGGAAGGTGCTCTTTGGGAAAAATATTTGCTGAATAATATTTGGCTACTTGTCCATAGCCAAAAGTCTGAATTTGAGGCTATAATTGTAAACCTAGGTTAACTGACCCTAAGCATGTGTCCTTTCTACTGTACCTGTGGCCTCCATTATGTTGGTTTAGCACCTGACAAGTTTTTTTCACAAGTATTAACTCTATTTAGTACCCAGGACAATCCTGTAAAAAGTTTGTTTTTATTATTCTAGTTTCAGAGCTAAAACAATTGAAGTATAAGACATACTGGAGGTGAATATTTACAAGTGCAAAAATTTGGATTCAGAAAGAAGGACAGTCTTTGGCCAAGGATATACAATGAATCAATGACTGCTAGAACTAGGATCTGGGTCTTCCATTTCCCAGCTGAGGGTCTTTGTGCATTACCCATTAAGATGAGGGAGGATGGAGGATAACAGTACCCCTCCTCACTCCCTTACTGGGCTACCCCATCCACCTCTCCCCCACACCATCCCCCATCATGGCTTTACTTGTGTGAAGAAAAAACACAGGTCAAAGGTATTAAGTGATTGGAGCTTCCTGCCCCTAGAGGGCGCTGCTCTTTCTAGAACACTTAAACACAGGTTGCGTATAAAGGTGATTTAAATGTTAAAGCATTTTGGATTATGCAACTGCATGCGTTCTTTTAATCTAATTATAGCAGGATTAATATGTCTTTAATAGGTGACTATTAATAATTTGTATTGTTATCTTTAATAATATAATTCTGCTTAAAATATCCACTTTCATCACTTTTCTCAGGGACTTTCCCTCCATTCCTGGGTTTTAGTTGGAGTTGGTAGCAGTTTATGAAAGCATCCATGAGTGGGGGTTTAACAAGGCAATTTTTAGAGAAATAAAGATCTGTTTCCAATGAAAGGAGATACCAAAAAATTATAGCATTAAAACAAGTAGATATCTGTGTGTCAGAGTTATAAAATGAAAAATAAAAATCCTAAACTTCTCTGAAATTCCTCCCGCCTCATAAACTTAAGCTTTTGGATTCTTCTGGGGGCAGATCTCTTCATTTTGCTGTGACTTACGTTGACTGGAAAGCCTAATATTTTGTTTCAATAAAAATGTCAAGTTCAAAATGGAAAGTGTAGTGAACATTTTCTGGCTTCCCCTCCAGGTCTACTTTCTCCCCTTTGCTTTGCTCTGTGCCCAGGAGGTTAACCTCTAAGAACTGTATCAACCAGCTAGCTCCCTTGCCCTCTCTAGGGCTTCTAGTAGATTTGACCACTGGGAGGAACCATCAGGAAAACTATGCAGGAAAAAAGATGGTATTTATTCCTCCAGCTCTCTCCTGTTACTGTGGTTTGGCAGTGATCATGTTTCCCTACTTAAGACATGTTCCTCCTGTTGGTGGCCCTCTCCCATAGCTACAGGTCTCACAGAAGCTAGGTAAAGACTCTTTCTCTTTGCCCTTGGCCCAGGGGTGGAATGGCTTTGCTAGTCCCTGGTACTTTGCCAGCCTCTGTTGCTTTCCCTTAACCCTGCCCTCACCTGTGTAAATAGACACGTGACTAACTCTCTTGCCTTTCATCCCTTTTGAGTGCTGAGACCTGCTGAGACTCGATACAGAAATCCAGCATGGATCTGGAAAAGAGGGTCGATTTAGGGAGTCCTGAGGCTTTCTTTGCTTTGGGTCCTAGCTCAGGTACTAGTTTGCCAGATGATCTTGGCTAAATCTTTTTTACTCTCTGGTTTGCAAATGCCTCGTCTGTAAAAAGGCTGGTTGGACAAAATCAGAGGACTTGGCACATTTATTTACTCATGTACCTCCAAAAGAATTCTGAAAAACCACATAATCACATATTTTAAAAATTTGCCATCACGGTTTTAAATAGTTGTAAAGATTGTAATGCCCTGCATATTAGAAATATTAGCATTCAAAAATAAAACGGTTACATCACTCTTTTAAATATATCCAATGGAATTTAAATATCAGATGGATTTTATACCCACCGTCATCCATTTAAAAAAATAGATGAACAAACTCTTAACAGCTAGAAATTTTACAATGTTCCTCTTTCTCCTTTAAATCATTTTTTTCCATTCCACTTCCCCCACAGAATTTTATAGGAATGTAATATATTTTTCTGCTTGTAAGTTTCATATGGATCATTTTGACATAGTCTCTAAATCAAAAATGTTTATAGGCAGAAATTTTAAAGAGTTTTTATTTCCTGTGATCATAAGACTCTAAGGGTTAAGCATTTTTCTGAATATGGTTATCAAAACAATCAATTTTAGGGTACAGTTGATCAGAATTTTAATAGTTATTAAACATAAAAAGTAAAATTAATGGAAAAATTTCTCTTAATGGGATGGATAGAAGAGGGGTTGTGGTGTCTTGATTAAAGGAAACTCTGCTCCCTGATATTTGGATTCAGCCCTCTGGTGCCCTCTCCTTCACCCCCTTCACCCAGGGTTTTCCACCTCAAGCAATGTCCCACAGTAAGATTTGGATGGATAAGGGATGCACCTTTATTTTGTCAAATAGGAGAAGAGCAGGGAAGGTGGGAAAGGAGAGCCAGGTTTATGCATTCATATCCAAGTTCTCAGGTTGGTCACTTGTAGAAAATCGTGCACATGGCAGTTGAGAATCTAGAAATGGATTCTCTTAAAACTCTGTGTCTACTGCTCCTTGGAAATTGTATCTCCAGTGGATACACCCCTTAATTTGAAGGACCAGGCGTGGTAGTGTCTGAAGGGCACCCCTGAGTGGAAGCTTTCATAGAGTCCTATCTAAGAGGGCCAGTTCTGGAGTCAGATTGCCTCAACACTAATATGCTGTCTGACATGGGCAACTCCCTTCACTTAAGTTTCGTGCCTTTGTTTCCTCATCTGTACAATGGGGATATATACAGGTCTATCTCATGGGGATTCTTCAAGAATTGAATGAGGTAATACGTGTAAAGCACCTGGTATATGCAAATAGTATATCTAGAAAGGTTTATAGGATTGTGGGGGTGCCTCCCAGCTCTGACACACCCGCTGAGTATGATCTGTTTTCTTCCATTAAGCCTCCCAACTTAAGGCTGTTCTAAATGTCCTGATGTCTCTGTAATGAAAAGCAGAATGCACCACCCTCTTTAGTTCTTCTTTGTTGGTTTGTTTTACTGTCTATTGAGCCTTTTTCAATATTTCCAAAAAAGCATCAGTAGGTATTTATCCACAGGGGGTGACCTTTGCCACTTCAGGGAGGTTGATGTTTCCAGTGCACTTCCGTGATAGAAAGGGACCACGGAGTTGTAGGTTTGAAGACCGGTTTGGCTGTCTTAATAGAGCTCCCCCGTCTCTCACAGAAAGAATTATAATCAAACTATGGGCGGGGTGTGTGAGCCTAGAAAATGATAGTTCCTGCTTTCCAAGCCTGGGAATAAAGTATATATTCACTTCTACGCTCCTGGAAAAACTGAGATTGCCTACAGGTTAATTTTGAAACAGGCAAGCCAATATTTGAGCTTTCTGCCTAAGAAACAAAAGGAGGCATTGATATGCTAAGAAGTTGCTAACTGAGTCAGTTTCGCTATTGGCTGGCTCTGATGTGACTTTTGTGCTAACATTATTGCTCAGACACCAGGCCTGCACAATGCCGGCCCCGCTGACTGCCACTGTGCCGCCAGAATGTGGGTCTCCCTGGCTCATTGGCAGGCTGAGTTCTGAATTCTCGGTTTCATTTCCTGCTGATACAGAGTAATGCTGCTATTTTCCTTTATAAAGAAACCGGTTGTGCGTCTTGCCCCTGGTTTGGTTTCCTTTACCATCTCTCAGAGCACAACTTTAATTGATGGACTCTCGGGCAGCTTTACCTAAATGCTTTTTTACTTTGAAATTTAATTTTGCTCTGACATTTTTCAAGAAGGAAAAAAATTGGTGATATATGCGGCAGATTGCTTGCCTCAATGCCCCAATTCTTTATCCCTCCCTCTGTCCATGCTTTGGGTCCTGTAACTGTGCAGGATTTGGGGCCCAGCTGCACGATTTTCTCAGGCCACTGGGCTGCTCGGAAATGTCATTCAAACAGGTGCTTGAGAGGTATGTACACAGTTGCGCTTGTCTGCGTTTCTCCTCTGCCATTACCACGTGCCAGTGCCCGGGCTCGTCTGCTGGAGGATGAGAAACGTGTGGACCTGACCCATGTGGCCCTCGTTGTCCCAGCCACGGCCAGCAGAGATCAGCTAAGAGCCTGCCAACCCCAGCCACGTGAACAGGCCCAACCAAGACCAGAAGAATCTTCCAACTGACCAGCAGCCTCAGGAACTCCATTCATGCTTATTTTTTGAAGCCACTGAGTCTTGGGGCTATTTGTTCTGTAGCATAGTAGTGGTAATAGAGAACAGACAGAATGAGCATAGTGGCAGACTTGTCCAGGAGCAGTATCCAAGGGAACACTGAGTCCACACACAACACTTCCAAGGACTCTAGAAATTGTGATAGTTGGAGGCAGGAGGGAACCTTACCAGGGTGGCTCAAATGCTTCCACCATGCAGGTGGGGGGTCCACATCTGTGAGAGTCAGGACAGCAAAGTAAACCCAAGTACAGGCTCTGGAGTTGGACTCCTGGGTCTAAAACTCAGATCCACTTAGGAGCTCTGTGTCCTTGGCAAGTTACATGATCTCTTTGTGCCTCAGTTTTCTCATTTGTAAAACAGGATAGTAAATAGTACCTACCTCATCAAGTTGTTACAAAGATGCATGGCTTTAATACACTTAGAATAGCTCATTGCAAGCTCTAGGTTAGTATTTATGAAATAAGTAAATAAAGTTTGACCTCATTTATACCCATAGGCTAGAAAGGCCTGGGGGATTTCTGGATTAAATTGTGAATATATACTTTATTCCCAGTCCTGGAAAGCAGGATTCATGTGGATCATGGAAGGGTTTTTTCTCATTTCATAGAGTCAAACATTGACTTGTGAAGAATCAAATGCATACTCAAGAACTCTTCAAAAATCTGGAGAAAAAAGGTTTACTTTGGAAAACGTACTCTATTGTAAAAATGTCCAGGGCTGTTAATTCACCTTGCTAGCTTCCTGGGCAGCGCTCCACGTGAGATTTCAAACAGGGGACCAGGAATGATGTTATCCATTGTTTAAGAGGCTGGGAAAGATTTCCACTCCAAATTATGGAGATAAAAATTTTGGTGCAAAGAGAGGTAATCCTCAACTACTTGAAAGACTCAGCTGAGAATGTTTCTCTCTCTGAAAACGCTTCCAAGTCATAACTTTATTGCATTATCTTTTAAAGAAATAGACACAGGTTAACATCTTGTGGTCCTGCTATGGTAGGGAAGACACAAGGAGAGAGTGTGCGTGCACACGTGCGTGCATGTGCATGCAGAGGGATCTATTCTCTTGGGTAAGAGTCTCTCTCTGGCCCAGAGAGAACATGAGATCCTGTGGCTTGGGTAAGAGCTTATCCCCGTCCTCTTGCTGAGTTCTCTGATCTCCTTTTCCCTCCTTCTTTTTCCTCCCTTCCTTCTCCATCATAGACATAGATCCTTAACCAGAGCCTTCAGGATACATGGTTACAGCAATTTTAATTGCCTAAAACTGAAAGCATAAAACCACCTGCATCCACCCAGATATGGGACGTGGAGTGTCCTTGTCCACAATTTAATCAGGTTCTTTTAAGCAATAACATTAGAGTTTTATAGGAGCTCGTGCTGCTAAAAAATTTACTGTTGGTGGGCAACCCTGGGCAAGACCACACCCACCTTTGGCACGGGGTTGACAAAAGGCCAGGGGAAACTGCCTGTAGGGGACACTCTTAAGGAGTGAGAAGGGCCTGAGGGCCCAGCAGTGATGTTCTGTGGTGGGAGTTCACTTCTGTCATGGACCCTGGGAAAGACCATATTTAACGTGCAGTTAAAAATGGCACTGCCTGTTTCACTCTTTATGGCTGTGTTAAAAACTTTGCCAAAATGTAGTGGCTTGAAATAAAAACCATTTTATTATGCTCCAGAATTCTGTGGTCAGGAATTTGGACAGGGCACCAAGGAGATGGCTTGTCTCTGCCCTACAATGTCTGGGCCTAGCAGGGGAGACTTCAAAGCTGGGAGGTGAGTCAAAAGCTGGGAACTGGAATTATCCAGAGGCTCATCACTCACATGTGCAGTGCCTGAGCTGGAGGCCTCAAGGGCTGGAACTGTGCATTAGTTAGCTCTTGCCGTGTAACAAATTATCACAAGCTTAACAGCTTAAAACAATGCACACTCATTCTCTCACAATTTCATTGGGTCAGGAATCTGTTGTTGGGTTTCTCATGAGGCTGCAAGCAAGGGCTAGTGTCTCCCTGAAGGCTTAGAAGGATCCCCTTCTAAGTCACTTACATCATTGTTGGTGGGACTCAGTTGCTTTTGGGTTGTTAGACTGGGGGCTGAGGTTCCTAACTGGCTGTTGGCTGGAGGCTTTCTTCACTTCCTTCCCACACAAAACTCCCCAACGTGTCAATTTGCTTCATCAAAGCCAGCAAGGCAGAGAGTCTACCAGACAGACAAGTTACAATCTTATGTAACTTAATCACAGAAGCGACAATCCATCATTTCAGCAATATTCTACTGATTAGAAGCAAATTACAGGCCTCACCCTTTCTCAAGGAAAAGGGCTTATACAAGGCTGTGACGACTAGAAGGTGGGGATAATTGGGGGCCATCTTAGAGTCTAGTCACCAGGCTGTCTACCGGAGTAGCTACTCATGGCCTGTCAGTATGGCTTAGCTTCCTCACAACATGGCAGCCTCAAGGAAGTTGGACTGGTTACATGATGGCTCAGGGCTCCAAGTATGACGACTCTAGTGAATAACATGGAAGCTATTTTGTCTTTCATGCCTCAATCTAGGAAGTCACTCAGCATTGCTTCCACAGTGGTCTATTTCTTGAAGCAGGCACAAGCCCACCCAAATTCAAAGGGAAGATAATTCCACTCCAGCTCTTGAGAGGGAGAGGCAAGGTCACATTGCAGCAGAGCATGTGGGATGGGAGATATTACTGTAGCCATCCTAAGACTCTCTTGGAGAATAAATGGATAACACAATAAAAAGAAGTGTGGCCTGTTGAAGGGAACCATGTAATTTATTATCCAAACTATGACACTATTGATAGTAAAAAGGAATGCTATTAGTGACCATGCTGGGACAACAGGCATAAATCAGGATTGTTCAGGGCAAGGTAGGCTGCTGGTCTGCCCAGACTGGCTCACATCCTCCCTGCTCCTGGAGCCCGTGTGGAAGAAGCTCCACCCTACCCGGTGAGCTTTGCCTGGGAGTCACAGGTGTTGACCAGCAGTGATACGCACAGCAGTTCCTCAGAGCAGTGGGGTTAAGAGCACTGTGGGAGAGCCCAAGATGACAAGGGACAATGCAGTCAAGAAGGTGACTCAAGCAAGTCCCTTGTTTAGTTACAATGAGCAGAATCCTTACTCAAATTGGCTTAAGAAAACAAACAAACAAAAGAATACTTATTGACTCACATAGCTAAAAGTTTAAAGGAAGTACAACTTAAGGCCTGGCTGGACCTAGGGCTTCTAACCATGTCATCAGGACTCTGTTTCTTCCTCTTTCTGGGCTCTGTTTTCCTCTGTGTTAGCAAGTTATATTCAATCAAGGTTTTTCCTCATGATAGTCCCTGGCTCCTCTAAACTTAAATTATATCCTTTTGGTAATCTCAATGGGATAGAAAACTTTGCATTCATATTCTTGAAACTGAATCTCATTGGCTTGGCCTGCCATGTGACCACTCCTGAACCAATTTGGGGCAAAAGAGATGGCATACATTGATTGGCCAGGCCTGGGTCATTTGCTGATGATACTCAGGAGTGAGCAGAGCAACTCCACCCAGAACACATATACTGAGCATGGTGGAGGTCTTGTTCTCCAAGGAACATTTAAATCCTGTCACTAGAATGAGGGACAATGGAGAACAGATGCCCTCTGCAGCCCTCTTTTCCAATAAACTAGAAATTGGTCACTTTTCAGAGGGAAGAGAGAAATCCACTTTTAGTGTCAGCTAGACCTGGGCAATTCTGGCATTCACTTCTCGTGACAGCTCTGTGAAGTCAGTGAAATCTAGTCTCCTCTGAGCTCTCTCATACTCTAGAGTGTCTGGCTGCTGGCTGGGGGCTCACACATCTGGTGGTCAGCTGGGGCGACAGAGATGTTTCACCTTTCTCTCCAATTCTTCCAGCAGACTAGCGTGGGCATATTCTCATGGCGAAGACAGGTGCAAGAGCAAGCACAAACCCAGTTGCACAAACACTTTAAAAACCTCTGCTTATGTGAAATTTGCCATCATCCAATTGGCCATCACATGGCCAAACTCAGAATTAAGGGATAGGGAAATAGACCCCACCTTTATAGTAAGAAGAACGGCAAAGTCACGTGACAGAGGGGGATAGTTGCAGGGAGGTGTGCAGAGATGAGGCTTTTAATGCAACCTATCTTCCACAGAACAGAGGGGGAAGTGTAACATCCTGTGATCCTTTGAGGTTGCTAACGATAGACATATGGATTTTGTTTTTCTGACTTGGGGCAAAAGTCAGAAAGGATTAATCATCATTCTACCTTTATTAAAGAAGCTTTACAAATGTTCCTCTTCAACTGCTGTAGAAAATATTATGGCGGCTCCTCAAAAAATTAAACATAGAATTACCATATGACTCAACAATTCTACTTCTGGATATATACCAAAAAAAAGTGAAAGCAGAGACTTGAACAGACATATGTACACAAAGGTTCATAGTATCATTATCTACAATAACCAAAAGGTGGAACCACACAATGTCCATCGATGGATGAAGTGATAAACAAATAAACAAATGTGGTATATACATATAATGGAATATCATTCAGTCTTAAAAGGGAATGAAATTCTGACACATGCTACATCACGAATGAGCCTTGAAGACATTATGTTAAGTGAAATAAGCCAGACACAGAAGGACCAATATTGTACAATTTCACTTACATGAGGTTATCTAGAGTAGTCAAATCCATAAATACAGAAAGTAAAATGGTGGTTACCAGGCGCTGGGAGGAGGTAATGGGGAGTTATTGTTTAATGGATACAGAGTTTCAGTTTGGGTTGATGAAAACTTCTGGAGATGAATAGTGGTGATGGTTACACAATAATGTGAATATACTGAATGTCACTGAACTATACACTTAAAAATCGTTATAATGGTAAATTTTATATTATGTATATTTTACCACAAAAAAAAAAGAAGCTCCTTCTCTTGATGCTGACATTCAAGGATTTGGTTGAGCCAAGAACCAATCAACTAACCTTTTTGTTGCCTAATCTAACCTATCTAATGGGCTGTGCTGGCCATACAGAAACCATTAGCTTGGTCCCTCTCCCCATGGACCTCATAATCAAGGTGAGGAAACGGAATGTTAAAATAATCCTCGTTAGCAAGGCCCAGAGAGTTTACAATTATTGTATTACCAATAATACAAGGCAAGTCGGATACCACACCGATCCATGGGCCAATGACTGCTAAGAACTTGAGAGAGGAGGGCTTGTTAAAAATACAGATATTGGGGCCCCACTCCAGACCTATTCAGAATCCAGGGGTTAATGGGGGTGAATAAAGGAAACCTTTTTCACAAGCCCCTCCCAGGTGATTCAGATGTCCAACCAGGATTGAGAAGCCCTTTAAACTACACACCTTAAAATCAATTGAAAGAAAAAAACCTGTTTGAAGAATTAAATCTTATTGATAACACTGAAAATTGCAAAAACTGAAAATTTCAATTGGTAGAAATAAGCAACAGAAAATAAAACTGACAAAGACTAGTGCTGCACATGGTAAAAATTGTGAGTGACTAAAAGTTGATGGAAGAGCCCAAATCTGCTTGACAAAATTTAGATCACAAAATTGCCTGGGAAAATTGGACCTGGTAGGAATACTGGTCACAAAGGAAAACTCATGTTGTTAGAAAAAAATAATCAGCAAAGTTTGATGTGGACAAACCGCCAATCGATGAATCAAATGTTGTTATCAAACATACAATGAAAAGAATTCATTTGATGAAAGTATGGTAATTTCTGTGTAGGCTTCTAGCTTTTCATACATTTCTGATAGATTAATTTTCTTAATTTTTTATTTTGAAATAATTTCAAAGTTATATAGAAGAATTACAAGAATAGTGCAAAGAACTCTTACACTTTACCCAGATTCACTACTTGTTAATATGTTGTCACATATCATTGCTTTATCATATATATGATATACATACGTATATAGGTGTATATGTAGATATGTATATGATACATATATAATTTTTTTCTGGAACCATTTGAGAACTACAGACATCATGTCCCTTTACACCAAAAGTGTGTACTTCTAAGGCCAAGAACATCATCTTACACAACCACAAAATATTCATCAACTCAGAAATTTAACACAAATAAACATATTATCTAATATCCTACCATATTAAAATTTTACCAATTGTCCCCATGATGTCCTTTATAGTAATTTTCTTTTTCATTCTTATCTAGGGTTCAATTCCAGATCACTCTTTACCTTTAGTTATCATATTTCTTTAGTCTCCTTTAATTTGAAACAGTTGCTTAGCCTTTGTCTTTCATAACATTGACATTTTTGAAGAATACAGGCCAGTTGTTTGGTGGAACGCCCCTCGATCTGGGTTTGTCTAATGTTTCCCCATGATTAGATTTGGGTTATGCATTTTTGGCAGGAATTCTGTGTAAGCGCTATTGGCTGTTTTTGGTGCCTCCCATCAGGAGGTACTCCATGTCCATTTGTCCACTTACTGAGGAAAGATACATTCCATTCCACCTTCTGTGCCTCACTCTCCTCATCTGCTCAAGGAGATAACTGAGGAGCATAACTGAATGGTGTCATGGCTCAGCTGTCATATCAGACATGCTCTGCCCACTGGACAGTTGTGCCATTGATACAAGCCATTGAGGTCACATCGTGATTAGTAGCATCATCGCTAACACCTAGGATACCTACTGTGTGCTGGCATTCATTGTCTTTTCTAACCCTCTTATAAAACATGCATGCATATGTCAGTATTCCCATTTAACAGTTAAGGAAACTAAGGCTCAAAGATAGTAATGTGATGTGCTCAGACTTATGCTGCTGGAAAGGGACTGAGCTGGGGTTTGGACCCAGTGTGCTCTGAGTCCAAAGTCTGAGCCCTGCACCATGCCACACTGGCAGCTCATCCCATTCACAAGTGCACCTCATGGCAGAAAGCACAGATTAAAGCCCCCATTGGGGACCTCTAGGTGACACTAGGAGAAAATGAGATGCACTAGCTCCTGCCATCTTTCTTCCTCTTCCTTCCTTCCCCTGACCTGGGTCCGTTTTCATTCTGAGATCCTGCAGAATAAAGGTCAGGATTGCTGCTGTATCAGAGGGCATAGCCTGCTAGATTTGGGGCAACTGCCTCCAAAGCTGACTTTGTTCCCTTCTTGGCTGGATAACATTGCTCAAATGAAAGGATTCTACCATCACTCTTGGGGGTGGGGGGGCTGAATTTCCAATATATATTAAAGGGGAAATGCGCTGGAACTAGTAATAACAACTACCATGTGTTGAGTGCATAACATGAGTTAATGCTTTAAATATCCCTGTATGTTAGGCATCTTAGTTTGCCCATTTTATAAATAAAGAAACTGAGGCTTCATGTGATGGCATGCCCATGGAATAGGTTTATAAACCGTGCCATGCATTTTAGGTACATAATAAGCATCTGCTGATGAATCCAGGGACGGGCTACTCAGATTTGGCCTTGATTCTGATTCTTGGTCTGTGCCATCAGCTTGATTTCTCTCACTTTGCCAGCCTTCTGTCCTGGGTCTTCACTCTTTCTGGCTTTTCCTCCTGGACTCACCTCCCTGGGGGACTGCCAAGGCCTCAGACACCTGCCTCTCCAGAGACTTCACCATTACTTGCAAGGACCTCACTTTAGGATATGAGTTGCTGCCAGATTTCTTCTTTTCTGGGGGAGGAGAGGGAGAAATATGAAAGGAAGGAAAAGAAGAAAATTCCAGAGCCAAAGCAGGATGATTTACAGACTGTGTCGATTTTGATTTCAATCACCAGAAAGTTTCACGGGGGCAGAGCACTGGCTCTGGAGGGAGCCAGTGGAGGGCGGATGGTTTGAGAGCCAGATTGGGCCGCTACTGGCTGGTTTGGCCAAGGACTCTTTAATTTCTCATCCTTAAAATGGGGGTGATTATACCTTCCCTGCCCACTTCAGAGAAGTAGTGGATCAAATAAGAAAGTGCTGCCATCTTGTTTGATAAATTGCTAAGAGATTTTATAAGACTGGATCACGTGGTTCTCTCCCATCCTGTAGACTTAGGGAGTCCAAGTCTTCCTGGCTGGGCTGTTCCAAGAGAGCACTTCCTTCCTTGTTTAGGCTTAAAGAAGAAACTCAGCCTGAGGAAGAACACACCATTTTGTGAAGTCCCTGCCTACATTCTGTTCCACATACTTGAGAACTTACTGTTTCACTCTGAGGGCATCTTCACCACCAAAATCTACCCACAAGGTTTTAGCCAAGCCCCAGGCTGTAAGTGTCAGGTCCCAAGCCTGGCACCTTTACAGTCCTGATCCCAGCAGATCCTCACAGACCTCTATGAGATTCAACATCTGAGGGTCTGCCCAGCCCACTGCACTTCCCTCGGGGTGGGTCTCAGAAGTCTCTGTGTATTAGGTGAGCCTGCTCCCTTGGTCATCAATGATTGGGTCCGGTGGCACCTGAACTTGCTCAATCACATTCTCTGTCCTGAGAATCTGGACTGGAACACAGAGACACTGGTCAGCACCTGTTGGTAATGAGAGGACAGTGGGGTGAGCCATTTTGATTGTGTGCCTAGAGAAGCAGAGGGTGCCCACCTGGAGAGAGGCGGGGGGAAGGGAGGGAGAGAGAGACAGAGAATGAATTAGGGCTGAGATGCCAAAAGACCTACGGTCCAGAGAAACTGGGTGAGAGCAAGCCTAGCTCCTGTTCCAAATTCTCTTGAGGCTTTGTTTTATTTCCTGCCCTTGGGTATTAGGACTCACCTCCTAATTTAATAACACTTTCCCTTTTCTTGGGCGGGGAGGCATTTAACGTGATTTTGTCACTGCTAGTTATAAGTAAAAGAGTGTTGAAGACTGGTAGGTTTTAGGATCCCCATTTTACAAAGACAGTAACTAGACTCAGAGGTTAAGCCATGAGCCCAGGGTCACACAGCTAGTCAGTGGCAGAGGTGGGAAACATGTGTCTCTGTGATTCCAATAGCTGACAATGTGTATGGAGTACTTTCTTTATACCAGGCACTTTCTAAAAGCTTTACATGTGTTATCTCATTTCATCCTCAGAGCACCCCCATGGGGAAGATACTGTTGTCAGCACCATTTGAAAGATGAGGAAATGGAGGCAAGGGGAGGTTGCGTTTTCTGCTCAAGATCACAGAGTATGGGAAGGCCAGAGCCAAGGCAGAAACCCAGGTGTTGCAATCCACAGCCTGGGCTCTTAATAATTAAGCCAAATAGGCATTAATGTGGCACTGCTGGTTCTGGGTGCAGTGGGCTGGGTATGGAAGGGGTCAGAGGTTTCCAGAATTTGGTAAACGCAGGTATGTTGAATAGAATCATTAACCCTTAGAGGATGGGTAAGCCCTTGGAGGTCGATCCTGGACTATGTTTTCACCTAAGGTAAGCGTCCATTCTCAGAAACTCTGACTGATGGTCATTCTGCCCCTGGGATATGTCCCTCTCTTCCATCATTGAGCGGGGCTGGTCTTGCCCCGCTGGGCTCTCACTAAACACTTTGACTCCTCTCCCTGTCCTTCCTCCTTTAGTTAACCCTTACTTAACCTCCCGAACAGGGATAAATTATAGCTCTGGGTGACTGCAGAGTTCCCACCATGGTTTGGGAAATGTATGTGTGTGCATTTAGGAACTGAATTTTGTCAGGAAGACATCAAGCTCAGTGTTCGTCCCCCAGCATACCCTTCATGACCCAGTAGGGACAGAGTGAAGAAGAGACAGACCCTCCAGACCTGGGACCTCTGTGGAGGACACGCCTCCCACGGTGGTGCTGAGTGCGCTCTGGGCTCTCTGTGGGGCTGTGCTGATAGAAGAGAAGGAAGGCCCAGTTCCTGTGGCCCATGGGTGGTGGAGAAGCAGATGAGATGATTCCAGAGAGAGCAGGCTGAGAAGGACTGTGGGGATGGAGCCAGGAGTGCAATTTCCAGGCTCTCGGCCTCACATGGAAAGGTGCTGGCTCGGGTGGTAAATGGCCATCAACTGTGATCGGATGGCCATCAGCTGTGGCTAGTTGGCCATCAGCTGTAACCAGTGAGCCATTGGCCACTAATATAACTGCTGTGGCTACGCTAGCAGGAAATGGGGGCTGAGCTAGCAAGCGCGGATTGCAGTTCGCACATGGGGTTGGTTGGTTGGCAGAGAAGTGGATGGCAGGTTGCAGATCATGTGGCTCCTGCTTCCTGTGTCTCCAACCCAGCCGCCAGAGAGACTATAGTGGTATGACCCCCCCCCCATAGATGGCTCCGTGGGTGTTCCTTTTTGGCCTCACCATATTCTGCGTTCCTATGTGGGGAGCGGGAGCTGAGACCCCGCATGACACCCTGCATGACACATGGCGCAGTGAGCAGGGTATGACACCGGCCAAAGCTCTCTGAAGGGCGGTGGAGCAGTTTGTGTGTCTCAGGAAGACCAGGAAGAGCAGCTGCTGGAGAGCTGGACCCCTATGAAGGGTTGGGAAGACATGGACGGTTCTCTGACCAGCATAGGCTGGAGAAAGCAAAGGTCATTGCGGCCGTGTGGGCTGGGAAGTTCTTGCTAAGGCAGCCTGGAGGCCGGACTTGTAGTCCCAGGAGGAAACGCTTGCTGAGTCCTTGGTGGTAGATGCCGGTGAGGTCATGGTCGTCCCTCACCCCCAGGTTGGGGAGGACTTGGAGCCCTCGCCCTGCGGAGAGGGCACATGTTGTGGGGCCAGTGCACAGCCCTGACGAATGACTATGGACTATGGAGAATGGGTTCCATCCCTGTTTTGATGGACCGCTGACTGTTTGCTTGGGAACGTACCACCATGTAGTGGAACCGGTGGATGTTTGCATCCTGTGTCTCGACCGGCCGCCATCGAGAATATGTAAGCACTTTGGCTGTGAGCCACTATTGTTCCAGCATGGTGCCCTGAGAACCCTGGCTGTGCCCAGGAAGTCTGGCTATGCCCAGAAAGACTGGTGGTACCCTGAGAAATCCTGGCTGTGCCCAGGAAGTCTGGCTGTGCCCAGAAAGACTGGTTGTGCCTTGAGAACCCTTGCTGTGCCCAGGAAGTCTGGCTGTTGCTCAGAAAGACTGGCTGTGCCCAGAAAGACTGGCTGTGCCCAGAAAGACTGGCGGTGCCCTGAGAACACTGGCTGTGCCCAGAAAGAGTGGCAGTACCCTGAGAAACCCTGGCTGTGCCCAGAGAGCCTGGCTGGGTCCAGGATATTGCATTCACCTTCAGGCTCCTCGCATAGGGCCCCATGGAACACACTTGTCGCATAGATTATGAGGCGAGACCCTGGAGGGGTGGAGTGTGGGGACAGAGCCAGGAGTGCAGTTTCCAGGCTCTCAGCCTCATGCGGAAAGGTGCTGGCTTAGGTAGTAAATGGCCTTCAACTGTGATCGGATGGCCATCAGCTGTGGCTGGTTGGCTGTCAGCTGTAACCAGTGAGCCATTGGCCACTAATATGACTGCCATGGCTATGCTAGCAGATGATGGTGGCTGAGCTAGCAAGCGCAGATTGCCGTTAGCAAGTGGGGTTGGTTGGTTGGCAGAGAAGCGGATGGCAGGTTGCAGATCGTGTGGATCCTGTTTCCTGTGTCTCCAACCCAGCCACTGGCAAGATTATAGTGGTATGACCCACCCCCCATCCATGGCTCCGTTGGTGTTCCTTTTTGGCCTCACCATATCCTGTGTTCCTATGTGGGGAGCTAGAGCTCAGACCCCACATAACACCCTACATGACAAGGACCCACGACGATTTTCCAGGTCAGAGGTGCCTGGAAACAGCCTGCAGATTATTCCAGGTTGGGTCACTGACCCTTTTGAGAAAATGGTCAAAGCCAGAGATTTATCTCCCCCAAAGTGGACATATTGACATAAATTTGCTTAAGACATAAAATTGCTTATTTCATGGATCCCCAAACTCATCTAAGGTCTCCATTTAAGAATCCCTGATCTAGAGAGACCTGCCATTAGATTAAGACCTGGAGAGAAAGAGGACTTCTACTCAGCTTTCCAGCAGGATGTTATTCCTCCTAGAATCTTCGCTGACACCCCTCCCAACCTCCCTGCCCTCCCCCCAGGCCATTCCTCTTTCTCCCACACCTGTGTATTTCGATGTTGGCACTGTATTGCAATGGTTTTAAAAATGTCCTTAGGCCAGCAGCATCAACATCACCTGGGAACTTGTAGAAGTGCAAATTCTGGGTGAGGCCCAGCACTCTGCATTTGCAGAGGCCCTCCCTGTGATTCTGAAGATGACTCAAGTTTGAGAAGGAATGTATGACGTGTCTGCTGTACTATATACAAAGTGCTTTGGACATAGTAAGTGCTCAATGAATATTTATTGCATCATCTTTGACTGTCTCCCAGGACAGGGTTTGTTTTCCCTTGATACCCTGTAGCTCTGAGTCTGGTAAATGAGAAACAATGTTATTTGAGTCCAGTTTCTTTCTACTCAGGTCCTAAGGCAAGGCTTAGCTCCACCGGGCAGAAGAGGGGGCTTGGGCTTGAGGAAAGTACCCAGAAACCTTCACACAGGATTGGAGCCAGAGAATCAAAGCTGGTCATCTATCCAGGCAACAAGGCCTCAGCCACCTGGTGGATGAGGGGCAGGCCCACAGCGGGTCCCCTAGCCAGCACATATGCCCAGGACTCATGGGAGCCCAACTCTGCCAAACTCCGCAGGCTGCCCTTCTCCCCTCAGTGCTTGCTTTACACCAGCCTTGGCAAAAGCTGCCAAACCTCTGCCAGCGTCCTTGCCAGGCTGGCAGGGAGGGAAATGGCCACTTTTTATTTTTAATGACCCTCCAACATTTTTGGGGGGTAGAGGAATGGTTAGAAGATCCCTCTTAACCTCTTGTGTTTGTTTCGGGAGAAGAGTGTCTCTTTTAATTCTATACCTCCTATGGAGGGCTGTAGTCCCACATTTTCATTCTTCAGGGAGAGGAAGTGTCTTCTATACAGTCCCAGTTTCCTGACATTTAAAAAATAATAACTTTTCTGGGGGGTGCAGAGAAAAAAGTTCTGTAACCCTTTCTGTCTCATATGGATCCAGCTCTTTAAACATTAAACTTGATGTTTTAACGTAGGGTAGAGAAAAGATACCTGTTTACCCTTAATTTCCAATGCTTCTATTTTTAAAAAGTATCCTTATATTTTTCTCTTGGGGAGGGACAAAGAAAGATTTTTCTCATATATGAGCTGTTCTTCAGATTTTTATTCTGAAAATTAATCAATTGTGGGAAATGTGGGATGGACCCAGTAATCATTCTTGTCTCTTTAGGGGAAGATTCTTCACACTTCACATTTTTAAAAAATGATTTTGAGGAGGTCTGAAAAAAAAAAAAAAAAGAACCCTTTAAAACTTTCCAAGTCACAGGGAGGCAGTTCCTCAAATTAAAAAAAAAAAAATTGATTTTAGGGTGTTACATAGAAATATTCTTGTTCATCATTTCACATAGAAACAGTTTCTCAAGTTTTTCTTTTTTAAATGAACATAATTGGGGGATATGGCAGGGGGGAATTCCCCTTAACTTTTAACCCCTCTTGTCTTACATAGGGCCATTTCTTCAAACTTTTATTTTTAAAATAAATGTTCTTTAAAATTTTTTTGACTGGTAAATAGAAATCCTCTGTTCATCCCTCATTTCACATAAGTATAAAGCAGCTCCTCAAATATTTACTTTTAAAATCCATCTGATTGGGGGCTAGAAAGAGGCCCCTTAACTAACCCTCTTCTGACATAGGGCCAGTTCTTCAAACTTACATTTTTAGATTACATTTGATTTTTATGGAGGTGTGGAAGGGGCAATAGGAATATCTTCATCCAACCTTTCGATTCTTCCATAAGGCCAACTCTTCAAACTTTAAAAATTCAATTTGATTTTTTGGGGAGTGGGTGTGTGGGGGGCAAGAGTTCCCATTAACCCCTTGTGTTCCGCTAAGAGGCAGCTCCCCAAACTTTTTCTCCCCAACCTGAAAATGACCTTTCCGAGGGGCTGGAGAACTGGAGGAGAGCAGAAGGGCGCTGGGGGGCGGGCACAGGGGGCGCGAGGCGGACAGGGCGCGGCCCGGGAAAGTTTGGGGGGCGGGTGCGCCGCGGCCCGGGGGCTGGCGGGCGGGCGGGAGCGGCGCGCCCCGGGCCGGCCAGCTTTGTGTGCGGCGCGGAGGCCGGCGGCGCGGAGGCCGAGGCCGAGGCCCGGAGCTCGCGGGCCGCGCGGCGAGGCCGGCCGGGGGGCGGGCAGGGCGACGGGGGGCGGCGGCGGCCCCGCGAGGGGCGGCTCGGCGGCGGCGGCGGCGGCGGCGGCCGGTGCGGGCCGGGGGTGGGGGCGAGGGCCGGGCGCCCCCCCCCGCGCGCCCCCAGCGCCCCCGCCCCCCCGGCCTGAGCGGGGCGGGCGGAGGAGGGAGCGGCGGCGGCGGCAGCGGCGGCGGCATTGTGCGCGCACCAGCAGCCCGGCCCGGGAGGAGCAGGACGCGCTGGGGCCGCCTCCTCCCGCACGGACCCATGAACCAGCCGGGCGGCGCAGCGGCTCCGCAGGTACGACGGGGGGCCAGGGGCATGCACTGCGCGGGGGACCCCGGGGGGCCGGGGCCCCGGGCACTGCGCCACTTCATTGCAAGATTTGCAAAATGCAAAGTGCCTGGGCACATTTGCGGGCTTTTTGTGGGCACAAACGGAAGGGTCGGCGTCTGGAGAGCCCCCCCGGGTGCCGCGGGGTGCGAGGAGGGTGGGAGAGACAAGGGGGTCTTTTCGGACCCCCCACTCAGCGCCCTCACTGTCCCCGGGCTCGGACCGGAGCCCAGAAAACAAAGCGGTGAGAGAACAGAGCAGCCATTTCAGTTTGGACAATTCACATTTTGCAAAAATGCAACCCCTTCCAGCTCTCCCCCCTCCCCCCCAAATTTGCAATTTCCCCCTGACCCTCTCTGCTCTTGGGGTTCCAGATGACCCCCGGGGAGCTCTTTCCACCCTGGTCCCCCATCTTTGCAACAATCTTTTTTTTTTAGGCCATATTTCCCTTTCTCAATTTTTTTTTTCTAATTTTTCTTCAAACGGTAGTTTTTTCCCATTAAAACGACGCCACCTAGAGGATACTATTTTGTAAATAAAAAAAGAAATTAAAATTGAAAAGAAATATTTTTTATTTCTTATTTTTCCAAAAGTTTGCACCATAAGACAGTGGAGGGGAAAGGGATTCTTTTCCTTTTTGGGGTGAAAATTTTCACTTTGATCTTTCCAGGAGCATGGAGACAATTTCTATTTCTGAAGCCAAATCCAGATAATATGTAAATGAAAATTAAGCTGGAATTTGAATGAATTCAGTTTTTGAAGGGGAGAAAGCAAAAAGCCTCCTAATACCAAAGTCAATTTGGCTGCTCAACTAATTTTAGTTTGAGAAAAAAACTAATTGGAATGAGGAAAGGAGGGAAATTGTTGAGTTTTGGGAAAACTGGGAGAATTGGCTTTATGAAGCAATTAGAAATTGTACTTCATTGTAATTTGGAACTTGTTTAGCTCAGCGGGCAAAAAAGACTAATTTCAACATTTGGCAATATTTAAGTTTTTCGATTTTCAAGAAGGAAGGATTTAAAAGAGAAAATAGACCCTAAAATGTTGGCTTTGGACACACCCAGAAATTGTAGGGTTTTTTTTTTTTTTTTTTTTAAATTTTGCATTTACATTTTACTGCATTTAAATCCCAAGATTCTAAAGAAAAACAAACTGGAAAAGTTAGAGTGAAATCCTCTCTTTTTTTCCCTGTGTTTGTTGGGTTTTGTGTTATTTTGTTTTATTTTGATGGAATAATTAAGACTGTTTTCTGATTTTGTTTTCTGAAAGGTCTGGGTATTTCTTTTTTTGTTGTTGTTTTATCCAGAAAATGTCAGGAACCGTTTTTTGAGAAACACTCAGTGGAAAAAAAATGTAAATTCATTACATTATACAAATTGAGTAGCCCACAGATTTGTAGGAGAGACCGCCATTAAAATAAGATATGCATAATTAACATTATTATGAAAAAACTAACAGTGGATTCACAGAAGCTCATTTTTTATGACATGCAACTGAATTAGTTGATAAAGACAAGGGTTGAGGAATCCTTGGAGGAAGAAAATTTGCCCTTCTCTGTGTTTGCTCACTCTTCCAATTTAAAAAATTTATTATTAAAAAAAATCTAGATTGGTTACAGGCCTCTTTGATTGTGATGTTAGGGTTAGTAGTTCATTAACGTTTGGTATTTTTCACAAATTTGATTACTTTCAAAGGGGAAGAAAATCCATTAGCCTTTATCATTTTTTGGGGGGGGGTCTATGTTTGAAAAGAACCAAATTTTACTGACTTAAGAAGGAAAGATAAAAAGGGAAGGACAGAGAGGAGATGAAAATTCTGATTCTTATTCATCTTCCCTAGTGGAACACTTACTTTGCTGAAAAAATGGGGTAAAACACCAATTCAGCTGATTCTAGCATCAAAATTTAATTTTTTTTTTGAAGAAAAAAAATCAAAATACAAACAAAAGCCAAACCCAAAGATACTTGCCTTTGGAACATGAAAGCACATGTGTAAACAGCATTTGATGTAGTTTTTTTTGGCCTTAAAATGAATCAAATGAAGGTGAAACAAAAAAAAAAATTTTTTTTCCAAAGACTAATATTGACTGAATTAAAATTTAACAGATGAAATAAAATTTAACACCCAAAGTTGAAGGGTTATTTGTGATGAATTACTATCTGATTGAATTTGCTGGGGATTTCGAACCAAAAACAAAAACAAAAAAAGTTCTAATTTTTCTGTCCAAAAGGGGGGAATATTGTTAGCATTTGCGGGGGTAGGGGGGTGTGGATCTTGGTGGCAGCCTGGGTGGGGAGCTCATGGGGTCATACAGGTCTAGGACTGGAAACCCTGTGCCCCTCTCACCAGCCACCAGCTGGTCTTGGAAGAAATGGTGGCCCCAGTCCATGGATTTCCAACCCCATTTTGTGGAAATTCAGATTTCTAAGGGGATACGAATTTTGTGAAATATCTTTGACAGTGGCAGAGGTTCGACATTTCCCATCAATCGCCATTGCATTTGGGAGATTTTATTTTTTTAGTAACAAAATCCTTCAGGGCTGACTGGCCACATTCTGACATATTTGGAATGAGCTTTTTTTTTTTAAGTAGCATAATTAAGAAAATTTTTTTCCTGTTGAATTATTTAGGCCGATGCCTAGGACGGTCAAAGAATTTATAATTTCCAAGGGCTCTGGAGGCCTCATGAGACAGTAGGCTTGAGTTTAGCAAGAGATGAAGGAGAGCTGTGCCCTCGGCTGGGGAGGGGGTAGGTGGGCACTCCTACCAGGCATCTGAGAAAAAGTCAGGATTGTAGATAACAGGTTATTTCTGGTGCAAGGAATAAAAATATTGCAGCACGTTCCTTTGTGTGTCCTGGCTCTTCTGACACAACTCAGATTCATTCATTCTATTCTGAAATTTTGTTGTGTTGTCTATGTTTTAAAGGGAACCCCTGGCTAGAAATTGAAAATCATTTCTGTTTTGTAGACCTGTTTTTCCATTAAAAAAAAAAAATTGTTTATTCTGATCATGTTTGTTGTAAAGGAAATAGAGGTGCATGATGGTACTGTTGGGGGTGGGGTCAGTTTTCTTTTGTTTCTATTGGCGTCTCTCAGGATTGAGATCTGACCTGGGCCTTGCCTCTCTCACCTACTATTTTAGATGGAAGTGTGACCAGAAATGGATATACGAGCTAATTTTTATTAGCCTGTGTCTGCTCACCACACTCTCTTATAATATTGGGCAAAAAATCTGGCAAATTGGACTTGAGGGGTGGTAATTTGATGATGGACTGAGTTATTTTGGTGAAAGATCATTTATACTCAGTTTCACAGTGGAGACTCTTATTACTTAATGTTTTGCTTTTCTGCCTAAGGAGTTTTTTTTTTTTTTCTAATAAGGTTTGAAATTTCAAGGGTCTGCTTTATAGCTTGACTTTGGACCAAGCAAGGAAAAAGGGTTTGCTTATACTTTAGCCCTGCACAGAGGTGAACTTGAACAAGGCCTCTTGCTTTTGCAGAAGGAAAGCAACAAAGATGGCTGGTCAGTGGAAGGCTGACCTCTTCCTGGTCCTAGAAAATAAACAGCTAATGGTTTGTTTCATTTCAGAGACAGAGCTTAAAAACTCCTCCATTGTCAGATACAATTCCCCCCTCCACCTTTGACCCAGCTCTTGGCATGCTGCTTCCTGTGACCTCAGAATCCTCTTGTCTTCTTGGTGGGGTGATAAGAGCTTCCTTGCCGTGTTCCACTGGACGTACAGGCTGACTTTTCGTGGTCGTGGTGAAATTTTGAATTTTCCCCATGTTCTTGTAATGTTTTGTCTCACTTGTGTCTCCTCCCTACTGATGTAAAGTGAGGTAGATTTGTGGGTACCCAGGAATCCTCGCTTTCCCACAGTCTTGCAGTATGACCTTGGACAAATCACTTTTTCCTTTGGAGACTCAGTTTTTGCGTTTGTGAAATGAGAGCTTTCAATCAGAACAGGGATCATAATAAATAGGTTTCATTTCTGATTCTGACTCTAGGTGATTGGCTGTTGCTGCCTGGATCATTGTGTTGAGAAGGATTCTGAGGCCACATCCATATCCCCACATTCTGGAGAGAGGGATGCAGTGGTCAAATCGTAGTGTCAGGCACAGAACGGGGGGTGTGCCTCTTATTCACCAAAGCCAGGCTAGGCTGTGTCATGACCCATTAGTGGGTTGTAAAATCAATTTAGTGGATGACAATCAGCATTAAAAAAAGAATAGAATAGAATACAGGGGAACACAAAACAGCAGAGGCGTAACACAGCATTGCAGGTAAGTGTTGTCTCATGAAACTTTCATTTATATTTGCTAATGTAGGTGCATGATAAGAGATGGAATTCCTACTGTGAATCATGGTTCAAAAGAGTTTCAAAGGTACTGGACTAGATGAGCCACAATGATGCTGCAAGTACACTTTACTGCTTCTACTTTATTTTCTCACTTATTATCCTAGTTGGCTTTTACGGGAACCCCGTGGAGTAGGTGTCCTGTGCCACATGTTTGTCCCCTGGGTGAGCCTGCCTTAAGGGCCACCTGTGAAGAAGCTTTAGCTGTGTGGTGGTTAGGCTCCTACCCCAGTTTGTTGCCCTTGGATGAGACGTACAGGACAGGTGTTAGAGGGAAGGCCACATCTTTGCCAGGTTTTAGTGCTGGAAAGGAGATTTTAAGTAACACTGAATCCCTGTCTTGGTGGGAGGGAGAGCTGTCAGTTACTTTTATTTCTCACTTTCACTTCAAATTGCCAGAGGAGTTTTTCTGCAGTTAGAGAGTTCATGTTTATGCTGTATTTAAAATTTAATTAGACTCTGTGTAAGTGTCTATATTTTTTGTGTGTATGCACTTCCTAAACACTCCAGAATTGCTGTGTTGGTTTCTTCATCTTTTAAATGTGTCAGACCAGTGCTGTCCAATAGAAATATAATTTGGGCCACAAATGTGAACCACATGTAATTTTCAATTTTCTAGTAATGCTTTTAAAAAAAAGTAAAAAGAAACAGATGAAATTAATTTTAATAATATAGTTTATTTAACCCAATATATCCACAATATTATCATTTCAGTATGTCATTAATATAAAAATTATTGATGTGATATTTTACATTCTTTCTTTGGAGGGTAAGTCTTTTCTGATTAGCCACACTTCATGTGCTCAGTAGCCATATATGGCTAGTGGCTTCTGTATCGGACAGCACAGGGCCAGGCCAATGTTCTATTAGTTGTTACTGGGTCGCCTCAGAAGTTTAGTGACCCATCTTTTAAAGCTCTCGGTTTTGTTGGTGTGGCATCTTTCCTGAGCCATATCTGCTCTGAGGCGTTCTAGCCGATAGTGGTGAAGAGTTCCAGCCATTTAGCCTCTTCTGGCTAACGTGGTCCGTACCTCCCTTTGATTTGTCCCAAAGCAGTCTTCTGCCAGGATTATGCCAGAGTGCTGTAGTTGAAAATGACAAATGATGGCTAGAAACTCCAGTATGTGTGCCACTGAAGTTGAAAAATACAAGTGCGGAGGCACTTAGTTGTAGGAGGTAGGTTGGAAATAAAGCATGGCCTGAAAGGATGAAGATGTAAGAAGACAACAGGTGGGTAGGGTTAGGGTTGGCGTCTAAGGGGAGGGATGAGAGGGGGCAAAGATGGTCAGTTGGTGAAATCCGTTTCTGACCTGAACATGGAACCACCAGGAAATTCCCCCAGGATAGGACTTAGGTTAGACGCATAGCAATTTTCTGACATCTACCCAGTTGGTGAAATGGAAAGCTGGATTTGAGGTCAACCAGACCGGAGTTTGAAATCCAACCTCATGTCACGTTTAGCTTTGTATTACTTTGGGAAAGTTACTTCTGGTTTTGGAACCACAACTTCTGCATCTGGAAAAACGAGGTGGGGGTGGGGTGTCATAGTCTTGACCTGGAAGGTTTGTTTTACAGTTAAATGAAGTAGCACATGTGAAAACAGCCAGCCAGTCCTTAGAAAGTGACCCTTGGAAGGTGGTCAACACTTGTCAGTTATCTTGACCCAGTGGCTAGTAGGTCTCCATTTTGGGCGATTGAGCCCCAATAACAACAGCTTTGGTAGTTCTAGAAACTTAGTGGCTTATCATGAATAGGCAGAGTTAGGTAACAACAGAAAAGGTACATTTTTTTTGGTTGTTGCTTTAAGACAGACCAGGGTGAGACATCTCCTGCGTCTTGCCCGTCTGACTTGTCAAAAGTGTTCTTCTCAGTGCTTTCATTCCAGGGATGCTCTAACTCCTCCGAATAGTTCTGGATTTGTTTCAAAGCCTGTGGCACAGTGTTTAAAAGCGATAAATCTTAATCCCGGTAAACTGTGTACCTTTGAGCTTCTGCTCATGCTGGGCGTCCTGTCTCTCGCGCCCTTTCCCTCATTTATCTCTGCTCCATGAGAAATCAGACCCCCTCGAGACCACCAGCACGTCCTCGTCTGAGGAGTCTCCCCGGGTAAAGGTCAGCTCTGCCCACCCTGCAGTACTTCCCAAGCGCTATGGACCCACAGATGAGAGTTGTTGGTTGGTTGCATCTCTGTTTCTCCAGCCAGCTTGTGAGTTCCTTGAGGGTAGAGATCATGGGTTATTCATTTTAGGGTCTGGCCCAGAGCAGCAGCTCAATACATATTTGATAACTTAATTGGATTTTTGGAAATAGCTTAGATCACTCGGATTTGAGTCTAGTGAAGAGTAGGTGACTATGTTGGGTTTGGCTGTTTGGTCAAAACCAGTGTTTGGGAGCCATAAGCTCATTTTCTTAGAGCTGGCTCTGAAGCCGTGCTCCCCATTGGGATGACAAAGCAGAAGGGGCTCCTTGGATGGGGATAATGCTTCTTTGACTTTACCTGTCTTGGGGAAGTTTTAAAAAGTTCCCAACCCCTTCATGCTGTTGTATAAACTATTTCTTTAAAATGGCTGGGGGGTGGAGGGGGCATCTAGGGACATCATCGGGTGGCTGATGCAGGTGTGCTGAATGAGACTCAGCATTTCTGAGTAGGTAGAAATGGGGAAGCCTCAAGATGGAAGGGGCTTGACGTTACCCTGTGTTTGCTCTAGGAACTGGTCTGCTTGGCCACAGGCCCAGGAACTGGACATCAGGGGGCTGTTTGCAGAACACTGGGACACATGGGCCCCTTAAATGTGAAGCAGCTAAATGTGTGATTTGCTGTTCAACCAGACCCCATCTTTGGTTGGATTCTGGTTTGCAGATGCCAAAGAGTCGAGGAAAATACAGTGGTACCTCAGTTTTCGAATGTCTCCGTTGACGAACATTTTGGTTTATGAACGCCATAAATTTTATGGATCTATGGTAGCATTAAATAGTAAAATTCATACTGAATTTGCAGTTTTAGGGATTGATTTTAAAGGTCTGAAACGGATTAATCCATTTTGCATTACTTTCTATGGGGAAACCGTGCCTTGGTTTTCGAACGTTTCAGAACTCGAACGGTCTTCTGGAACGGATTACATTAAAAAAACTGAGGTACCACTGTATATGGGAGAAAACAGAGACTATTCTGTTTATTTGCTTAATCTTTTTCCTGTAAGTTTTATAAAACACTGCCATTTTTAACACTTTTATGTGTGGTCCATCTCAGGATCCCAGTTTGAGGTAGACCGTATTTCCTCAATGTCATGTTCCCACATTTTCATATTTTGAAATTGGGACGTGGGTTATAATAGATGTGCTCTGTTAGCACAGTTTCTCCCTTTTATTTTTTTCCTCTCAAAAAGCACTTACAAAATCAATGGTGTATCTTAACAGTCTAGAGCATCTTGGAATTGAGGAATAGAATGTCATATTCCTGGTGGGGTGGATTGTGACATTCGGGATTCCCAGCTATGCTTGACTTCTCCACCTGTGCAGTGAGGTGGGACTTCACCTTGGGAAGCAGCTTCTGGAGCTCTGAGTTAGCACACCTTTCCTTTCATAACTTTGCTTCTCTAAAAGGCGTAGTTAGCCAGCAGGAGGGAAGTGAAGCCTGGTAAACAGTGGTCCTTCTGTACAGCCACATGGATGAGCTGTCCTGCCGATGGCAGAACACCAGTTCGACATTTCCAAGGGTAGAATGAATAGATTGAAGTTTGAGGGACAAGGCTTGGCTCTCCTCTCTGCTCTACTACTTAATCATTTTGTGATCTTTGCCAAAGTACTTCATTTCTCTGTACTTTGTTTTCTTTATCTGTAAAGTGGGGATGATGAAGATGATGATGATGATGATGATGATGATGATGATGATGATACGTGTGGCACAGGGTTCTTATAAAAAGTTGTGAGGGGTGTGATAAAAAAGGCTTTATAAAGGGCAAAGTGCTTTTCACTTACAGTATGTTATTTGTATGTCATCCAGTCCGGGGATAGTACATAAGTAACGTACACGCCACCACTCGCCATTTCCAACCCTGTGGCAGACATTGCTAATCGATCATGCCAGTCTTTTCCATTGAGTCCGGCCAGTGGCCTCAGAGTCCTCCTTAGTTTGATGCTACCAGTCAGTTGGGTTTAGCGTGGGACATGAGGCTGATTTGTCATTCTTGATCGAGTGCCACTCTTTCTCTCTGAAGTGAGGTGGAGCTACGTGTCCAACACCTAACTCAGTAGGCAGAGGCGGAACTTCAAGCCTCAGATTTCTTAACTCCTCAACCAATGTTTTTCCTACTATTTGCACATACAGTGTGTCAAGAGGAATTAAAGTTAATTTGGTCTTGAGAAATAGAGGCTCCTGACTCCTCCCTTCCCTGTTATAATTAGATACCCTCGGGGTTGTCATCAAAGCAGGGCTGAATGTCGTGCTTCTCTGATTCTAGTGTGTTCAGGTTTCAAAGGGGAGATGCTGGTGGCTGGACCACTGGGCCGGGTGGTGTCCCTCTCTCACTCTGATAGTTTAGATGACATGGCAGAGGGGCAAGGCAGGCCCTGGGGTTCCTGGTTGATGACCTGGATGTGCGACCAGTTTGCTGTTTACACACTGTACGACCACAGATGAGGGTCCCAGTCTTTCAGAATCCTAACGTCTACATCTGGGAAATGGGATGGGAATCCTTCACAGGACTGGAATAACATAGTGGAACATGCTTTTTAAATTGAGGCCCTACATATGTGTTACTTTTTAAATACGTGTTAATTTTTATAACTAGCACTAATCACTGATTATTAGTGCCCTGTTGGGTAAATTGTGTAAACCCAGAGTCACAGGGGGGTGCCCACAAGGTGAATTGGTCTCTTGTTTTATTTCATTTTATTTTACTTGCCAGTCAAAGGTTCAAAAAGTTTGGAATTTTTAGGCCTCTGGTACGGTATGTGCTTTCCTGTTTGAGTCAATTCCCACTCTCCTGCCATTTCAATCATGTATGTGACCTGCCTAGCTCTGGGAGGTACTGCATGTGGGCCCACTGACATAGCCTCTGTTTATCCGTTAAGCAGGAGAACAGTCCACTCCTATACCCCTCACAGGCTTCCTGCAAGCATCACGTAAAGGACTCAGAAGTGCTTCATAAACAGCGAAGGACTGGAGAAACATGTTGACGACAGTTCCTTTCTTTGCTTAGAAAGGAAAGGACGGAGGCCGAGGTGAAGATGGTATTGAGTCGACAGAAAAATGATGTAAATATTTTGGCTGACAAAGCAGAAGGAGGCTTCATATATAAGAGAATAAATGGAGTCAGGTGGTGCTTGGCTTCCCCCTCTGCCATAGGACACATAGGAAAAGCACTTTTTAATGAAGTGAGCTCTGTGTCAGGGATGGAATTTTTGATTCCCAGAGGCCAGTCCTGGTCCTGGGGTGTGGGTGTGTGGGGGGTGCCCAGGAAGAAAAGAAACCTAATCTCTCTCCCATGGGTGGAAATGCAAAGCGAAGGAGGCCCTAGCGTCCCTCGGCCAGCCCCTGGCTTGCTGGTAACATTCAAAGTCAGTTGCTGTTTTGGCCAATTTACTGGATACGTTATTGTCCAAGATAGCACGCCTGAGGGCCGATCCATTCTACCTGTCAGCTTTGAGCCTCTGCCAGACAAATCCTCACCAGCCCAAACACTACTATAGAGAATTAGGATGGGAATTTTTATCTGGTGATATTTTGCAGAGAATTTGCTGTTTGTTTTATTTTGGGCTTAGAGTTTTGCAAGCCAAGTGGACATAGCCAGGGCACTTGGAATACCCAGAGAGAATAGATGAAGACATTATTGGATGCTGGAGATTTTTTTTTTTTTTTTAATTTCGTCAACTGGGAAAAATAACAATAAAAATTTAAGTGTGTTTATGTGGGTGTATGCTGGAAAAGCAGAAAGTGAAACTGATCTGAAATAAAACTGAAACTGGCCTGTAATGAAGCCCCAGGGAAGAGAAACTTCCCTGGGGTGCTACTAGCTTGAGGTGGAATTTGTTGTGAGGCTAGTTCTTTTGAATCAGAGGAGTCTAGAGCTAAAAAAGGTAAATAGAGATTATCTAAACTTGTGTCAGCCAATATGCATTGGTAACCACTAGCCTCATGTGGCTGTCGAGCCACTGAACTGTGGCTAGCCTGAATAGAGAGGCACTGTAAGTGTAAAATCCACACTGGTTTTTACAGACTTAGTAGGAAAAAAAGACTGTAAAAGATTTCAGTAGTAATTTGTAAAATATTGAGTATAGGTTGAAATGATAACATTTAATATATTGGGTTAGATAAGATACATTATTAAAATTAATTTCACTTATTTTTAAATTTTTTTTTAACAGTGTGGCTACTAGACAATTTGAAATTACCTAATGTGGCTTGTGTTGTTTCTGTTGGATAGTGTTGATCAAAGCCGACCTGTTCCCCTCAGAGAGGTGGAGTGGCTTGCTAAAAGAGCACAGCGGCTCTGTCAGGTAACTGGACAGACTGCAAGACTCAAGAGTTTGGGACTGAGAAGGATGGGTGATGTAATGGTGTAGGTATCAGCGTAACCATGCGCTTAAAATGGAGAGGTAATAGGAATTTATGAGACACACACACACAGAAAGAGACAGAGGGAGCTGGGGTGGGGGGAGAGAGAGATTGAGATTAGTAATTCAACGGGAAAAATTAAGCTGTTTCACACTTTGCTTATTCATCTCCCTAAACATTAATTAAACACTTACGAAGGAAAGAAAAAATAAATCTAACAAGGCAGGCAAAAACTGAAAGATTTCTCTGCTTGCCAAAAAATTCTGAAGTCTATTTTTCCCAAAGTCTTTGGGTTTTAACTGGGGTCTTTCTGAATGAAAGTGCAGGGCTGGTGTGGGCATACGAAACCCAGGTCACAATTAGAAGCTATTGATTTGGGGCCCTGGGGACCTAGAAGCCATTCTCTTGCTAAGTCGTGTCTGTTCTCTGTAATGATTTGGGAAGCAAGACTTCTAGAAGACCCAGAGGGCGTATTGCCATAGTGGACAGAGCTCGCAGCATGGGGAGGTCATGTAGCAACCCTGACCTCCAGCCTGGTACAGAGACTGGAGAGGGGTGACAAGCCCCAGGAGGAGCAGCGAAGTTGACTCGAACCCAGGTCTTTAGCTTTCCAGCCCAGTTCTCCTGTTGTTAGTGTTTTGAAAGGAGTTTGAGCTATGTGTTGGAAATTCAACCTTACAAATTTTTGTTTTTTAATCAGGAACTATTTCTGTCAAAAGGCTGAAGTTTAGCATTATTTATCGCACTTGATTTCTGCCAAATAGAATTTTTCTGCCTGGAACTCTAATTATTACCCATTTGCCAAGTGCTTATTATATGCCAGGCACTGGGCTAACCATTTCACATCTATTATCTCATTTAATACAATCACTCTGGAGAGTAGGGATTTTTTTTTTTTTTTTTTTTAAATATGAGGGCATTGAGATTTACAGGTGAAAGGAATTGCCCAAGACTACACAGCTGGTAAGTGGCGTCAAGTTTAGATGGTCACCAAAAACCAGGCTTGCCACAGCCCTTTGAGGTGTGGAGTCAGTCTTCCCATTCCTATTTTACAGTTGATGAAGGTGAAGTAACTTACCCAAGGTGTGGAGTTGGTAATTAAGTTGGGATTTGAACCTGGGTCCTTTAGATGCTCTGCCCATGCCTTCATGGGGGTTGTACTGAACCATGGTGTCTTGGGAAGTTGCCCACCCAACTCCGTGGGGCCTGAGTCCAGGCTCCCGGGCTCCCATTCCCTAGCTCTCGGTTTGCCTCCACATACCAGTGGGTTGTGTGTTTCATGCGCACCAGAGCCTTTAATACCACGTTTGAAAACAGTTGCAGAAGGTTTGCTGTAATTAATTACATTTGACATACTTGGAATCAGGACCTCCTGGATTTAGAATGCAAATTTATGCCCAGACAGATGTAAGGTATACTTGGAGCCAAGAGCGCTGGCACGGCCCCACCAGGGCCTGCATCGGTGCCTGCTGCCCTGGTGGGACTACCGTCATGGGCAGTGAGTGGTAGAGGCAGGACTCAAACTCCGGGATACCTGGAGCCCACAGGCTATCGGAGGAGAAATAGCCCTGGTCTCTAGTGTCAGCCCTGCTTCTTACTCCATCATGGTCTGGAGTAATTTCTTTTCCCTCGTTGGGCCTCAGTTTCCCCTATTATAGAACAAGGTCTTGGACTATGTGGTCTCAGAAAGCATATGCTAGGGGCCGGCCCGGTGGCTCAGGCGGTTAGAGCTCCATGCTCCTAACTCCGAAGGCTGCCGGTTCAATTCCCACATGGGCCAGTGGGCTCTCAACCACAAGGTTGCCAGTTCAATTCCTCGAGTCCCGCAAGAGATGGTGGGCAGCGCCCCCTGCAACTAAAATTGAACACGTCACCTTGAACTGAGCTGCCGCTGAGCTCCCGGATGGCTCAGTTGGTTGGAGCGCGTCCTCTCAACCACAAGGTTGCCGGTTCTACTCCCGCAAAGGATGGTGGGCTGCCCCCCCTGCAACTAGCAACGGCAACTGGACCTGGAGCTGAGCTGCGCCCTCCACAACTAAGACTGAAAGGACAACAGCTTGAAGCTGAATGGCACCCTCCACAACTAAGATTGAAAGGACAACAACTTGACTTGGAAAAAAGTCCTGGAAGAACACACTGTTCCCCAATGAAGTCCTGTTCCCCTTCCCCAATAAAATCTTTAAAAAAAAGAAAAAAAAAGAAAGCATGTGCTATTAGTTTGTTCAGGGGCAGGAGAGCAATTAATCAGAGAGTTGGAGCTTGGAGGGCCGGCTTTTGGAAGTACTAGGTATGAACAGCTAAGGTGAGAAAGGCTTTGGAATAGGAAGGTAGCAGGAGGCTATTGGAAGAAACAAGAGGTATACAAGGCTGGACATTAGCGCCAGGTGTTGCAGATTTCCAGGGCTCCTCACAGAGAAGTCATCCATTCAGCATCATTCCATCTTCCCACCCACATACTCATCTCACCATCTGTGTTAGGTTTATTGCTGTGTGTGACAGATCACCCCAGAACTTAGTGGCTTAAGACAACAGTAATTATTTATTGTCTCTCATGGTTTCATTGGGTCAGGAATTTGGGAATAGCTCAGTTGGTTGGTCTGGTTTAGGGTCTCTCTGTGGTTGTGGTTGTGGTCGTGTGGTGGCTGGGGCTGGGGTCATCTTCAAAGTCTTCTCTACTCTCATATTTGGTGCCTGGGCTTGGGAGACTCGAAGAGCTAGAGATCTGTCTGTCTAATCTATCTATCATCTCCATGTGGTCTCTCCAGTATGGAGGCTTAATATATGGGCTAACTTCAATATGGTGTCCTTAGGCTCCGAAATGCATGTTCTAAGAGAGACAGAGTGAAGCATGACTTAGTGTTAGAAGTAATGCAGCATAACTTTCACCTCAGTCTGTTGGTTGAGGCAGTTGCAATGATGTGCCCCAGCTCTAAGGAGAGACGTGAACCCCAGCTCTCTATGGAGTTGTGTCATTATCACATTGAACACGTGAGATGGGATATATATTGATGTAGTCATGTTTGGAAAATACAGGCTGCCATACCATCTGTCTACCCAACAGTCTGTTTGTCTAGCTATTCACCTATCCAGCCTTTTCTCTACCCATCCACCCATTTCATCTTTCCATCCTTTAGATACCTGTCCTTCCATATGACTGTCTGTTCATCCATCCATCCCACTTATCTATCCCATTCAATCACCTGACACATTTTGCTATCTAATGAGTGCCAGGTATAGTCCAGTGCTTTCAATAATGAGCTCAAGTGGGAGAATGAGACTAATATTTATTAAGAACCTACTCAGTATTAGTCTCTTTATCCGCAAAATAACTGCATGACATACGTCATTATTTCTGTTTTACAGGTGAGAAATCCAGGGCACAAAAAAGCTAAGTAACTGACCATGGTCATTCAGTTAATTAGTATCAGAGCCAGAACTGGAACTCAGGACTTCTGACCACACCGTCCCAGTCTATCTCCATACTGGTTTCTGAGTGTGAAATAGCTGTCCAAGAGTTAGTTCTCCATGCCTATTTTTTTTTTTCCGAGTGGAAGTCCTTTTTTTTTCCTTCTGATTATAAAAATAATACGTTCATTACAAAAACTTTAAAGCCGTACAGAAGAATATGATTATTCTCTAAAAAAAAATACCCAAATCCTACCACTAAGAGATAAGCACTATTTACATGTCAATGAACATTATTCAACTTATCTCTCTGCATACTTAAATATATATGGTTACGGTTTAATACAAATGGGATTATATTCTACGTACTGGTCTGTAACTTTTTGTTTTCTTTTTAAATTCATGGATATCTTTATCGGTAAATGGAGACCTTTATTATTACGTTATAAGCTATATTGTATTTCTACTGTATATATGTTCCAAAATTCAGTACCCTATTGGGCTTTGGTTATTTCTAATCTTTTTACATGGGACATTTCTCACTTGTATGCTAATCTCCTTAGCATCACTCTCTGGAAGGCTGATTGCTGAATTACAGCATACTCACGTTCCACAGGTGGTATAGGTTACATTTCTCCCAGGAAATTACCAGTGCTCATTTTACACGTTGTGGTCATTACCTTGTATTGCCAGTGTTTTTAATCTTTGATGTCCTGGATGGTCAAATTAATGAGGTCAGATATCTGTTGGTATATTTTTATTAGCCATTTACATTTCTTCTTTTGTGAATTGCCTGTTCAAGCATCTTGCCCATTTTTCTCTTGGGGTATTTGTCTTTTCCTTTATTATTATTTTTAAAAAGCTCTTTGGATTTTAGAGATATTGACTCTTTGTTATTTAGGTCCCAACTATTTTCCCCCTAGACTTATTTTTTTTAACCTTGTTAATGTTATTTAGTGGTGGTGGTGGTGAAATGAAAGGTGTACATTTTTGTGTTTTGGATTCTGTTTATATTCTTTTTAGTGTCAGTCTTAAAAAGATTTCTCCACATTAAGAATTTATAGGGAAAAGGCAGCCTACAGAATGGGAGAAAATGCTTGCAAATCATATAACAAATAATGGGTTAATTTCCAGAATATATAAAGAACTCCTACAGCTCAACAATACATAGCAAAATAAGCTGATTAAAAAACGTGGGCAAAAGACTTGAATAGATATTTCTCTGTACAGATGACCAACAAGCACATGAAAGATGCTCAACATCACTAATTATTAGAGAAATGCAATTTAAAACCACGATGAGTTATCACCTCGCCCATTAAGGTGACCACTATCAAAAAAAAACCCAAAGTAAGTGTTGGTGAGGATGTGGAGAAGTTAGAACCCTTGTGTATGTATTGTTGGAGCAGCTGTTGTGGAAAACAGTGTGGCAGTCCCTCAAAAAATTAAAATAGAATTACCATATGATCTGGCAACCCTACTTCTGGGTATATACCTAAAGGAATTTAAAGCAGGATCTCAAAAAGATATTTGTACACTCACATTCATTGCAGCATTATTCACAATAGCCAGGAGGTGGAAGTAACAGTCCATTAATGAATGAATGGATAAAATGTGGTAATAGATAAAATGGAATATTATTCAGCCTTAAAAAAAGAAGGAAATCCCCCGAGGACATTGTGCTAAGTCAAATTAAGCCAGTCACAGAAAGACAAATGCTGTATGATTCCCCTCCTATGAGGTATGCAGAGTAGTTTGACTCACAGAAACAGAAAGCAGAATGGTGGTTGACAGGGGAATGGGGAAATGGGAAGATGTTGTTCAGTGGGTATAACCTTTCAGTTTTGCCAGATGAGAAAGTTCTAGAGATCTGTTGCACAACACTGGGAATCTACTTTGCACTACTAAACCGTACACTTAAAATGGTTAAGATGGTAAACAGAAGTTAAACATTTATGTAACCTAACAAATCAACAGTTTGTCTTCTAGGAACATACAGTAGTCCTCCTTTATCTGTGGGGGATACCAGGACCCCCCACCCCGCCCCAATGGATGCCCAAGACCCCTCTGTAACTATGTTTTTTCCTATGCACGCAAACCTTTCACCTAAAGGAAGCGCTTTATGGCTTCTCTTTGGCACCTCCAAATTGCCAGCATCACTACTCTGTATGCACTTTGAGACCATTTTGAACAAATATAAGAGTGACTTGAACACAAGCCCTGTGACGCCACAGCAGTCCATGTAATAACTGAGACGGCTACTCAGTGACTGGCGGGTGGGTAGCGTATAGAGCGTGGCTATGCTGGACAAAGGGGTGATTCATCGTCATCAGACTGTGGAGAGCTCGTCGTGCTATATACTTAGAATCGCACACAGTTTAAAACTTATGAGTTGTTTATTTCTAGAATTTTCCATTTAATATTTTCTGCTGTGGTTGACTGTGGGTAATTGAAACTGAAACTGTAGATAAGGGGGTCTGCTGTACACTCAGGAAATACTTGTGCCTGTATACCATGCGAGATGTGTCTGAGAACTCATAATAGAAATATTTATAATATTAAGTACCTGGGAACAAAACAAAAATAATTTATGTAAATGTTCATTCTTATTTCATCTATTATTTTGTATAGGTTTATTTTCCCTATATTTAAATTGTTCATCTATCTGGAATGTATTTGCTCTAGAGGAGGGACATAGGAATCAGGCTCTATTTTTTTCCCAAATGGTGAGCTACTTGCTGTGGCACCAAAATTGAATGATCCATCTTTAACTCCCTGAAATGCCATCTTCATCTTATGTTAAATTTCCATATACTTAGGTCTGTTTCTAGACTCTGTTATGTTCTCTGGGTGTATAGGTATAACACTGTTTTAATTTGATCACTTTAACATAAACTCTAACACTAGAATCATGTCTTAACTCTTTCACTGCATTTATTGAGTTCAAGTTTTTCCCCCCAAAATGTGTCAAAAATCCACAAAAAACAAAAAGTTGATATTCTGACTATTTTATGCATTTAATAACATTTTGAGCTGCTTTGTACATAAATGACATTTTTATTTTAAACTTTTGTTATATGCTAATAAATTTACCATTATATTGAATTTTAGCAAAAAATATTGAAAACATACTAAGTGGCATCAATTAGATTTAAGTATAGATAAATTAGAATCTAATGGCATTGATGACATAAACAATTTGTTACAAAATGTTACACAGTATGGCATACAAAACATCTTTGTTGTTGACAGTGCAAGCCACAGGAAAACAAATCCCAAGGTCGCAACAAAAGAGAACAGACTTACAAAGTAGCATATAAATTGTGTGTGCAAGTTGCGGCAGTTTTCTGGTGGGCTCCTTCATTGGACAGACTCCTTGTTACTCAGACTGGCCTCAGGGCCATTATCCGTAGATACGGAAACTGAGGTTCATTGAGGTTAGGTAGGTAACTTAACATAGCTAGCTAATTGGTGCTTTCGTTTACCACATCTGAGAAGTGGCAGAGCAAAGGTTGGAGCCTGGGTCTGCCCAAAGTCAAAGCCTATGGGCTTCCTTTAACAACACGCTATGTCTCATGGACGCATAGATACCTTTCCTTAGGGACCATACATACCTCTGCCTCCATCGTGCCTACCACAGAGTAGTGCTAGTATGTGCTTGTTGAATTGAATGGGAAGCGGCAGTCATGGCTTATTTGAAACAGGTATTATTAAATGGATTATTCCCCAGCTGCGGTTAGATGTATGGTAACATTTGTTTTAGTAGGTTAATTTTTAAATAATTAAAGTAACCTAATGATAATACAGAGAAATCAGAAAATTAGGAAATAAAAAGATTGTGCTAAATACATTCTAGCCCCCTTACAGTCACTATTAAAATTTTGGTGCATTGTATTCTAGTTACTTTGTAAACATTTTTATTATTTGTCTCATACTGTATTAGAGTTCTGCCTCCTGCCTCCCCCCCCCCCCATATTTTCCTTGTCTTCCTAAGTATTATTTTTCAGAACTGCATAATATTCACAGACGAGAGTGAACATAGTTTATTTAACATTTAGGTTGGTTCTAATCTTTCTTTTATAAAATTGCCCTGTAAAGAAAGAACATCTTCATGTATAAAATATTCTGGTATTTTACAGCCATCCCCTTCGGATATATTCCCAAAGAGAGACTACCTGGTACACGTTAGTTTAATACATTTCCATATGTCTTGCTTGTTTGGGGTTATTTATTGGTACTCAGCTTTGGCAGCTTCTGTTGTTTTGGAAAAGAAATATAGTAAATTATTTAAAAAAATGTTTCATTGACGTTATTATCATGAAAGGAGTTCATGTTCAATGAGAAAACCTAGAATATATATGCAAAAAAGAAATTCCACACCTCTCCAAGATGATCTCTGTTCATTTCATGTTCTTCCTTGCATTAGTTACTTATACCAATATTAAATTTTCAGTAATATTTTAAATCTCATTGTTAGCAAGAATTCTGATAACTTGTTTGTCTGCATTTATGTTGATAACCCATTTTTGGATGATAATCCTTCTTCTTTTGAGATTCTGAACACCTTCTGAATTTATCCATCCCCTGACCATCCATTAAATTATTTGTCCCAACTATGGGTGTGACTCTTGATAGGTGCCAAGATGCTGAATCTATATGAATTCTGTTTACAGCCATCTATCATGTGCTGTAAACAGTGTTCAGTGCTCTAAAACTGGTTGCCAGGGGTGTTTGGTGAAGGGAAAGATGAGTCCTGGTGAAGGGAACCCAGGGCAGTTTCTTGGAGGAAGAGGCATTTGAGCTTGGCTTTGAAGGACAGGATAGGATTTGTGGGTGTAAAGATGGGTCTGTGGCAGCAAAGGGATGGAGAAGAGCATTCTGGGCCAATGAAATAGCATGAATCATCAAAGAAAGATGAACTTATCTTTAGTGAATTTTTAGTGTTGAGTATATTTTATTGTAAATCTAATTCTTTGAAAGCTGATGAATCACAAAATTCTGCCCAAAATGTGATTATCCTTTATGGGGACCCACCAGAATATTCAGTTAATCTCTTTCGCATATATATTCTAAGTTTTCATAATTGAACATGAACCTGTTTATAATATAAAGTGAGTCAACAAAACATTTTTTGAGGAGTTTTAGTATTTCCTTTCCAGTGAATGCCTATGAAGGAAATGGCCACAAGTGTGTGTCTGTGTGTCGCTCTTCTTCCCCCTCTTTCCCTCTCTCCCCCTTCCCACCCCCCCCCCCCCGTGTGTTTAGTATGGAAATGTGTTAAACTAATATCTACTTTTCACCTAAGAATCCCTCTTTGGGCATATATCCAAAGGAGTGGATTTAAAAATATAAGAATAGCGTATATATGAAGTTGTTCATTACAGTGTAATTTTACACAAGTCTCATGTGAGGTCTGGCAGGAGTGTGCAGTGTGGGACTAAGTGCTGTGGCACACGGTGGTGCTCTGGCCCCAGGAAAAACCGGTACTAGGTTCCTGCTCAGATAAGCCTACAGCAGAATGGCTAAGGATGGGCACTTCATAGCCAGATGCAATGCCCAGATCCGCCCCTTTCAGATCATGCGACTGGGCATATTTCTTAACCTCCTTTGGCACCATCTCCCTCATCTATAAAATGGGTAGATTGAGAATTAGATGGGTAAACATTAAAAGCATTAGAACAGTGCTTGACACATGGTAAATCCTATATAAGGACTAGCTGGCTAATTCCATATGACTTTTTTTTTCTTGCACAGAAGATGGAACCTTTGTGTAGGCCCACTAAGTCCATCGGGGTATAAGACATAGAGAGTGGACGGACTGTAGGACTGGATGGGTGAAAGAGACCTCGTACTGAGGGCTCTGTCTCTTATCAGGCCTCAGCTGAGTTTGGGGTGTTATTTTTCCCACTTGGAAACGTTGTCTAGAATATGAGGTAATGAGCTTTTCTGCTCTGCCTTGCAAAATTGTCATGACGATAAAAACGCATTCATCCATAAAATGAAGGGATTGGACTTTAGAGATGTCCGGGGGGTTTCATTATGAATTTCAGCAGTATTGGTTTCGTGGATGGGTCATAGTGGGAAAGAGTTGCAGAGATAAATTGGTGATGTCTGCCACTCAGAAGGCAGTGTGGTGGTGGTCTAGATCACATTTGCTACTCCTGGGCTGGATGGCTTCATGGGCCCCACTTAATCCATAGCTGGGCGGTTCTAAGGCTTGAAAAAGGATTGATGAATTCACTGTAGTACTGTGACCAAGAGATGGGTAGATATGAGAGATGGGTATATTTTCCAAATGTACATAATAATTTAAGTTATTACAACTTAAAGTTGTAATAACTACGTAAGAGAGGGTGGAACTAGAATAGGCATGAAATAGGTTACAGTACAGACACAGACCCAACAGACTCAGCTGCGTACTGACTTTAGTTTTTCACCCAATTGGAACTCCCTAGAAGATCCAACAAAGAGTTGGTAGTTTTAGTCCCACCCTGTTTTGGTAGCATTGCTTTTAAAATACTTTAATATTTGGTAAACATCTCTCCCAATTATTCTCTTTTCAAAATTTTCATTACTCTCATATTCCACTAGATGAACTTTAGAATAATTTTTTTCCAAGGTAAAAATTTCCTTGTGACTGTATTAAATTTATGCATTGAATTGAGTAGGAAGGACATTCTCATAATATTATGTTTTTCTGGCCAGTAACGTAGTCTGTCTCTTTACTCATTTATGCTCCTTTATATGACCCACAGTAAAGTTTTGTAGTTTTCTCCATAAGTTTTGGACATTTGTTTTTAAGGGTATTTCTAGGTCCTTTATATTTTTGACTGCAATTGTAAATGGGATCATTTCCCTCGTTATATATTTTGCCTAATTAATGCAAGTACATAGAAAAGCTACTGGTTTTTATATGGCTGCATTGTTAGTAGATAACTTACAATATTATCTTCTTAGTTCCAATAGTTTTTTGTGGTTTCTAGGCAGGTGAGACTATCTTGCAAACAATACTCATTTCCCTTCTGCAATATTGTCCTTTTTTACTTGTATTATGCGTTGACTAGACCTTCCAGAGCAATTTGTATAATGGCAGGGATAAGAGGTATTCATTGTCTTATTTCTTTTTTTAGTTGGAAGGATTATAGTGTTTTGTAATCAAATATGAAGTTTTATTTTGGTTTCCGATATGTATTCTTTATTACTAAGCATCCTTCAGAGTTGCTAAGTTCTCTCTCTTTTTTTCTTTTAATCAAGGTGGAAGTGAATGGTATGATTTAGGAGTGATTTTCACATTTTTGTATTTGAGTTTTTCTTTTGCAGTGGGGTGTGAATCATCCCATCCCCCACTATAAAGCTACTTAGTAATGAGAGGGGGAAAAAAGAATGATGAATTTTTAACAAATGCCTTTTCATTATGTATCCAGATGGCCATATGGTTTTCTTACTTTGATCTGCTGATGTGATGAATTATATTAATAGATTTCCCAATATTAAACCATCCTAGAAGGAACCCATTTTGTTTATGGTGTTTCATTATTTTAATACACCCTAGGTCTATTTTGCAGTGTTTTGTGTCTTTATTCATTAGTGAGATTGTCCTGCAGTTTTATTTTTAGTGTGCTGTTTTTATCATTTTTATGGGGGTTATGCTAGTACAGTGGGTTATAAATTGGAAAGGCTTCCATCATTTTCAGTGATCTGGAACAACAAGGATAAATACATTTCAAATTATGTACCTTTTGGTGGTAGCTACTGAGATTGCTGTGTTGAGAAGGATTCTGAGGCCCTGTCATGTGTAAACAATTTAGTGTTTTGTAAGAGTGTAGGAAATGAGCATTTAAGCGTGCATGCCAGATGTTTATTTGTAGTTCTTGCCAGGAATTATTTATATTGCATGGGAATTATCTATCTTTTGAAAGTTTAAAAGGACTTACTTTCAAAACTGTCTATCTTGTTAGGCTGTTGGAGATAATTATTTTCCACTGTAATCCTTTCTTCAATAAGTTTTTGGTTTTTTTCTCTTGCTGAAATAGTTTTGGTCATTTGTATTTTCTTAGAAATTTTTCCATTTCATCAAGAATTTGAACTGTACTTTCATAAAACAATTTTTTTTAATTGTCCTCTGTTTGGCTATATTTCCTAATCAGATTTCCTTGTAGGGTATTTTTTTTCTTTATCTTTTGGTTAAATACTAATATCCAGGCCTATTTATTGTTTTTATAGCCCACCTTTTAAAAATTTAAAGTAACTTGTTAATTCTAACTGCTTAAAACATTTCCAAATTATTATGTTTATGTTAAATAAACCCACTTTTCTGCTTTCTTTAGATTTTATTTTTTGAATTGAATTCTTAGCTCTTTATTTTTTTGTCGATTAATAATAAAAGTGCTTCATCAATGAATTTTCCTCAGAATACATTTTTGGTCACATCCCATAAGCCTTGTGAAGTGTTGTTACTATTTTCTCCCCTAAATATTGTATAATTTTAGTTTTGCTGTCCCCTTTGTATAAAAGTACCATTTTACATTTTTGTGTGATTCCTTTTTTTGCATTAGTTTTTATTTTTATTTACTTTTAGTTTATTGTGAGAGAATGTTGCCAGTGATATTATAGGTTTGCTTTTGGTAATTTATAGAAAATTTTGGACTCCTTTTCAAACATTAGTCTGTGTAAATGTTTCATTTGCTTGCAGAAAAAGTAATTTCCACTTTTAGGGTTTATTGTTTGCTATATACATATATTTTTCAATTTCACATATCATCGACATTATTTAATTACATTTTCAGATTCCTTGTAGAGCCCTAATCGTATGGTTTTTTCCATTTATTATTGTAAGAATTTGAGAACCTGTTAATGTCCTTCAATATTATGTTTCCTTTGATTTTACTTTTTGCTCTTTATATTTTACTTTATATATTTTATTGCTACTTTATTTAACAGAACTATACCAGTCTGCTACATTTTATTATTTATTATAGATTTATTACCTTTAACCTGTAAAAATAGGCCCTCGGCCTTTTTTATGCTTTCTTCTTTTTCTATTTTTTAATGCATTTCCTGTTTTCACCTTTAATTCTAATGATTTTCATAAAGCACTTCCTGCTTTCTGTTGTTGGAATTTACCTGGTATAATTTTACATTATTTATTTTACGTCTAACCTTTCTGTATGCCCTTTAAAAAATAGTGATATTTCTTTCAGATAGCATGTAGTTTTTTAAACTTAAAAACAGTCTTAGTGTCTGTGTCTTTTAGTATGTCTATTTATATTTATTATAATACCTAATGTGTATTTTTTTTCTCATTTAATTATTCCTAGTACTTAAGTAACTGAGAAGATTTTTTTTTTTTTTTTAAGATTTTATTGGGGAAGGGGAACAGGACTTTATTGGGGAACAGTGTGTACTTCCAGGCCTTTTTTCCAAATCAAGTTGTTGTCCTTTCAATCTTAGTTGTGGAGGGTGCCGTTCAGCTTCAAGTTGTTGTCCTTTCAGTCTTAGTTGTGGAGGGCACAGCTCAGCTCCAGGTCCAGTTGCTGTTGTTAGTTGCAGGGGGCACAGCCCTCCATCCCTTGTGGGAGTCGAGGAATTGAACTGGCAACCTTGTGGTTGAGAGCCCACTGGCCCATGTGGGAATCGAACCGGCAGCCTTCGGAGTTAGGAGCATAGAGCTCTAACTTCCTGAGCCACTGGGCCGGCCCCCATGGGAAGATATTTTTGATTCCTTCTCACGTGAATGGCAACTTAGATGAATAGAGCATTTTTGGGTTATATATTTTATCTTTCAGCACTCTATAGCTATTCTGTAGTCATGTTCATATTGCAGAAGATAATTCAAAGGCCATATTTTTCTTTTGTGGTTGACTTCCCCATCCCCCCACCTCTAGCCTTCTGGAATGCTTTTTCACCCTTGAAATTCAAAGATTATTCCAGGCAACGTCTATGTTTTAGTTTACTAGGTACATGGTATATGCTTTCAGTCTACAGATTTCACTCTCAATAATAGGAAAATTTTTGTTCCATATGTTCCATGGGTCTCATCTGTTTTTGGAGTGACACACACACACACACACACACACACACACACACTCACACACTGAGGGTGCCAAAAAAATGTATACAAGTGAACACTTTGGTCAACGTTGCTCAAGCAGTAGTTTGCCATAATCAGAAGTATCTGGACGCTGATGGTAACCACTTTGAGCACCTCTTGTGATTGCAGAAGTCAAACGTGACTTGTATTCATCTTTTGTTATCGGCATATATTAAGTATTACAATTTTAATACAGTTTTCTTTTCGTCAAAAGAATACATTTGTATACATTTTTGTATACAATTTTTGTATACAAAATGTATACATTTTTTGGCATCATATATATGTATATGTATATACACACACCCATCTTTGTCTATTGTTTTCCATAATTATCTCTTCTTTTGATTATGTTAGTCTATTTATTTCTTCGGAGTTTTGTAAGTGCTTCTCAAGTTTCTCCTTTGCCTCACTTACTCAGTTTTCTGCACTGACAGTTCTGCTCTTCACTGCTTCTGATGCTGGTTTTAATTCTGCAGTGGCATTATTTGATTCCTTGCAGTGTTTCAATTCCTTGAGCTTTTTTGTCATTTTACTCTGTTCTTACATTGTATTTAAGTTTTTTGAGAGTGCAAAGGAGAGTGCGTTTAAATTTATTTCAGCTTTCTACAGTAAAACTATGTTTTTCACATTCCTTCGCTGAATTTTGAGTGGCATGCTTATCTTTTTTTTGTTACATAATTTTAGTTCATTTGCCCTCCCCCTACTTGCCGCATTTATTCTTAAAAAGAAGAGATAATTATTCATTCTAAATAAGGAAAGCTATGTTTTGGTAAGGTATGTACTCTAAAGTGGTATCAGTAGCTGCTGCTTCGGATCTTAAATTGAAAGGGGAGGGCCAGAAGTTGTAAGTTTATGTGACAGATGAATGATGCTGGGACTCAATGGGCCCGGCTGGGGCTGTAGGTTATCTCAGTCTCAGAGAAGGAAGTCTGGGTTCTTTCACCTGGTTTAGAGAAGCTATACTGAAGCGCTCAGGGGTCTGTGCCCAGATTTTTTCCTGATGGGGTCAGAATTGAGTTGGAAAGCCCTAGCTGGAAAAAGCTTAGCTGCCACTGGGATTTCTCTGTAGAAATTCTGCATTTGGGGATCCTTGTAGGTCCTGTCACACCTCCCCACCTCACTGCCCTGCCATGTTTGTTTTTCATCTTGCTGATTCTGTGTCAGAATCTCAAGGAGGTGGCAGTTAGTTGATCCAGTGTGATGTCCTTTGATTTGTACCCAACTCTCCAACATCTAGCAGAAATTCCTCAGTGGTTGGCTTGTGCATGAAATACTCTTCTAGATTTCAGGGCCTCGTTTTTATTTTTTTTTAAAGTTTTTAATTGTAAAATGTATGTCACATAAAATTGATCATCTTCATCATTTTTATGTGTATGTTCTGGAATCTTACGTGTATTCACATTACTGTTACCAATCTCCAGAATTTTTTCATCTTGCAAAACTGGAACTCTACCCATTAAACACTAACTCCCCATTGTCCCCTCCCTACAGCCTTTGGCAACCACCATTCTACTTGCCGTCCACGAAAAGTAGTTACTTTATATAAATGGAATCATACAGGATTTGTCTTTTGTGACTGGCTTATTTCACTTAGCATAACGTCCTCAGAGTTCATCCGTGTTGTAGCAGGTGTCAGAATTTTCCTCCTGCTTAAGGCTGAATAGTATTTCATTGTATGTATATACCACATTTTGTTTATCCATTCATCTGTTGATGGGTTGCTTCCACGTTTTGGCTATCATGAATAGGCTTTTATGAATATAGGTGTATAAATATCTCTTCGAGATCCTGCTTTCAGTTCTTTTGGGTATATTCCCAGTGATGGAATTGCTGCATCATGTAGTAATTCTGTGTTTACGTTTTGGAGAAACCACCATACCTTTTTCCTCCTATTTAATAAATTATTATGGAAAATTCCAAAAGTATGCAGAGTAAACAAAGTTGTATTATGACCCACCGTGTCCCATTGTCCAGCTTCAGCAGTCATCGACATGTTGCCATTTTTTTATCATCTGTATCTCCACCTACTTCCCCACTTGATGATAACGATGATGGTGGTTATTATTACAGCTGTTTCAGGCACAACTTACATATGTAAAATGGATAATCATAGCTGAAGGTTTTGATAAATAGCTATACCCATGTAAGTCTTGCCCCTACTGCAATAGAGAACATTTCCGTCTCCCAGAATGTCTCCTTGGTCCTTTGTCAGTTACCACCTCCTCCCCCAGAGGCAGCAGCTGTTCTGATTATCTTCATGTTAGACAAGTTTACCTGGTCTAGAACTTTACATAAATAGTGCCTCCTATTTTTACATTGCGATGGTCAGTCTCTAGGGGTGGGGATGTTAGTGAGGAGATGTTAGTGGTCCTTGTGCCTCCGTCTCACAGGACTCTCCTCTTTCATCCTTTTGCAGGTCTGGGTTCAATGTCAGGTTAGGTTACCACTGCCTTTGGTTTTTGTTTTTATTCTGTCCTGCTAGTGTTATAAAGGTGCCTAATGAAAAAAACCCAACGTTTAAAACTCGTATTTAACACCCCCTTTTTGTTACAAAAACAATTATTCAAATATTAAAATTTGAACTATTGAGAACTAGGGGAAAATAAATCCATCGTTGTGATATCACTGCATAATCACGATTAGCATTGCTCTATGTTAACTGTCTCTTTTCTGTATACCTTTTTCCTTTGTAATGTAACTGTCATCATAGCACATACAACTTTATATCCCATTTTTTTCACTTACCATTGATACGTCAATACTTTTCGACCTAGCTCCGTGAATATCACAGTGGTCATTTTTTTATTGGCTCTGTAGTCTCAGTAGTAGGGGTTGTAACTTGCACACTTACACTGTACCTTTGGCTGTTCTAAGTCTTATGAACTCATTGAATTCTCACGACATACAAGTGAGATATGTACAGTTACTCCCATTTTCCAGATGAAGAAATTGAGGCTAAATGAAATGCCACACATTTGGTGAGCGGGAAAGCCAGGAACCAAACCCAGGTATTCCATTTCCTATACTCAACACTTATGCACAGTGGTTAACTTCATCATTCCTTTGAGTGGGCTGCGCAGGAATCTTTCCCCCCCCATTTTACAGATGTATAAACTGAGGCACAGAGAGGAAAGTGACATATGGGAGGTGAGGCAGCAGGGAAGTGGCAGAGCTGAAGCTAGAACCAGGCTCCTGTCTCCTAGCATCATCTTCTCCCCTGTGTCTGGAGATTCTGTTTTCTGCCTGGGGGGGGGTCCTGCCCTGTCTCCAGTTCTTCCTCAGGGTAGAATCACCCCTGTGTTTTCAAGCTTCTGGTTTTCCTTTCCTTCCATTCTGTCATCCTTCCAACAGCCCTCAAATCTCCTCACCTCTCTTGGCCTTAGTTTCTTTATCTTTAAAATGGGCACCTCCATTCTCTCACTCCTATCTGGGCTGCTGTCACTTCAGCCCCTCTCTCTCGGGCTGGGCCAGCACAGCGTTTTCACAGACACTTGCAAGGAACTGTACTTAATGGCTAAGCTAGCATCTGCTTCCCCATCTGGTCCCAACTTTTTCCTTAATTACCCACTGAATTGGCTCTAACAAAACGCTGACAACTTGAATGAGACATTAGCTGATACATCAGCGTCCGTGCCAGAGCCTCATGGGCTTTTCCAGGACGTGACGAACCCAGGCCAGCAAAGCCGTGTGTACCCTGGCTAGAGTCCCCATCCCAGCTGAGTGGCAGGCCCAGCCAAGGTACAGAGTTCTCATGGAGTCTTGTAGCTCATAAATGCCACCTTCTTGTGGCCGAACCCTGGGCTTTCTTGTGTATGGGCCTGGGTCACAAACCTGGAAGCAAGTTTTGCCCTCTGTCCTGTCTCTCCCTTGTTCCTAACCCATAATGTTTTTTGTTTCATGTTACTGTTTTTCAGATTATTTTTGTTTTGTTTCTCCTCCACATTTCTAATTGGTCTTGAAGCAGTGGGGGACTCAGTGTGCTGTGGAGGGAGGAAATTGGGCTTGGTTTTCTTGGCCTCGAGGTACCTCCTGCATGCCTTTTGGGGCCTGTTTTTGTATCCACGTGAAGGGGTCTGATGAGATGTAATGCAGCCTCTAATTCTAATTTCTGTGATTCTGAGAAGATTTTCTCATTGTAAGGAGGGTAGGTAGAGTCAGAGGCTGCCTAGTGGGGGTGAAGAACACAGCCTCTGGACCTAGCCAGTGATTCAACTCTGACCTCTGCTACTTCCTTCCTGTGTAACCTTGGGCAGATTGCCCAACCTTTCTATATGTCTCAGTTTCCTTTTTATAAACTGGAGATGAGAGAATCCCGCGAGAGAGTTAATTATGAAGGTTAAATGAGTTAACACATGTAAAGCACCCAGCACATAATCACTCACATGTTACCTGTGCCCCTTTTTAAGCTCATGTGTAGCAGGTGAAGTTAATTATACTCAGTTTAGGGTGCATGATCATTTTTGGCGGATTACAATCCTTTCTTGCTTCATGTAGTCATTTCTTGTTATTTCCCGTTTCCTTCTGCCTCTGCTCCTCCCCACCTCCAAGCCATGTATTTACCATGCATCTTTTTGCGTGTATGTGCTCTTGCAGATGTGTGCTGCTGTTTTGTGTGTGTGTTTTAAAAAGTTCCCATCAATGCTGCGGTGTCTAGATCGCATTCTGTTTCTCACTTTTGTCCTGAACTGCAGGTTTTTGAGATCCGTCACATTACTTCTAGATTCTGAGCGCAGCCACCCCGTTTCACCCAGCCATCTCTTAGTGATGGACAACCAGGTTGCCTTAACTTCGCCCCACCCCACACACAGCTGCAATGAGCATCCTTGTAATGCGTTCATGTAGACTTCTGTGAGCCCTTCATTGAGACGTGTGCCCAAGGATGGAATTCAGGGTAGAATGAAATAGACTATTTGAAGGAATGGATGTTGTCCTGCCCCGAGTTGAGTACGTCATAAATAGTAATTGGCCCAATAAGAAGTCTGTCCATTGGGCTTGTCTCCATTCCCAGCCAAGGACCTGTTTTGTTTTTTAAGTTTTTAACTGGAAATCACATGAATACATGTTCGTTGAAAACGACAATTCAGATGACAGAGAAGTAAGTAGAACGAAGAATACAAATGGGAAGGGCCCCTTCACATTGCTTCCCGTCCTCCTAAGCCCCATTTGCAGTAGGTAAGCACTAGTGACAGTGGCATATTCATACTATGTCTTTTCTTACACATTTATAGGCACAAACGTGACTCTTTCCTATTGTTTTACAGCTTAGCTTTTCTCACTTAGTGGGATGTCTTAAGGTCAGTCCACATGAGCCCCAGTAGATCTGCTTCAGTTTTTATCCATGCTCAGTATTCATTTTAAGGATCTATTACAATAGTTTATATAGTTAACTAGTCCCCTTTTAATGGGTATTTTGGGTGTTGTCAGTTTTTTGGCTATTGTAATCTGAGAACCAGCACTGCTTGTGGGTTTGGTCTGCTGGTGATAAATTCCTTTAGCTTTTATACTTCTTTATTTTTGAAAGATATTTTTGCTCGCTATCTAATTCCAGATTGACTGTTTATTTTTCTTTCAATACTTTAAATATATTTCTCCACTGTCTTCTGTTTTAATTGGTTCTGATGAGAAGTTGGGTGTAATTCTTTTCTTTGTTCCTCTGTATGTTATGTCTTTTTAAACTGTTTGACTACTTTTTACATGCTCTCTTTAGTTCTGGTTTTAAGCAATTTGATTGTGATGAGCCTGAGAATAGTTTTCTTTGTGTTTCTTCTGCTTGCGATTCATTGAGCTTTTAGGTTTATAGTTTGTATCAAATTGGAAAATTTGGCCATTATTTCTTCAAATGTCTTCTCTCCTTACTCCCACCCTTCCTTTTTTCAGGGACCCCAATTGCATGTGTATTAGACCATTTGAAGTTGCTCCACAGCATGTCCATGCCCTGTTTGTCTTTGTCCATCTTTTTTCTCTCTGAGTTCCATTAGTAGTTTCTATTGCTGTGTCTTCCAGTTCATCAGTCTTTTCTTCTCTGGTATCTAATCTGTTCTTCATCCCAGGCATTGTATTTTTCATCTCTAGAACTTTTATTTGGGTCTTTTTTATATCTCCGGTGTCTTTTTCTAACCTTATTGAATTTATAGAGTATGTTCATGATAGCTGTTTTATGTCCTTAAAGTCTATCATCTGTGTCATTTCTGGGTCTCTTCCTATTAATTGGTTTTTCTGCTTTCATGCCTAGTAATTTTTGATTGACAAACATTGTGAATTTTACATTGTTCATGGCTGGATGTTTTAATATTTCTTTAAATATTTTTGTGCTTTGTTCTGGTTATTGCTGTTGTATTAGTTTTCTGTTGCTGCTATAACAAATTACCACAAATTCAGTGGCTGTAAACCACACAAACTTATTAACTTATAGTTCTGGAAATCAGAAGTCCAGGATGGGTTTCACTAGGCTAACATCAAGGTGTTGGCAGGGTTGTGTTCCTTTTGGAAGCTCTAGGGGAGAATCTGTTTCCTTTCCCAGCTTCTAGAGGATACCCACGTCCCTTGGCCTCTAGCTCCATTTCTCTGTCTTCAAAGCCAGCAAGGTTGGGCAGAGTTCTCCTTATGCTGCCACCTCTATGTCTCTCTCTTGTGCCTCTCTCCTCTACTTAGAAAGACCTTGGCATTGAGCCCATCCAGATAATCCAGGTTAATCTCCCCCTCTCAAGATCATCTGATTAGCAAGCTTAGTGCTATTTGCATGTATCCTAACATATTCACAAGTTCTGGGGATTAGAATAAAGACATCTTTGGGGGGCCATTATTCTGCCTACCACAGCAGTTACATTGTGTAGGACCAGAGCAGTCTTCAGAATAGAGCAGTGTTTGGCAAACTGTAGCCCATGGGGTAAATCTGGTCTGCCACCTATTTTTGTGCTATAAATACAATTTTAATGGAACACAGCTATACTCATTTGTTCACAGATTGTCTATGGCTGTTTTCATTCCACGATGACCCACAAAGCTACAAAACATTGACTTTTCTGGCGCTTTACAGAAAAGGTGTTCCAACCCGCTTTCTAGCACTGATTTTTCCCCACTGTTGAGGCCAGACCTTTCTGAGTACCCAATCTGATGGCCTGTATATTATGAGATTTCTCCACTTGGCTGTTGGGAATGTGAACCAGTCTTAGCTGTGTGTGAGCTCTGAGAGTTGTTCTGCCAGGTTCCTCCTGGTGGTTCTTATTCCAGCCTTGGTTTTCTTACGTGCCTTTAATAATCAGTGCGAAAGCAGCTATAGAATTAGAGCTCACCCTTTGGGCACCTCTCTCGCCTCTGTTTCTGCATCCTGCATATTCTGGCTTCCTTTTCCTGCCCAGTTCTTAACTCTGTCTCCTCAACTCAGGGAGACAGACCCTTGAACCTTGCTTGGGTTTCCCCTCCCTGTACCACAGCCTGGAAATCCTCCAAGCAGCCAGCTGGGACAATTGTAGGACCTACCTTGTTTGCTTTTCCTCGCAGGGATTACTGTACTGTGTGGCCTGTTGACTGGTGTCTAGAAATCATTGTTTCATGTATTTTGTCCAGTTTCTTAGTTGTTTAAAGTGGGTGGTAAATCTGGTCCTAATCAATCCCGCATGACTAGGAGCCACCAGCATTTCTTCTATCAATGTTATTTTGCGTTTGTGAGGGTACTCGGGAAGATGGCATCCTGGAAGAGGCTCTCCATTTTAATGGCATTCCCAAATTGGCCCTGGTAAAAGCTGTGCCACTTTGTACTTTTGAGAGTCTCATTCTAATAGGGGTGTGGGGACAGATGATGACATGAGACTGTGTTGAGCTCTGTAATGTGCTGGGAACATGGTAAGGGTTGTGGTTCTTAAGAAAGGGCTTCTGGCTGCTCCTCCTTGGTCTTGGGTCTCTGATGGCCATTTCGCTCTGCCCAGCTATGCGCAGGCTCGGCATTGTAGGACTATTATGTTTTTCCCTAGTAAATGGGGGTGCCTGTGGGGGGGTTCCTATAGCCGGCTACTTTCTTTCCTGACATGTATTAAGCCCTCCAGATGCTAAATAACATCCCAGGTGCTTCATGGAGTCATTGTGATTTACTTAATTCTCTACCACAACCTTGGGAGCTTGGGATGAACTGGAAACTGAAAGAGGTGGCATTTCTTGCCCAGGGTCAAAGCAAAGATTCTTTATGCCTTTAAACCAAATCTGCCAGTTTATACAAGAGACCATCCATTTTAGTCGAGACCCCTTAGGTTGCAAGTGACAGAAACTCATTTCAAACTTGCGTACGTCAAAAGGGACATTTACTGGTATACCTACTGAAAAGTTCGAGCTAGACCCAGATCGTACTTAGATAATGTTGTCAGAAATGCGTTGCTATCCATGTCTCAGCTCTTGTTTCCTTGTGTTGACTTATTCTTCAGGCAGGCCTTCCCTAAGTAGTGGCAGAGATAATCACCAGGCTTATTTCTCACCCCTGTGCTGTAGTCCCAGTGGAAAGAGAGCACCTGTTTCCCAATGGTTTCAACCAAAGTCCTAAGGAAGGCTCCTCATTGGCCCAGCTTGGGTCACAGACTCATCCTTGAGCCAGTCACAGTGCTAGGAGGCTGTGTTATTCTGATTGGACAGGCATGGGTTTTTTGATTCTCCTAGAGTTGGGGCCTAGGGGTAGCCCTTTGAAACCACTTAGATTGTGTCATAGTCTTTATTGGAAGAAGAGATGCTGAGTAGGCAGAAACAGAAGTATCCACTGTACCCCTTTGGCCTCTGAAAGCAAGCTGAGCCACTCTAGCCCTTGGGGCTTTGTTGTTCATGGTTGTTACAGGTCTATTTGGTGCCTGCTCTGCTGAGCAGCTTGTCTCATCTGGTCTTGGTGTGACAATGGCATTCTGCCCTCACAGGTTCTGGCCATCAGTTCTTCTCTCTCACCATCTCAGGCAGGTGAAGCTTTCTGGCTTCCATTCCATCTTGCCAGAGCTGACTCTGGCCTAGAACCGTACCACGTGGACATCGTGCCCACGGGGGTAGATGTCAGGCCTCCACTTCTCAGGTCTTCAGCCCCAGGGTGGGGGCGAGTCGCGCCGAGGAGGTTAAAGCTGGGAAAACAAAGGAAGTGTGTGTGTGTGTGTGTGTGTGTGTGTGTGTGTGTGTAGGGTGTTGCATGTTGAGAGAGAAGCCCACCACACTGCCCATTTCACTTCTGAGGCTACTAAACAAGAGGCCCTGTGGGGCTGAGCCTTACCTCCTAATTGGGACCAGGAAACAATGGCCCAGCAAGCCGGGACACCCCTAAACCCCCTTTCATCCTTAGTGGATGACTTTTCTGAGGGTGGTCTGGGTTTCCTGCACTAGAGCAGCCAGCAGATGCCAACCCCATCCACAAACCTGCTGTTTCTGAATGTTGGGGGGAGGGGGAGGTCAAGAATGTGAGCTTTTAAGACTTCCCCAAGCAACGTTTATTTTCACACAGTGCAGGTTCGGAGCCTCACTTAGGTAGGTGACTGTCTTTTGAGTAGGATGTTTTTCCTTGCCCAAGTCTTTTTTTGTTTGTTTTTTTAAGGATTTTCCTTTTTCTTCATGGGACTGTTTAATTTATCCAGCTTTGAGGGTTTCCCTCCTTTAGATTTGAACTGCTCCTTTCAGAATAAGGAGGAGGGGGGTCACGGTTTGAGCTTGGAAGTGAGTCTGAAGTGTCGGATCCCTTTCTGAAGAGGTCAGCAGTATTATTGTCCATCCAGAACTTTCCGTGTCTCAAGAGATACATTGGTAATAACATGAAAAGAAAGTACAACGCACAGTGTGTCTGCATTTCTTACTAAGACATGCTGACCCCTAAAAGCAGTGACACATCAGGATTGGTCATGACAACTGGGAGGCATAAATGTGTCAAAGGAAAGGAGTCTCTGGCTTGGAAAAGCTCAGTGACTCATATGACACCACATTTGAGTTGTTTGTAAGTTGAGACCCTAAATCTTTGTAGAGAAAACCATTATTTTCACTCCCTACGAGATTTAAAAAATTGTTTTAGCCAGAGAACCCTTTCATAAATGAAGTCTTACATTAGAGCTCAGTATGTTTCATAAAAGTGGTTTTTAAAATGGGGGAGGGAGGTCCCCATTATGAGTGACTTTTGTGGGCCTGAGGCACTTTGGTTTTCGGGGCCTCCTTCCGCCATAAAAATATAAAAAATTACATTTTATGACGGCTCGGGTATAAAGATGAGATAGGAACATTATGTGTTACACGTTTTCTCTGACCTAAAAATTGAGTTTCTTTATTCTGATTTTAAAAGAAAGTAAAGCATGTTTGTGGGCCCCAGACCCTGGGACAACTTTGTCCGATGGGGAGGTGGACTTTGAAGAGACAGGTTTTCACCTGCCAGCCACCCCCTGGGCTGGAGGAACTTCACCCGGATTGAAGACCATCGCACAGACTCCTCACTAGTACCTTATCAGACACTGCTTATCGGGCTGCTTCACGGGGGAAGAATCATAAGGTACCACAACAAGGAGGGGATGTCCATGTCATTCTCCTCCTGCAAAGCCCAGGGCTTGTTCTTCAGTCTCTTAAGCATCATTCCTGCCGTGTGATCGTCTGTCCAGCTTCTGCTTGAACCCCTCTAGGGACCAGGACTTCATTACTGGGTTTGACTTCTTTCTGGTCCCACTTTGCAGGACTTCATGGTACTCAGCAAGCTCCTGGGTCAATCACCCCTAAGTCTGTGAATCCTGTAGTGCCCAAGCCAACTTTTGAGTCAGGAGTCTGGGGTTGGAGGCGCAGCTCTGTCCCTCTGCTGCTGTGTGACCCTAGCAAGAAACTCTCCCTCTCTGAGCTTGAGGTGCCCAATTTGGGAAAGGAACGGGTTGGACATGATGGTCTTCTCACCTATTGCTGTTGTGGGATGCTAAAGGCTTGTTACGAGCAGGTGGTGCCCGAAGCCCGGGGTATTCTGGGATATAAGGAGCTTGTTGGCTCTTGCTTGGAAGTCAGGGGCCAGCGGCTCTGTGTCCCTTTCCCCTGGGTCCGGGTGGGGCACTGTTACGGGCCTTGACAGCAGGTGCTGAGGAAGGGTAGTGGTCAGGTGGCTCAGGATGATTGCTCCGCTTCTTGTCCTTCACTTTTCCTGAAATTTAGGAAAATTTGGCTATTCCAGAGCCCAGTGGACAGCCATCCAGTGCCCTCTTGGTGCCATATGCTTGCCCACACAGGTGGGGGAAAGCAGAATCAGGACGTTTGTGTGCTTTGCTCCCTGGGGCTCCCTGGCCCCAAAGCCTGGGCTGGCTTAGGGATGACCCGTACTACCGTGTTTCCCCGAAAATAAGACCTAGCCGGACCATCAGCTCTAATGCGTCTTTTGGAGCAAAAGTTAATATAAGACCCGGTATTATATTGTATTGTATTGTGTTATGTTATGTTATGTTATGTTATGTTATGTTATGTTATGTTATGTTATGTTATATTATACCCAGTCTTATATTATAGAAGACCCATCTTATATTAAAATAAGACCGGGTCTTATATTACATTTTGCTCCAAAAGATGCATTAGAGCTGACGGCCCGGCCGGGTCTTATTCTTGGGGAAACACCGTTAGCTCAGCAGAGTGGGAATGATCCTTTTCTTTCCCCTCCTGTCCAGCCCCTGGTGCATGGAACAAGGATGCTCCCATCGCATATCCTGCCCCTGGTACTCTGCCCAGCTTGTCTTTGTGACCCCTCCCCTTCCCCATGCCGCCCCTGTCCCTGTTGTACTAGATGGCTCCTCTAGAAACATCTATGATTTCCCACTTCCACACTTGGGTCATGCTGTCCCTCCGGGACAGTTGGTGCGATGGCTTCCCAGCCCACCGAAAGAGTGGGGTGTGGGGTGAGTCCCCATCCTGGCCTCTAATTCAGCTTCTAATCTGTGCCTGGTGTTTGCTCACCTGGTTCCTGCTCTTCTCTTTGTAGTTATTGATTTCTGCAAGTCCTCTTTCCATGCGCCAGCTGGGGTGGACTCACTGCCCAGCGTCAGCTTCAGGGACTTAGAAGTTCCTGGAAACAGTGTGTGTGTCTCTGCCAGCCAGGTGTGTCCAGGAGAAAGCAGGAGTGTGTGAGGTGCTCTACAGGACATCTTCACCACATTGAATGAATTTTCCTTTCTCTTGGATCTGGCTCTTCAGGGTGGTTTTGTCTCTCTCACTGTTGTTTTTAAAGAAGTCATCCACTGATACCGTGTTTCCCTGAAAATAAGACCTAATTGGAAAATAAGCCCTAGCATGATTTTTCAGAACGACATCCCCTGAACATAAGCCCTCATGCGTCTTTTGGAGCAAACTTTAATGTAAGACCCGGTCTTGTTTTTGGGAAAACACTGTATGTCAAAGGAAGGGTCAGTTTCACAGAATGAAACGGAAACCACTTCCCTCCATCCATCCATCCCTCCTTCCCTCCGTCCCTTAATACCTACTAAGAGCAGGGCCCGTCCTGCCCCAGCCATGAAGGAGCTCCCGGTCTAGCGTGAGAGAAGCCCACATGTTCAGTGAATTCCAAGTTAGTGCTGAGCTCTCTGCTTCCTAAGCGGTGTCTTCTCACAAAATCTTTTTGTTTAAAACAAAGTTTGTTTTACTTCATTATAAAAAGTAGCACATGCTCTTTATAGAAAAAGTTGGAAAACACAGAAGTCTAAGGAAGAAAGAAAGTCACCTATAGATCCCTACCAGATGCTTACACCTTTGACATTTTGCTTGTTTTCCTTCCAATTATTATTTTTTAACCAATAGGCGCAATAGATACAATTTCTCTCTTACTTAAAAAGAAAAGCTCAACATTATATGATACGCGGTTCCCAATTTCATTGTAAACCCTGCGGGTTTGGCTGTATGGTGTTACATGAAGTGGCTGTACCCTTGTTTACCCAACAATGCCCTGTTTGGGGGGGATGTTTTGCTACTTCCGGTTTTTCCCTATTATAAATAATTGTGTAAAGAATACCTTGTGAGTTGGTTTTCATGTTTTGCATTGTTTCCCAGGCTTTTCATCTAGAAGGACTCTTAGTGACCTCCCAAACCACTTCTTCTCTAACTTCAGTGCGTGTACACATCACGGGGGGGGGGGGGGGGGGGGCTTGTGAAAATACAGCTCTCTGGGCTGCACCCGAGTGGCTCTGATTCAGTGGGGGAGGGCAGTGCCCGAGAGTGCGTCCTCCAGGCTCCCAGGTGGCTGGTGCGGCTGGTGTGTGGAGCATCATCAACCGCCTTTTCCTTTGTGGTGAGGGAAGGGGAGGCAAAGAGATGGGGAGTGGGGGCCTGGGTGGCCATTGCCCAGGCCAGGTCAGGCCAATGGTGGCTCCCATGCTAGAGCCTGTCACCTGGGGAATCTACAGAAGGCAGCGTTCATCCACACAAGGGGATCTCCTCCACTGAAGAGTTATTAGGATGGGATTTCAGTCACGCAGGGCAGGCAGATATCCGGTGCAGACATGTGCTCGGCACCGGGATGCAGGTGGGGCCACGGTAAGAGCTAGTTTAGGAAGGAAACTGGCGGAGACTATGGTGAATTGTCTTAAATGAGAGTGAGTGACAGCCTTTCTAGGACACAAGGGGTTAAACAGGCGGCTGGCACAGCCTCCCCGGAGCCAAAGGGGAAACTCAGGAGTAAGTCGTGACTGCTAATTAATTCAATTAAACTACTTTATAAGCTCCGCTGGTGTCAGTAAATTGTTAAAGTCTATTAAAAAATCAGTGGAACGTGATGAGGGTTTGGGGACGCCACATCACTTTCCTAGATTTCTTCCCTCATCTCCCTTCCCTGTAATGGGGTACACCAAAGGAGGGGGTGTCACAGGCCCAATCTGGTGCCCCTGCTGACCTGCTGTGTGTGCTGAGGCAGATCGCACCTCCCGTTGGCCTCAGTTTCCCCATCTGTACAGTTAAGTAATGGACTGGGCCTTGAGCATGCACCCCGTCAGCTCCAGAATTACTAGGATTTTCCAGTCCCTTATGTTCAGAAGCAGCTGTTACTACAGGTGCATTGCCCGGTCTTCGCCTTTCCTTCACATCCAGTGTATCTGGTCAGTTTTCAGGGGTGGATGTAAGGACAGGTGACCCATAGTGGAGGTGCAGGTTCCAGAGAGGGGGAGTGTGCAGGATGGACAGTACCTAACACCTGAGCTGAGGTAAGGGGCAGCATGCAGATTCTCATTCAGCACCTCCTCCAAGCTGGAAATGGTATCCTCCACTTTGGGGGTGATGGCATTCAGGCTCCCGGGGCCGAAGCAACCAATTCATGAGTAAGTGGTGGAGTTTGAGATTTGCTCTTAGGGCTGCTGTGCCTCAGAGTCCCTGTGGCCGGCTGCTTTTACTGCGTTTAAAACAAAGCTGTGTCTCCCAGCCAAACTCTACAATGTGCAACATTGTAGTCATTGGGAATAAAACAGCAGAAATGTTATTTTGCTCTAGCCAGTATCCAGATGTGAGGAACCTGAAAGAGGGGGTGACATCCCCGTCCTTGGAGGTATGTAAGCAGTAGTTGGCTGACTGCTCAGATAGGCCTCTTAGAACAAGATCCTGCATTTCTGGGCCTGGCTGCTGCTTTCTACTTTTGCAGCAGTTTGTGCTGAGAGCAGGGTGGGAGCTCAGCAGGAATGGCTCCCTGGTGATTGGACACTGGGGTGACTGGCTTGTCTTCTGTCAGATCACATCTTGTTCAGCCAAACCAGTAGGCCAGGTGGTGCTGGTCTTGAGGGAGGGTAATTGTGGTCCTGGGTTTGAGGGTAGCCTCAGTCATTAATTAATCAGTCAGCTGTGGGTCTTAAGCAAGCCCCTTTCTCTCCTAATTCTAGAAGTTTAAGCTTGTTTCCCTCATCGCTGAAAGTTGGCTAAAGGCATTATACCCCATGAGTGGTCCATAGGGAGAGAAAGAGAAGGGTGAGGATGAGTTTAGGGCCAGATAAACCTGTGAATGGAGCATACTCTGTCTTAGAGATTCACAGCAGCCATTGATTGGACCTTTAAAGGCTCTGAAAAGTCCTGCAGTAAAGAAAGGAGATTAATTTTGTTTACTCAGCTTCCCCAAACCCAGCGACCCTTTCCCTCTTCAAGCACACCTTTTGTTTAATGACCTGATGGCTAAGGTGAGTAGACTTAAACACTTAAATATTACCCTAGGAGAGAGCTACTTTTTAAGGTGGTGGCTTCTCTGGTTCTTTCTGTCTTGCTAACACCCATTCAGTAAATTGTATAAACCAGCCCTTAGTAGGGTGGTATCTAACTCCCCTAAGTTAGGTTTTCTTAAACCAAAGTCCATGTTTGTTTTAGAATTCCAGAGGTCTGCTAAGTTCCTGGAGTGCTTCTTATTTCCAGGAGCCCTCATTAGCCAGACCCTCAAGACCTGGAATATATTCTACTCCGGGTTCCCTTTGCAAGCATGTATCTGTAGAATTTGCTATTGGTGGGGGTTGGAAGTTGCAGAAATATGTAATCCCAATAATTCGGAGCTGCCAGTTTAAGAATTTGTGAACTGCAACTGACCTTTTCAAAAGAAGGTTTGCCAAGGAAAATGCTAGTGTAAACAAGATCTTCAGGGGAAGAACTGTAAGGTGTGTAAGGAATCAGTCTATTTTTAAGCCTTCTGAAAGCTCTCATTGGAATATAAACACTGTGCTAATTATAAAAACACCTTTTCTGTTCAGAACTGGTGTAAACAAGATGGGGGTGCTGGGTGGACCAGGGGAGGAGGGTTTGAACAGAGGTTAAACCAGGGATTAAACACTGGCCACAAGAGTTGATTTAGTTGCCCATCTTTAAAAATTCAGATTTCGCTCTTATTTTACAACTTGGACATTAGGGCAGCGGTGGACTTGTGCTTCCATTGGCAACAGTCAGCAGGAATGGGCGGGATTGACTTTTTATCTTCCTTACTCTGGACCCCAGCCTGGTTTAATTGTGGGAGTTACCTGCGTGGTCCCGACCTGTTGAAGTTTACATCCCCGCCTTTCTAAGAACAATTTCCCGTGTTGAAGAGCACAGTTAGCATATAATGGTTCATTTCCTCTCCATTAACCATAGAGAAATTTCTCTGCTTTGTTCAGCAAAACTTTCAAAGATGAACAGTTTCAACAACAACCAGCCATTGTTTATTGGGCACCTACTATGCGTCAGGCTCTGTGCAAGAAGCTGGAATTGGTATTGAGAATAACCTCCCTGCCTCCCCAGAACTTGCTGCCCGCCACAGTGGCCATCACCAAGTGTGTTGGAGGATGCTTTTCATCCACCAGCCATGTGTCACCCAGAGTTTCTGTCCTGCCTGTTCTGTGATAGATGGCAGCAGAAGATTCTGAAATGGTGCACATGGTCCTTGCTCTTGACCTGCCACTGTCAGAGAGACAAGACAGAGGGTGAGGTGAACTCCTGAGATACCAGGCTGTTGGCTCCCTTTGAGCTTTGGGGCTGCTGAGGTGTGTTTGTAGTGAGGAGAAGGGAGGGCATTCAGTGGCGGGAGGGCAGGGACACCTGCAGGAGGAGGTGTGTGACTTTGTGGTATGGTTAATATTGAGCTAGGCAGAGGGGAAGGGCGAGGTCATCCCAGCCCCTAATGAAGAGGTAGAAAGATTATAATTAGCAAGGGCTTTACTCGTATGTGCAAGTAGTATTTCAAGATGCTTAAAAATATTTTCTGAGGGAGGATGAAAATAGCAGGTGGTCTACTTGAACGGAGAGTATTCCGGGAGAGGTGAGAGTATTTGGGGAATGGTGCGACATAAGGGGGGTGTGTGTTGTGGGGGAGGGGGGTGTTGAGGGGGAGGAAGAGAAAGAGGGATGTCGGTGGATAGATGGACAGACAGATGCTAGGTGTCCTTGTGGAGGATCCTGGAGGAGAATTTTTGTAAGCAAGGAAATGAATATGAGGAGGAGGCCTTAAGCCCCAGGAGGGCACCTGAGCACACGATCTGTGTCTGTCTTTTCATCACTACCTCAGTTCTCAGCAAGGTCCTGACATGGTAGGTGCTTATTAAATATTTGTTGAGTGAATGTAGTACTTAGTTGGTATTTATCACATTTATCTTTATGGCAATCCTATGAGGAGATATTATTATCCCCTTTTACTGATGAAGATGGGCCCTTCTTAGGGTGTGTGTGTGTGTGAGTGAGTGAGTGTGTGTGTGTGTGTGTGTGTGTGTGTGTGTGTATGTGTATTTTGTGGCTTTGGGGAGAAGAATGGGGACACCAGAAAGCATTTTTTTGTAATACCACCATGAAATATCGATCAATTTGATTCCATTGTGTGACCCAGGGACAATTTTACTAGCAGAAAATATGCCTGTATTATATGGCTGTGATAAAAAAAATCCCAGCCATGAGTCCAGGCCCAGAAAACCAAGGAAGCTGACCACGTGAGTAGCACTAGCCCATTCCACGTCTTTTCTGCTAGAGGTCGTTTGCTATTTGTTCCTTCATGGTACGAATGGAGCTCGGTTGCAGACCGGAAGTAGACAGGTTCCAGCAGAAAATTTATAGAAGAAAAGCTTAACACCGAATTGTTAATTGCCGTTCTCTTGCAGTTAGGAAACGTCCCCTGTTTAGTTGTAGATGCGAAGTGTACCTGTCTAGTCCACGGAAAAGTATCACATGGGAAAGTTTTGAAGTCGGGGCATGATTTGAGGAGTGCCATCATGATATTTCACCAGATATTTACTTATCGGTGGAGACGATGACGCGTGCAGGTTGCAGGTGTCCCCGGGTGGATGACTGTGAGGGGACGACTGCTGTTCTCTCGGCTCCTCCCACAATGAGAGCGTCTTGCTCGGCTGACTAGGATTGTTGCATTGGAGATGTGTATCTTTCATACAGTACAGTCCTTTGATTCAAGCTAACGCCTTCATCTGGTGCTCACCCAGAGAAGCATTGCTCTGTTCCACCTTTTTGTTTTGAAAGAATGTCAGACTCCTAAAAATCTGCAAAAATAATGCAAAGAGTTTCTATATATCCCTTACCCAGCTTCCTCAAATGTTAGCACCTTTTATAACCATAATATAATGCTCAAATTACACTGGAGTTAATATTAATACAAGAAATTAATAGTAATGCAACAATGCGAACTAATGCACAGTCCTGATTCAGATTTCACTCATGGCCTTCTTCTGGCCCAGGATCCAAAACAGCGTCGCACATTGCATTTAGTTGTAATGTTTCTTTAGTCATCACCAGTCTGGGACAGATCCTTGGTCTTTCTTTGAGTTCCTTGCCCTTCACCCCTGTAAAGAGTCCTGACTAGTTATTTTGTAGAATGACACTCGGGGGTTTGTGGGATAGTTTGCTGGATCACTGATTCGGGCGGTAGGACCTCAGAAGTAATGCCGTCCACTTCTTAGTGCCTCACAGCAGTGGGTATGGGTGTTGACATGACTTATCACTGGTGATGGGGACTTTGAACGCTTAGTTCAAAGGTGGTATCTGTCAAGTTCTCTGTAAAGTTACTGTCTTACCCTTCGTATTAATAAGCATTTTGTGGGGGGTCCTTTGTGACTATGCAAATATCTTTTTTCCTCATCAGGCTTTTTTGTCCACTAATTTTAGCATCCGTTGATGATTCTCGCCTGTGACAGTTATTGCCATGGTGTTTGCCAAATAGTGATTTCCTATGTCCATCATTCCTTCTACATTCATTAATTTGAATTCTATAAAAAGAGCTGTTCATTCTCTCCCACTTATTTGTTTGATTTTTATTTATTTAAATCAGTGTAGGTTCCTGGATCTACATATAAATTTATATCAGTTTAGATTTCTTTTACGGATTATAACCCATTGCTGTCATTATTTTGCTGCTCCACCTATTCCAGATTTGGCCAGTGGCCGCCCCTTTGTGCATGCGCCCCTGAGACAAGTCCCCAGAATTCCTTGAGTGCTTCCTTACACTCTCCAAGATATCTTACACTGTCCCTGTCCCAGCTCAGGAATCGACCTTGACTCCACAAAAGGCGGTCAAGGGTTTTTGTCTGTCTTCCACATTTTGTTTCCCTAGCACTCACAGTATCTGGCACATAGTAGGGCCACAGCAATTCATTTCTGGATGAATGAGTGAGCGAATGAATCCTAGAAAAGGAGATTGAGTGGGCCAGTTACAGAGGCTGCAGTACATACTTTTACTAGCCTCCTCCTGGTGAGCCTGAATTTGAGATTTAGAAGGAGAGGGTCTTTTCCCTGTTTCTTCCCCTGTGTGCCTTAGGGGCTTGACAGTACAGTTTTGTCCCTTTCAGTCTGTTCTCAGTGCTGTACAGTCTGAAAAGCAGCCCAGGGCATCCCCGATCTTGTAGAGGAGAAAGCCAAGAGTGTGGAGAGCAGCCAAGGGGAGTAGGCTGGCTCGAGACTTAGCTGTGGCTGGCAGAGCCTGGACCCGCTCACGGCTGTTGACTGTTGAACACCAGCCACAGCAGGCACGATGCTCCAGTGGCTGATGGCACAGGTCCTGGGGTCCCCAATTGGTGGGTCTGTAGCTGGGGGATGCCAAGAGCCACTTCTAGTCTCCTGAGACGTGTGGGCCTTGCTTGGATATTTTATGCATTTTTCTTTATAAAAGATTAAAACTCAGTCGCATTGGCTTTGGAAAAGGCTGTGATATTCAGATTTTTATTTATGAGTTGAATTGTGTGTGGTGTGTGTGCCCCTGAAGAGGAAAACTGGCTGCCAGGCTTTCTTGTCATCCATTCTGGCACACTTCGATGCCAGGAGCAAACTTGGCAAGTGGTAGCCTTTTCAGAGTCAAGAGAGGCCTGGCTGGCTCCTGGCCGCTGTTGCTGGTGTCCTCTGAGAATGGCGCTCGCCCCTGTGCAAGGTAGAGCCTTCTCTGGGAGGCGTTAAGGGTACCGATGCTGCCTTGATTCAGCAGTTCAGGTTTGCAGAGCACCTGGACATCTGCATTCGCGTATGTTCTGCATGGTGGTCCTGGGGAGTGGGTCAGGCAAGGGTGGTTGTTCCAGTTTGCAGATGGAGAAACCGAGGCCCAGAAAAAGGGAGTGACTGACCCTTCATAGTGCTAAGGGGTCTGGAAATCATGAACATTTTAAAAAATGTCACAGTACCTGAGTGGAGCTGCCGGGGATACCTGAACACCATCTGCCAACCCAGCAGGGCTCTCCTGGGTTGGGGACAGCAGCCAAGTTTTACGTGTTGAGGGAGATGTGGGAGGAGCAGGAGGAAGCATTGCATTTGCTTGGAGCAGGTCACTTGGGAGGTGAGGGCAGTGTGAGCTTGCCTTGAATCTGTATTTATTGAGCACTTAGACCGTGTTTCCTTGAAAATAAGCCCTAGCCGAACTATCAGCTCTAATGCGTCTTTTGGAGCAAAAATAAATATAAGACCCGGTATTATGTTATATTATATTATGTTATACCCGGTCTTATATTGTCTTATATTATATAAAACTGGGTCTTATATTAATTTTTGCTCCAAAAGACACAGTAGAGCTGATGGTCCGGCTAGGTCTTATTTTCAGGGAAACACGGTACTATGTGATACTTACTGAGGCAAGGGCATGGAGAGATTCCAACAGGTGTTGGAGAACCACCTGTCAAGGACAATGAGCCTTCTGTGGTCTCCGGTTAGAGATGCTGGGGGTCTGCTTGCTCAGCCTGGGGATGCAGCAAAGCATGCACTCAGCCTGGTATGCCCCCAGCTTAGCACTCAGCATATCCATCCCACTCCAGGGTGCAGGTGGCCCCAAGCAGGAAAGGGTTCCATTCTAGCACTCTTTTTAATAATTTATACGTCCATCTGAGAAGTGTTTATTGAGAGCCTTCAGTATGCCAGGCACTGTTCTAGGCACGGGGGTGAACCAGGCAGCAGGACCCCTATGGGGTTCACAGGTAATGAAACAGGCAGTTATACAGTATGTAGGTAAGTGCACTAATGGTGGAAATCCAGGCGTCTGTAGGAGGCATCCTGTGTCCATATAGTATGTGTATTTCATCCTCACTATGAAGCAGGTGCTGTTGTCTTTTTGCTGATGAGGAAATTGAGGCTCAGAAGTTATTCCGCTAACAGGCAGCAGAGGCAGGTTGGAGCCCATGTGCCCTACTGCAGTGAGGGAGGGCACTGCCCAGTGTTCAGTCCATGGCAGAGCTGGGCCAAAGCCTCCCATCACCCCAGCCTCCTTGTCTTACCGCGATCTGAGTGCGTGAGGATGTTGAGGGCCTGGGGCCTGTCTGGACTGGGCCGGGGCCTAACACCTGTTTAAAGTTGGGGACTAGGTGGAGCTCTGGGCTGGGCATGGAGGCCTCTGCAGCTCCAGGTCCAGAATGGAGAATTGGTGCTGGACGAGCTCCCAGGCCCTCCTGGGTTCTCCTCCCTCAGGCCTTTGCACCTCAGATTCTTGACGGGCCTCATTCAACCAGTGGCTGTGAGGATGCTGAAGTCACCTCCATGGTCTCTGAGAATTTTGCCTCAAGAGAGGCCAGGAGGCCTCCGAGCTGTGATGGGTGTGTGTGTTTGAGGTGGTGGTGGTGGTGGGGTTCCCGCAGAGTGCAGCTCATGCTAGGGGCAGTTCTCTGTAGTGCTGGGAGAGGTACTATAAGAGAGCAGTAGATCTTGATTTTTCACTTATTTTCAGTCTCAATCTACTTGTCTGTAAAATGGGGATATGTGAGCTCATATCATATTCAGTACTGGATAGGAAGTGCCATCCACTGTGCCTGGCACATGGGAAGAGCCACAACACCAGTTTGTAGTAGTATTAATGGGATTTATCAGTGGAGGTTTCTGTAGTTTGCTACGTGGCGAGGTGTAGTTTTGTTTAGCCATATGTTTGCATTCTGTCAAATCAGGTCAGTGTTATGTATCTAGTTTCTGCTCTGAGGCCAGAAGTCCAGAGAATTACTCTTTCCTTTCACCTGTCAGGCTGAAGATTTTCTGTCTCCTTCCAGTCAATTGAAGGCTCCTTCCTGGTTATAACAGCTGAGAATCCAGTCTGTTTTTATGGAGTCACAAAACACCCTTATCTAGAGGAGACACCCCAGCAGCTTATGGGGTCAGGAGTCATAGAGCTCAGAACTGACAGAATTGGGAATGTGCTGTAACCTCCACTGAGGAGAAGAGAAGGAAATGGCACATGGCTGGAAGGAAGAAAGAAGGCACCCTCTTCATTCTCCTCAGGGGAGCAAGACTTTCCGAATTTCACACCACCCTGAAAAGTTTCCCACAAATCAAATCCAGTTTTGGACTACACCCTGCATAAAAGATTTTTATGACAAAGCTTTTTACAAAGCAAAAAATGCCTTCTATAAAGTGAATCATCACTTCCATTGCTTCTGATGTTTCCTTTGTATAAGCCTTATGTTGTGTTTTCTCTCTCTCTCTCTCTCTTTTTTTGCTTCTATTATTATTTTTATTATCCAAAGTAATACATGTTCCCTGTTGAACAGTTAGGAAGTGCAGACGAGCAAACAAGGAATAAAAAACCGAAATCCCCCGTAACCTTCCCATCTAGAGATAATCACTCTGGGTGTTGCTATTTGATGGAGTGATATTTTGAGGTACATACTCAATACACATATTACATGTACACAACTTAAAAGCTTTTTCATTTAGCAAGTGTTTACTGAGCGTCTACTATATGCACAGCACTAGAGAGAAATCAGGGACTAAAAAATACCGTTCCTCCAGAAGGCAATTTATATAGAAAAAAGGAAGGAAAGAAATTGGAGTGGAAATGGTACTGTGGAAGGGCGTTAAATTCATAGTGAAAGTTGTCGTGGGCTCTGAGAGTTTTGATCTGACCCAGGAGTGGTCGGGCATGAAACAGGGCAGAGGGAAGATAAGTTGGCAGCTGCCAGAAGAGCTGACTGCCCAAAGAAAGTAGTGGTGGTTGGCGTCTGTGTATGCTGGGGAACAAGAATGCATCACAGAAGGTTGGTTTTTTTTTGTTTGTTTGTTTTGTTTTTTTGCATGTGGATGTCCAGTTTTAGCAACATTTGTTGAAAAGACTATCCTTTCTCCAAAGATCAGTTGACTGTTATTTGTGTGGGTCTTCTTCAAAAATCAATTGACTGTGTTTGTGTGTGTCTTTTCCTGAGCTCTCTAGTCTGTTCCATTGATCTATTTGTCTACCCTTTCACCAACACCACAGTTTTGATTACCATAGCTTCAGAGTAAGTCTCAATGTTGGTGGGTAGTGTGAGTTTTCTGACTTTGTTCTTCAATATAGTGCTGGCTACTCTGGGTCGTTTGTCTTTGCGTATATACTTTAGTATCAGTTTATTAATATTCACAAAATAACTTGCTGGCATTTTGATTAGAATCGTGTTGATTCTGTAGATCAAGTTGGCAAGAATTGACATCTTAACAATATTGAGTCTTCTTCCATGAATGTGGACTCTCTCTCCATTTATTTATATCCTCTTTAATATCTTTCATCAGAATTTTGTAGTTTTCTTTACATATGCTGTACATATTTTGTTAGGTTTATCCTAAGTAATTCTTGGTGTGTTTTTTTTATTTTTTGGTGTTAATATAAGTAGTATTGTGTTTTAAATTTCTAATTGCAGTTATTCATTGTTGGTATATATGAAAGCAGTATACTTTTTTATATTAACCTTGTATCTTGCAACCTTCCTATAATCACTATTAGTTTTAGTTTTTTTATTTTGTAATCAATTCTTTGGGATTTTCTACATCTGTGGGATTTATCCATGAATAAATTCCTTTCTCCCCAACATGTATACCTTTTATTTCCTGTCTTGTCTTATTGCATTAGCTAGGACTTCCAATGTGATGTTGAATGAGAGTGGTGCGTTGTTCCTGATCCTAGGGGACACCATTACGTGTGATGTTAACTATAGGTTTTTTTGTTTAAGTTATCAAGTTGAGGAAGCTCCCCTCTATTCCTGGTTTTTAAGATTTCTTTTAATCATGGATTTTGTCAATGCACATCTATTTATATGAGATGTGATCAAAAAATAAGGTGAATGTTTAAATAAAAAATGCATTACAGTAAAAGACACATTGCCATTAACCCCCCCTCAAAATCCTCCCCCTCGAAATCCTCCCCCTCGCTTCAAACACACTTATCCCATCGTTCTTGCCACTTTCTGAAGCAGTTCTGGAAGTCCTCTTATGTGAGTGTCTTTAGTTGTGCTGTTGTGGCTGCCCCGGTGTACTGAATTGATTAGAAACGTTTATCTTTCATGGTCATTTTGATTTTGGGGAAGAGGGAGAAGTCACACAGTGCCAGATCCTGTGAGTAAGGTGGATGAGGACACACCATAATGTTTTCATTTGACAGAAATCGCCATACCAGAAGTGATGTGTGACACGGAGCCTTTCCATTGTGATCACAAATTAGGGTGAATGCCGCTGCCAAGTGCCATCCAACAGAAAGGCAGGGATCTTCAATACGGGAAGTGGTGCATGGAACCTTAGTAACAGTGTGTGACAAGTTTCAGCTTGTTCGGTGCAGTCAGTCGGGTGTGAGCTACGGTTGAGAGAAACTGTGTTTTAAAATGTGCGGTAAATCATCCTTGATTATGACAGTGCTCTGTGTCACTCATCACTTTGTGGTTTACAGCAATTTCTGTCAAATAAAAACATTATGGTGTGTCCTCATCCACCTTATTCACTGTATCTGGCATCGTGTGACTTCTCGCTCTTCCCCAAAGTCAAAATGATTCAGGACATCGAGGCAGCCACGACAGTGCAACTAAAGACACTCACGAAAGAGGACTTCCAGAACTGCTTCAGAAAATGGCAAGAACGATGGGATAAGTGTGTTTGAAGCGAGGGGGAGTATTTTGAGGGAGGTTAAAGGCAGTGTGTCTTTCACTGTAATAATTTTTTTATTTATTTAAACATTCACCGTATTGTTGATCATACCTTGTATGATGGTTTTTTTCTTCTTTAGCTTGCTGATGTGGTGGATTATATGAGCTGATTTGTGAATGTTGAGCCATCCTTGCATACGTGGAATAAATCCCATTCAGTCATGGTATACACTTTTTTTTATAGATTGTTGGATTCAGTTTGGTAATGTAGTGTTGATGATTTATGCACCAGTGTTCAGGAGAGATATTGGTTTGTGGTTTCCCTTTCTTGTAGTGTGTTTATTTGGTTTTGGTATTAGAGTAATGCTGGCCTCATATAACAAGTTAGGAAGTGTCCCCTCTGTTTCTATTTCCTGGAAGAGATTGTAGTGAATTGGTGTCATTTAAGTGTTTGTTAGAATTCACCACTGAGACCATCTGGGCCTGGTACTTTCTTTTTTAAAAGGTTATTAATTATTTAGTTTCTTTTATGTATACAAGCGTATTTAGATTATTTATTTCTCCTTATGCGAGTTTTGGTAGATTGAATCTTTCAAGGAGTTGGACCATTTTATCTAACTTACCAAATTTGTGGGCAAAGATTTACAATATTCCTTTATTATCCTTTTAATGTCCACAGGATAAGTGGTGATGGCCTCTTTTCCACTTGTAATATTAACAATTATTTGTGTTTTCTGTCTTTTTGTCTTGGTCAGCCTGGCTAGAGGTTTATCAATTTTATTGATCTTTTCAAATAACCAGTCTTTGGCTTCATTAATTTTCTCTACCGATTTCCAGTTTGCAGTTTCATTGATTTCTGCTCTAATTTTTATTATTTCTTTTCTTCTGATTACTTTATATTGCTCTTCTTTCCTTAGTTTCCTAAGGTGGATGCATAGATTATTGATTTTAGATCTTTCTTTTTTCTATATGTATTTAGTGCTCTGAATTCCTTTTAAGCACTGCATTCACTGCTTCCCACAAATTTTGATAATTATATTTACATTTAGTTCAAAACATTTTAAAATTTCTCATGAGAATTCTGTTTTGACGCATGTGTTATTTAGAAGTGTGCTGTTTAATCTCCAAATATTTTAGATTTTCCCAGCAAACGTTTTGAAATTAGCCACAATTTTCTGTCATCTATTTCTAGCTAAATCCATTGTGGTCTGAGAGCATATTTTGTATGGTTTCTGTTAAGTGTGTTAAGGTGTGTGTTATGACCTAGATAATATTTATCTTGGTGAATATTCCATGTGAGCTTGAGAAGAATGTGTATTCTGCTGTTGGATGAAGTACTCTATAAAGGTCAGTTAGACCCAGTTGATGGGTGGTGCTGTTCCCTTTAACTATATCCTTACTGATTTTTTTACTTGCTAAAATATGGCAGTTATTGGTAAAGGATATTGAGGTGGATTTGTCTATTTTTTCTTGCAGTTCTATCAGTTTTTGCCTCACATGTTTTGATGCTATGTTGTTAGGTGCATACACATTAAAGAGTATTATTATTAAAGGGAGAATTCACCTCTTTACCTTTATGTAATTCCCCTTTTTACCCCTTAAAATTTTTCTTGGTCTGATTTCTGCTTTGTGTGAATTTAATATAGCTAATCTAGATTTCTTTGAATTGGTATTAGCATGGTATATCTTTCTCCAGGTTTACTTTTAATCTAAATATATCTGTGTCTTTATATTTAAAGTGGATTTTTTTGTACACAATATATAGTTGGATCTTGGTTTTCTTTTGTTTTGTTTTGGTTTGTTTTTAAATCCACTCTGAAAGTCTCTGTCTTTTAATTGGTTATATTTAGACCATTTACATTTAACGTCATTATTGATATAGTTGCATTAATATCAATCATATTTGGAACTGTTTTCTATTTGTTGTCCTTTTTATTTATTTTTTGTCTTTCACTTTTTTTCTGCCTTCTGGTTTTAATTGAGCATTTTTTATAATTCCATTTCCTCCCCTCTATATTATTTAAATTCTTTCAAAGAATATTTTAGTACTTGCTCTAGACTTTACAATATATATTTACAATCAAAGTCCATTTCAAATAACACTATACTGCTTTCACAGGTAGTGCAGGTACCTTATAATGGAGTATTCCCAATTTCTGCCTACCATCCTTTATAACATTGCTGTCATTCATTTCATTTCTCCATAAGCTAAAATCATCCAGTGTATTGTTGTTATTATTTTTAACAAACGGCTACATGTTAGGTGAATTAAAAATAAGAAAAAGAAAAGATTTCATTTTTCACTTATTCCTTCTCCAGCACGATTCCTTTCTTTATCTATAGCAGTTTCTGACCTATGTTATTTTTCTTCTCTCTGAATAACTTAACGTTTCTTGCAGGGTAAATTCCCTCAGTTTTGTCTTTATTTATTTTTCACTTTTGAAGGACAATTTGGATACAGATTTCCAAGTTAGTGTTTTTTTCCTTTCAACACTTTATTTCACTCCACGACCTTCTTGTTTGCATGGTGTTTGGAGAGAAATCTGATGTAATTCTTATTTTTGTTCCTCTATAGGTAAACTGTTTTATTTTCTTCTTCTGACTTCCTTCAGAATTTCCTTTTTGTCTTTGATTTTTCTGCAGTTCGAATGTGATATGCCTAGGTGTAGACTTTTTTTCCCACATATTTATTTTGTTTGGTGCTCTCTGAGCTTCCTGGATCTGTTATTTGGTGTCTGTCATTAATTTTGGAAAAATTTAAGCCATTTTCACTTCACATATTTCTTCTCTTACTTTTTCTTGCTTCTCCTTCTGGTATTCCCATTTGTTATTTTCCCCAGTTCTTGGATATTCAGTTCTGGGATTTCTTTTTTTTTTTTTTTTAACATTTTTTTCTCTTTGCTTTATCAGTCTGGGAAGTTTCTATTTGTAGCATTTCCTTTTGATTCATTTTAGAGTTCCCATCTCTGCTTACATTGCCATCGAGTCTTGCATGTTGTCCATCTTTTCCATTAGACCCTTCGCGTATTAATTATAGTTTAAGTTTCTGGTTTGATTCTCAGTTTGTTCAATTTTTTTTTTCTTGTTATGAGGACAGGAGTGATGACTTCCATGATTTTCCATGTGAGCTCTGAAACTGGAAGTCACCACCTGCTGGGTTTTGATGTTCTCTTATTTCATGATTGTGCTAGACGGCTTGGTGCTGTTAAATTTGCCAGGAAATGGGAACACAACCAGGGCCTAGGCATGTAGTAATTCCTGCTGCCTTCCCCTTCCCCTCTTGGCCCTGCCTGGGCTGGCCAGACAGATCACAGTCTGTGCTTTGTAGTACTCCTGCCTCAGTAATGGAAAAACCGGGCTGGGCTGGGAGACCTGTGTTCAAGTCTGAGCTGTGCTCTCTCCACCTTTGTTTTTCCAGTGGTACAGTGGGGAGGGAGTGGAAGCCTTTTGAACACTAGGTGCTCTTGCGAGAATAACACCACCCTCAGTTGGTGCTTCACCAGAGATGAGGGAATGATTTCATGAGTTTGTTTCTATGGAAGTATTTCCAGATGCCAGCTTTGTCTTTGTTGTTGCTGTTAAACGCAAGCATACCTCAGAGATATTGCGGGTTTGGTTTCAGAACACCATAGTAAGGTGAGTCACACGCAATTTTTGGTTTCCCAGTGTATATAAAAGCTATGTTTATGCCATAGTGTCATCTATTACATGTGCAATATCATTGTGTCTAAAAAATGTACATACCTTAATTAAAAAATACTTTATTGCTAAGAGATGCTAGCCATCATCTGAGCCTTCAGCGAGTCATAATCTTTTTGCTGGTGGAGGGTCTTGCTTCCATGTTGATGGAAATGCAGTATGTGAAGCACAGTAAAGTGAAGCACAGTGAAACAAGACATGCCTGTAATAAGATGGCTTCCTATTAGGAACAGTGGGAACAGCAGTCACAAGAGGGCCAGTGAATAACCAGTAACTCACAGTGTGTTTATCCTCAACTTTCTTCCCATGATTAGTGTGTTTTTAAAGAGCATTTCCTCTGATACCAGGCCTCGCTCACAGGGCTTCTGTGTGTTGTGAGGGGAGTAGGGTATTCCCAGGGTGTCATAAACCAGTGGCCTTTCTTCATACATCCCTGTTTGCAGTGGAGACCCAGTGCTATACATTCTCGGTGGGTTCTGATCCAAACCTTGGGGAAATTGCCTTCTTTCTGCAAAACTGAAATTTTTTTGGGAAATTGAAATATATTTTGGGGTCATCCTTTGTTCATTTTCTCAGATGTGATGTCACTAAAGTCATTTAGGAGCAGGAAAAACATTGCACGTGCTTTGCTTGCTCATAGAAAGGTTTATGCATTTAAACCTACAGTCAGTTTAAATTATTATCCCAATTATACTGCTTTTGAATTTCTTTAACATGTTTTAGCGTTTTAGATATGCATTGAACTTCATATTGGTGAAGTTCCTAGGTTTAGGAGTCCCCTACTTTTTATATATATATAAAAAAAAATAGCTGTTCAAAAGAGGCAGGTTGGTCCTTGAATGGACAAGAAATTACTGCCATTTTGGGACAAGAAACTCAGAGTTGTCGTTTCCATCCTGTATCCCAACAGCTGGCATGGTACCTGCGAAGAGGAAGTGCTCATTAATATTTGTTGAGGGAACTAGTGAGGACAGTAACGTGCCTGAATTTCTGTCCATCAGAGCTTGACAAGAAGATGCTCATAAGCAAAGAAGCCTCTGATTCCTTGCCTTCCTCACTCAGATCTCTCCTCTCTCATGACAATGGCGGAGCCCCTTTGGAGAACAGTGGTGGTTGCTGGTACCTCTGGTGTTGGTATTGAACTGCTGTTTTCACACAAAATTATTTCTCTTGCCTGGATTTTAGCCTTGTTTGGGGTAGGGAAGGGATGTAAAGGCCAGATCAGCATGTGCACATATTTTACATAGAAATATATGTTCATCATTCCCCCACAAATTGGAATCCTGAGGGAAATAAGGAATTTTGCCTTTTTGGGATAAAAGTCAAGGGAAGTGAAAGAATAGGGAAGGTTGTGGAGTGGGAACATGACTGTGGCACTGTTTTTATGCAGTAAGGGCAGGGAGATGCTGAGAGATGGAGTGAGCAGAATTGAGGATGGGTTATGACTGATTGGAAGGGGAGCCCGTTCAGTCATTAATTCAACAAATAATCATGGAACACCTGCTGGATGCTCAGCACAGGTAACCAAGATGGTCCTTTTCCTTTGGGGAGCACACACGAGTTGGGGAGATGGGCAGTTTGGGCGCATGGAAGAGGGACACCTTCCCTGAGCTTAGGGTGTTAGTGAAGACTTCTTGGGTGAATGGGTGTTGTAGATAAGTAGAAAGTGTTTAGATGAATAAGAAAGCCGCCTTTGAGACAGAAAGGACAGCATGTGCCAAGACCCAGAGGCTAGCGAGTGATGGCACATTCAAAGATCTGAATGTAAGTACAAGGGATTGTTGAGCGATGAGGCTGGAGAGTCCGGAGGGGCAGGTCGTAAGACATTTTTCCTACCTGGTGGAGGAGTTGGGACTTCATCCTGAGAGTGGTAAGGTGTCAGGGAGGAGTTCAGGAGCGACCTGATGACGTTCATGTTTGAGATCTCTGCTCTCTGCTACAATAGCCACTTACCATATGTGGCTACTGAGTCATTCAAATGTGGCTAGTCCAAATGAAGACACACTGTAAGTGTAAAAGGCACACCCCCAGGCTGCTGGGGGGGAAGAGAGTGGAAATGAGAAGACCGATTGAGAAGCTTAGAGGTAGCCCAGGTGAGAGGTGATGCTGGTCAGGAGGAGAGGACAGTGGAGAGGGGATGGAGCGATGGTGTTGGAGGGGTCAGTGTGGGATGGATCGCCATCAGAGCCAGTGGGACTTACCAGTGGGTTGGATATGCAGTGTGAGGGGACGTGCATGAATCGAGACTGACTGCAGCCTAAGCATTTGTTAGAGCACTGGGGGGCTTGGTAGCATCCTTGTCAGATGGGGTGACACGCGGGGAGGGGCAGGTGCTGGTGGGGTGGGAAATGGGAACCTTTAGACAGGCAAAGTTGAAGGTGCCTTTGAGGTACGTAAGCAGTTGGAGATGAGAGCCCAGAGCTCACATGAGCAGTGGTCAGGGCTGAGTATTAAATTGGTGACTCATTAGCATGTAGATGGCATTTAACTCTGGGGAACTTGGCTGACGTCACCTACAGAGTGTAGGTACAGAGGAGTCCCAAAGTTGAGCTTCTGGAAGAGGAGGAGGAACCAGCCAAGAAGAAGAGGCCAGTGAGGTGGGAGGAAAACCAGGAGGTGAGGGGTCCTCAAAGCCAAGAAAAGAGAGTTTTAGGAAGGAAGGAGAGACCAGCCGTGATCAACCAAGATGAGGACCGAGGAATGTCCATTGAGTTTGGCAGCAAGAAGGGTCAGTCACTGGTGACATCGGGGGGAGTCATTTCAATGGTCTACTGAGGGTGGGTTGGCTATTGAGAGTGGAGAGGAATCAAAAGAGTTAGAGTGAGGAGGTGGAGCCAGTGAGCAGAGATGCGTGTTGAGGAGTTTACTGTAAAGAGGGACAGTTAGGTGGAGGGGAAAATGGGCCCTGGTGCTGATCTTACAGCTCCTTCTGGGCTACGGGAATGATCTGGTGGAGAAGGGAAAACTAATATTGCAGGAGAGAAGAGGGGAAATTGCCGCAGCAGTGACCTTGGTTTCGGAAAGGGGATGGGCCCCAGGGCCCCAGTGAGGGATTGGCTTGGATGGGAGGGTGACATTTGGGCCAGTGTGTCGGGCAGGAAGTGGAGTCAGATGGAGTCATCTGTTAGATGTGGCGGTGGAAAGATGAGCTGTTTTCTTCTGAATGCTTTTATTTTCTCAGGGAGAATGAGCAGCCATGGAGAGCAGGTTGAGGTTTGGGGAGAAAGGGGCAAGTCTCAGATACTCATCCGGGAGCGTAAATTTTGAGGAGGGAAATGGCTGGGCTGTAATAAGGGCCCACTTGAGGTTTGTGGTTACAAATGTAAAGTGAGACAGTCTCCGTGATCATGTGTGTTCCTCTAGCACAGGGTAGGCAAGAAGTTGACTTGGGGTTTTGCCAGGGAGTGAAAGGATAGAGAGCTGGAGAGTGGGAAGGTTATGCCACGGGGGCTTTTACGGTGGGCCTGGTCTTAGGTGGGGAAGGATGGCGGTCGGGCAGTTGGGGGGAGAAGGGGAGATAGGACTTGGGGTGGAGGTTCCCCCCCGTTGGGGCGAGGATGGGTGGAAGGGGCTGGGAGTCTGATTGAGATTGAGATTTAGTGTGGTGATGTCATTGGTGAGGACCCGTTCCAGGTGTGAATGGGAGTGGGTAGTTGACCTGGTAGGGAGGTGAAAGGGAGGCCACTGGAAGAAAGATTAAAGAGCTGATTGGCCAGAGTCACAGGAGCTGTTCATTGTTGAAATTGAAGACAGAGGGAAAGACAGTGAGCTGGGGGCTAAACTCTTCAGCACACACCGTCTCTAGACGAAGTCCCTAGGAGAGCTGGTGGGAGGGCTTGCCTGTCAGTGTGCTTAGGGATGAGAGGAGGTGCACATGGCCTCCTGGAGCCCCTGTGACTGGTATGGGGCTGTGGCCAGGGTCCCCTGCCATTTCAAAGGAGGCTAGATAGAGGAGAAATGCTTTGGAGGTGGCAAAGTGTGATGAGGATGGCTGCAGACTGAGTCAGCCTACCCCAGGCCCGGCCTTGGCTCTGCTACCAGTGTTTGCCGTTAGGCAGATGACTCTTCCTCCCCTGAAAGGTGGGGATAATTAACTGCACCGGCCTCATCCATCGATCGCAAGGATTAAATGGACAAAATACATGGAACATGCTTAAGCCCAGTACTTGGTTTACGGTAAGCGCCCAAAGGCTGGTAGCTCTTTTCACCAAAGCAGAACTGTTCTTAAACGAGGAAGATTTGTTCCCAAAGAGGGATTTGCACATGTGTTCCCCAAAATAGGATTGTTGAAGGAGCAGCCTCCAAGGGCACTTTGAAGGGGATACACCTTTTTGGTCACGTACATTCTGGCCTGTGGTTAAGCGTCGGTTTTTGGGTGCTTAAGTGATACAAGCTGGATTAAGTTAATTCCCGAGCTGTGTGTGACTTGGAGCAGATGTGGGGACTCAGGGAGACCTTGGGTGTGAGGAATTAGTTGGCCTTGGTCTGAGCGTGAGGAGACTGGGGGCTGCTAGGGTATCCCCTTTGTACAGCCCTTAATGCTTCTGCAAGCTCATTTGCTACAGCAACTCCATTGAGGAGCCGTGTTGGGATGAAGAGGAGCAGGGGCTCGAAAGGGTTGAGTCACTCATACCCAGGAACCCTCCTCACAAGCCTGGCCTTCCCAAGTGCAGGCCTGCATGGCCTCAGACGCAGGGCCTGGTGTTATGAATGGCCACAAGGCCAGCTGGCTGTTTAGGGACGCGAGGCAGTACAGATGGCTTGCTGGAGCCCCTGTGGCTGGTGAGGGGGTGTGACCAGGGTCCCCTGCTTGGTGGGAAGCTGCTTTGTGGCCTAGGCCCCCGGGTGGAGAGACTCTCAACGCTGCCCTGACCTTTTTGGCTAGTGCCCTGTGGAAGCAGGTGGACCTTTCTTCCCAGATTACACCATGGCCAACCACAGCAGGTTCACTAAGGGGAGCACCTCGCCCAGGTTACATGCATCATTTTAGGAGCTAAAGTGGGAGCCGCCGGTCCAGTGGCAAGTCCAGGAGAGGACATGACTGATGCCCTCTGGGCAGTTTCCCACAAGGCTACCTTGGGGGTGAGAGTTATTTGCAGGGTTGGAAGCACCACCTGCTTTCTCTCTACCTGGCTCTGGAAAACCCAGTACTGTGCCTTGAGCATGTGTTTGTCGCTTCACCCCAGGGAAGAAGCACTGTCCCAGGACTGGAGTTGGAAACCTTGAATTTGAATCTCCTATGCTGGCTGTGTGACCTTTGAACAAAGAGCTCTTCCTGGGCCTCTGTGTTGCTTCTGAAAAAAGAAGGGGGCATGGGGGCCTATGTGAAGTCCCCTTAACCTCTCTTCTGCCCCTTCCCCCCAGCCAGTCTTAATTGGTTTCATCCGTAATTGTGGCTGGATATTCATTTGTCTGGACCACAAGCTCTTTGAGGACTGGGTGAAGTCTCTGATTCCCAACTGTGTCCCCAGGACCTGGCACATAATAGCTGCTCAACAAGTGTTTGCTGCATGGATCAGAGTCATGCTTACTTGCAGCTCTGAGCACTCTGTCACCGGAGGGAGACTCAGCTGTTGCTGCAGAAGCAGATTGGGCCTGCTCTGCCTAACATCTCAGGGAAGGGGATGGTTGGCTTGAAAGCACAGGCTAAAGATTCTTTCTCTTCCAGGCGAAGCTTCTCACACAGAACCTGGCACACTGTGTGCTCGATAGAAAAGGTGGTGCAGCTTGGTAGCCAGGGACCAAGGCTCTGAGCCTTCATTATCTCAGCTTGAAAACAGGACTAGAGAAAGCCACCTCATGCTGGTAGTGTGAGGATTAAACAAAATAAGTGACATGCATACTATAGTGACAATAAAATGAGGTAATTAAAAAAAAATGTGTAGTAAGTGTTGAAAGAGTGAACCTTCTAGAATCTAGTGAATCTTCTAGAACCTTCTAGAGTCTACCTGCTCCTGGATTTTCTTCAGTTTGCTATGTGGGAATTGCAAAGAACTGGGGACCTTCTGCTATGAACGCATAGAAGGACAGGAATTGGTGCAGAATTTGGAGTCTGGGAGGTGTCTTGGGCCTCTGACCAAAGTTTTCTCTCTGAACCTCATATATGTGCTGGGAATAGTAGAACCTATATCATTGGGTTGTTTATAAGGATCAGTTGAGATAATATGTGTATAAAAGCTTAGAACAGAACCTGGCATATTGGTATTATTTTTTTTGTCATTGTTTTACTTTCTGGTTTCTGAAGATGCTTAGAAATATCTCTATTCCAATATTATTATTATTATTATTATTTTTAATTCTCCTGTATTTATTTAGTATTTTTTAAGTGTTTTTCTTTCTTGCTTAGCTATCTAATCCATCTGGCATTTATTTTTATGTATTTTCCAGGTGTCTCACTCTTATCTATTTATAAATTTTATTTATTTGTTTTTGCCACATCTGATTTAATTTAATAAAACTTTACAGAGTTGAAATTCCCTTCCCCAGTTACAATCCCCTTCCTCTCCAGAGGTAACAACAATCTAGAATTTGATGTTTATAATTCTCAGACATGTTTTATAATGATTCGGTATATGAATTAAATCACAGCTTTCCCAAGGGATATTGCAACTTAACGTGTTTTTTTTTAAAAAAACTTACTTTAGTGTAATTTCAAGTTTATAGAAAAGTGGTAAGACTAGTACAGATAATTCTTATGTCACTTTCACACAAATTCCCTCAATGTTAACATTTCCCATATTTGCTTTCCCTCTCCCTCACTTTCTTCCCCTTCTCTCCTCCCTTTTCCCTTTCCCCGCAACTCTATAAAATTCTTTTTCTAAACCATTTGAGACAAAATTGCAGGCGTGATATACCCCCTTTACCCTTAAATACTTCAGGTTGTACTTCCTACTTGTATAACCACAGCTCAGTGACCAAAATCAGGAAATTAACACTGATGGAGTACTATTAGCAAATCTACAGACTTTATTCCAATTTCACCATCTGTTCCAAAATGTCCTTTATAGGAAAGAAAATCCCGGATCACAAGCTGTCACCAGCTGTCCTGTCCTGTTAGTCTCTTTACATCTCAATCAGTTCTTCAGTCTTTCTTTTGTCTTTTATGACCTTGACATCTTTTTTTAAGTATGGGCTGGTGATTTTGTAGAATGTTCTTGGACTTGGGTGTATCTAATGTTTCCTTATTGTTGAACTCAGGTTAAGCAGTTTTTGCGCGAGTACCCAGAAGTGATGCTGTGGCCTTCTCAGTGCATCTTATTAGGAGGCATTATTACTATTGAAAAATCTATCCTTTTCCCATGATTTGAAACAACACAATTTTCTAAATCTCATACATATATGGGTCTGCCTCTGGACTTCTTATTCTTTTAAATTGATCAGTTTACCTAATTCTGGGCCATTTCCCCCCCAGCTGTTTAATTACTGTACCTTCAATCTATATTAAGTTTACTTCTTGGTGTTTTATAATTTGTGTTACTCATGGGAATGGTGTTTTTCCTCCCATTATATTTTATAATTGATTGTAGATGTCACTGATTATAGGAGAGCCACTGATTTGTGAATATTTATCCTGTATCTGGTTATTTTGCTGAATTCTAATCTAATAGTTTTTCAGATGAATTTTCAGAATCCAAAAATTCTCTTGGATTTTTTTAAATGTAGAGAATATCTGTAAATAATGGCAGGTTTGTCTCATCCTTTCCAATACTTACTTATACTTGTTTCTTGTTTCCAGTCTTTTACATTGGCAAGGATTTCCAGAATAATTTTGAACAATATGGAAGTGATTGAGCATTCTTGGTTATTTCTGACTTTAATGGAGTAGCTCTGGCATTATATTAAGTGTTTGAAGGAGGTTCTGGAGAGACACTTTATGTGGAGGTTTTAAAAAATTCCTAGTGAATTGATCATTTAAAAAAAAATCTCAAACTACCCCAGACGACCGAGGTTGAAGTTTAATTTTGGAGTTGCATTACTTTTGTAATTTAGTGCCATGTTTTAATTTAAGTAGGAATTTTTGATCTGTGTTTATGTAAGATTTATGTGTAAATTTCTCTTTATTAAATTATCCTTGCCCAGTTTTATTAGGACTATGTTGGCATTGTAGCCAGAATTGGGATACGCCCCTCACCTCAACGATTTAGAAAACACATATAATCTGTTTATTGAAGATTAGGTAGAATTTGCCAGTAATACTGTTTGAGCATTACCAAGAATTTTATAATTCAAATTTCTTCCTCTGATTGGTCTGTTCAGGTTTTCTATTTCCTCTTGAGTCAATTTTGGGTGAATTTCATTATTTAGAAACTAATCTATTTTGTATACATTGTCAAGTATATAAATATCTATTTAAAAATATATATAACCTTTCTTTCCCTCCCTCCTTCCTTTTGTCCCTCCTGATTCTTTAGTTTTAGCCACCTACTCATTTGTTAATACTTTAAATTTATTTTTATTTTCTTGGCCAGACACATTGGGGGAGGGGCTATTTTATTGGTAATTTCAAAGAACTTAGTGCCCTTGCTTTTATTATCAAATCTTTTGTTTTCTGTTTTTTTAACTTCTGATTATTTTTTGTTCATTTTCTACTTTCTTTTGGTTTATTTGGATTTTTTTCCTTCACTTCTTTGTGTGAGTGCTTTGGAAGTATCCCAGGGGTTTTGCTATATAGTACCCTCATTGTTCATAGACTCTTATTGTCCATTTTTAGACAGTCTGCAGTTTATTTTAATTTCTTTAAAAAAAAACTTCTCTAAATAACTTTCGGGTTACATTTCCACATGATTAAATTTTTTGTGGCTCTCTTTTTGTTTAATTTTTAGTTTTATTGCTTCGTGGTGAGAGAATATGGCCTGTGTGATTTCTAATTAAAAAAAAATTGTTGAGATTTTCTTTGTGGCCAATCATATGATCAGTTTGTAATTGTTCTAGGAATTTTTGAAAATATGTGCATTGTTTTATATGTGCATATGAAAATATATCAAACTGGCTAATTGTTTTTCAAGTCCTTTATTGCCTATTTTTTTTTTTAATCCTTACTGTTCTCTCCATTACTGGGAAGTGTACTGCATTCTCCTATTATAACTCATTGTTTTTCCCATTTCTCCTTGTATTTTCAACAAGTTTTGCTCCATGTATTTCATGGCTATGCAGAAGTTTATTACTGCATATTCTTGTAGTGGTTGAACTTTATATCAATTAAAGTCCTTTTGTCTTTTGTAATTCTTTTTCTTTTTTTGCAGTCTGTTACCATTTGGGCTTTTTACTGACATATGAGTATGCCTGGGGTCATTTTGTTAATCCCTTATTTTTTAAAAAAACCTTTTTGGTTTAAAATTATTTAAGACTTCATAAGGAGTTGGAGATACAAACAGTTTCCATATCCCCTTTCCCGCAGCTTTCCTCATTGATAACATCTTACATAATTCTAGCCCCTTGGGTCTTTTGTTTTAGCTCCTGGCCTACCCTACATCCCCCTTCCTCATTTGTGATACCCTTTTTTTTAATCGGGGAATTTGTACTCTTATACCACCCATGTTTATTGTGATTAAGTTTCAGCTTGTTTTCTGCCGCCTTGTTTTGCTTTTGGTGTTCCCTGATGTTTTTTCTTCCTGCTTGTTGTTGGGTTGCCAAAGTTTTCTTTAGTCTCTCCTTTTGTTTATTTCGATTTATTTTCTTCCTACCCCTACTGGATTGGAAGACATAATCCTACTTCTCATTTCTTAGTTATGCTTAAATTTTTAACAAACATATTTGAACTTGGGCAAGATAAATTAGTATCTCTGCCTCCAAACTCCTCCTCCCCAAAACACACACAAATATTTGTCCTTGAAATATAATTTTCTTATCCTCCATAATCAGTTCTTGGGTGTTATGATATCGAATTTTATTTCCAGGTTTAAAAATAATCTACATTATGTTTTTTGGGAATTATGTAAGAACGTCATTGAGCTTCACAGGTATATTTTCAACCATTGTTTAGAGTTAACTTCATTTTGTTGGGTTTCTTTCTCTTTTAAAATTCTGTCTGATGTCTTATCTCTTGGATTCATTTTCCTTAATGTTTTTCAGAAAAGGTGCTGGGGTGTCCCCAGAACCTTTGTCTGTCTGAAGAGGTCATTATTTTTCCTCACACTTGAGTGATGGATTGGTTTGTGATTGAGTTCTAGGTTCAAATTCCTTTCTATTTATTTTTTTTTTAAATTAAATTTATTGGAGTGACAGTGGTTAGTAAAATTACATAGGTTTCAAGTGTACAAGTCTGTAATATATCATCTATATATCACATTGAGTGTTCACCATGCAGTTTTCTTTCTGTCACCATATATTTGACCCCCTTTAAAACTCTTCTCCTACCCCCCAGCCCCTTACCTTCTAGTAACCACTAAACTGTTGTCTGTGTCTGTGAGGTTTTGTTTCTTTCTTTGTTCCTTTGTTGCTTTCAGTTTTATATCCCACATATCAGTGAGTCATATAGTTCTTAACTTTTTCTGTCTGACTTATTTCGCTTAGCATAATAATCTCAAGATCCATTCATGTTGTTGCAAATGGCACTATTTCATCTTTTTTTATGGAAGAGTAGCATTCCATTGTGTATATATACCACATCTTTATCCAATCATCTATCGAAGGACACTATCAAAGTCCTTTTTCACAGAACCTTGTAACTATTGCGCTGTTGTCTTCTGGCCCTTGATCTTTCAAATGAGAAGTCTAATGCTAGACTGAGTCTTCTTTCTCTATAGGTTTTTTCCCCCTCTATGGAAGTATATTGGATTCTTTTTTGTTATTGGAGTTGGGAAATTTTATCAGGCTGTATCTAGGTTTCTTGTTTCATTCTTCCTCTTCAGTACTTAGATCTTTTGCTCTGAAAACTCCAGCCTTTATTTCTGTTCTGTGCTCTGGAGAGATGAGTCAATATTGGGTCCATGGTGGGTCTCCAGAATAGAGAGGCAGTGAAGCCCTGGCAGCCAGATTGCTTGGGGTGCAAGTGCAGCTGGACAGCTGGTTAACCCTCTCCGAGCCTTATATTTCTCATCTGGAAAAGGCAGGTGAGAACGGTTCCTACCACATAGGGTTGTTGGAAGATAAAATAGGACCCACTAGCAAAGCATTTAGGACAGTGTCTGGCGCAGAATAAGTTTTCATTAATAGGAACTGCTCTTTCTATAATTCCTTGGAGGTATCAGAAATGGAGGAAAGAGTGGGCTTCTGAGCTGGATGTTGAAGGATAGGACCTTCTCTGATCCTCAGTCTCCTTATTCAAAATGATGGAACTTGATAAGTTCGTTGGTATAGTTCTCGTGTTCTCTCTCTCTCTCTCTCTCAATTTCACACAGAGAAATGGCTTGATGGGAAATAATTTCTCACTCCTGAATCTTAAATCTGGTCTTTTCTCCCCCTTTCTCCTTTTTCTCTCCCTACTCCTGCAGTCAGTGTCTCTTTCTCTCCCTCCCTCTTCCCCTCCCTCCCTCTTCCCCTCCCTCCCTCTTCCCCTCCCTCCCTCCCTCCCTCCCTCCCTCCCTCCCTCCCTCGCTCCCTCCCTCCCTCCTTCCCTTTTCTTCTCCTCCTCTCCTCCTCTATTTTGTCTCTTATTTACATTGCATTTGGTCTTTCTGGTTAATGTGACTATTGAAGGCAGGATCTGGGGATCAAAGAGCCTTTAATTTGCCAAAGAGAAAGGACTGCAGCCTTGCCTACCTGAGCCTGGTTTGATGGAATAAATGAAATAAATTGAAAAAAAAATTATCCTTGTGCACGATCTGTAGCTGGCGTATCCTTTGATGCCTCCTCTGTATCTGTTGTCACTCTACTGGGCTATAAACTCAACTCTGTGTCCCCAGGTCCTGCATTCAGTAGCTGCTCAGGAAATGCTTATGGAGCCAGTGCTCTATTTTTCCTGCATGGAGAGAGATGATTGCTTCTCACTTCACTGGGCAGGTCCCTTTGCATTTGTTGTTTTACAAAAGATTTTATTTGTGTTGAATGACAGTCAGTTCTTTCAGGAAAACTAGAAGAACTGGTTTAGGACCATTGTGAAACTTCATTTTAATAGCAACAAGACAGGACTCTGGCAACTTCAAAAAGGGCAATCAAGAAATTCTTGTTTGCTCAACAGAAAAAGCTATTTAGGGTGGTTACATGGGTTCAAAGTCACTCCAAACTCCATATAACTTTCAACTTCTAATGATTTTTTTTTGCCTCTTAGGTAATTGGTGAAAGTGTAATTTATTTAGAGGGGTGTTCTAGCTTGGTTTTGCTAAGTTGACTGTCCCAGCTGCATCTGGAAACATCACCAGAAGAAGTCCCACTGGGGAAGAGACAAGGGTAGGGTGTGACTCCAGTATGTTCTCTCTCCTCTTGGCATGGTTCACCAAGCAAACATTGCTGAGCATCTTTTCTGCCCGGCACTGAGGAGACGGGAGAAAAGCAGGACACGATCCTTGCCATCAAATGGCTCAGTGTCCGGTGGAGGAAGCAAGATGGGAATGCATGATTGCAGTAGAGTGTGGTAAGTGTGAACTGCTCTCCATCCAGGAGACCTGGAGGGGTTAGGACAGCTGGAGGCTGGGAGAACAGACTTGGATGAGGAGGAGCGAGCTATGAGTGAGAGCAGGGTGCTCTGGGCAACAGTTACCGCGCATGTGGTGGCTCCAAAGCATGTGGGATATCCGTAGGCTGAGTGCAGCTGGAGTGCAGGGCGCGTCTGTATAGGGCACAGACCCACATGCAGTAGAACTGGGGAGCTCCTCTATTCCCTCTCAGGGGAGCCATTGCCACTCAACTATAGCTGATCGTGGCCATGTCAGAACATAGGCCCAGTGTAGCCAGATCTTCCAGTTTTTTTTAAAGAGAAACTTTAAATTTTGAGTTCTATGTAAAATTTCCTAAATTTCAAATTAGGGCAACCAATCATAAAAAATTTTTAAATGTGGAACCCCCCCCCCCCCCCCCAAACAAAACCAAAACCATTCCAGGCCACTAGTTTGTGACACTTGTTTAGGGTGTGGAGAGAAATGAGGAAGAAGAGAGACTCAGGCCCTCCTGACCTGGTTTTGACTGTATCCCATCCATTGCCAATGTTAGGAAAGAACTTGGCCCTGAACTTTGAAACAAAGTTCGGGAGGCTCTGGATAGGATCATCCCTTGACCACACTTGACTGTGATTCAGAGGGTGGGAGTCAAAAGGGTTTTCAGTTTTTAGGTTTTTCTCCTTGTAACTTTTTAAACATTCCCCTCCCCCCCTGCTAAATCTGGATGGGGAATATGATGGTGATTGTCGAGACTGGGTTGCCTCTTAGAACCTCCAGCCTCACCAAGCCTCCTGTGCTGCTGCCCTGCACAGTTCTGATTCCATGTGGAATTTCTACGATTTCCACCCTCCTGGAGGATGGGGTGAAGGCCCGATGAATACACACTCTTGGGCTTCAACTAGCCACAATAGCCATGAATGCCCATCCACCAAAGTAGATGAATAAATATTTAAATTTTTTTCTTTTTAAATCCATAACACAGAGATATCCAATAGAAATATAATGCACGCCACATATGTAACTTTAAATTTTCTAATAGCCATAGTAAAAAAAACAAACCAAAAAACAGGTGAAATGAATGTTAATAACATATGTAACTCAATATCTGCAAAATGTTATCAGTTCAACAGGTAATCAATATAAACATTCTTAAGCTGTTGTACATTTTTTTATTTCATATGAAGCCTTTGAAATCGGTGTGTATTTTCCACCTATAACACATCTCACTTTGGACCAGTCACATAAAGGTTCAGTAGCCGCATGTGGCTGGTGGCAACTGTATTGGACAGTGTGGGTCTAACAGGTGCATAAAAAAGGTGACATTCCACAGATAGAAAAGAGTACAGTAAAGCCTTCTTATCCCCGGTGTCGCTTTCCATGTTTTCAGTTATCCGTGGTCAACCACAGTCTGAAAATATTAAATTGAAAATTCCAGAAATAAACAGTTCATAAGTTTTAAACTGTGCACTGTTCTGAGTAGTATGATGAAATCTCACACCGTCCCGCTGCATCCTGCCTGGGACATGAATCACCCCTTTGTCTAGCGTATCCACGCTGTATGTCAAGTACAATAAGATATTTTGAGAGAGAGAGTGAGAGAGAGAGAGACAGAGACCACATTCACATACCCTTAATTACAGTATATTGTTATAATTGTTCTATTTTATATTGTTCCTCATTTATAAATTTAACTTTATTATAGGCATGTATAGGAAGAAACATAGTCTATATTGGGTTAAGTACTAGCTGTGGTTTCAGGCATCTACTAGGGGGTCTTGGAACGTATCCCCTGTGGATAAGGGGCGACTGCTATATACAGGCCAGCCATGAACCACTTATTGAAAAGGATATATTGAATCATGCTTCTCCTCTGCTTGAGCCTTGGTCAGCTCTCCATTCATCTCAGGATGGAATTCCGCCGGTTTTGTCCTTTGTCCAGCCCCATCTCACAGCCTCCCTCCCTCCCTCTGCCCCACCAGGCTGACCTTCTCTTTCTTCCTCAGACCTCCCAAGCACCTTCTAGCCTCTGAGCCCTCATGGATCCTGTTCCCATGGCCTCCCTTTCTCTTCCCCTGGCTTATGGTCAAACCATTTTTCAGGTTAAATACTAATTTTTCAGGGAGGTGTTTCCTGATCCACCTGTCCCTAACTCCAGGCTAGATTACTGTTCCATTTGATGCTGTCTCGGGGAGAAAGTGGTCTCTTTCTTCTCAGCACCTACCACAATTATAATTATCTAGTTATCAGTGAGATAATCATCTAGCATGTCTCTTTCGCATCAGAGTGTGTGCTCCAAGAAAGCAAGGAGCATGAATGCTTTGTTTGCTTGTTTTATCCACAGTGCTCATATAGTGGCTGCAGAAAATAGGTGATCAATAAATATGAGATGAATGATGCAGGGCTGAGATTCGGTCTTGTAGAGTAATCGGGGCCCATGGGAGCCCCAGAGGACTCAGACACCTAGCAGGGAAGCCAGAGGGTCAGCCCCTGTGGCCAGTGCTGAATCTTCTGCTATTTCATCAGCAGAATCAGCCTCTCCCTGTTTCTCTCTTGACTGGCTTTCGGTTGCCTGTAAATTATATTTTTGGTGGCTGTTAATAAAAATACAGGGCTGGGGAAAAAAAAAAGACTTCTCCTAATAGAATTTTATTAAATGGCACTAGTTTAAAAATGTCTCGTAAAAAGTTAATTAATTTGGGATTTGGGGATGAAAGGCGTGATATAAATGTCAGTTATTATTATTACAATTTCAGCCTCACGCTTATGCTCTTGATCCAGCCCCTGATCTGGAGTTTCTCCTACACCCGGGGACTGGCAGCTCCGCTGAAATGCCAGAGGCAAATTTGAGCTTTGGGGCCTCACTGGGGACAGAGGGGACTTTGCCAAGGTAGGCTGTCTTGCGTTTTCATCTAGGATAAGGCAAGACCTTGAGAGGTAGCTTCACTGACACAAGGCTGGGTGGTAGTCTGAGCAGGATGGTCTGGGGTGCTCTGGGGAGCTCTCAGCCAAGGTAGTGAGGAACATCAAGGTCAGGTGCCTAGCCTGAGCCTGGTGGCAGAATCCTGAGATAGTTGAGCTGTCGGGGCTCTGAGAGATTAGAGCCCACTCTCAGTTAACAGACAGGGAAACTGAGTTTGAAGAGGGGGTGGTGGCTCGCCTAACCCAAGATCGCATAGCAGGTTAATTAAATTTATGGATAAAAAGGCAGTGAAAGCAATTAGTGATGTGGGGAAAACCTTCCAAAAAAAAAAAAAGCGACTGAGGCAAATTATAGGTGACAAGTCTAGAAACAATTTTCCAAGGAAACAGGGTGTCCGGGGACTTCGTGTGAGTTCACAGAGACAGATAGCCCTTTGCTCCTTCAAGACGTCCCACCGTCATTCCCCTGATTGCAGACATGGTACCTAGAGGGAAGGCCTCCAGACCTGACCCATTGTGTAATTACTTATGGAAGGTGGGGTACAAGCTGGGATGTTAATCATCCCACAGCCCCTTACGTCCCATACTGATTATGGGCCAAGGAGTGAGGATCTCTGCCCTTCAGTTTCCTCATCTCTGAAGTGGGCTATGAAAATATCCCTTGCAGGGTGTGGTGGGGACCGGGTGGGGGTGGGGGTGGGAGCGCGTGTGCTTATGTGCTGTGCAAATGGCAGTGCGCAAGCTGGGGGTCTCCATGTCTTGGATGGAGCTATACTCACCGAGCTGAAAGGGAGACCAGCGGCTGGTCATCAGGGGAACCTTACTGGTCGCCTGTTCTCGCTCCAGGATTCCTGACCAGGCACTCCTTGTTTCCAGTGGTAGAGCTCACCCACTTCTTTCCAGCAGCCCAGCCATTCTGTTTTGCATGGCACTGGGAAGGCCTGCCTCCTGCTGTCTATGGCTCTTTTATCTTGGTTCTGTTTTGAGGATTACATCGACAGTGTCCCTCTTCTCCCCTTCCAAGCGACCAGTTTTCCCACACCGCCCTTCACTTAGATCATGGAGGTAGAGGACCTGGTTCAGAGGAGGAGCTCAGGGAAGGTTTGAGGAAGGAAGGAAGGAGGGAGGGAGGGAGGAAGGAAGGAAAGAAGGAAGGAAGGAAATGTCTCTGGCTCTCCGGACAAAGGCTCTGTCCTGGGGTCTTTTAATGAATCCTTATCCACTCGTTGGTTGGACTTATCCAGGGGACTTGGGAATCAGCACTGGAATTGGACCTGGGCTCCTCTCCTTGAACAAGATGCTTCATCTCAGTAGTTGTTCGTTTCCTCATCTGGACAATTAAGGTACGGAGTACCTACCCCGCGATGTAACTGTCAGGATCAAAAGGTGATGTGTGTAAAGCACTTGGCACTCGGCTGTGCACATGGTGAGCGCTCAGATGGTGCCCACGATAGTACACATGACATTGCCCACATTGCAAGTTCCTTGGTGCCTTGTCACTTAAATCCCCAAAGTCCAGCACAGGGCGTGACACATAGACTCCTAGAACCTTCCAGTTCCCATGGCCACGTACCTTTTCTGATCATTAAGTGACTGTTGAACTGAGGTGAAGTGACTTGAGAGTCGGCCTGTGTTTTGAAGCTCAGGGTGAGGCCCTGTTTGGGCCCAGGTCTTTCATGTTTCTCTGGCTGCTTTTCTGCGACTGCAATAGCCTTGATGTGTAGGCTTCCAAGCAGGTACGAGGTCTCCCAGGTTTTAAAGTGTGAAAGCAGCTGATAATTGTCTCAACTAGAAAAACAAGTGCCACATCTCTATTTTTATGTTTTATTATAAATAAAACTTTTACTCTCTAACCGCCCACCCCCTCCTCCAAAGAAAACCACAGCTGTCTCAGACTTTTGAAGGCCTTTTTAATTGAAGGCCTGGAAGAATGTGGGGGAGAAGGGTGAGTCCAGGATGTCCTGTTGGTTGCCATCTTGTTGCTCTTGACAGAGCATCAGAATATCAGAATGGCAGCTTGCTTTGCCCTCGGTCGATGGCAGAGCTGGGCAGGTCGAGTGGAAGGAGATGCTGTTAGCCTCTCTATGAACAGAGCAGACTCCCCCGCCCCTCACTTTTATTGGATTTCAATGAGTCTTTCTGCTCTGGGTCATATGTGCACTGCAACCTCATAAATGGCGCGGTGGAATTTTTGCTCCCTTTGTACTGAGGGCCTCGAGCACCCTCCCTCGCCACTGTCAACTCTGAGTGGCGAAAATGCAGAAAACCCAGCCGAACTCATTTCTCCCAGGCAGCTCTGAGATTTGGAATATGACAGTTCTGCTTAAAGGCACAAAGTAGTCAAAAGGCCGGACCAGGGAGGAAAGCAGAGAGGGCTTTTCTAAACTCCATGGCACCTGAGTGGCCATCTTTGCCTGGAAGCCCAAACCTTCACATTTTGTGGAATGTTTCAGGGCCCTAAAGAGAATTGCTGAGGGCCCCCACGCCTCACAGCTTTGCAGTTGCCAGATCAGAGGAGGGATCCAAGGAGGCCTGTGGCTGTGGGAATTGGAAGGTTCTGGAAGCAACCAGGAGGTCCCCTCCTCTGACCTGAAGCTAAGATGTTTCAGACCAAATTTACTGGATTAAAACGATATACGTCTTTTCATCAGACCCACCTGATAGTTGCCAGTTAAGTGCCCACTCTGTGCTGTTCATCTCTGCGTAATTTAGAGTACCCACTATGTTCCAATATTGTGCTAGGAGCCAGCTCTGCTGGGGTGAGCAGGTGGGAGTCCCTGACATTGTGCAGTTAATGGTGCAATGACTTCAGAAGGTAGGGCCCTCCTGCAGATGAGAGGTGCGTACATAGGGTCAGATCTGTTTGATGGAGTTATTATCTCTGTACTTAGGGAAACGTCCTGCTTTCCTGCATTTTGGGCCCGGGTTGGGAGGACCTATGGGGTGATCCTATTCCCCACTTCTCCCCAAGATGGGAAACTTAGACAGTGGGGCAGTTGATCTCGGCCTATTTTTTGACCTCCAGGTGGCAAAGACTAGGCTTGAATGCAGGATCCCCAGCCCTCCGCCCCCAGTCCAGATGTTGTGCTTGTATGAAATGGGATGATGGATGGAGGAGAAGGTCCTGGAACATGGAAAGGCCACTGTGGTGGCCATTATTTCCCACGAGATTGCCTTGCTTTTGACTTTGCATTGGAGCTTCACATTTCCCACATGGAGGTAGCATTTGGTTACTACTGCAAATTGCTACCTGTAATTGAAAAAAAGTAATTAGAGAAGGAGCATTTCCATTGCCGCCCACTCATGAGGGTTGGCTCTTCAGGGCGGAAGTCCCCATAACTCAAGGAGTCAGTGGCTAGAAGGTGGGAAGGATCCTCTGATGTAAAAAGAACCTTTTTCCCCCCTCACTGTCCCTGCAGACCCCCGTCCTCTCTATGGTCTGGGGACGGGAGTCCTTGGTACAGTCCCCCAAAGGCATTTGGTTCTTCCTCAGCTGGTTCCCCTGTATCCGCATCCAGCCTGAATGCCTCTGTTGTCAAGGTGGTCACTATCTCTCCTTCGTCCTCTTGCCCTGGAGGAGAATGTTCCTGTTCATCCTGAGCTCAGAGCTGCCTCCCTCTAATTTCTGTCCCCAGAGCCGTGTGCTCCCCCCTGCTCAGGCCCATCCTTCCAGAGTGACAGGCAGGCCTCTGGCCCCACACAGCCCAGCTCTGTCAGCCACCACCACCCTTACTCCGCCTGGGAAAATACTGCCCGCCAATGTGTAAGTGTGTCACTGCCAATAATAGTGCAAAGGCTCCAAATCCGAGGGCCTTCCTAAGATCCTTTCCTGATTAATTAGGTCAGCGTCTCCAAAATCAATTTCTAGTGAAGTCGCGCCGCCTGGTAGCGCCGTTCCGGGCCCAGCCAAGCGAGGGAGTTGGCGGGGACGCAATTCCCTGGCCCCTGGCGCCAGTCAGGCCTCAACTCTACCTGGGAAGAAAGTACCATTACGCTATCTTCTGTGATTATCCTGACTTTTTTCTTTTCTCTGCCCTCCCCCTCAAATCTTCTATTAAACCCCCGTAGATCCTGCTTCAAACAAGCAATTAGAGTAACAACGTAATTATATCCCTCAATGCTAATTGTAACTGGTTTAGGGGAAAAACAAAAAGAAAGAGGCTTCAAAATCTCTGGAAACTAAAAGCAGCTGCTGTAATTTCCAGGTATTTCTTGTCCCTGTGTGTTTCTTTGAGAGCCCTGGAGGGCTGGTGTCTTTGCAGTTGCCCAGGTCACCCTTAGGACAAACGTGGACCTGTCTCCACTCTCCCGAGCATGTGCTTGTGACACTCCTGTGCTTCTGTGGTTTCCGGTCCGTCTCGCTTTCATTTCTCTGACTCGACTTCAACCACTTTTATCCTCTTAGAGCTGGTGAGAAAAGAATGAACAGGCAAAGAGGTTGAAGGTGTTGGGGGAAACTCCATCCCTTTCAGTTCTTGTCAAAGCTCCATTAGCCCCTCAGCAATGGGCTGCTGGTCCATGCGATTCTCCTTCGGGGAGGCTGGGGAAGGCTGGGCAGAGCTGGATCTGGTCCCAGGGTTTGAGCCTGTTGTCTGGCAAGGATGCCGCAGGAAGACATCTCCTGCCACCCCGCCCATTCTCCGCGTTTCCCAGGCTTAGTCTCTGGGCCAGGCCCTGTGCTTGCTGACCAAGCCTTGTTCCCTGCCTGAGGGCACCCCGTGGCCTAGGGAAGGTGGCAGGCAGGTAGGTAGTTGAGCAGTGGGACCATTGGGAAGAGTGTACATTACATGAGGTCTTACTCTGCCTTGGTGGCCAGGGGGAGATGAGAGGTGGAGTAGGGCAGAGGAGTGATGGCGAGAAGTTTCCTGGTGGAAGTGAAGTCTAGGATGAGACTTGACCGAAGGATGGGCAGCAGAGTTACCCAGTCAGTGAGCGGGGGAGTAGGTGCAGGAGCCCTGGTGTGGCCGAAGCATTAGGTGTGAGGATTGTGTTGGTGGCAGCTGAGAAGGAGTGTGATTTTTACCTTGGCAGAAAAAGGGGAGCCTGTGAAGGATTTAAACGGGAATGGCAGGGTCACACTTCTATCTCAGAGAGACCAAACAGGCTGTAGGTGGGGGCTCTTGGAGTGAAGGACCTTGATTGGAGACTGAAAAGCCTGCTGGGAGGCTTTTGAAGGAAGCCTGGGTGATTTTTTGAGTGCTGATTGCTTGAATATCGACCTGCCATGATGGGGATGGATGAGCTGTGTGACTTTGAGATGGTTACTTAACTTCTCTGAGCCACCCTTTCCTTACCAGTTAAAGTGAGCGTAGCCATGTTTACCTTTCCATGCTGTAGGGGGCATATAAGAAATAAAGTCTGTAAAGATTCTAGCTCAGTGCTTCATGTAGAGTAGACATCAAAGAGGTACTTTTGAATAGGGAGCATGTACCAGGGTGGCCTGCAGCACTTTTTCTAAAATACACAACCCGTCTTCTATGGACTAACATTTCCAGAGGAGGAGAACTCAGGTACATAAGTGGTGATGGATTCCTCTTGGGAACCCTAGCAGAACATGGTGGCTTTTCAGTTATCATGACTTTTCCCATCTTTGGCCTCAAGTCCCAAACCTTGTCCTCATGTCTTAGAACCAGTGTGGTTCTGGCCATTTTTCTTTTCTCAGAAACAGGGTTTCCCAGTTTGATGATTGCATGTGCAGACGATGTAGCCCTCAGGGTAGCTCTGACTCCTGTCGCCACTTCAAAGCCTGGAGTGGAGTCATTCTCCTCTCTGGGACATCCATGAGCTTGGGACCCCACTTCCTTTCAGTAAAGGTTTTCAAGCTTTCATGGCACTCAGTTCGGGCCATACAGTGCCAGGTATTCTGTCCCTGGGTTTGCCATCAGTTATGCAGATGGAACATTTTCATTAAAATTTCCATTAACTGTTTTTTTTTCATTTTTTTTTAAGCCAGTGAGCAATTTATAGATTCATTAACTTTTTACTACACGTGTGAAGCCAGAAAAATAATAAAGGAAATGAAATATTTGGTCCGCAACATTTCACTAAAAGATGGTGGCCTTTAAATATGGAGGATGAAAAAGCTGGATAATTAGGGCTGGTCTGAAGAAGTGTTAGGATGGTCTGGGATCTTCCAGAAGGATCCAGAACTAGAATATCCTGGCAAGGAACACCACCTTTTCATCCCCATCTCCCCTGTCTCTTCCTCCCTCATAGCTGATCCATCCTTTTGCTTGTAGGCACTGACTATTTTTTCACCAGATGGCTGTCCATCCTTTGATGACACACCTCCCCTGGGAAGCTCACTGCCTCTAGGCAAACTGTGCCTCTGAGCGTATTTCCTCATACTGTGGTGCACTCTTTCTCATTTCATTTCCTTTTGGGAGAATTAGATATGGCACGATGGTTTATTACATGGACTTCGGGGGCAGACAAGTTTGGGTACACACACTGGCCCTGTTACTTACTAGTTGTGTGATTTGGGGCAAGTAAGTTTACCTCTCTGGGCCTCAATTTCTTTATCTATAAGATCACAATAGTATTAGGAACTCGGGGAAGGCCCAGAGAAGTGACAATATTCTTCGCCATACAGGTAAGTGGTAAAGATAAAATGAGATGGTTTACTGAAGATGCCTGACGTACAGTCACATTCCATACTGACATGCAATCGGATGGCTCATCTCCAAGCATTCTCACTTGGGTCCAGTTCCCTACACCAGCAAGTCACTTAGCTACTCAGAACCTCAGTTTCCCCGGTCATAAAGTAGATGAAGAACCCCTGCCTGGTTAATGAGGATGTAGGATGCATTCAAACACATTTAATGAACCTTTTAGAGTTGCTGGCTCATAATAGTGTCCCAATACACTCCAGTGGTCTGATAGTTATTGTGGTTATGCCTACATACTCGTATAATATAGAAACCTCACTCTCAGGTTCTTCTGTATTCAAAGGGCAACAGGCTGAAAGGTTACCTCTCCCAAGAGCCTCTTGAAAATCTCAGTGCTCGAAGGTAGTCTCCAGGTCATGTTGTTCTGCTCTCAGGTGGAGTTTGAATGCCCTGAGAGCTGAACTTCCCAGTGGATAGGTGTGTACCTGGGTCCAGCTACCATGTCTACTCAAGTGACTGAATCCTTGAGGACAGACTAAATACATGTCTTGTAGAATCACAGGTCTTCAATCTGGGGAAGGATGTCATTGAAGGAAATCACCCTGTCCCGATACCTGACTTTCTAGATGTATAAACTATGGTGAGTTTTTCCTCAAAAGTGATAATGATAGAAAGTTAAGGAGGAAGGAAGAAAAAAAACCATCTGTTTTTGAGCCACCCAGGGCAAATGCTTTTGGAGGTACTATATATGTGCATGTATTATTTGTTTATATAAAATCATACATATAAATATTTTTTTATTTTTGTTCTTGTCATTTCACTTTAGCACTTAAGCGTTCTTCATGTAGCTCTCTACCATTCATGAGTATCTATTCTAATGGCTTTGTAAGTAGTTATTTGTTGACATTGCTGTGCTTGTAGGTTGTTCCCTAGTTTTTATTATAAATAATGCAATGGACATCTTTGTGCATGAATCCTTTTCCTTCTTTTATGTGATATTCCCAAAGTGGATTACTAGGTCAAAGGATATGAGAGCTGGTAAGGCTGTTGTAACAATGCCAAGTTAAAATCAGAGAAAGGTGGCAGTGGATGTGACAGCTGAGGGCACACAGCTGCTTTGGAGATTCTTGAAGAAGACCCCCATTTGGGATAGTTGACATAGCAGAATGCTGCCTTCTCATCCTGTCTTAGCTGGGGTTGGTAGCTGCTGAGTTGTTTGTTTGCACAAAGACTTTGGGCCAAGCAGTGAGCTGGAGTATGGATTTTTATATGTCCGGCCTAAAACATATTATTTAGTTCCCATAATTGCATAGCCCTACACTCGGCCTGACAAGGGAGCAATATGGTTAACACTTGTGAAAGTCGCGTGCAGATTGTTTTTAAACACATGTGACTTTGCATACGAGTATGTTACCTCCACTCGGGACCTTTACTTCCCCTCTGCACAACAGCCTTTCTGGCTCAAAAGACTGTGCATCAATGAGAAAGCACTGTATTTTATGCACTGAAGATGTCCGTCAGGTCAATCAGGACTGGAGATTCTAGCCTAGTTTTGAATAAAGCGTCTGTGGTTTTCTGGTACAGGGAAGATCAGTGCTTTGGATAAACCTCTGCGTATCGTATGGTATCTTCAAATGTCTCCTCTTAACTGTTCAGTCATTTCACTTTTCTTTCATTTCCCAGTTTTAATTGAATGTAGGCATTTTGTGCTACTTTGGCCATGAAGGTTACTAACTGTTGATGTTGTGGTGAGTTGATTTTTGAAATGAATTTTACAGCAATGTAGAGGTAATGATGATAACAGTGAAGACTGTGGTAGCCATTACTTACGTAGCACTTAGTCTGTGCCAGGCACTCTTCTAAGTGCCTCATTTATTAACTCTTTTAATCACTTAATGATTTCCTTAAATCAATTCATTTCATGAAAGAAAAGCAAGACATGGGGTCTTGGAAAGAGAGACTATAGCCAGGAGAGGGAAGGAACTCAGTATTTGTCTTGGAACAAGACCTGGGTTTGAATCTCAGCCCTGCTAGTACCTAGCAATGTGGGCAGAGTCACTTAACCTCCACTTTATTCTCTGCATTGGTAATCATGACTCCTATCTTAGGAGAATCAGATGAAGCAATGGATGTAAGAATCCCATCAATCACTAAACAAATGTGTGGTATTGATAGAATGTGTTATTTCTACCTTACCCCAGAGTCAGCTCTGGGAACCTGGGTCATCTGTCCCTTTAAGGATGTTGTATAGATGCTCTCAGGTTGCTGGGTTGTGTGGTGAGCACTGGGAATCCAGAGGCACAGCCCCTACCCAGGAAAGATGTATGGTCCAACTGGGAAGACAGGTCATAAAAAGATGACTGAGTGTGCCAGCTGGTTGATCAATACTATTTGAATGGCCCAGGCAATAAGTGCTTTAAGAAAACAGGGGAGGGAGTTCGGCCCTGTGGCTTGGGGGAGGGGGAATGGAGCTTTCAGTGAGGGGGAAGGGCTCTGTCTTTTTTTGTAGAATGTAGTTTGAAACTGAGCCTTTGGCCACAGTCAGGACAAAGAGGTTCACAGGGTTGAATGAATGCTCGTGTCTTATATAATGTGGTTCAAAAAACACCACCATGAAGTTTCAGTGTAAATCTGGAGTAGTGTCCTTGAAGGTGGAAAGTTCTGGGGCCCTAGGAGTGTTTTCCCCTCAACCTGCCCAGCTGGCATCAGACTTTGGTACCACAGAGCCTCTACTTCCCATCCCCATGAACAGAGTGTTCTATATGCTTCCAGAGTGTCCACTGGGTGCTTGGATCTTCTGAGTGATGGGTTAGGGACAACTGTCCTTCCATATTATGAGTTTTCTGTCAATAGTAGATTCTCAGCAAAGGTTGGAAGCAGAAATACACTGGCAGGCCATACTAGCATCCCCTGTATTGGGAGACAAGACTAGATGGCCAGGCTTCCATTTCTTAGACTTTCAGCGCCCTTCCAGCTCTGAGCTGTGACTCTGCTGGGTAGTGTGGAAGAGGATGCAGTTCAAGGGAAGACAGTCCTTGCGTGTGAGGAAGTTACAATCCATATGGGGATGCTGGACTCAAGAGGACCCCTTGGTGAGCTGTGCAGGACACTGCCATCAAGTGGTTGCAGCTCTCCCGCAGTTTCCTGGCCTGAGCTGATCAGCTGTTGGTTTGACCTCACTCAGCTCCATCCCTGTTTTCCCCTGCTGTGCTCTGTATTTCAAGGAACTATATTTCCCAGGCGCCCTTGCTTTCTGGCCTTTGAATAGTTTAGCAAGAAAAATACACAGCAGGCTGATTAGAAGGTGGGAAGAAGGGAAAAGCCCAGGGTATGTCTACCCAACTCATTCTCCGACTCTTTCGTTGTAGCTCCAACCCCTCCCTGTAGGATCCATTCCCATTGGACAGCCCTTGCTGAACAGCCCCGACTTCTGATAACACCTTCTCTTCCCTTTCTCTCCCAGGCCTAGAGGGGTAGCAGGACCTGCCTCATATGCCAATCCTTGGTTCCCTTTTTGTCCCGTTTGACTTATTGGCCTGTTTGTCACCTGTGTACTCAAATGCTCACCATATTAATTTGCCTACATTTTAAAGACCTAGAGTAGCATCTGTTTTTCTGGTCCAGATCCTATAGGACATACCACCCCGATCACGCCCCTTTGAGCATTTGGCTATTCCCACTCTGAATAATTCCATGTAAGCCATTGTAAGATCCTGGCTGCCCTAATGAATTCAGGGTACCAGCTTTTTTTTTTTTTTTTTTTCCCCTTGCAAAGAAAACAGAATTGTAAAATAATTTCGAAATAGTCTGGCTGTCTAGATTTCTCAGCAGGTGCCCATTGGGATGTGTAGAATTACAATCTTCCTTTTCTTCATGGGCCTCTCATTTTGTAGGAAAATGGGTGACTCCTTCCTTTCCAACTGTGAGAGGAACTATTTTGATTTTTAAAAAATTCATGCAGTCATTCTCCCCCTCCCCCTATTTGCCTGGGCTGTTGATCTTGTGATATATTTATAGAGATTGTGGTTGGCTGACCAGGAGTTATTTTGCAATAGGAATTTGTAAGATTTCTACTTTGAGCATGTGTGACAGACTTGTCTTTCTTTAAAAAGAAAAAATTCCTTTTTAGAATGTCTGCTTTGCCCTTCCATAATAATTTCTCTTTCACAAAGTGAGCCCTGTGTTTTACACACAGTTTTTTTCTGTATTTCTTTGTCTCTGATCTTCTCTCTTCTTTGAGATCTCTTTACTCTAAATTTTAAAAGGCCAGGGCTCCTCTTTCATGTAGAATGTTTTTGCAAATGAGAATGTGGTGACAGGAAAAAGGGTGCTTTGGGGTCAGGAGACCTCAGTTTCTCTATAAAAGGAGGGTGTAGGACTACATTAGAGGGGGCAAGCATGCCATCAAGCCTAGCTTTACCATACTCACTGCAGACATCAGTAATCAACCCCAGCTTTACCACGCTCACTGCAGACATCAGTAATCAATCACAGCACTCTTCCTAGCTGAGCTCTGATGTGGCCCCAGAATCCTTCGCAACACATTGCCCCAGGCAGCCACGACTACTTGATGTGAATTGGCACTGAAAATAAAACCTGTTTGCCGTTTTTGGACCATGGTTCTCTAGGTATTGGCAGTACAATTCCTTTATGTTTTAAACCAGTGTATCTTTATTAAGCCCCTTCTGTATGCAACACAGCTTTGGGTGCTAGGGAGCCACAGAGGATCTGTTTATAAAAAGCTGGCCATGCTCCTAGAACTTGCAGTTTGGTTGGGAGCGAGGCCCCAGAGAGCAGTGACGTCCCCAGGTGTGTTCAGGCACGGACTTGGTCCTCTAGGGGGTTGTCCCTGTGTTCAGGGAAGGCTTTCTGGAGCAGGGCTTGGGATCCAGCTGGGCAGAGTGGACTGTAGTCTAGGCAGTGGGACAGCATGAGCCAAAACAGAAACAACAGAATCAGCAAGTTTCTGAACTTGGAGGGTCCTCAGAGTCCATCTGGTCAACACTCTCCAGTTTATAGCTAGGGAAACTGAAGCTTAGAGAACAATAGCGACTTGCCCGAATTTTAATAAATGATATAGCTAAAGTTTAGTAAATGATAAATCATTTAAATAATGATAAATTTGTATATCTCATTTACTCTGTGCCAGGCATTATTTTGAGAGTTTTATATCTATTAACTAATTTAGTCCTAAGTAACTTGGTGAGGTGAGTACTATAATATTATCCCCATTTGACAGATAAGAAAACTGAGTCTCAAAGGATTAGTGACTTTACCCAGTGTCACATGGCTCATAAGTTGTGAAGTCAGGGTTTGAACCCAGGCCAGTCCAGCTTCAGAGTCTATGCTGGGAACTACTGTGCCAGGAACTAAATCCTGCTGGAGTGATCAGAATATTGTTTTTTAAAATGTATTTTACTTACCACCATCAATGTAATCATGACATCATCCAGATCTATGGCTCGTGTAGTATTGTTAGCACTAGCTGAGAATGTTACCAACTTTTAACCTTTTCATCCACCCAGCAGCTGTGTTTTGTGGGGCTTTTTCTCTCTATTTTACATCAGAGGAAACTGAGGCTGAAAGGTGATGTGACTTGAGCCAGGTCACCAAGCTCCTATTGGCACAGACAGAATTTGAACCCAGGACTGCCTGACTCCACACGTCAGAGTTGGAATTTTTCTGAGAGCCTGTCAGTCTAAGAGCCTCATTGGACAGAAGTGCACATGGAGGGCCAGAGATGGCCTGTGTCCACAGTCAGAGGAAGGGGTCCCCAGGCATGGGGGGACTGCTGTTTCTCCCTGGGGCTGTCCGGACACTCCAGTGTCCCCTTGGCTTTGGTCCCTTAAAGAGGTTTGAGGAGCAGCCTTTCCCCTTACTGCCTTACTTAAAAATACCTAAGGAGGTGACTTTTAAAAACCCTGTCCCCCAATTCTGAGTTCACTAATTTGGAGCTTGCAACCCTCTGTATTTATAATAGGATTTTTTTTTTTCCCTCATGAAGCAAAAAGTTTTTCCTTATTTTACACCCCCCCACCCCCGCCACTTCCTGCTGATCTGAGGCGAATATTTATCATGTATTTAATGAGTAATCTGAGTCTTGGCTTGGTGAGGCTGTACCAGGACATGGTTTATGGCTGATCTGGTTTTAACTCGCTCCAGGCGGTTTTCCCTGGAGTTTTCTGTAAAATCATAAACCTGGAGAGAGAATTTTTGTGGAATCCAGTCACATGACTTACTCTTTTGTAAATTGAGAGATTAACTGTGTGACTGTAAAGAACTGAGACATTTTTCTTTTTAAAAAAAGAAAACAAACAGAGCAGCATTTATGCACCCAAAGGAGCGTGTCCACTCTTAAAGACAGGGAAAGGCATTCGCCAGGGTCACCCTGCTGGGCCTTGGAGGCAACGTGGCGTAAGGTTTGAGAATACGGACTTGGAATCAGAGCATCTGAGCCTCTTCCCAGCCTCTTCCCATCCTCTTCCCAGCCTCTTCCCAGCCTCTTCCCTGCACCCTGTAAAGCTTCTGGGTCTTCTTCTGGATAGCGCTGCTGGGGACAGTCCCTACTGCTTATGGTGGTGGAGATGGTGCACGAAGTGCCTGAGCCCAGGCCTGACACATAGGAGGTGCTCAGTAGATGCTGGTTACTCCAGGATTGCTAGTATTATCCCCACCTGCGGCTCTTTATGCTGGATTAATAATGCAAACTGACACCGTATGGATGTAAAAACCCTGCTCTAAGCATGTGACTGATTGGGTCAGTTAGTCCTCATGACGCTATGATGTGAGCACCAGCATTGCTACCATTTCACAGAGGAACAAACTGAGGCACTGAAAGGTCAAGTCACTTACCGAGGTCCCTCTAGCAAGTGGCACGATCAGTGACCGCCATCCCTGCTGCTTGTGTCCTTCTTCATGGGTTAGTCTTGGAGCCTGAGGGCTTTTTGACTGCTAATCCCAGGGCGAGAGACTAGGCGTCAGCTGACCTTCCCTGGGTGCTGGCATCAGTCCCCAGCTGGTCTTAATGCATCCATATTGCCCCCTCCGGCAGCCCTTGTGCAGACAGAATTCTGACCATGTTTCTTCCTTGCCTAAAGCCCTTCATGTTGGGTGAAGTGGTGGAAGGGAACTCCCTGTAGTTTTTCTGAAACTCTTCAGTAAATGTAAAGTTATTTCAATATAAAAAGTTTAAAACAAAAAACAAGAACCTTGCTGGGCCTGATTTCAGGAACCTCATGCTTTTTGATTCAGCCTGAGAATCCTTTGTGATCCAGCCCAGATGGGCGGAGAGAATTTATACACATGAAACAACCAGGAACTATCACAGATTTCTTAGATCCAGGTGTGGACTGTGGGCTCCAGCTGTGGTGGCATCTGGCAGGTGCCTTGGGATGAGAATGAAACTTGTGGTCTGGATGGTGAATCCTGCATGACAGTCCAGGGAAGGCCACTGCACCTCCTGTCTGAGGCCAGGACTCCGCCTTCTTTGAAGGTCCATGAGTCAGGTCCCAGGTGTGGAAGTAGATTCATTATTATGACACTGCTGGTCCTTCCAGGTGGCCAGGTCTGTGCATGGAGGAGAGCAGGCCCTCTGCGCACCGCAGCTGCAACAGTTTATTTCTTTTTAAACCTGCCATTTATTGAGCAACCACTGTGTGCCAGCTCTGTCCTGGGTGCTTTCCACACTCGGTCTCAGGTGATCTGTGTCACTCCCAGAGCTTTCAGCCCAGGAGCTTTCTCTTCTCCACTGCTGTCCCCAAACCACCATCATACCTTCCCAGGAAGATGACCCTGGCCTTCACGTTGGGCTCCCTGCCTCCATACTGCAGCCAGCAGTTGCTTTCAGAGGTGCACGTGCCTTCCTGGGGAATCCATGAGCCTCAAAATAAAGCAGAAACTCCTTAGCGTGGTTTACAGGTGCTCAGTAATTACCAGCTCTAGAGAGTGACCGCAAAAACATTGGTGATGATGATGATAATGTCAGCATTAGGGTCTCGCTCCAGTCTGTGTGGCTGCCCACCAGTGCGAGAAGACCCTGCCCGTACCTGGAAACTCAGCTGAAGCAAAGCCTTACTGATTCCATTCCTTGGAAGCCTGGTTTATTTCCTGACACTTGACCTCAGACAGCAGGGGCTTGGGAAGGGGCAGAAGGGCAGTGTAACCAAGAGGAATGAAGACCTTGGCCATTTCCCACAGCTTTCTCTTGTAGTTGGAACCTTGGCCAGTGGTGGCATCTCTGGGGCCTCCCTTAGCCTCTGGGCTCTGGCCTAGAGCCTAGTCAGGAGCTCCCTGTGTGAGCCTGGGCATGTTGGTGGGCTGGTCCCTTCCCTTAGAGGTGAAGCCCCTCAGTGAAGTCTGTAGCCTTGCGGGGTTCAGTGCCCCAGGCTTCCCAGCTGGCAAGATAGCACCCTTCTCCCTCCCGGCCCCCCTGCTTGTGTTAGCTTCATTTGCATCTAGATTTTACGTTTCCCCCATTGAGCGGGAGCCCCCCGTGCGTATTCTAGCATCACTTCCTCAGGGAAGCCATTTCCCACCCTGCAGTCTCATTGTTTCCTGTTGTCAGAGATGCTCATGGAATCAGGCCTTTCTCTTCAGAATACATATCTCAGTTGGTAATTATAAGCTGACAGTGTGAAGTAATGAAGTAATCACTGCTTGTCTCCCTCACTATTCCTGTTGCTCTTGTGTCGTCAGTAACTACCCTGATGCCCAGCAGCACATTGTAGGCACTTAATAGGTAGTGTTTGGGTGAATGAATAGGGAACCATGTCTGAGTCATCTTAGTATCAATCTCCCAGGGCCTTGCTTACAATCACACATGAGCTGTATAAAGATCTCTTGAAAAATGGCACCCCCCCGTCTGAGTTCCAGCTCTTTTATCACAGAGCCGTCTCTGGCAGCTTCCACCCCACCCCTCAAGCTTGGAACCCAGGGCCGTCAATGTCTTTGAGTAACCATGTTCATGTGGGAAAGCAAATATACAAAATTAAAAACCAAGTTCCACATGCTAGAATCATATTGCTGAATGTAACCTAAGAAGCAAGGTCTAATTAGGGAATTTATAATGCATTTTGTTTCCTGGGTATGGACTCCTCTTTACAACTTGCAATACTGTTGTTCAGTGTTGGCACAGTCACCCTTAGTAGGTGTTTTTCAAGATCACGTGGCGAACAAAAATGGACACTACCTGTGCTTGAGTGGGGGCCCAGTGGTGAGACAGAAAAACGGTTCATCTATATTGTTTGGGGCCAGGTTTGATTCCTTTGTTATAGAGATGAAGATGTGTATAGAAAATGTGTGAGCCCTGGCCAAGCCACTGACCAGCTGTGTGACCTTGGGCAAGTCACTTGGCCCCTGGGTGCTTGGTTAATTCTTGATCAAAATTAAACAGCATTGTCTCCTCAGGGTTATTAGGAGGATTCAGTGCAATGTAACGATCTATAAAGTGCTAGGCTGGTGATTAATATCCTCAGGAGAGGTGCAGTTCCATTTTTCTTGGCGCTGAGGTTTAAGATTTTTAGAATCTTTCTTGACTTTTTCTCTCATGCCCCACATCTAGTTCATCAGCAAGTCCTGTTCTACTTTCTAGTATATTCACCCCCATACTGCCACTATCTGGTTCTCAGCCACCCTCATCTATAACCTGGGCTGCTGCAGTAACCTCCTCTTAGCATCTTCCACCCTTGCCCCACGGTCTGTTCTTCGCACAGCAGTGGGAATGAGCTTTTAAAAATGAAAGTCAAATTATGTCACTGCCCAAACCTTCCAGTGGGTCCCACAGTAAAAGCCAAAGCCCTTCAGTGGCCTCCAAAGCCATGGTCCAACCTCCTGTACCTCACCTCCTCTTGTCCTCGCCTGCTCTTGCCCTTGCATCTTTGCACTTGATGTTCTCTTTCCCAGACGCCACCTGGCCAACTCCCCCACCTCCTTCCATAGTTTGCCCAACGGCACCTACTCTGATCACATTATTTAAAACTGCACCCCGTGACTCCTCCCTTGTCCCCAGCCTCCTGATCACCCCCTACCCTTCTCTATCCAACCCCTCTCCCCCCACTGCAACAGTACTGATTACTTTCTAGTACACTCTGTATTTTACTAACTTATGACACCTAACATTACTGTCTCCCCCACTCAAATGTAATCACCATTAGGGCAAGAACATATCCCAACTGCCTAGAACAATGTCTGGGGCATAGAAGGAGTTCAGTAAATACTTTTTGGGTGAGCAGATAGCTTTCTCCTGATTTGAGTCTTTTGCCTCAGTGGAGAGAGCGAAAGATAAGTTGTATTTGAGGATCCACTGGCTGTTGGAAAGGAAAGATATATAGATGAGGCTTGAGTTCTCTTGGATCCACTCATCCGCCTGTCCTCAGTAAATAGTAGGGGTCATAGACTCATCCTCTGGGCAGGTCCTGGGGCCCCGGGACGTGCTTCTCACAGTTGCAGTGTGTCCTGTAGCCTCCATGTCAAGTGTACTTGGTTTCACTCATCGCTAGGGCTGAGCATCTTCTATAGAGTTCGTTGGACCAATTGGTAATTCAGGACAGAATTTATATATTCAAACTGACGTACATAGGTATGTATGAAGTATACACATATGTGTTATGGAGTAACATGCATTTGATACTTGTGAATATAACATTCATGTGAACTAGTAAGAAAGAATACAAGACTTCAGGGGCATTTGAGCGTGCAGAGAGCTCCCTTCTCCTGGGTTCATATTCACTCTTCCATTCCAAGTGTGTAGAGAGGCCCCAGAAGCAGTGAACGTTGGGGATTTGGAACCGTCCACCAGTGGTGTGAAGGTGTCCACCCAAAGCTGAGCACAGTGCTTGGCACATAGTGGGCTTTCAGGGAAATACCTGTTGAATGATTAAAAGGAGTGATTGCGTATTTAAGACCAGTTGTTATATTTCGTCCAAGTATAATTGCCAATGCAGTTCATCGTTCAAAGGAACCTCATTATCTCTATTTCCTGAAAAATAATGGTTAATGGATTCGACGATATTTGCTTTGTGCCAGGCCCCGAGCTGGGTGCTGGAGACATGGCCACATGTGGGATGTGGTCTTTGTCCAGGAGGAACTTACATTTGGGGCAGGGGGTGGGGGTGTGTGTGGGGGGAGGCACTCCAGGAACTGTGGTCCCAGCCCCATAGAGTTGGGGAAAGGCACTGGTGGTGGTGTGTTAGCAGTGTTGGAGAACAATGAACAGGGACAAATCAAATCTGATGGGGGAAGGGGGAGTCACTGAAGTCTCCAGAGAGGAAGCAGTTTTTGAGTTTCAGTGGGGGAGGGAAAAGGCAAGATCCTAATTATAACACCACAGAAATGTGCTGCACCAGGTCCTGGGCTTGACTGGCCCAGGCGCCATCTTGGAGATGCCCCCTCCACGATAGTGGCCCCCCTCCATCCTCTCAGAGCTTGGGGGACCGTGAGCCCCCACATTTGCCGGGGCACCTCAGTCTCCCTGAACCTCTGGCTTGGCTGTCTTATCGAAGAAAGGCAGTTCATTCTTTGAGATCAGGCGGCCAGGACCCAAGGAGCTGTTTTCCTCCATTGTGCAAGCATGACAAATCATTAATTTTTGATTGATTTGCTTAGAATTATGGGCGCCCCAGCATTCTTTCCGCCGCTGAACAGCTGTATAACAAATGAATATATCAGTGTGCACAAAAGATTGGAGATCTAAGAGAAGCAATTACATTGGCCACCCTCCCCCACCCTCACCCCTTCCCGAGCAATGGAGGGAGGAAATTTTTACCAGAAATTCCTCAAGTGGCTTAAAAAAAGAATGCCTTTTTATAATTGAATTAAATCTTTATCTCTTCATCTTTTGCAGCAGATTTCCAAACACTCACCAGTTCCCCACGTGCTTGGGGTTCATCCATCCAGGAGGAATCTTTAATAATGAAATTTCAACTCGTGAATTAAAACCAAAATGAAAAAAAAAAAGAAAAAAAAGCAAATTCTACCCCTCCTCTTTGCTTTTTTTTTGGTTGCTGCTATTCCTTTAAGATTTTGGAACCGTACCAGTGCACTAAATGTGACCTCCATAACTTTTAAATTAAGAATTTATGCTGGCTTGAAATTTATGAAATATTTCAGCATGAAAGAAAGCCTTTTTCCCTCAGGAAAATTGAGCAATAAATCACAGCACTGTGGATTTACTGCCCTAGAGCCAGCGAGAGATAGGATTTTTTTTTTTTTTTTGCTTCATTCTGAAAAAAAAAAATGTAATCATATAAGACAGCTTAGCTGCTATCCTCCCACTCTCTAGAATTTTTAATTTCAGCTGTTTCTGCTTGGATTTATTTCCAATATTCCTGCTCGGCTTTTCAATTTCCTCAGTTATTAAATTTTAATTCAGTGCATTAGCATTTAAATTAAAAAAGGGTTTATTTTATCGAAATCGTTGGCCAGCCCCCATCCCGTAGCACACGAATTGCCTGTTTCTGCCATTTGCACAAAATGTGAAATGCAGCTAATGTATTACAACTTACATTTGCACAAATTTAGAAATAAAATTTCTGGGTTTGGAATAATATTTTCTTTCCAAGAAAATCCTTAATAAGAGAATGGAAAAGAACAACTTAACATTCGTTTGGAAGGGAAGAGGAGAATCGAATGAAACCAAAAATAGCCTCGCCCAGGTCCTAAGGAGACGCTGGTGTATAAAGAATGGATGAGATAAGGAAAGGGGGGCAGGTACCTTATGGGGAACTGGAGGGCGGGCTGGATACCTTTACCAACTGGGGGGTTTGGATACTCTGTAAGAGTGAGCAGCAGCATCTCTCATGGGCCCACTGTCCCCCACCATATTTATTTGCCAGAGAGGGGTTTGGTTAAAGTTGGGTCAATTCTACATAGAATGACAGAGATGGAAGTAGAGGATGGGGATGATCTGATTTAACTCTCATGTCTCCTGTTCCTATTCTTACCGATGGAGAACCTCCAGTCCTGGCAAAGAGCTTGTCTAAGGTTCAAAGTTGAGACCCTGACAGCCCAGACAGCCAGGGCAGGAAGCGGCATCATTTGGGAATACATGGTTCAGTGGTGGCAGCAGAAGTAGGGTTTCCGTTACTGAAGTGATTACTACACACACCTGACCTGTCTCAGTACGTGACCGCCGTCGCAGTCTTCAGTGTCCTTGTGAAGGGCCCTTCAGACAAG